>NC_090928.1:96929661-97564552 GCF_040938575.1 Ambystoma mexicanum
TCCTGATTGGACCACAGGCCTCAAAACCCATGCTCCAAATTCGAGCTGGGTTTTGACTCACTGAAAATCCTGAGGAACTCCCTCGAGGCTTTTCAGACCTGGCCCAGCAAGGTTTGGGCATTCCAGCACACTTACAAGAAGGTAGATGTGCACTGTAGTGGACTCCATTTGTGAGCATAGCGTGTGGGTAATCTCCATAGGTTGCCAGTTGACTCCTGTGGGGGGAGGTTTCCCGCCTATAAGGTGGGATAGACAATAGAGACCCACAGAAGATTACCAAGGTGGTTCATAGGTGGGTAAAGATACTAGCTGTTGGGATTGGTAGGGAGATGAAGTCAGGGAGAGAGAGATATAGGAATGGGTAAGTCATGAGACATACTGAGAAGCAGCAAGTATATTGGATAACATGTGTACCATACAGTTAAAACACTCCACCACACAGCATGGTGTATAAAATGTTAAAATCAAAATAACCAGCCATCAAGGATCGCTGGGGAGTTGAATGAACCAGGCTCATGCAATCACTAATACCTTTGACCAAAACTCGAGTTGGCAATATTAGTTGGGTTACGTGTCTATGATTTTCAAGAATATTGGCCATTCTGTATTGTGATGTACGTAGGTGTTAACTAACTGCAATATCACGTGTTATAGAGCAGTGGTGGACAGTGGCCAGAAGGGTGGCCTCAGCTGGGATTAATTTACTGGCATGTTTTCAGTATATAATGCACATGCACTTTACCCTCAATGTTTTTTTGTGATGTCGTGTGATTGCGGTGAATATGTGGAGGAATGTTTGGGTTAACATAATTGATGGATGGAGCTGTGGTGGGGGTGTACCCTTGATTTTTATATGACCACCTTAGAGCTGAGTGTCATCCGCATAGCACTGAAAGTTGGAGCAGAGAGCGGCAATGCAGTGGGCGAGAGGTGCCAGGTATTGGATGAACAGCCAGGGAGAGAAGTTAGACCCCCTGGGGAACACCACAGGCAAAGAGTGACATAGAGGAAAGGAAGGAGCCAAGTTGGACCTGAGCGGGTTCATCAGAGAGGTGCAGCATACTCTCTACCAGCCCTAGGGAGAGATGGCTCCACTAGGCAGGTGGTGATCTCCACCACTACCACCAGAGTGCCTCTGTGCCTCAGCAGCAGGATGTCACATGGGGCCAGGGTGATGGTGTTCATGGTATTAACAATGGTGGCATAGTACATGAACTGTGCCTGTTTTTGCGCCTTTTGCCCATGTCACACATTTTGTCAAAAACAATTAAAATTGGTTCACTTCTGTGGACATAAATAATTGGACTCGTTTCTAACTTATTTGGAATAATCTCCTTAGCCTATACAATTTTTCTATGGACTCTCTGCTTTTGTTTTTTGATGTGATTCCCACTGCGCTCTTACGTGAAAATTGTGATTGTGGGATGACCTCATATCTGTGTGTTTTTCATGCAATCACTGAGAGTATACGTTATTCATTCACTCCAATGTGAGTATAAACGAGGTAAGCAAACAGAGGGAGTGAGGGAGAAACTGAAAGAAAGCAAGAGAGAATAAGTGAGAGAGAGAGCGTGAGAGTGGGAGAGAAAAACAACCAGAGGGAGCCAGAGAGAAATTGAGACATAGAAGGAGAGAAACATCAAGAGAGAGAGAGAGAGAGGGGGGGACTAGAGGCTGTGAGAGAGTAATTAAGAGAAAGCTAGAGAGAAAAAGGGAGAAAGCTTGAGAGAGAGAGAGAGTGACAGAGTGAAAAAGACAGAGAGAAGAGAGAGAGATAACCAGAGGGTGTGAGAGAGTAATTAAGAGAGAGCTAGAAGGAAAAAGAGAGAAAGCTTGAGAGAGAGGGAGAGAGAGAAAGAGAGAGAGAGAGAGAGAGAGAGCGATAGAGAGAAAAAGAGAAATGGCAATTTAAGGGGTGCCTTTTTAAGACTGTCGTAAAAAGATACCCTAGTGAGTGACTGAGTTGTAAATGTATTTAAAGTGCAATATTGATACCAGCGCTTTTGCCGGGCCGCTTGAGTGATCTCAGATTGCATTCATTTTGAATATGGCACTTAATATCATGCTTCCAGTTGTCACTTACAATTTGCAGGTTCACTTATTTAGTTGCTCTCCGGCTATGTGTCATTTCAGCTGCCAGAATCGTTCATTTCCCGGAGTTGAAATGGTAATGCCATTGCCAGCAATAGCATCGCTCACTCTCAGCAGCAATATTGATCTAAGCGGGCTGCGCCTCTCCTTCCCCATCCACAACCACGTGTCCACGGGGACTCAGCTGCACGTCCGCCATTTCAGTGCAAGGGGAGATCACAGAGAGGAGTTCATGGTTGTCTATTTCGACAGGTTTTCATCGGCATTATACGGTACCAAAACTCCTGCCCACTGCCCAAAAAATAATTAAATAATCCAAAACAAAGAATATCAAAATCGGAAAAAAGCTGGAACATTTGCAAAAATTGCTAGTGAAAAAGTGGTCCCAGCAGGGGTGAAAGCCAAGTTCGACTGGTACATTTACATGCATTTGAACGCAAGAAAACCCATATGTACTCACAGATGCCCTGCCACCTGAAAATAATGAAGACAGAAAATTCAAGCAACAAAGAAGAGTGACTTCTGGAAGGTTTTGCATGAATCTAAACTTTTGGCTGTGCTCTGGGAAGTCCTCCAGCCCATCACTTTTGAGCCTGTCATCCCATTACAGAAGCGGAAAGACCATATGAAAATCGGTACAACGTCCTTTCATCGCACATTTTTTTTCGAAAAAACCCATTGAATTTTTTAGTGGGGGGGGTTAGTAAATTATATATATGGGGTGTGGGTGTTTGGGAATAAATACAAA
Source organism: Ambystoma mexicanum (assembly GCF_040938575.1). Lineage (NCBI taxonomy): Eukaryota > Metazoa > Chordata > Amphibia > Caudata > Ambystomatidae > Ambystoma > Ambystoma mexicanum. The sequence continues at coordinate 96,932,501 of NC_090928.1, forward strand.
TTAAAGAAAATGGGACGTTTGGGGGGGTTCCAAAAAAGGGGCAATCCATCCTAAAAGGCTAGGTCGCATCCCTTTTGCATGAGATTACAAGCAACCCCAAAATCCTATTGTCAATTTCTTCCCTTCAGAGATTACCAGGAAACATCTCAAATATGAAAGCACATGGCTTGTTTACAAGCAGGCCTGTAGGAGCATTACTCCGTTTATTGAATTGGGCCTCATTACAAATGTGGGGGTCCTGAAACAAGGGTGCCGGTAAGCTTACCGGCACCCTTGTTTCTGGACCGCCACACTATGAGTCTGCCTGCCGGGGCCGCTGTGCCCGACAGGTCTGACCCTGCCGGGCGCAATGGCCCGGGAAGGCAGAATTGCCATGGAAGCACTGTCACCATCAGCAACGGTGCTGGTGCTTCCGAGTCCCCATTCCCATGCGAATGGGGACATACATTTTCTGGTGCCTGACTTCCCCAGCTGCCGGGACATGTATGTCCCGGTGGCACTGGGAAGTCAGGCACTGGAAATGGTGTTTCGGGATCAAGGGCAACCCGCCAGTCACCGCTGACCTCGTAATGAGGGCCCCTGTGTTAAAACTGTTCCTACAGAACCTTGAATGTAGAGCCAAAGAAACAATCGGTGCCCAGTCACAAAACATTTTGTCACGTATTTTTGTTATAATTGGTTATTTGTAACATGCTCAATAACCAGAAGTTTCTAAGCGCAGACCCAGCGATCAAACCTGTGTTGCTCTGCATCGTCTTCCTTCTGAGCCGAGCGTGTTGCCCTGAGCTATCCTCTCGAGACTCACCATCGGCTGCATGCAGCTAATGGCCTACGAGCATTAGCACAAGATTGGTGGATAGAAGGGAGGGAGAATCAGAAGCATTGCTGGGGGGAGCTAAGGGGGCTATAGCCCCTGGTCTTTTGGTTGTAGCCCCGGATAGAATCTCAGGAGCTACAACCAAAAGGCCAGCTATCCCCCAGTCCTGATAGCTCCGACATCAGCGTAGCCCCGGGTCTTTTCCAGAACTAGCAACTCCCATGGGGAGAATGCTATATTTTGAATAGGAAAGTTTTGCAATCTTTCCGAAATCTGAAGAGGTTGGGTACTAGATGATGTGCAATTGGGAGAGAGAGATGGGAGGAAAGCTCAGGGGCACACGCATTTCTTCGAAACAAGACCGCTGAGCAGCCCGGGGACGATACCAGTTTCCGGGCTCCGGCCTGACACGCAATATAAATGTGCAATGAGATTTTCTTTTTAAGGTTTACGCCTTGATAAGAAAAGGCTCTCCCACTCTTGTTTTTCTTTTTGATTTTTGTAACATGGGGAAGTTTAACTGGATTAGTTCGTCAGGGGGTGCGGAGGATGAATTTCGAGTTAAGAAGTTAGGACTGAGGCCACGGAGCGATTCATGTATTATGCACCCCGTCTCAAACCGAATGCTTTTTGTGACAGGCAGACAATAGAGGGTAAATAATGTTGGTGTGATGCGATTCACCAATCGAAGCAAAGCAACAGTCCCACGAGTGCATTTTGCATCCAACCACCCATGTTAGGCAAACTGCGTAGTTGGAATGAATACATGGGTAAAGGATGTGCCTTGTACAGGCTGGTGGAGAGCAAGGTTGTCACAGCAGCAACTCTGTCAGAAAAGGATACAACCAGGAATATGCAACAGATAAGGTCAAATGTTCTCATGTGGAAAGGGGATGGGCAGCAGAACACTGGCTGTTGGGAGATGGGGTGGAGGTTCAGAGTCTTCGCTTTTTATGGCAAAACAAGTACATTTTCGTACTTTCCAAGTTTTCCTGATGGTCAAGAGCTTGGTTTGGAGGAAGGCACCTTGGTTGTCACAGAGATTCTGGGATAGCCAGTCAATTAACCTTTATTCCACTTAAAAATCTTCATGTCAACACGTACAGTACATAGTAAAAACAAGGGGATAAGAAATGTTTACAATAGCAAAAAATTACTAACATAAAATGATCAAATCGTAATCATTGAACGCCTCTAAGTGGCCCATTTGGCAGTAGACCATTCATCTCTAATGGCCAGGCTACATTTAGGATCATAGCTCAGAGGAGAACTCAGCTCGCAGCCTCTGGCCCTGTAGTTAGCTACACAATTTCATAGCAGCATGGTTTAACAGCTTCTTTCCTAGCAAACATGATCTGTATGTGCATCATTGCAACCGCAAAGACTATATGTCGTGAGGAACATTGCCCCAGAAACAACGTTACTGTTCTGGTGTCTCTTACCCCAGTTTCCATCAATATCGGCCTTAGAAATAGATACCTCAATTGTTAGGTTTTTTCACATAACAACATGAAATGCGCCATTCATTCAGCTGCCTCCCCACCCAGCTGGCATTTATCAGTGTTCGTCTATTTCCAGGTGCACGTGAAAGCAGCCACTGGCAGGGTCCCCGAACTCACTCTCATGTACAGGGATTTTTCATAGTGAGGGGAGATAAAATCTTGATATGGTTTTCTATCTTGGTCATAACTTCAAGATAGGTGGGGCCCAGTTTGAGTTTAAGGGCATCCGTGACCAAACAGTCCCTTGCTCTTTGTGCCACCAAGTCCCTTTGTGTTATCCTAGTTCCCAATGGCTGATCTTGGGGGGTTTCTGATAGATTACTACCCCCTGTTTCCAAAAGGGTATTTTTTACATGGCAAACCCATTCTATTTATTTCCCTCCATTTAATGACATTAAGTGGTTTAATGTGGCAACGTGTTTCTCTAACCCTCCCTGGTTCCACAGTTTTAGGCAGAAAAGGGCAAGGCTAACTGATGCTTTAGTTGCCACTGGGGTTACTTCTTACTCAAGGAGTAACAGTGCAGATGGAGTGCTCTTAGGCAATGAAACCAATTTCTTTAGAAATGTTAGGTCAGTGGAGGTGAGTTTCCCAGGTTGGCATTGCCTCACAGTTCTGCCCCATATAATTCTGCAGGTACTGCCTGCTTTGCTTATAGGTCTAATGCTGGCAATATTGCCCCTTGGCCATGTCTCACATGAACCACCTGAATGGAACCCCATATTTTTCTAGTGTTGAGACAGACCATTTCACCTGGGCTATCCACCCCTCTGGGATAGGGTTGGTATCCACAGATTTCTCAAGATTTCATGCCTTCTACGCCTCTGCTTGTGGGTTCTTGCCTTCACAGATTTAGATGGAATCATACCACTTTTTTGCATTGCATACTAGGAATACTAGAACTGGAGGTGCGACGGGAATGCAACGTTGTCTTTATTTGGCTGTCATTTCCACCAAAGTCTTTCCAATTACTAGCCTTTTCCATTGAGGACTTGAAGGTTGAAAAATGAAACACTTTGTTATGAGGTGTTTGTGGCCAGAGGTCGGGAATGTTTTTCAAAGTCAATCAATGAGGTCTTGGGTGATTTCAATTTTCTACTGGCAGAGTGTATTTAAGGGAGATCAGGCTGGCAAAATAAATGTGGCTGAATGGAGTATGGTTTTAAATGAGATGGTGGAGTGATTGAACCCCGTGATATGGGTGGGGTTATCAAGAAAGATCTTTTTGCTTTGGGAGGCTATTTAATTAATGGCATGGCCCAGGCGGTGGAAGGGGGAAGATGCTTGCCGTCGTAGATCCAGGGGATCAATTTTAGAGATTAGCAGGGTGATTAGGCTAGTCTCAGCAGACACTCATATTGCCCATAACAATAGTATAGAGGAGATCAAACCGAGTTAGCGATGAGATTGGCCAATTTGCTTGCAGAGAAAGGATTGGGCAAGGTTAATCAGTGGATGAGCATGGCTTTGCAGTCATTATTAATGAGACATTGAGTGCAAGGACATTTGAATCAGAGATCGTTACACACAGAAATCATTCTTTCTTAGGGTACAGGTTAATGATGGATTATTCTAACATCTCTGTTCTTCCTTTCTGCTTGCAGGATGGTGAAGCTTGGAGGGGGAGATCAGCAAGAACTGGCTTGCAGCAGACAACATCTTTGATGTAACTTTATTGAAACTGGTTCTATTCAATAACTTCTTTAAATTTGGTGATAGATATGTCCTTCAAATCTCAGGCACTAGCATGGGAGCAGCGATGGCACCCACCTACGCTAACACATATATGCTATACTTGGAAACAACACATGTGCTGGAATCACTGAGATGCACTTGGCGATGTGTGTACGCTGCATCAAAGATGTGTTTTGGATTTGGACTGGACCACTCAGTGAATTGGACAACTTCTTTATGATGATGAATCTAATGCACACCAGAAATTTACAACAGAACAAAGCAGTAAGAAAATACATTTCTTAGATGTCGAAGGATACTTTGAACACAACACCTTGAAATGAAAACTAGGATCTTTACTAAACCCTCGGATTGGAATAGCCTATTACTGGCCATCAGCTGTCACCCCAAACGAACAATAGACAGTATACCGCTGGGTCAGTTTATGAGACATCGTCGCAACATCTCGAGTACAGATGAATACAAGTGATAAGCGAACACACTAAAGGTTAAATTCCTTACAAGACATATCAGAAAAAGTAGAGAGTATATCACGGGAAACCCTACTTACAACGAAACTACCTAAACCAAGTCCACCTTTGGTATACGTCACGACACACTCAAAACAGAGTGCAAGAATAAAACAAGTAATCAAACAGAACTGGAACATTATGAAAATAGACCCAGTGCTACAGAGACTATTCCCTGAGCTACCCACTTTTGCATATAGGAACAGTCGGGCACTACAGAACACACTAGTTAGGGAAGATATTAACTCTCACGAAAAAACATAAATCACAACACACAGGAATACAACCGCGTGGTAAATGCCAACACTGTAACAACATAATAAGAGGCAACAAAATCACTCATCCACATTCAGGCAAGAAAATAGAATTGAGACACTCATGCACATGCGACTCTATGAATGTAGTATATGCTCTAAAGTGCTCTTGTGGTTACTACTATGTGGGAATCACTACACGAAAGGCGAAAGTGCGCTGGAAGGAACACAAATCTAATATCCGAATGAAAAGTAGGAAGTCCCCGGTAGCAAATCAATTTATGGAAGCAAGACACAACGTGGCACAACTAAAATGTGTGATTGTAGAGAAAGTTGCACAATCAAGTAGAGGGGGAGACCTACAGAGAAAATTGCTACAGAGAGAGAGATCGCCTGGATCGAACAGTTAGACTCCCTCACGCCAAGAGGCATGAACTGTGAATGGGATCTTATGTGTTTTCTGCAAGATCACATCATTACATGTGGGTCATTAACCTCCAGCGCATAACAACAGAAAGTTGGGATGTACATCCCCCGTCACAACGGGAGGGCTCCATTAAAAGTGCTAGTGAAAAACTATAGATTGTGAGCAGATATTTCTGGGAGTACAGCAATGCCCTAAAAGTAACAGAATGTAAACAGGAATTTCCTGAGGGAAGGTAGACACACTGTGAAAAACTTATGACAATATCATCCAAGATTGTGAGCAGTTGTATTCTGCCAGGAGTGACTGAGTAACACTCACCTTACCATATTGTAACAGGATATTGATAGGCCAGGGAGCTTCATGAGCAGATTGTGAGCAACTAACAGTCTGAACAGGGAGTTCAGAACCCTTCCAAATACTTATGAGAGGATATTGTGATCCCTTGAATGGACCACTAAGCTAGACAACCAAATGTGGCCATTGTTGCAAAATGTATATTTGATGTACGATGCACAATATTAATGTTCGCAGAGTCGATCAATATTAATGATCGCAGAGTCGAGGAGCACCAGGAGGAGAGGGCTGGAGCCTTCTCCCCTCACTGACAGGACCCCAGGAAGAAGTGGAGACACCAGACGCCTTCAACGCTCGGAACGAGCAACGTGGCCTTAACCACAATCATTGCTTTTTATGGCAGTATATTTAATTGCATTTGCACCTACCCCAGCAAAATTGCCCACCTCTTAATTTGGGGCACAGAATAGCTCCAAACAGTCCGTGACTCCATTGGCTGCCATTCCACACAACGAGGTTAATGGCCGCCACCTAACGCAACACCCGGCACCAGCATCGAGCCCAGCAGCACCCGCAGCCTGTGATTGGCTACTCCTGCATTCGCCCGCCCTTGCAGCTCACCGATAGGCGGCAGCCAAAGGGCAAGCCTAAGGGCCTGTCTGCCCCTGTCAGCGTCGGGCAGCAAGGAGTTAGCAGCTCTGTCTTACTCTAAGTACCCATCTGTACTATACTTTAGCGCTACTAAAACTACTTGCACTGACCCCATCTCTGACTATCAGTGTACGGCCACCGTCACTATTTACACACTGCCCTGTAATTAATAACTTTGCTAACAGCCACCTGGTGATAGGTTCTGCCCTGTCTATGATTACCTGCACCTTGCCGCACGTCTGCTCTGCCTCCCCAGCCCTTGGATGATCTGCTGTTAACTCTCATACAGCTTACCAAGCAACTACTTATTGAATTGTATCTCACTGCTTATGTGCCTCATATGACCTTCTGTCTGCACCCGGCTGCCATTGTTATGAAGCACGCTACATGTGCGCGTCCACTTCTGTAGTGTCCACGTTACCCATCAGTATCCATGCTATTTCCATGATCTGTCTGCATGTGTTTCACACATTTAACCTAGTAGCACTATAACGTCGCCTACCCCCCTGCATAGAGTATTTTAGCCCTTGTTTGACTCTCAAACCTAGATGGACCCAGCTACCGTTAGTGCCTATGCCTCTTGCACAGCACACTCTAGCTCATACTGAGATTCTTAAACTAAGTTATTTATTTATTTATTTATTTATATTTATATAGCGCGCAAGTAACCCACAGGCATTGAGGCGCTGTTACTTGCAAAAATCTTAGTTACAGGCATATAGTCATTCATAGGTACAGTATGAGTTCGACAAAGCATAGAGCTGACATTTTGGTTGGTACAGTATGTCATTACAGTACAGTTTATGCATTAGGAATATATGAGATGTATTCGACTAGTGCAACGCATCTTATGTGAATAAGATTGTTTTCAAGGTTTTGCGGAAGGTGCTGAGGGAGGACTCGCCTCTGATTGTGGGAGGTAGGGCGTTCCAGTGCGTGGGTGCGAGATATGGGAAGCTGTTATAAATTGTGTTGTCTGTTGATACCCTGCACTTTAGCCCATAATGTAATTTTCATATCTAGAAGGACCTTGCAGCTGTCTTGCATAGTACTTTCTAGCCTACACCGAGATTTTTAAATTGTGCTTCACCATACTGCTACAATCTTTCCTGTTTATTGCTATACTGCATTTTAGCCTATATACTTGATTTTCAAATCCTTGATGAACCTTGCTGCTGTTAGTGTTCATGTTAGTTGCTATACTGCATTTTAGCCCATATATCTGATTGTCAAATTTAGATGGACCCTGCTGCTGTTAGTGTTCATGTTAGTTGCTATACTGCATTTTAGCCCATATACCTGATTGTCAAATTTAGATGGACCCTGCTGCTGTTAGTGTTCATGTTAGTTGCTATACTGCATTTAGCCCATATACCTGATTGTCAAATTCAGATGGACCCTGATGCTGTTAGTGTTCATGTTAGCTGATATACTGCATTTCAGCCTTTATATCTGATTTTCAAATTTAGATGGACCCTGCTGCTGTTAGTGTTCATGTTAGCTGCTATACTGCATTTCAGCCTTTATATCTGATTTTCAAATTTAGATGGACCCTGCTGCTGTTAGTGTTCATGTTAGTTGCTATACTGCATTTTAGCCCATATACCTGATTGTCAAATTCAGATGGACCCTGATGCTGTTAGTGTTCATGTTAGCTGCTATACTGCATTTCAGCCTTTATATCTGATTTTCAAATTTAGATGAACCCTGCTGCTGTTAGTGTTCATGTCAGTTGTTACTTATACTTGCAGGCCAACTGTACTTGTACTAGCACATAGCCTGAGGCTGATAAACTCTCCCCTCTCTGCGACATATATGCATGAGAGGGTTTGTCAAATCCAGGTGCCCCTCCGTTGTGGCATGTATGCGTCTTTAGCTATTGTTGGGATTGTCAAAGCTAGGCGTACCTCTTATGTGGCACATATGCATTTTTAGCTATTGTTGGGATTGTCAAATATAGGTGACCCTTCGCTGCCCCTAGCTACTATACAGCATCTACATAGAACCTCCCTATATAATGCAGTAGTGACCACAGTATAGCCCAACATGCACATCACTAAGACCTACCTTACATACACACTCTATTCCTTACTCTGGGCTACGCTAATAATCATCATAACAATGGCACACACTAACTCCACACCTTGCAATCCGCAGGAGAGAAATACGCGACTTAGAACTAGGCTGCCACAACTCTATGACCTCAAAAACAACAGAACAAGACTATCGATCCTTACACCTACTCTAACTGCCACCAACCTATCTGCCACAGCTGTGGCTAAACCCCCAAAAACGCAGAATCACTCTCTTCATAATCAAAAGAGCTCCAGACACCCCAAACTTAAACCTACTCAAGAAAGAAATACTACCCTCACCCTATCAGGAGCACTCATCAATGTGAGGTCCCTCATAGCACATAACACGGAAATTGCAGACATACTCACTATGGATAACTTAGACTTCTTGCCTGTCTCTGAGACCTGGCTCCATGATGCTGCAGGTCCCGCACTTATGACTGCCTGTGGGATGTTTTTATCCACGCATCCAAGCCCTACCTCAAAACTGTGCAGTACTGACATGGAAAACATCATGATGGCCAGAGCTTCCCAGAAAATGCACAGGGAAATGCATGAAGAATAGGCTGCCACTCATTTTTGCCGATGTTATGGGCACAGAAGGACACTGCCTAAAACCACCATTGGACTACCCACACAGTAGTCTGAAACCATTGGGAGTGGCAATGCCGATTGCCAAAAGCAAACCCATAACTGTTGGGAATTCATTTTCTTAAATCCCAAAAAGGGGTGCAGTACCAGTACTCACCACTATCCAAAAGCCGGCGTTTTAAAACAACACCAGATTTTACTTTTTGTATAAAACTGAATAAATGAACCCAAAACATGCCAAAGAAAGACTTACTGAGAGGTGGATCCAATGTAAAGTTATATTCTGAAGTGACTTGAAGGTTTATAACAGGACTGGCTGAGCTGTGGATTTCAGCAGTTTAAGTAAATTTGGACTGAAAGACACTAAAAATCTAAATGTTTAAAAGAAATGAGTGACCTACTTTGAGTGTCACATAGGTTGCAATTGTTTAAATGTCATAGTTTTAAACTTAGAATCAGCATTCTAGCTGCATATGTAAAAATGTTCAGTTTTATTTGAATGCAGAAGACTGGGGAACAGAAATGACATGTAGCTAAAAACTGGCTTAAAGAGATTCCAATTATGCCTGGCAACTACCCCCCATCAGGAGTGAAACTTGAGGCACAGCTGTGTTCCCAGGCCTATCTGCCTTTTGCGGGCCACACTAAGGATATGCCATCTCTCTGATAATTGAATTAAGGGGAGCCCCCACAGAATACAGGAGCTCTGAACAATGCAACCCCCTTCACCCAGGCAGATGGTTTATTGCAGATGTCGTAAATGTAGCTTCCTCCTGGAAGGGAAGGGGAGGGGCACTGCCTGTGAGAGCAAGCTGGCTTGGCAGAACTGGAAAAACCAGAAATTCAACCTTGTGCTGGGGGGAAACCACACCCCTTTGGGGCCAGAACATAACTCTAAAAAGATGTATAACTCATAGTACGGACTTGTGAAAATTATTTAAATGACACCACAATTCTTGTGATTTTTCTGCCCACATTTTAAGAAGTTTTTAGAACCGGTGGCATGTTCAGGGGGGTTTTAGCGGAAACGAGGATATTACTCAAAATGTGTGCATGTGAAAAATCTGACACTTCATCAACTAATGTCCATACTCCTTGCGCACATGTGTATAAATTTGGGTTAATGTCCGAAATTGCAAAATCAGTTAAAAAGTGCAAATATTGCCATTTCTGAATGCAAGCTCCCAGGAAGAGCAGAGTTTGAACAGGGGATACCTCCTGTGATATGTGAGGGGTGCATGTAAATTTAAACAATATGTACCTCTGCAAATATGTATTTGGTTCAAATCTAGATTTGTGTGCAAGTTGACAGGAGGAGTGGACTTTCTGCAGGCTGTAAAATGACATCACTCTGACGCAACTTAGCTCCCCCAATCAGGGGAGAAATGAAAGCTTGGCCAATGATAAGTGAGAGGGGTAGAGCCTAGTGATGCTGCACACACACCCATTTTAAAAACAGATAAAAGCAGACAGACAGGACAGATAGGGACCTTGAAATCCATTTGCAGCTGGAAGCTCTGCCGGGAAAATCCATACTTTACCTCCATCAATCTCCAGAGAAAGCTGTGCAGAAAGATCCAGACTTCAAATCCATCAGGATCCAGAATCCAGAGAGAGAGCTGACCCAGATCACTGTGAAGTGCAGAGACCAGAGTCCAGTCTAAAACCTGACCAGATCCGTGGCGAGGCCCATTTAATTCAAGAATATAGTGTGAGTACCTAGCAAACTGTGCAGAACCAATTTCTTAGTTAAAATAATATAATTCAATCTATTTAATCTAAGTAGAACTGCTTCCTAACTGTCACCTGTCATTTGCAAAGCTGTCACCTGTCATTTTCTAGTTGCAAGCTGCACTTGTCTTTTTGAACTTTAAAATTTCAAATCTGAAAAACGACCTTTATTTAATCGCTCATATCTCCGCGACCGTTTGTGCTAGAGAGTTGCAGTAACTTTCATCTGGAAGCTGAGATCCTAGGCTGTCCTAGGACCCCAGAACGATATTGCTAGTCCTTGTAGTTCCTCTGTAATCGCGCCCGGCGCATTCGGAAAAATCTGCCGCGATTTGACATTTTGCCGCGATTTGCAAGTTTCTCCACGTGTAAAAATCTGCTGCTGCTTGCCTTCCGTTAAAGAAAAAATTTGTTTAACCTGCTAGTTACTCCTAGATCCTTGCTAAAGTGAGCCTGAACTCATCCCAAGTATATTTCACTCACCCTGATCCTCCTAGAGGGAATTAAAAGCATTTTAGTATATTTTTCACTTCATTGCCAGCACATTTAAAAGCCTTTGGGCCTGTGTTTTCAACTTCTGTAGTCTAAGTTGCTGGGTGAACTGAATCACATTTGATTGCATTTCTGAGAACTGTGTGTCTTCCTTCCATTTCCTTGCATTGCATAAAAGGGGGGGTGAATTGTCCAAGAAAGTGATTACATTGTCTTTTGCTGAAATCCTATCAAGTTATTTTCTTTACTGCATTTCATTCCACATTGCATCCATTTGAAACCATAAAAGTATTGTTGCTATCTTATCCATTTCATGTCAACTCCTTAGTGATTATCAAGAAGTGTGCTAGTGCCAGATTCTCCGTTGTTAATCTTTATCATCTCAGATTAAGTGTGATATTCAATTATTAATTTATTATAAAGTGTGATATATATATCTATTGTTTAAATTATCAATTAAACCTTTTAACTTGCAAAACAGAACTACTTCTTGGCTCAGTGGGGTCAGGAGGATTCCAAGAGAGGGGTGTTATATAGGGGTAGTCATCCAGAACGCATGAACTGGACATAAAGATATATCAATAAGGGTTTCCATTCAGTATCCCAGACTAGGCATTGACTTAGCTGTAGTGTTGAATTGAATCCTCTTACAAATTGGGGGCTTGTGCCGGACGTTTGGGTTAGATCTACCATTTGTGCAGATTAATACAGCATGCCAGCTGACAAGATACACATATCCGGTCGGATCACCACGCTGTGTTACGCTGTAAAGCACTCCTCAAAGGAACGCTCTTAGGAAAAGGTCTGTTTTGCAAAAATAAAATACAAACTTCTGTAAGTCAGGACAGAGACCAATCTCTAGAATGACGACCTTAGTAGACATGAAAATAGCCAGAGAGCACCTCTTACATAAACTGTTTGTGAGAGGTGAATGGACTGAACAGGGCCAGGATGCCTAGTTGCAGGCCATCACGCGACAGGTCACTGAAACAGGGTCAGACCCATGGAGAGATCAGGGTCCATTACATGTGGCCCTGAGTGAACTATATATGGCTCCTAAAGCCAAAGATGAACACAATAAGATTGCCAGGATAGCAGCATACCTGTACCTATATATGGGAGACATGCAGGATAAATGCACTGAAAGCCAAGATCTGGCAAATAGGCAACAGATGGCAGTAGAGAAGGCCCAATCTGATCTGGCCTCTTCTGAGCAGAGGCTGCAGAGGAGCCAGGAGTCAAAAAATGATAGTAGGCAATATATCATTAAAATAAAAGAGGATATGGGCATCCTACAACAGGAAAAGACAGACCAGGATACCAGATTTCTGGCCCCGCAGAAGGAGCACCAAGACAGTTTGGACTCCTTACTGCAGAACCAGAAAAAGTTGGAGCAACAGATCAATTTCAACAGGGCATGCGCGGAGCAGGTAGTCACCCTGCAAAGCCAGCTAGATAGAGAGAAAGAGGAGAGCAATAAACTGATTCTGAAAGACCTGGATACCCAGACAGAGTTTGATGAGGAGCGCCAAAAAGCTGGTGCCTTTCAACGACAGAGGGACGACCTGGCAGCACAGATGCAGGCTCTCAGTCAGGAAAGAGACACTTTAGGCCAGGAAGTCTGCCACTTAAAAAAGGAAATTGAAGAAAATCACCTGGCCCTCCAGGGGCTGGGTGACCTCCAAAAAGAAAACCGGAACTTGGTAGAGCACACCAGAAGGGTGGAAGATGCTCTGGCAAGAAAGGAGCAGGCCAGTAGGGAAGGGACTCAGGAGGTAAACCTCCTGCAGCAAAGACTGGCCCAGTTCTCCAGGACCAACCAGGAAGCACAGAGGGAAAATGAGGCCCTCTGTCAACACAATGATAGGCTCCAACAACAGGTAGCGATGCAGGAGAGACTGATAGAGTCTAGTAAGGCCTTGCCTGAGGAACTGAAAGCACAAATGCAGGCTCTTGCATTGCAACAGGGAGCAGGGGCGGATAGAGATGAGGTCCGCTGGGAAAGAGAGACTCCTGACCATAACCTCAGGAGCCCTAACACCAGGGGCCTTCATCTCTCCCAGTCCCTGGACTCTACCACCCCCATGTCCCCTGGCGCACATGAGCACAGGGCCACAGGGATGGCAGATTACTATCCAGCTAAAAGTATGGGGCTCATAGGCCAGTACCACTCAGGAATGGAGGGGTGGGCATCCGGGTATGGGCACCCACGTACAGTACAGTTCAGTGCGGAACCCCAGGAGAGTAGGCCCCTTAAGGGCATCCTGAAAACCTCTGCCCAGTTAGGTCAGTGGGGGGGGGTACCCAGCAAATCCTGGCAGCAAGGAGGGATCTGAGGACTCCTCTGAGCACCACAGGAAACAGGAGACCAGGTCCCCACTCCCCGGCTCGCAGAATCCGGGAAAACCTGGAAGAACAGACAGGAACCTCTGGGAGCAGTGCCTCTGAGTCAGAGGATGAATGGACAAGGGTTACCCGAACCAAAAAGGCCAATAAGGCAAAAAGGGCCTTGCTTAAGGACCCCTTAAAGCAGATTAAGGCGATCAGGAGCGTCATCACGCCTTACCATAAGAACGCTAAGTATTCTGTTTGGGAGCACTTAGAGTTGTTTGAGCAAATGATGGAGATTTTCCATTTGAAGGACAGCCAAAGCTGTATTCAATATGTAAAGTGGACATTCTCCCCAGAGTACTCCAGTTTCTTTGCAGGGCTGGAGGACCAAAATCATTTAAGATGGTCCACCTATAAGGCGGCCATCTTGAAACATTTTTCTACTCATAGAAATCCTCAAGAGGCTCGCACAGCAGTCTACAATTTACAATGTGGGGAGGATCAGGCCCCACAAGAATTTGTGCAGGAGTTAAAGCGTGCTTTTGCACAGACCACAAGAAGGGTGCGCACGGATAGCAGAGAATTTATTAATACGTTTTTCCATGCCTTGCCCAAATATATAATGACCCAGCTCGTGAGGGATTTTCACGAGAAAAGATCTTTAGACTGGGTCATTGAACAGGCTACCCGGATCTATGAGGTGCAGAAACCGGTAGATAGCAAAAGTAATGCCCAGAAAAACCCCAAAGCCAACAGCACCCCTGCTGCTGCCAAGGTGGCAGAGGTAAAGGTCACCCCCGTTTTAGAGTTGGAGATGGGGGGGCCTAAAAACCTACCTGCACCTAATAATGCTAGGCCCAGAAGGTCCTCGTGCCAGTCACAGACAGGGAGCCAGGGAGGCAGCCCCACAAATGGGGTCCCTCGCTCTCCTGATTATGTAAGCCCCCGTTACAAGGGAAACAGACCCATCCTGGGTTATGTGTGGACTCCTCCAGCCCAAGGGGGGAGATCCAGCCAAGAACCTAACCCAGGGAACTTTCCTCCTAACTTCCCACCGGAGGGCAGAAATTCTCCGAATCATGGGCAGAACTTTTTCCCCAGGTATCCACCCAATTTCCAGCCCCAAAATCCTCCACCCTTCTTTCCCCAATTCCCTGAGCCCAGACAACCTAATCCGGGAGAGGGGAGGCCAAGGGTGGAGGGGTACCCAAATCTTCCCAACCAGGGGTACTACCAAAGAAGGGATAGCTACCCTTCCCGGGATCAGCCCAGGGGAGAAAACAGGGCCCCGTATCAGCCTGAGCGGGTTTCCCAGTTAGAGCACCAGGTTCAAAACATGGCGCGGGATCTGGGTCACATACTGAGGGTGCAGCAGAACCCTCAGAACGGCATGCCGGCGCAGAACGCACCCAACTCTGGACCTGGTGCCCCAGAACAATGACGGGGGCAGCACCCCGATAACTCACCGGTTCCCAGGGAGGAGGCACAAGGGGAAGGGGGGTGTAAAGCCTTGGAGGAAGCTTCCTTCCTCACTTGTAAACAGCCCCTGGAAACCCAGGAACCGGAAACAAAATCTCTTGCCCCTGAAAGTCTGCCTCCTAAGGAGCAGAGGGGGGGTAGGAGAAACAAAAGACCCAAACAGACTCAGTTTGAGGAGGAGGTACAGGTCTTCCAATTTGAGGGAGAGGGATCCTCAGAGGATCCTGGGAAAAGGATCTTCTCCTTCAGAGAGGGGGGAACTCCTCCCAAAGAAAAATGGGTCCCTAGGGATGCAAATCCAGACTGGGGAGATGTGGAGACTGAGCTACTGCCGCCCACCATCTCATCCCAGAACCAACAGCAAGAAAATCCCCTGGTTCAAACCCATCCTGATGACTGCCTCCAAAAAGGGGGGGGCGGCCCGGAACCGGAGCCAGGGGAACCCACAATGGCTCTGATCTCCAGTTGCCAACTTTTTCTTTCAGATTCCCAAGGCTCTCCACAGAATTCTGCCCAAATCTCTTCGCTAGCGATGTCCAAAACCAGAAAGTTAGCCCACCAGTTGTCCAAAAATGTGCATTATCTGTGCCCCCTTGAGGAGAAGGAGGGAAGATACTATGCCCCGGTACAAGTACAGGGGCAGGGTACAATTTTGGCACTGGTGGACACGGGATCTCAAGCTACCCTTCTGTCCAGAAGGGCCTTTGATGAACTGAATGCAGGAAGGGGAGAGAATTACCAAATTCCTTTCACCTCTCTTCCTGGACAACTCCAGAACTTTGACGGGAAGGAAATTCCTGTCGAGGGGACTGCAGACTTGGACATTAAAATTGGGCGACACAAGTTGAAACACCCGGTCATAGTTGTGACCCCAGAGGGCACCCCTTGTTTACTAGGGAATGACCTCCTGAGAAGGTTGTCACCCCTAATATATTGCATAAACAAGGTCCTCTGGACCCAGACTAGCCGACCAATAAAATTAAAACAGAGTGTCAACCATGTTAGTTTAAACGGCACCTGCCACATGGTTGAACAAAAATCTGACCAAGTAGAATTTCACTTCCAGAACAACCAAATTCCAGACGTGACAGTAATAGCAGTAGGACAACAGACTGGTGATGGGGGGTCCTCTCTATTTCTGAAAATCAACCTTCCTCCCAGTTTAAAGTGGTATTCCACGCTGGAAGGAAACACTCTGAAATTCTATACTAATCCACAATCAGAAACTCCCACTCCTATAGTCCAGAAAGATGTGAAATCAGCTCAAAGCCTGGCTGAGATTCAGCAAATTGGAGAGCAGTTGTTCATCCCTGTTCAGTTAAATGATGGGAAGGACTCTGTTCTCGCTCGAGTGTGTGTGAACAACGGTAAGAGCTTCATCAGCTAAGCCATGTTCCGCCAACTCCCAAAAGATCCAGTCATTCCCACATTCAAACTGATAGACAAATGGGAAATGGACCTGGAAGCGCCTAATTCCAAACATCTCCTGCCAAGCAGGTGTATGCTCAAAATCTCCATTGGCAACAAGAGCATAGTCCACAATTTTTGGGTCGTGCGAGACGTCCCTGCCGCCTTTTACTTAGGCAGTGACATTCTCAATCGCTTTGCCATTAGTTTGGACCTAATAAACTTCAAAGCTTGGTCCCGATTAGCGGATAATCCCATGGGCTTTGATGATCCAGAAAAAGCATTGAGGTCAGCTCAATTGCTACCTTATGCAGTTGAAATTCAGGTTAAAGAGGAAGTCACCATCCCAGAAAGGACCCGACAATTCTCCCTGGAAGTGAAAGTTAAAAGGGGACAAGAGTTGAAAAACCCTGATGCTTACATACATCTAAATGCTTCTCTCCAACAGCAAGGGTTGGGGGTAAACCCAACACCATTAGTCAACATAGAACATTACACCATTCCAATAGAGGTGGATAACAGCGACTTAAAGAGTATTACTCTAGCCGCAGGCACCATTATTGGAATGGCGGTTGATGACCGACATTTTTCCATAGATTTAGGTAATGAACTGTTAGGGCCAATCCCCAAGGACTGCTTTGACAGTGACAGTGATGACAATACAACACCCGACAGGATTTTTACCCGGCATGGGGGGAACTTCCTGGTGTACACTTCCTGCCCCTGTGGTAAGGAAGATGTGACTTGTGACTTCAGGAGGGATGAGGTGATTTTCCAGGTCCATGAGGGCTGCCTGTCCCACCTGAAACCTCCGGTCCAAATCAGCACTCTGACCAGGGACTTCTCCACCCAGCTGGAGGAGGCCGCGGAGATAGCCAAACCAGAAGTCTTTCCAGGCTTCAGGCAGATGGTGGAAGAGAGAGTCAACCTAGCTGATGCCTGTGTGACTCCGGAACAAAAGCAGAAGTTGAAACAAGTTTTCTTGGATTTCCAAGATCTCTTTGCGGTAGACTCATATGACTGTGGTCGCACCGACATCCACACAACAACAATCCCCACGGACCCTGGCATGACTCCTGTGTTTGTGAAGCAATATCGCTTGCCTCTCGCATCAATGGAGTCCCTTACTGAAATAATTAAGAACCTTGAGTCCCGGGGAATAATCCGTCCAGTCCACAGCACCTTCAATAATTGTCATGGTCTCTGCTTCCAAAAGGTCAGGGTTTTCCCAACTCCCTTGGAAACAGATCCATAACCCAGGTTCCGAGTGCCAACCAGTCCCAATTGGGACCTTTTGGACCCAGTTCTGGCGCCAGTGGCACCAGGCTCATAAATATGCCCAGTCCCAGCGCTGGAAGCGCCGGGCTCATAATGCTTGGGTGGACTTACCTGCAGCAGACCATGCTGCTTACTTGCCTGCCAGTTGAGTCTCTGATCCTCTTCTGTTTGGAACTACTTTTCCTGTTGGGTGGGGCTGGAGCCACTCCCTAGATTCAGAACACTGGAACTCTTCTGGAAGGCAGGAACTCTTTTCTTACCAGGAACTCTTTTCTTACTTAGGCGTGGCTGTGGAAGAAGACACCTAAGCACTACAGGAGGCTATTTAAACCACACCCGGTGGATGAATCTTGCTTTGCGTTATTCTGCACCCTCTGCAGCAGAACGCTCATCGTGTCTTCTGCATCCGGTCCTGGGCCTAAGGAAAAAGGCTTACCATCCTGAATCCAGTCTTCAGCAACTCCTATAAAGACAAGAAAGAACAGGTTAGCATTCCGGCATCTGAAAGGCAAAGGCTTACCTACTCTTCGTGCGCTCCGGAGGTCTTCACACTGCATTCCGGCATCTGAAAGACAAAAGCTTACCAACTCTTCGCACGCTCCGCAGGCCGTCGGCGCTGCATCCCGCATCTGAAAGACAAAACAAGGTGCGTTTAAAGACATTGGGGAACTTTAATAATCACGTGCCATTACTCCTTTCCACATCTAACCCAGTGGGTATCCCGGCACCCTGCAGCCGCTCCGAACTTGTACCTGCAAAATAAAAGACAGTTAGAGCGCATCGTGAAGCTGGCAACAAGCGCTTACTTACGTGCTTCCAGGCGCTTCTATTCATCACACGGGCTCCATCTTCAACTCACTTCAGCCCGTCATCCGCCATCGCCGGAACCCTGCAAAACAAGAGACATCATTATTAAAGACTTTAAAGACATTTGAGTTACTCGAAACTTACCGTTCGTGCAGTAAACGACGGACAGCAGTCCTCTGAAGTCAAGAGGCCTGCGCTACCTATCCAGTGAAGGAACTGGTTACAGCACCCTGCCTCGAGGCAGATGGAGAGCTCTGCATTCACTTACCTAAGGTGAGAGCGTTAACCTGTGGGGGTCTACAGGAGAGGAGAAGAGGAAAGAGATAGGGACACCCCAATAACCCCAGTTCATTAACCCCGTATTTTCTATCTGCAGACATCCTCTCTGCACGTCAGGCATACAGGGCACAGAGGTCCAGCCCAAAGAGCCAACCGGGTGCTCCACATCACCTTTGAAGATACGGTAGTCGCCCAGTCAAGACCGGCGCCTCTGCGAGAATCAGGTGAGCGTTACAGAACGCAAAGCCTACCGCAAAACTCTCGCCCAGGCGCTATGGAAACCTCGGATACTGACCACCTAGCCCAGTTACTTGGGGAACTAAGGGCAGAAGTGCATGCAGCTCGTCAGGAAATGAACGCTCTAAGAAGGGAACTAATTATTTCCAAGGAAAGAACAGATGATCTTGCTAGACAATTGCTACAGTCACAAGCCGGACAGACCCCGCTACCCGCATCAGGGGCAAATCTTCCTTCAACATCCTCTATGAATCCAGTGCAGATCAACCTACCTGGGAATGTACCTTTGGCTCCGCCCGAACGATTTTCTGGTGACCCAAAGAGGTTTGCGGTATTTATCAATCAGTGCCGGTTGCACTTCTTATGCCGGCCAGCAGCCTTTCCAACTGATCAAGCTAAAGTAGCTTTTGTACTTTCGTACCTTAGTGGCAATGCGGCAGACTGGTCGATCCCTCTAGTTAATCAAGATGATCCGGTTCTCCATGATTTTCAAGCCTTTCAGCTTAGTATGGAAAAACTGTTCGCAAGACATGCACAGGGGCAGGCCTTGGACAATGAGCTTCTTTCGTTGCGACAGGGTACTCAAGACCTTTTGGCTTATATTGCATCTTTCAATAGACTAATAGTGGAAACTCAATGGCCTGAGGACAAAAGGATTACGCTGTTTTATAGAGGTCTACGTGGAGAGCTCAAAGACGTTTTAGCCCAAGTAGTGAATCCCCCACAAGACTGTTCGGATTATATAGACTTGGTCGTTCAAATAGATCACTGATTGCAGAACAGGAAGGCTGATCGTTCCAAGTTTGATGCTCGAGTATTTTCCAAACCGCCAACTCCATCCAAAGGAGTAGACTCCGGGGAACCCATGCAAATAGGGGGTTTCTCCTTTCCCGCTCCCATGCAAAGGGAGCGGGAAAGGAGAAAACAGTTGCAATTATGCCTATATTGCGGAAACTCAGGGCACTTTCTTCGAGACTGTCTGGTGAAACCTGCCAAGAAGGCAGTAGGAGCTGCAGTTACCACAGTTACAAACTCTGAGCAGGGAAACGACCGCGCCCGACAAGAATAGAGGTCCTCTTGCCGAGCGTGAAAACCAGTTCCATGACCTCGCATTTCGTGATACCTATGGTCCTCATTAGCCCTGATAATCCGGATCGATTACATGCAATTGAAGCTTACGTCGACAGCGGTGCCATCGGCAATTATGTGGATCATGAAATGGTTTTGAGGATGAATCTAACTCTTTGTCCCAAGGCTGTAAAGGACGTCATTACTACGGTGGATGGTACGGAGATAGCCTCCGGGCCAGTAATGCATACCACTCAAGAGGTGACGCTAGTAAGTCAAGATGGACACCATGAGAAGATCGTGTTCGATGTGATCAAGGCCCCTCAGTTCCAGATTATTCTAGGAATACCTTGGTTAGAGAAACACAATCCTCTGATCGATTGGCGAGCAAGAACGGTCCAGTTTCCAGAATGTGTCTCTACTTGTCACCCTCCACCTGGTGTTGCACTGGCAGCAATTTCTTCAGAGACTCCCCAGTTACCTCCCGAATACCTAGAATACCAAGATGTTTTCCGGAAGGAGCAGGCTAACTCTCTACCTCCTCATAGGTCTTATGACTGCCAGATAGACCTGATACCTGGATCTACTCCTCCTTGTAGTAGAATTTATGCCCTCACCGAGCCTGAGAACCTTCACCTTCGACAATACCTGGATCAATACCTGGCAAATGGGTTTATTCGTCCTTCCAAGTCCCCTGCCTCTTCAGCTTTGTTCTTCATTCCAAAAAAGGAAGGAGACCTTAGAACTTGTATCGATTATCGCTCCCTGAACCAGATCACCGTTAAGAATAGATATCCGTTACCTTTGATCCCTGAACTCCTGGACCAAGTCAGAAAAGCATGCATATATACAAAGCTGGATCTTAGAGGAGCTTACCACTTGGTACGAGTAAAAGAGGGCGATGAATGGAAGACGGCCTTCCGCACCAAGTATGGGCTATTTGAATATCAGGTCATGCCCTTCGTACTTTGCAATGCCCCAGCCGCCTTTCAATATTTTATGAACAATGTCCTCAGAGAGCTCATAGATGTGTGTGTTGTTGTTTACATCGACGACATTCTCGTTTATTCTTCATCGGAATCTGAACATCGGAAACACGTGAAAATGGTCCTCGAAAGATTGCATCAACACAAACTTTTCGCTAAGTTGGAAAAATGTGTTTTCAACGTGACTGAAGTTGAATTCTTGGGATTCATATTATCACCTAGCGCAGTGCGTATGGATTCAAAGAAGGTCGATGCAGTTCTCAAATGGCCATCACCATCCTCCGTAAAAGGTGTGCAAAGCATGTTAGGCTTCGCTAACTTTTACCGCAGGTTTATCCCCGAGTTCTCTCGAATAGTCCAGCCCATCACTGCCTTGTTAAAGAAAAACAAACGTTTTGAATGGTCTACCGAGGCGGAACAAGCTTTCCAGGATTTGAAGACTAAATTTATCTCTGCACCAATCTTAAAACACCCTCGCCCCGAACTCCCCTACATCGTGGAAACTGATGCTTCAAGCCTTGCCATGGGGGCAGTTCTATCACAAAAGGACCCGGTAACCAATCAGTTGCATCCCGTGGCATTTTGGTCCCGCAAATTCTCGCCTCCTGAAGTCAATTACACGATTATTGACAAGGAACTTCTGGCTATCAAGTCTGCCTTTAAGGCTTGGCGGCATTATCTGCTGGGGGCCCGACACACCGTTACTGTGATTACGGATCACCGAAACCTGCAATATTTGAAAACCGCAAAAGCCCAATCCTCTAGACAACTCCGTTGGGCATTATTCTTTGCCGAGTTTGACTTCATAATTACCTATCGACCTGGTACAAAGAACGGTAAAGCCGATGCCCTTTCTCGGATGGGAGTGGAAGAACACTTGATCAACCCTAAACCTGTACCAATCATTCCCGAACAAAGAATTCTGGGTGTAATCGCCACAGAATCCATAGAGGAAGTTAAGGATAAAGCCAGGCAACTGGTAACTCCAGCAGACATACAGAATTGGCATCTGCAGGGAAAGGGCTTTGCAGTAAAGGACAACTTATTGTATTTCCAAGAACGATTATACCTACCCAGCACAGATTTACAGAAAAAAGTAATCTCTTGTTATCACGACTCTTTAATGGAAGGTCATCCCGGTATAGCCAAGACCTCAGAAAAGATCAAGCACTACTTCTGGTGGCCGTCTTGGAAAAAAGATATCAGAGACTTTATAATGTCCTGTGGAGTATGCGCCCAAAGCAAGAGTCAAAAGGAAAGACCAGCAGGCCTCTTACGCCCTATTGACATCCCACCTCGCCCTTGGCATACGCTTTCTATGGACTTCATCACCGATCTACCTCCATGCTCCGGATACAATACGATTCTAGTAATCGTGGACTTATTCTCCAAGATGGCGCATTTCATTCTGCTCAATGGCTTGCCAACAGCAGCAACTCTGGCCCGAGAATTTCTCGAAAACATCGTCCGACTGCACGGTTTTCCTTCGGTTCTAATTTCGGATCGAGGTAGTCAATTTATTTCTCATTTTTGGCGAAGTTGCTGTCGGTCGGCTCAAATTGATGTGAGACTATCGACCAGTCACCACCCTCAGACCGACGGACAAACCGAGAGGACCAATCAAACTCTGGAACAGTATTTACGCTGCATGCTGCAACAAACTGAAAAAACTTGGAAAGATATCCTTTGGATAGCCGAGTATGCCTACAATAACTCTGTCCATTCGGGAACTGGGAAAACCCCGTTTTTTCTTTTGTACGGCAGTCACCCTCGAACCTCGGAGTTGGATCCCCTCCAAGATCTTGAAACACCAGCAGTAGACTACCTGCATCCTACAATCACCCAAGCCTTTAAGGAAGCTGTTTCTCACCTTCAAAGGGCTAAAGAACAATACAAGAAAGGAGCAGATCAACATCGGAAGGAAGCCCCTCACTACCAAGTAGGGGATCAAGTCTGGTTATCCACCAAATATCTATCTCTAAAAGGGCCACGCACATTCAACCCAAGATACCTTGGTCCCTATTCCATCACTACCATAGTAAACCCAGTAGCGGTCAAGTTGGACTTGCCACCGCACATGAAGATACATCCGGTCTTCCACGTCTCTCTATTAAAACCCGTGCAACCTCAAACCCGACTAACCCAATCTCCAAAACCTATCCTAGTTGATGGAGAACTCGAGTTTGAAGTCAAAAGCATTCTGGACTCCAAGATCTCCAAATCTAAACTATTCTACCTAATTGACTGGAAAGGCTACGGCCCCCAAGAGAGATCCTGGGAACCTGCTGAATATGTCCACGCTCCTCGCCTAATCAAAAGATTTCACCGAACATTTCCTGACAAGCCAAAACCCCCGGAGAAGCCCGGTTTGGGAGGGGCCTTGAGGGGGGGTACTGTCATGGTCTCTGCTTCCAAAAGGTCAGGGTTTTCCCAACTCCCTTGGAAGCAGATCCATAACCCAGGTTCCGAGTGCCAACCAGTCCCAATTGGGACCTTTTGGACCCAGTCCTGGCGCCAGTGGCACCAGGCTCATAAATATGCCCAGTCCCAGCGCTGGAAGCGCCGGGCTCATAATGCTTGGGTGGATTTACCTGCAGCAGACCATGCTGCTTACTTGCCTGCCAGTTGAGTCTCTGATCCTCTTCTGTTTGGAACTACTTTTCCTGTTGGGTGGGGCTGGAGCCACTCCCTAGATTCAGAACACTGGAACTCTTCTGGAAGCAGGAACTCTTTTCTTACCAGGAACTCTTTTCTTACTTAGGCGTGGCTGTGGAAGAAGACACCTAAGCACTACAGGAGGCTATTTAAACCACACCCGGTGGATGAATCTTGCTTTGCGTTATTCTGCACCCTCTGCAGCAGAACGCTCATCGTGTCTTCTGCATCCGGTCCTGGGCCTAAGGAAAAAGGCTTACCATCCTGAATCCAGTCTTCAGCAACTCCTATAAAGACAAGAAAGAACAGGTTAGCATTCCGGCATCTGAAAGGCAAAGGCTTACCTACTCTTCGTGCGCTCCGGAGGTCTTCACACTGCATTCCGGCATCTGAAAGACAAAAGCTTACCAACTCTTTGCACGCTCCGCAGGCCGTCGGCGCTGCATCCCGCATCTGAAAGACAAAACAAGGTGCGTTTAAAGACATTGGGGAACTTTAATACTCACGGGCCATTACTCCTTTCCACATCTAACCCAGTGGGTATCCCGGCACCCTGCAGCCGCTCCGAACTTGTACCTGCAAAATAAAAGACAGTTAGAGCGCATCGTGAAGCTGGCAACAAGCGCTTACTTACGTGCTTCCAGGCGCTTCTATTCATCACACGGGCTCCATCTTCAACTCACTTCAGCCCGTCATCCGCCATCGCCGGAACCCTGCAAAACAAGAGACATCATTATTAAAGACTTTAAAGACATTTGAGTTACTCGAAACTTACCGTTCGTGCAGTAAACGACGGACAGCAGTCCTCTGAAGTCAAGAGGACTGCGCTACCTATCCAGTGAAGGAACTGGTTACAGCACCCTGCCCCGAGGCAGATGGAGAGCTCGGCATTCACTTACCTAAGGTGAGAGCGTTAACCTGTGGGGGTCTACAGGAGAGGAGAAGAGGAAAGAGATAGGGACACCCCAATAACCCCAGTTCATTAACCCCGTATTTTCTATCTGCAGACATCCTCTCTGCACGTCAGGCATACAGGGCACAGAGGTCCAGCCCAAAGAGCCAACCGTGTGCTGCACATCACCTTTGAAGATACGGTAGTCGCCCAGTCAAGACCGGCGCCTCTGCAAGAATCAGGTGAGCGTTACAATAATCAGGTGCTGGGAATATTGAAGCCAAACGGCCAGTGGAGACTCTGCGCCGACCTCAGGGAGCTCAACAAACGGGTCCATACTTCCCGATGGCCTCTTCCCTACATTGACCAAGGGCTGGCCCAGATTCAGGGGTCACAGGTATTCACTGCAATAGACCTGACCAATGGATACTGGACTGTGCCTGTCAGCAGGGAGGACCAATACAAACTGGCTTTTACCTTTGGGGGCCAGCAGTACACATAGACCCGGACTCCCTTCGGATACCTCAACCACGGCAATGAATTCAACATTTTTCTACACAAGGCCATGCCCGACTTGGGTGCGAGGGGTAACCTGGCTTATGTAGATGATGTCCTCATCAAAAGCTCAACTGTGGAGGAACACATAGCGGAGATCCGTTATGTTCTGACACAGTTGAGGGCCGCCGGAGCAAAACTTTCCTTTCAGAAAGCACAGTGGTGTAGAACCCGTGTTAATTTCTTGGGGCATGAGATTACTCCTCAGGGTCTCTGTCCCCAGGAAAAGAAAGTGGAAGCACTTCAAAAACTGAAAGACCCCACAACTCTGCGGGAACTAAGGAGCCTCCTTGGACTGACTAATTACAGCAGAAAGTTCATTGAGGGCTACGCAGAGATCACCAGACCCCTGATTCATCTCCTGAAGGGGGGGGTCAAGTGGGAATGGGGTCCAGAACAAGCCGAGGCAGTAAGACAAATCAAGAGAAGCCTCTCACAAGCGCCTTGCCTAGCTTACCCTGTCAGAAACAAGGAGTTCTTCCTGGAGACAGGGTTCTCTAATACGTGCTTGACGGCAGTATTATACCAAAAGCATGACAAGGTCAATAAAGTAATCTCCTATGCGAGCAAAACTTTATCCTCTGTGGAGGAAAAATTCAACGATTGTGAGAAGGCACTCCTGGCAACGGTGTGGGCATTGAAGAATTACCGCCCGTTTATCCAGGGGGAACACATCATAGTGGAGACTCCACACCAGCCTCTGCAATATCTCCAAAGTGACAGAATCCGGGCCGGAAATGTGAGTAATTCCTGAATTACTTCCTGGATTCTGTCAATGCAAGGCTTTCCTGTGGAGGTCAGATATGGCCAAAACAAGAAGAGTCCCCTCGCGCAAGGTCTGGCTGACTTGCATGATTGTGCCAGAGAAAACTGTCTCGAGGACGAAAGTCTAAAAATAAAGGACAACACGGAGGCATACCTTAATTCCCCACACAAAGTCTTTGAAGAGGACAAGTGTGAGGGAATGCCCACTGTCTATGTGGATGGATGCTCTTACCATGTTGACAACGACGGGGCGAAAGAACTGGTGGCTGGCGTAGGGAATGCATGGGTGAATGAGTCCCCAGAACCCTCCGCTGGATACAAAATTGGTCCCCAAAGTAGTCAGGTGGCAGAATTGATGGCTGTGCATCAGGCCATCCTCACTGCTGTCCAGCATCAACTCCACGAACTGGTCATAATCACAGATTCGGATTATGTACGGAACGGGTTCGTGGAGCACCTGGTTAATTGGAAAACCAGAGGCATGTTATGTGCTAACAACAAACCCTTGAAACATGGGAAGTTGATCCAAAACATTGATGATCTGGTCACCTCGAATGAGATGACCATATATTGGAAGAAGATCAAGGGTCATTCCAAAGTAGAGGGACCAGACAAAACTGAAAATGACTTAGCTGATCAGCTGGCCAAAACCGGGGCCATCCAAGGGGATCTAATTGAGATTGAGTCCCTGTTGGGGGAAATCCAGGTCACTGCTATCACTAGGTCCCAGACAAATGCTCACCATGATCTGTCAATTGCCCAATGGAGCAAGGAGACCCCTGATGCTGATTTGATTACCGCTCAGAAGGGAGATCCAATTATTGGTAAGTTTTACCAACACCTTGAGGACCCTGAGAACTTTCCCCTGACGGATACCGATTACATTGGGAAAGAGGACCTAAGAGTGTTGATGAAATGTCCAAAAATGTTCCGAATCCAAGAATGTTTGCTGGTAAGGAAATCCAAAGCTGGCCACAATCAGTGGGTGGTTCCTACCTCATTCCGAAGCCTGTTGTTAAGTCACGCCCATGATGCGGCCACCGCCGGTCATAGGGGGTTTCACACAACATTGGAAATCTTAAGAGAGGTTGCATACTGGCCACACATGGGGCAGGACCTCGATCAATACTTGAAGGGGTGTCTTGTGTGTGCACAATTTCAGCCATCATCCCTCACGCACCGTGCGCCTCTCCAAAAGAGGGGGATGACGCTGCCATGGTCAGATTTACAAATCGACTTTGTAGGCCCCGTGATTCGCTGCGCGAGGGGGAATTAGTACATGTTGACCGTCACATGCTTGTTCACCAAGTGGGTGGAATGTCTCCCAGCCCCAAATTGCAAGGCAGAAACCGCAGCTGCCCTGATGATTAACCACATCTTTTCCCGTTTTGGTCTACCTCAAAGGATTGAGTCAGACAGGGGTAGCCACTTCACCAGTGAAGTAATGACAAAGATGTGGGAGATACTGGGGGTCAAAAGGAAGTTGCATATTGCTTACCGGCCAGCTTCTTCTGGGGCAGTAGAGAGATATAACCGAACCATTGTGAGCATATTAAAGAAGTTTTTGGCAGATTCTGGGCCAAGTTGGGATATCCGATTACCTCTGGTCCTAATGGCCATCAGATCTACCCCTTCATCTGCAACCAAAATGTCACCATTTGAGTTGATGACTGGGCGCAAGATGGTGCTTCCTCAGCATTTGCTCTACAGGACCGAAGAGCAGACCCTAATAAATGCCTCCACAACTCACGAGTACGTGGAGAATTTAAGGAAACACCTTCAACATGCTTTTGCTTATGCTCAGCGGAATCTAGAAAGATCAGCTGATAGCATGAAGACCCACTATGGCCTGAAGACTTCCAGGAAGGAATATCAGGTGGGGCACCCGGTCTATCTATACAACTTCCAAAGAAACCAGGCAAAACAGCGGAAATTCTTGCCTACATGGAAGGGACCCTTTGAGATCATCGACAAGATCTCCCCTGTGGCCTACAAAATCCACATCCCCAAAGGTCCTTTGGCAGGGGGGGAAGACAAGTGGGTCCACATAAACCAGTTGAAATGTTGCCATCCCAGGCACACTCTGCAACAACTGGAGGAATCCTCTGGAATCCTAGCGGGTACTGTCTCAGATTAATTCAGTTCCAACCATAAAACATACCACATCTAGTCTCTAAAATATTGTGATTTGCATGAAACTGTCTCTTAGTTATACTGTTTTTTTTTCAAAATAAGAATGTAATGTTTCGTTATGATGAAATGCATATGCTGCCCCACTATCTCAACAGTGGTGGAAAAACGTCTATGAATAGGTATTGCCGCTCTTCCTTTGTCGTCCTAGGAAAAAGAAAACCTGGAGACGGGCCAAGGAGGACAATCCGGAGACCGGGAGCAGAGACGCAACGGGCCCAGTGTACCGCCCAATATTCCCATCAGGACAAGCGAGGAGAACCGATCGATCCGACCGGATGGAGAAAAAGATGCTGAACTGTGCCATCTATTGGAAGAAGATGAGGAAACATCCCAGGTCTTGCGAGTCCCATCAGTGAAACAGAATGGCCATCGCAAGGGGGGGGCTTGTGGGATGTTTTTATCCACGCATCCAAGCCCTACCTCAAAACTGTGCAGTACTGACATGGAAAACATCATGATGGCCAGAGATTCCCAGAAAATGCACAGGGAAATGCATGAAGAATAGGCTGCCACTCATTTTTGCCGATGTTATGGGCACAGAAGGACACTGCCTAAAACCACCATTGGACTACCCACACAGTAGTCTGAAACCATTGGGAGTGGCAATGCTGATTGCCAAAAGCAAACCCATAACTGTTGGGAATTCATTTTCTTAAATCCCAAAAAGGGGTGCAGTACCAGTACTCACCACTATCCAAAAGCCGGCGTTTTAAAACAACACCAGATTTTACTTTTTGTATAAAACTGAATAAATTAACCCAAAACATGCCAAAGAAAGACTTACTGAGAGGTGGATCCAATGTAAAGTTATATTCTGAAGTGACTTGAAGGTTTATAACAAGACTGGCTGAGCTGTGGATTTCAGCAGTTTAAGTAAATTTGGACACTAAAAATCTAAATGTTTAAAAGAAATGAGTGACCTACTTTGAGTGTCACACAGGTTGCAATTGTTTAAATGTCATAGTTTTAAACTTAGAATCAGCATTCTAGCTGCATATGTAAAAATGTTCAGTTTTATTTGAATGCAGAAGACTGGGGAACAGAAATGACATGTAGCTAAAAACTGGCTTAAAGAGATTCCAATTTTGCCTGGCAACTACCCCCCACCAGGAGTGAAACTTGAGGCACAGCTGTGTTCCCAGGCCTATCTGCCTTTTGCGGGCCACACTAAGGATATGCCATCTCTCTGATAATTGAATTAAGGGGAGCCCCCACAGAATACAGGAGCTCTGAACAATGCAACCCCCTTCACCCAGGCAGATGGTTTATTGCAGATGTCGTAAATGTAGCTTCCTCCTGGAAGGGAAGGGGAGGGGCACTGCCTGTGAGAGCAAGCTGGCTTGGCAGAACTGGAAAAACCAGAAATTCAACCTTGTGCTGAGGGGAAACCACACCCCTTTGGGGCCAGAACATAACTCTAAAAAGATGAATAACTCATAGTACGGACTTGTGAAAATTATTTAAATGACACCATAATTCTTGTGATTTTTCTGCCCACATTTTAAGAGGTTTTTAGAACCGGTGGCATGTTCAGGGGGGTTTTAGCGGAAAAGAGGATATTACTCAAAATGTGTGCATGTGAAAAATCTGACACTTCATCAACTAATGTCCATACTCCTTGCGCACATGTGTATAAATTTGGGTTAATGTCCGAAATTGCAAAATCAGTTAAAAAGTGCAAATATTGCCATTTCTGAATGCAAGCTCCCAGGAAGAGCAGAGTTTGAACAGGGGATACCTCCTGTGATATGTGAGGGGTGCATGTAATTTTAAACAATATGTACCTCTGCAAATATGTATTTGGTTCAAATCTAGATTTGTGTGCAGGTTGACAGGAGGAGTGTACTTTCTGCAGGCTGTAAAATGACATCACTCTGACACAACTTAGCTCTCCCAATCAGGGGAGAAATGAAAGCTTGGCCAATGATAAGTGGAGAGGGGTAGAGCCTAGTGATGCTGCACACACACCCATTTTAAAAACAGATAAAAGCAGACAGACAGGACAGATAGGAACTTCAAATCCATTTGCAGCTGGAAGCTCTGCCGGGAAAATCCATACTTTACCTCCATCAATCTCTAGAGAAAGCTGTGCAGAAAGATCCAGACTTCAAATCCATCAGGATCCAGAATCCAGAGAGAGAGCGGACCCAGATCAATGTGAAGTGCAGAGACCAGAGTCCAGTCTAAAACCTGACCAGATCCGTGGCGAGGCCCATTTAATTCAAGAATATAGTGTGAGTACCTAGCAAACTGTGCAGAACCAATCTCTTAGTTAAAATAATATAATTCAATCTATTTAATCTAAGTAGAACTGCCTCCTAACTGTCACCTGTCATTTGCAAAGCTGTCACCTGTCATTTTCTGGTTGCAAGCTGCACTTGTCTTTTTGAACTTTAAAATTTCAAATCTGAAAAACGACCTTTATTTAATCGCTCATATCACTGCGACCGTTTGTGCTATAGACTTGCAGTAACTTTCATCTGGAAGCTGAGATCCTAGGCTGTCCTAGGACCCCAAAACGATATTGCTACTCCTTTTAGTTCCTCTGTAATCACGCCCGGCGCACTCGGAAAAATCTGCCGCGATTTGACATTTTGCCGCGATTTGCAAGTTTCTCCACGTGTAAAAATCTGCTGCTGCTTGCCTTCCGTTAAAGAAAAAATTTGTTTAACCTGCTAGTTACTTCTAGATCCTTGCTAAAGTGAGCCTGAACTCATCCCAAGTGTATTTCACTCACCCTGAACCTCCTAGAGGGAATTAAAAGCATTTTAGTATATTTTTCACTTCATTGCCAGCACATTTAAAAGCCTTTGGGCCTGTGTTTTCAACTTCTGTAGTCTAAGTTGCAGGGTGAACTGAATCACATTTGATTGCATTTCTGAGAACTGTGTGTCTTCCTTCCATTTCCTTGCATTGCATAAAAGGGGGGGGGGGGGTGAATTGTCCAAGAAAGTGATTACATTGTCTTTTGCTGAAATCCTATCAAGTTATTTTCTTTACTGCATTTCATTCCACATTGCATCCATTTGAAACCATAAAAGTATTGTTGCTATCTTATCCATTTCATGTCAACTCCTTAGTGATTATCAAGAAGTGTGCTAGTGCCAGATTCTCCGTTGTTAATCTTTATCATCTCAGATTAAGTGTGATATTCAATTATTAATTTATTATAAAGTGTGATATATATATCTATTGTTTAAATTATCAATTAAACCTTTTAACTTGCAAAACAGAACTACTTCTTGGCTCAGTGGGGTCAGGAGGATTCCAAGAGAGGGGTGTTATATAGGGGTAGTCATCCAGAACGCATGAACTGGACATAAAGATATATCAATAAGGGTTTCCATTCAGTATCCCAGACTAGGCATTGACTTAGCTGTAGTGTTGAATTGAATCCTCTTACATGCCATAACAGACAACTGCAATATACTTAGAGTCGACCGACCTAACGCTAGAGGCGGTGGCCTGGCTATTATTGCCAAAACTAAGTTAGCATTAAGACTTGCCCCACCTCCAGCTATCACATCTTGTGAACTACTCTCAGCCAAACTACCCATATCTAACAATAGTACACTAACCATTTCCCAGTGCCACCTGGCCCTTTAGGGAAATCGAGGAAGACCTTTCCAGCCTCCTTACTAACAACATCAAAGACTCCACCCAGCTCCAATTAATAAGTGACTTTAACCTGGGATTTAACGATGTTGAGGACAAACAAGCCCAATCCATCCAATCGATCTTAGTCGAACATGGCCTTACCCAAAAAGTCCTAGCTCCAACACATACAAAAGGACGCACACTAGATTGGATAGCAAATCTGAACTGCACCACTACCATATCTAGTATTACACCTCAAGCCCGGACCGACCACCATCTTATCTGTTTCTCATCCATCATTGAACCACCTAAAGTAGTTACTCATGAAATAGCACCTTCTCTGCCAACCAGAAGCAAAAAGGAAATTACGGCTGAAAAATTACTCCCCCTCCTCCAACCAGCTCTGACTGCCAGCGCCAACAACTCTGACCCTAATACATTAGTTGATACATTTAACATCTCCATGTCTAAAGCCTTGGATAGCATTGCCCCTATCAAATTACGTAAAAGTAAACAAGAATCACATCTCAATTTGTAGTTCACCCCCCATCTCAAGGAATTACGAATCCAAAAATGTAAACTCCAAGCAATCTTGAGGCACTCACCCTCAGCTGAGAATAAAACTCTACTTACCAACTTCGCTAACAGATACAAGAAAGAAATAATCCAAACAAAAAAAAATACATTCAATGAGAGAATTAGTAAAGCCAACTCTAATTCTAAAGAACTTTTCTCCATCCTCCGAGAAACGGAAAACCCAATAGCTCCCACGGACAATGGGCCTCATTCCGAGGCTGGCGCTATCCATGGAGTAAAGAGCACCATGGTAAGCAACCATGGAGCTATTTACTCCATGGAAATCCGGCATGGTGAAAGGAGTAATTACCGGTCCATTCCAAGGTTGGAGGGACCGGTAATTCCCCATTCACCATACCGGTTCCCCATCCCCATTCCTGCCCCCATAGGGCTCAATGGGAATGGGGAAGGAGTAAATTACGGCACGGCAAATTACGGTGCCGTAATTTACTCCAAGGTCCCTTTGCGGGTTGGATTTTTAACGCCTGCTAAAAGCAGGCGTTAAATGCCATCCCACAAAAGGGAACTCGGAATATGGTGGTAAGTGTTAACGGTCACCGTTGCCATTAACGGTGACCGTTAACCCTTACCTCCAGCCTCGGAATGAGGCCCAATGTCCCTAAGGACAAACAATGGTGCTCCAGCATCCAAAATGCACTAGCAAATAAAATAATAACTTTACAATCCAAAATCGCAAAGAAGAAGGCCACCTTGAGCTCCACAGGAACTCAGACCACCCCTTTGACAGATACACCAAGTACAGATGTACCAAGTAGCTGTAAACCATTCAGGTTTACCAACATTTCCATTCTGGAAACAGAAAAAGGTTATTTTATCTCTGAAACCCTCAAACTGCCAGGGTGACAGTTGCCCGGCACAAATAATTAAAGATGCAGCTAGAGATTTAGCACCCTTCATCTCTAAGATAAATACAGCCTCCTTTAGATCAAGGATTGTGCCCTCAAACCTCAAAGAATCATGGGTACTGCCTCTCCTCAAAAAACAGACCCTTCACCCAGCTATCCCTACTAATTATAGGCCCATTACTACGGTCCCGTTCCTCCTTAAAATCATTGACAGAGTAGCCTACCTCCAGATCAACAATTACCTAGAGACGAACCAACTACTAGGATCACGCCAATCTAGATTCAGACCACAACATGGTACTGAAACGGCCTTAATTGACCTGAAGACACAAATCGACGAGTTGAAGGATAAAGTTAAAACAGCTATGCTCCTCCTCCTTGACCTATCGGCGGCCTTCGACCTGGTTGACCATGCAGTGTTATGCAAACATCTAGCGTCTGCCACCCATTTCTCAAGGGAAGCTATAGCCTGGGTACAATCCTTCCTAGCCAACCGTACGATGAGAGTGTTCTCCACCTTAGCTTCAGCTGACCCAATACAAATCACCTGTGGTGTTCCACAAGGTTCATGTGTCTCCCCTACAATGTACAACATCTTCACTAAGCCACTCTTCAACAAACTTGACAGATTGGGGGTAATTTATATGAATTACGCGGATGTCACGCAGATCCTCATACCACTATCTGGCAACTTTGCCGCAGGCACAGATCTAGTAAACAAGATTTACCTCTTCATTCAGGCATGGATGGCCTCCCATGAACTTTGCCTGAACGACGACAAAACAGAGATACTGATCCTGGGCTCCGACTCTAACCTAAAAAAACGTAGCCCTAGCTACACGGCCTTTAATATAGATGGTAATGTAATCAAGGTGGTAGCCGAGGTAAAAACACTAGGTTTCTACCTTAATTCCACACTATCTCTTAAAAAACAAGTCAACTCCTTGGCGTCATTTACAGCTTACACCTGCAAATTAATCAGGGCCTGTAGACCCTACCTTTCCAAAACTAACTGCATCACGCTAGCCAACGCCTTAATAATGTCCAAATTAGATTATTGCAACACCCTATATACAGGTGCCAATAAAACTATCATAGATAAAATGCAAATACTACAGAACAATGCTCTTAGAGCAGCCTTGGACATACCCCGAAGAGAGAATATATCTAATATCAGGAAAGTCACCACTGGCTAAAAATTAGTGACAGAATCTCCTCAAGACGCTTTCCATCACCTACAAAGGACTGAACAATACCGTGCCACCGTACATTTCGGCTAGACTGACCAGAAAATCTTCCAGCCACCACACTAGAGCCTCTAACCATCTTCTGCTAGAAACACCCAGATTCAGACTCACAAAATCGGGCGGTGCAAGCTTCCCTGTTAGAGCTGCCCGTGCCTGGAATGCACTCCCTTCTGTGCTAAGAGATGATCAGCCCTACTCTAGATTCAGATGTAAAGTGAAAAGTTGGCTCTGGACTAACGACACTTACCAAACAGCTCCCCGGCACTAGACACTGGATTTCTGCATGTAAATATCTTGAAAACTGTACTACCGTGAAACCTGTACTATAGACTTGTGTGAAGTGATGTTCTGACAGATTGTATATTTGTACTGTAAATACTGTTTTAACATGTATTGCATTCACTGTATGTAACCATGCTTAAGTATTCTTGTTACCGCTGCGCCCAGCTACCCCAGGGTTTTGAGCGCATTATCAAATAATAAACTAAACTAAACTAATGTCATGAGGAGATCTTAAATGAATGCCCATATAAGAGTCAAGTTGAGGCCGATCCATTTGCACTGGAGCGGTGCAGAGGGAGTACTAGACACTTCTCTATTTGACTGAGGGACACTTTACGAAGAATTATACCCAATTCAATATGGCCACCGCACCGGCGTAACGAGAATGCGTGGGCCGTCGGGCTATTGACATGGGAACAAGAGATACAAATAGACAGCCACAGGCGCCCGACTGGTGCTGCCTGTCTGTTGCCCCGCACATCTTTATACGAAGAGAAGTTGGTAAGTACTCGAGCCGTGTATGCTCGCAAGCGCTCTAACACGCCCGTAAGAGATTAGATAGGTAGGTTATCGCAAGTGTGAAATAGCTATTTAACCTTATGAGACAGGCACCCTTAAGGAGCGGGTACGAAATAAGTTACCATGGCAAACCCCACACTCAATAAGATGGACACGAGGGGAAGGAACCAGAGGGGAAGAGGGTTGTAGGTTCTAACATATTTATGTGGGGCAAGGAGATGTGGCGATGCTGTTAAATGCCCGCCAGAATGACATTGGACATGTTCTTTGCCCCCTACAGGTTGCGAGAACGTGCAGTTTCATATTCTAACAAAGACGAAAATCAACCCACGAAGTCGGACAAACCGGCAAATGAATGAGCAGGGTATGTGAGTATGACAACTAAGGTCTATACAGCATAGGACCATGAAACATGGTTTTACAGAACCCAGTAACAGAATACATTTTATGACATGTTAGAACTTACCTTAGTGAATTTGATGAAAGGTCAGTCAGATGTTAATTACTTTTGAAAATAATAAGTAAGTTGGCCTTGAGAGACCAAGAAATAAGAGTATATTACTTATTGTAGGTCACAATAGAATATACAAGATCGACACACAACAATGAAAGGACAGTTTATAGCCCTGAAGATGGATAGCATGAAATATCCGAAACGCTGTGGTATTTTTATTTGGAATTTGTTTGTTTTCATTTCACATTCTCCATTCTCACAAAATAAGCTCTACTGGTGGTTAAAGTCCTTATAGGTTTATACATCAGCCTTCGAGCACAAGACATTTGTTTTCTTATAAAATATATGAACCCCAAAGTTGGGAATCGAAGTATAACAAAATGTATGTTTTGTGAATTCTATTTTATGACATTTGATTAAACTCTTTAAGCTGTTAGTAACGCGACCTAGTGAAGTATTCCTAGAAGGACTCTGGTCCATTGTGAGTGCATGTGGGTTAAACCGTTGGGAACAACAGGCTTTTCTTTGTGTATTTTCTAGTAGGTGCCCCCTTAGGCCTGGAGACAATATCATATGATATGATTGGTTATTTATAACGTGCTTAATACCCAGAGGTTTCTAAGCGCGGACCCAGGGATCAATCCTGTGTCGTTCCATGTCATCTTGCTTCCAAGGCGAGCACATTGCCCCTGAGCTATGCTCCCGAGCCAAATACCTACATCCACCTGAAATACATGTGAAAAGCTTTGGTTAAAGATAAGGGAAACTCTGATACGAATATAAACTGACGCTGAGCTGTTGCTCCTCCTTTTCATCTCTTGATGCAGCTGCAGGGAGCCACGTTTGAGTGAGTCAACCAATGTTTAGATGTAGCAAAATAATCAAATCAGCAAGATATTTGCCCTATTTTACCACCAATCTTGTGTTGAGTAGTAGGCAGTTCAGGTCAGGTCTGAGTTCTTTAGTGGATAAGAAGAATGGTGGGTGTTACGCGAAAGGCAAGGATGTTCTGCAGCCTCACTATCGCATGGATTCCCTTTGATCAGGTTCCATGGGGAGGTTACATGTGTGAAGTGCAGACACAGAACACTGCAGCACAGTGGCATGAGATGATCTGAGGGGCGAAGATGATCAGGAGGTCCATAGGAGAAGGGCGTGGAAGAGGCCCATATTAAGTCATCTGGATAGCAAAGAGAAGTAAGATTTAGCACTGTTCCAGCTCTTAAAGTGTGGGGGCGTGCCCAAAACCCCCAGCTGTGTCACTTATGGAGAGTATCAGGTTGTCAGCCTCAGTGGAAACTGAGGTATCTGCTGCAGCGGGGAGAATACAACCTAATATTTTAAATTCTAAGTGAGCAGTTAGTTGCAGTGACAACTATCTCTCGGAGCTCATCATCACCAGACAATTATTGCTAACCGCATTACTTTTACAATCATATGCTTAAATATTAGCATAAAAGCAAACACATTTTCAAGGATAAGACAGCACCCATTAAGGCATGTAAACATGATAAAATCATATATACATATTATGTGAAAACAGAACATCATCGATGAAGGGTGGAGAGCAGAACAACCAAAATAAATACATGCGTTAGCTCACAGAGTTCACAGGCGAAATACACTACTGCAGCTGATGAGAAGTGAATGTAGTGGAGCGGAGTGGGGGAGGGGCGGGGGGCAAAGATAAGCTAGCTGACACCACCGATAATGACCAGATGGTGCTGCCCTCTTGTGGAATACGAAGAAGATAAGAACATTCAGTGGTTGTACTGGGTTTGCCCATTTCTCGTGAAAGATGCCAGAAAATATGAATTTAACAGAAAAAGCCTTGGAATTGTTTGGAAGCAGAAGCACATTGCATTCAGTTGATGTAACAGAGTGAGCAACACATGTGCCATCTTCTAGTGGCTAGGGAGCAGTCCACATGTCGAGGGCCACCTTGTCTGGAGCACCTAAAAGGGCCAGGTAGAGAAGGAGGCATGTGGCGAGAGGGCATTTTTTTAAATATTGTCTAGGTTTAGTCTGTGTGTTGGCCCATAAGTGAAAAGGTTTCATAATTTCAGATTAACATTTATTGACATCAGTAAAACCATGGCTGACATGCAATTAATAATGACCCAGTGGTTTCTCAAGGTTACGAAATTGGTATTCTTCTTTAATTCACACATTTGAAATTCTGCTTCTAATTCCAGACAATAATACTCTTAAATCAAGTACTACTTTGCTCGCAATGTTTGCCATCCTCAACAACATTTGTTGTGTGCATTGGAGATGCCAGAAGTGCATATGGTAAATTGAGGAAACCAATTTCACATTAAGTATCCCACTGTTGGACAAACATCACTCTGTTAGGCAATTTGAAGTAGTACTTGATTGAGTAGGAGCAGGTTAAACCCACTGTCTCTGGGAAAGAAGGGTAGAGGAGTGGCACATTGTATACAGTGATGAGAGCCAGCAGAAAATGCACACGGCACAGAAGAGCAGGATGTGGTAAGTTCTGGTCTTCCACTCCACCATTACCCGCATCCACTGATGAGTCTGAGAATAATGACGATGATGATGATTTTGAGCAAGATATAGATTTTCGAAGCCAAAAATACTGATAAGAAAAAGGAGGAGGGCAATGTTGTAGTTACAATACAAGGACAACACTACTCTTCTCCCTTTCTACACAGTCTTTCATATACATCTTGACAGATCGGAAAATGCAAAATGCCAGCATCTGGCAGCCACACTACGAAGTTTGCTCCCACCACTGTTGCAGCACAATGAGCGAAGTCGGACATGCATTTTGCTATTTACCGAGTAAGAGAATCTCAAGTAAAGCATTTCATCATAAGGACAAAGCCATCAGTCTGTATCTTGCCCCCGCACTCTATACAAGAAAACAAGGCAGGGGCCACGAGTAGAGCGCTCACGTTGACATTGTGCAGAGCCTGCTAACGCAGGTTCGAATCCCGGCAGGGGCCAAACTCAGTCTTTCGTCCTTCCGAGCTCGATAAATGAACACCACACACCGTGGGTAATAATAAACAGCGCTCAGATACCTGAGGGTTCGTAGCGCTATATAAATGCAAAATTATTATTATTATTATTATTATTATTGTGGTGCAACACCCTTTATGGGACTGCGATGAACTCCACTGCAGCCATCTCACCATTATCCAGTCACCAGATTACCACCACCGATGATGTCACCATGAAACCCTTGCTGCTATACTATAGTTCCAGTAAATCACTGCAGTTGTGACTGACTTTATTAATGACAGATGACATTGTGCTTTGTATTACTACTGTTTTGTTTTTTTAGTTCTGTTCCTCCTATTTTACAATCAGAGTAATGCACGAAGAGCCACGCTCCAACAACCAGACAGCGCCCTTTGCAATTATTTGGGTTCTGTCTGTTAAATGAAATCTGCAAAGTTGAGCATTTTTGGGGTACTCCATTCCCAGTCCCTGCAAGATAGCAGCCAAACATACATACGGTTTTATCTTCCAATACATTTTGCTCAGCACATAAGCACACATGATTTGTAGGTTTGGCATATTTCAAGATTGTTATCATAAAATATGAGTCAGGGATTTATTCTTAGGCAGCATTATCTAAATGTATTTTCCATTGAGTTTCAACTGCATTCATTTGCTGTTGTTTTTCTTCATGTTCTTTGGCATTAACTGGTATCTTTTAGACTTATAAAATCCCAAAACATCTGAGTAGTGGCTTCATAAACACACCATCTGCATGCACATCAATGAAAATATGGCACATTCACAGAGCTAAATAAGTGTACGGATAAGCCATTCTTACCAGACTGTCTGATGTTAAGTGCTATCAGCTCACATTCTCTTCCAAGAGATCCATTTTCGCCTTCTTCTTTACCCAGCCATTTCATGGCAACATTCAGTTTCTGTTTTAGCCATTTTCCATACGTCTCCACTATTTGAAATACACTGGGACTTCTCCATGCATTGCATACGAATATTGCAAGTGTGACATTCCCAGATGCAAGCTTTGTGTATGCTGCAGATGTAAACTTGAAATATGAAGGGGCAGGTGAATATAATTCATTGGGTTTCTTCTGTGAGTGGATATTGTACTCTGCTATCACGGACCAAGTATAGGATTAAGTGACATTTGGTCCATTAAATTGATTTGGAATTAGCTCCTTCAACTCACATTACAATTTTTTCAAGTCGGTGAAATCCTTTTTTTCAAATCTACAGACAGTGGTTGAAGCTTCGAATGTTGCGTTTGGTTGAAATTTCTGTCAAAAAACAATATGCAGTGAAAAAGGCTTCTGCATCTGATTGACATTGTCAACCTCTTTCACAATCAAAGTGACTATTCCACAGTATAGAGCCTCTCCCTCAGAATTTGGGGGCTATCCTCTTGAGACTGAGGTCAGTCAATCTACAACATCTTCCTGTTTCCTACCTTTATGCCTAATCAAATACAAGAGGGTATGATGGAGCTGGAGCATTTGCCTCGTCACAGTATCCTCCAGTGCAGTAGGGGTTTAGCACCCCTAATTGATGGTCTTCTGGCAATACAGCAGAAATTGGGGACTAACCTCCAGAATGTGAGGTCAGTTACTTGACCATGTATTTCAGTTCCCTACCTTCTTGCCTGTTCGCCAAAAAGAGGTGTAAGGGTGCAGAAGTAAGACTCTGACAAGGATGGGCCATGGTGGTTATTAGAAGCTTTTATTCAATGATGAAAATGGAAAAGAAAACCCTATCTCGTCATAACTCTGAGATGGGTTTCCCAACCTCAACTGAAATATCTAGTGTCAGAATGCTCAAAGCAAAAGTCTCAGTGTTCAATGTCAGAATCCTAACTCTGTCCCTCACATCCAAGTTTAAATTAAAGTAAAAGTTCAGTCTTCCCAGCCCTAAAAGGAGTCAACCCTACACCTGGACAAAAGACACTTCTGTAATCCTCAGACCTTGAAGAATTGGAGAATATCTCCCTTGCCCAGCCTTGTTCAGGATCCTCGTAAAGTTCAACAACTGTTGGGGCCAATCCCATCTTCTGGGTGGCCCTTCTCAGGCTTCTTTTCTGTCTCTTGGTCCCTGACCCTGATTGGGTTCCATTTCACCAGGCACAATTGCACACAAAAAAAGGAGCTTGGATGCATTTCCATACTGGACTAGGTCCTTGACCTTGGTTGGCAGACCTAGTTTCCTCCCACCATGTACTGCAATGAAATATAACAGCCTGGATGCTCTCTCAAGCTGTGGTGGGTCCCTGACCTGGGTTGGCAGACCGGGCTTCCTCCCACCATGTACTGCAATGAAATATAACAGCCTGGATGCTCTCACAAGCTGTGATGGCACATACAGACTTGGTTTACTCACCTGCCAAGTGCTGCATGTACTGTCTATCATGTTCACAGTTCTCTTTATATGGGTGTGGGTCCCTGACTCAGACATCTGACTTTAGTTTCCCACTTTGTAGGCTCGGTTCACTCGTCTGCCAAGTCTTAGTTCAAGCCCATGTCCAGTCAACCATTTCTCCCACAGTTGCAGGTCCCATGCCCTCCTTTCCCAGCCTTTCAGCTCATGCCACCACCTCTTTAGGCTGTCAGCACTTCCCCAGTCTCCTGCATGGCTTTCTGCATGGTCTGCACAGGTGCCTGCTTCTCTGAAGCAGCTGGGCTCTGTTACAGGGATCCAGTGGGGTTCGTCTTCTCCACATTCCTGGCAGTGCAGTTCCTTACCTGCTCACTCCCTGGGTCTCTGGAATGCTCGGAGCTTTAGCCCAACTGCTGGCTGTGTGGTCCCACGTCCTGGACTGGCTTTGTATACTCTCTCTCTCTCTGCGGTCCGGTCAGCTTCTGCTTTCATTCCTGGTCCGTACTTGCTCTCGCGGTTCCTCCATGAAGGGCTTGACACTTCGTCAAGTCCTTCTTTTCTTTTAACGCAGCTTCTTCCAAACAGCTCTTGTGAACACCCTACAATGCAGAGTGGTTCTGGTAAGTATTCTGTACTGCTCCGTGCCTCCCCCTCATCCCAATACTGAGTGAGGCATGATGTAGTAACTGACTAGAGATCTTCCTCGTCTCAGTACCCTCTACCTTTGCATGGTACATGGTATATGAGGGTTGGATTGGAGAGGGACAAGGTGAAGGAGAGGTGGGGTTATGGTAGGAATGGGATTTAGGGTCAGGTGAGTGACGGGATGCCCCGTTCTCCTGATATGGTTGTCACTGGTCCCAAAGGGAGTTTCCCCTCTCATGGGATCCACCCACTAAGCACCACCCCTGGGGGAATATCGGGTAGCAGCCTAACCACCCTGGCATCATGGGAAGGGTATCTCCCTGTGGAAGTAGTGACAATACCCTGGGATTAATCACAGAGGGTAGTATATGCCTCTTCACAGCATGCTCCACTGCAGTAGGTGTTCAGCACCCGTACTGATGGTCATGTGGCAATACAGGGAGAATGCGCCTGCATACTGAATGACTTGGTTCCCTTTTGACTAGCCATATTGCTACATCCACCACCAACAACAAACTGTGTTGTGGAGTTGGTAACACTGCCCTAGTGGTGAATGGTGCCAATGGTGCAGTTTACCTGGAGGGAAGAGGTTCTTGGGCATTCTCAGAAAGCGGGGAGGGGGGCGGGGCAAAGGGCTCTTTTGCAGATTTTTCAGCTACAAGCAGGGCTGTCTTTCCATGAGCAACCTGCATACACACCTTCATTGCCATCACCACCACTGAGAGATGCTGTGCAAAAGGGTTCACTGGAGGTTAATGGGTGCATTGTAGGCCTAAAAAGACCATTCCAATACTGAATGTGATTGTACAATTCTGTGAGTGCCAATGAGGGGGCTTTCCTTACCATACCACCTTGGCAGTCGTCCTTGCTGGCAATCTATGGCATACCCCGGCCTATGACAAAGTGGGAATTGTCATTGTTTGGGATAGACCATGCCACAAATGAAATTTGATAATGTTCTCCAATGACTGCCTTGCCCCCTTTGCAAAGGCAGGCACCAGTGTAAAGGCCTCAGTGGCTTCCTCATCCTGAGCTACCTGCTGTGGGACCACCTCTGTCTACTCCACCTGTTTTCATATGGTCTTGTGCTCCACCCTCATCGGCACATCTGTTTTTGTCTTTATACTGGGTGCCCCACTCCTCTCTCACTGCTGCTGCATCCACTTGCAGC
This sequence comes from Ambystoma mexicanum, assembly GCF_040938575.1. Taxonomy (NCBI): domain Eukaryota; kingdom Metazoa; phylum Chordata; class Amphibia; order Caudata; family Ambystomatidae; genus Ambystoma; species Ambystoma mexicanum. Next base: position 96,975,186 of record NC_090928.1, read on the forward strand.
TAAGTTACCACTATCTCCTCTTTAACTCGAAAGGAAAAAAAAACTGAGAAGCATTGCCCTCCAAGAGCTGTATGTATTCACTCATATCATGCCCTCATGCATTTTGAACGCTGGGACTGGCCAATCCTATGAAACCTTGCCAGGTCCTTCCACTACCTCCTGCACATTTACCTCTTGAAATTACATGGTCCACTCTTAGAAGCCTGCCTCTTCCACCTCTCACTTGCCTTCTCCTCTAAGTTATTCAGTGGCAAACTCACCTTTCTCAGCTCAGTCTCATTTCCTCTTCCTGAGTGATTCCACAATGACTCTCCCACCTGAAGCAACACCTGATGTGGGCAAATAGCAGTATGACCAATTCACACAAGCACAAAGGACACAACAAGCTCCCTAAAGACCTTTCAAAACCTGGCCTTCCTCACTCACCTCTCACTCCGAGTGCAGTAGGTCCTCGTGATTTCAATTCAATCCTATGTACTTAAGCTAAACAAAAATATAAAACCTAAGAGACTAGGTAAAACAAAGGGATTCACACGTGACTCACAGAGCCAATGGGAAAGGGTTCTTAGATAGAAGGAGGAGGGTGACTAAAACAAAGGAAGATTTCACTTGTTCCACTGCCTGTCCCATGATGCATGGTGCAGATGACTCCGGTTTTGGTGTGCAACCAACTTATATGTCCCCTCCAAGAATTCGGACGGCGTGCCTTCCATTTAGAATTTTATATTTGTGGACACATTTTTCATTGCAGGACAGTGAGTGTTTGTGTTTGCTCTATTTTTATTTGGACTTGGGCTTCTGAAACCTAAATTACCAGCACACTAGCGTATCTATGTGATTTTTTTGATTTTGTTTATTGAAAACATTTTTAACTAATCTTTCCTAAATACCGACAAAACACCAATTTCTTTTTTTATATTTGGAGGGGCCATCAATTCCCAGTTTCTCTATGTCTATAACCCCACCTCCAATCCCCTCTCCACTAGTTTTACTCGCTTACCCCAGCCCCATATATATGTATATATATATATATTTTTTTAATTCAGTGTTTTTTCGGTATTTTGAATTTGTTGAAAAAGGTTTTTGGTAATTTCTATTTGAAAAATATCAGTCGATAACCATACTAGCGTGTAGGTCCTTTTACTTACAGTTGCCCCTACCTTATGAATTATACCCAGAAAGTTAGTTGAGGATGGTGGAGTTCCACTGCTGTAGTGTTCTTGCAAATTAGTTCCCATTGCCTGTATATACTGTATGCGGGTGTGTTGCCTTTGCTGTTCGAGTGTGTGTTGGCTTTGCTGTGCGAGGGCGTGTTGGCTTTTTGAAGCAGGCATGCCGTGGTTTGGTGTTTGTTGCATGTAGTCCTGTCCAAAGGGGCTCATGGGCAAAGGTTCAGGAATGGATCTCTATAGTCGAGAATTGAGTTGTTGATGTTTTCATTACGATTTAGTCGAGTCGAGTGCCTGTCATTCTATCAAATTCGCCGCTATGCCCCATGTTCTACCTTTGCTCTGAAGCCATGCTTAGTTTTTCATTATACGATTTTTTTTCCTTGCTGTTCCCACCTATTTTCATTGTTCTGTCTTTTAGCCATATGACTTTGAACGATTATTTCTTTGCATTAACCAAGAATTCTGCACTTCTCTAATCGGGCCCATCTTGTCCCACTTTGGGCTGGCATGCAAGATGCGAATGCATTTAGCCTGCAAGTAGTGATACAGGGTGTTGCTAAGGTCTGGAAAGATCCGGGGCTTCACTAATGTCGGGACTGTCTGGACTCTGGGCTAGCTAGCCTTTCGGTTGTAGCCCCCCCAGCTACTATCCAGGTGCTTCAACTAAAAGACCCTGGGCTATAGCACCCTAAAATCCCCACCCCCAGCAACGCCTCTGCGCTAATCATAATATCTTGCATGGCCTCCATTTTGATATCAGTGAAATTGAAAACCAGCATCACTTTCTTGAAGTGGGAAGGTCATATATTTGGGGGGACCCTGGCATTCAAAGTTCTGCTTTCTTTACCTATCTTTAATCAACTGAGAAGGTACAATATCGCCTGCTGATTTCTCATAGGCAATGAAAAGGCTGCATCTTTAAATATAAAGGTTGAGGGTTTTTTCTAAATGTCATGGCATTAGGATTGATGAATACTAATTTAGCAAGGTCATTCCATTATCGCAAAACCTCTAACTTACAGAATGCCTTTCCGCCGCCCTTCATTCGATTACATATGATACTAAAGCAATCCTCTCTCTGACTGCCTTTAGTTAAACCCGAATTTTAATTTCGATGGTACCAACTAAAAAAAAATCAGAGACAAACTTTATTTTCTTTTGACAGTTGAGCTTAAAAGAATGCAGATATGTGGATACACGCATAGGGTTGACACTACTGTTCCTAGAAAGGAGAAATATGTTCCAACTTAAACAATCATCATGATGCATCCTTTTGGGAAACATATATTACATCAAAGAATTATTTTTGCGATTTTCTGGCCACATCGCGGAACCTGAAAAGAAGTGCCAGTGGAGTAATTACCATGTAATTTGTTCATCAGCAGTTTGAACGGGTAATGTTGTTTTCCAAGCTTTGTATGAAAAGATATGGGGCATCATTACGAGTTTAGAGGTAAAGGAAAATACATTCTGGCAATGGAATTATTGCCCCTTTTGCTGTCAAATTAGGGATATAAAAATACATGACTTTAATTTCTCTGCTGCTATTTCTACTGGAAGAAATTTCTCAAAAAATGTTTCTAAGACCTCCATAGGAAATAATGATGGAGGATTTGGGGCATGGTGAGTCCAAATAATTTTTATTTTTTTATTTATTTATTTTTTTATTATTTGTATGAATCAAAATAAAAAGATTGATTTTTACAAAGAGCTTGTCACTGTCCATGTCTGTTAAATGTCTTTTTGTTGATTTTGTTTACATGAGAAGCAAAGTTGCTCGGGTTTTCAGCCTTCTACGGCCTCTTCAAACTGGTATTAGTGAGTGGAAGATATGATTAATCATGATCTCTATTCACTCGCAGCTGCTACCTCTAGGTTTCGCGAAGTTGAGAGGGCAAACGTTGCGTCCTGACTTTCTGCTGTCATTTCTGGAGAGGTCAAAGTGTCCAGTTTTGCCATGATTTGGTGAACTATTTGCGTGGTAGCCGTTAGCCAGGTCAGTCTATCTCCACTAGTCATTCTTGACCACCAACAAAGTTCACTGTCTAAAGAAGGGTCCAATGAGAAGTGTCGCATGTAGGCGGTCCTAATTGGTTTGGTTTCTGGGCAACCCAGTAGGAGATGTCGAACTGTCTCTTTTTTGTTTGTATTGTGACATAATCTGCAGTGTGATAGAGTTGACATACCCCTAATGGATCTAATTTCATTTGTAGGCAACAAATTCAATCTCACTCTTAGAATACAGTTTCTTGCTTTTCTGTTGGGAAATTGTTTGATGTATCCCTGTAATTCATTCAGTTTCTTTGTATTCGGTGGCAAGTGTTGAGTTAGCTTGTTTTCTGAAGCTTTTGCCAACGTCTTAATCCAGTCTAGCTCTTTAGTTTTTTTCAGAATTTTTCCCGGATTTGTGATCAAGTCATTCTCGTCACATTCAATTTCTTTTAGTAGTCTTGAGATGTGGGTCTTCCAGGATTGTAGAATTTTGTTAGACTCGGCTGCTAGTTCGATTTTGATCAGTCTGTATAGCAGTGGACATTCAGGAAGTAAGATTTTTCTGTAAAGCCTTAGTGAATTACAGTTCAACGTCCCTTGCAGGGACAGAAGACTCAGTTCCCTTCGAATTGATGCTAGCGGCGTAGACGTAGGAAGGCCGAGAACAGTTCGCCAGTAATAGGCTTCAAGTTTTGGCCAAATTTCACGCGGGAGCAATATCATTGCTTCAGTACCGTAGGTTAGAGCAGGAACCCCCTTCATTTTGTAAAAATCAATTGCCGGGATTGTAGAAAAGTGACCCAGCTTATGATCGATAGCTTTTCCTTGTGAGGCAAGTTTCCTGGTTTTTGTTCTCAGATGATCTTGCATGGCTGTTTCTTTTTTGGTGTTGTCCAGCACAATACCCAGGTACTTGAAGTTTTGAACTTTTTCGATCTCCTCTGATTGAAAAAACCACTTTAGATTTTCAGTTTTCTTCGTTGATTTTCCCAAGGTAAGTATTTTTGTTTTGGTTTTGTTTACTTCCAGGTTATTTGCTGTAGTATACTCGTACAAGGTTGTCCAGTTGACACTGTAGACCTATTTGATCGATCAGTATAAGGTCAACGGCGTAAAAAATTCTGCTAATGGTGTGTTGACCCACCCGGGGTGGGAAGGCTCTCACAGAGGCTTCTGAAATTTGAAAATCACCGAGGTAGGCCAAAAAGAGGGAGGGAGCCAAGGGGCATCCCTGTTTGACACCTCTTTGGGTTGATATTGGTTTTGATAGCAGGCCTTGGTAGTTCAGTTTAACATGGACTGTCGTGTTCATATATAGTGCTTTAATGGGGTTCAGTATGGACTCAGGGCAAGACCAGGTTTTCAGTTTCCTCCAAAGCGCAGACCTGTCGACTCTGTCAAATGCTTGGGAAAAGTCTATAAAGTCCAGATGTAACCTAGGCCCTCCTTTGAGCATTTTGATTTTCAGTATACTTATCAGAAGAATATTGGCTGTAGTTCCCAAGTTCTTTTTAAATCCAGATTGAAATGGATCATTACATGCGGCGTTCAAGGCCCATTGTTGGAATCTTTTCAGTAGCAAAGCGCCGAATAGCTTTCCTATTGGATCAAGGAGCGCTATGGGGCGATAGTTCACTGGATCGTTGATGTCTCCCTTCTTGTATATGGGTACAATTGTGGCTGTGGTCCAAGAAGCAGGAATTGATTTTGATTCCGCACATCTTGAGAAGACTTGACAGATAAAAGAGGACCAAGCTTCTGGGTTGGATTTCAGGTCTATATTTGTAATACCTTCGGGGCCAGGAGCCCTTGAATTTTTCAGGTTGACGATTAGGTCGAAAATTTCTTCTTGATCGCTGATTTTTACCCAGGGTAGTTCTTGACTCTCTAGTGTAGCGGGTTTCTGGCCCCAAGGTAGACCAAAAGTTTTCTTTATGTATTTGTCCCAAGTTGCTTCTCCAATAGCGTTTTCAATGCTTGCACTACTGGTAGATGATTTGGAGTTTATTAATGTCCAGAAATCTTTCAAATTTTTTGTGCAGATGGCTCTCAAAATAGCTTCGGAGTCTTGTTGATATAGAGTTCTGCGATGAGATTTTAGCCAGGAGCGGTAAGTGGACTTCACTTTCCTTTTCTCCCTCTTTGCTTGGTTAACTTCAAGTTTTCCGGCAATTCTAATTGCTTTACGGTAATCTCTTCGTTTTTCCACTAGCCGTATGTCATACGAATGCTTTGATTCTAGGGGGAGAGATCTCGTAGTACCAGGCTTCCTATATGTTGTTAGCAAGGGGCCGTAATCGGTCTCAAACTCCAGGTTACTTGTTTTGGCCTTACTGTACTTATTGGATAGTTGTATAATATCTTTCGCTGTAAGGCGTAATCTGTTTCCCTGAGGATTTAGTTCCACCTGGTAGTTCAACGATTCAACTGCTTTGTTGGAGCTTTGCCACCTTGTAATTAGAGGGTTGTGATCACTTGCTGTTGTGTGTTTCACCTTGAAGTCTAAGATCAAGTTCAAGAAAGGGCGTGATACGAATATGTGGTCAATTGATGACTCGGAAACCCCATTTGACCAGGTCGGTGGACGTGGCTTGTCTGGAAAGACCGTGTCTAAATTCTGGAACTGTCTAGACTTCATAAGGTTGAGCCACTGACTTCCTCTTAAGACGGCAGAGGTTATGGCTTTTTTTGGTTTTTGATGGGGACATGCTGCATTTAGATCACCGCAAATTAGTATATGCGTCACTTGGTGGACTGTCAGAATCTCGTCTATTTCTAGTTCCATTTCTCTAAGGAAAGTAGTCACTTCTGTTTTTGCTGGATTCCAGTATATATTTAAAATAGATAAAGATGTGTTTTGGTCTTTCTTGTCGTGATTGCTTTGTTGGGACCACTTTAGAAGAACTACTAGAAGGTGTTGGTTGGCTCTTAAGACTTTTTCCAGTTGTAAGCCGTGCCCCATGCGGATGGCTGTCAAAAGGCCAGAAGATGGCCGGCCTTTCGTGCTTTTTAAAGCTGGCGCCAAGACAAGTTCGTAGCCATCTAAAGTCGGTAGTTTTGTTAGCCACGTTTCTTGTAGACATAGTACATCATAATCCCCTAGATGGATTTCGCCTGGGTTGGTCAAATGGTAGAAACCCCTCGTGTTCCAAGAACATAGACGGATTTCATGTCTACCCACGTCTGTTGTCTGGTGGTCTATATGGCTGTTTTCCGAGTACTTGAGTTGCTATTGAATTTTCTTTGATGTTAGTGCTTTTGGAAGCCAAGCCCATAGGCTCGTTGCTGTAGACTTGGTTAAAGTTCCAGTTTTGTCCAACGTTGAAGGTTGTTCCGGTTGGCTGAAGGTCTTGCGTAAGTTTTCTCTAGATGGAGTGTTTGTAGAGGACATGCGAATATTCAGGTTAGTTTTTGGTCCTGTTTCATCGTACTTCGAGATAGATTTGACTTGCCCCTTTGGATTGGGTAAAGCGTGGGTTTTAGTGTCGCTGTTCTCACTCTGCTCTATTCTGGCCGTCGACCGTTCCCCATTTCTTTGGCATGTTTGGGTAATTGAATTAGTTTTTGAATAGTCGCCTTGGGATTTTCCGTTTCCCCTCGGGGTGAGGGGTTTAGTGCGCGAGTGATCTCTGCTGTTTGTTGTTTCTGTGAGGACGTATCCCATCTTTAGTAGATTTTTTGCTTCTCTTCTTAGCAGGTCTTTGATTGTTGTTGAAGAAATGTGCAGATATGTTTGCGCCTTACCTTTCCTGTGGCTTGGATCAACTATCCTTAGGTCATTCGTATTAATTATCCTCAGCTTGGGCACATGATTGAATAGTATTAGTACTGAGCTTCTATTCAAAATCACGTCGTCATGGTTTCCTGGAATTTGTTCCAGTTTGAGGACCCACAGTTGTTCTTGAGGGGCTTTGGAGATCTTTTTGTATTTTTCTGTTTTGAATCTGTAATGCAGAACCTCGACTTTTTGTTTTCGGTTACTTTGTTCAGGTCTTTCTTCGCTAGACTTTTTACCTTGTGATTGCACCTCTTTTGAGGCTTCATGGCTCCGAGCGTGATATCTTTGTGAGTCAAACCTTGAACTAGTGTCCCTCACCTTGTAGGAGCTCGTTGTTAGTTTTTGTTGGGTTGTTGGTTGAAGTTCCGTTGCTTTCGGTTCCAGCTTCTTTAAATTTTGAATTGTTTTGTTACGACGTTCTTCTAATGTGAGGAAGGGTACAAGTTGGTTTAGGCGCACTTCTTCTAAGGTGGCATCTAAGCTGGAATGATGGCCCACTAGGATTTCTGTTTTTCCTTGCGATTTAGCTATTTCCTCGATGGTGTCTGATGGATAGCCTTCCTCTAAGTGCAGGCTAATATTCATCAACGATTCCTGGATCATGAAGTCTTCAGTCGTTTTGGGAGAATAAGTGGCTGTGTTCTGGGGGGGTGGGAGTGCTCTGGGTTGCCGAGGGAATAGTCTCCACTCTAGCACATTCTGGGTCGACTCTGTTTGGTTTAGTTATGGGTTTAATTGAGGGTTCCTGTTGTTTAATGGGGTTGGAAGGTTGGACATCGCTCCCTTTTCTTTGGTCCTTATCCGTTTTCTTTTTGGTAAAGATCTTGTAGGCTTGTTCAGTGCTTTGGCTCTGGAAGGGGTATCCAGTGTCTGGGGTGAAGGTGTCATCTACTACCAGCACAACTTCCTTTTTCTCATCTTGGCCTCTAGGTTTTGTTATAGAATTCGTTTGGCTTGTGTCGGTTTGGGTTTGACAGTTTTTGATGGTAGTTTTCACTGTCAAATCTATGAACGTGGAGGTTTGTTCTCCCACCTCTCTCGTGGTTTTATTATGCAGTGAATCGGCAAGTGTTGGATTTTCCTTTCTCGCTTTCTGTTGTGATGGAGTAAAATAAAGGTTTTGATCTTTTGCTTGTTTCAGACACTTTTCGTGGGCCATCACATAGCCCTCCAGGAAAATGAGTTTAGTGTACATCATCGCTTGAATTGAAGTGTGGTCTTTGAGAGTCTCATTTAAGGATTCATAAAGTTTGGTGAATGGGGTGAGGCCTATTGAAATTGCAGACATGTTGGAAAAAATGTCTGTTTTTTTCGCTGATGGAGTTTTTGAAGGCGATTTGGCTTGGTTGCTAGGACTTCTTTGAGGCGAAAAAACAGTAGAGGCCGTCATGTAAGATTTATGATAATGTCTTGTGGAGGGATGGTCGAGAGAGTGTCTTCTGTGAGAAGGCCTGGCTGGTACTGTAGAAATTGATTTTGGGCTTTCCGTCTCACGACCAGTGCTTCTAAAATGTTCTTTGTCCACTGTAAGGGCGCTATTTGGCGTTAGAGGTTGGGCCAAATCCGCCGTCGGAATAGAATCATGCTTTTCCTGGTCTGGAGGAGGTCCAGAGTCTGACCAAGAGATTTGGGGATCGGGCTGAAGATCTTCCTATCTGGGAATTGTTAAAACTTGCTCTTTTGTGGTCACCGGTGTTGAGTTCTTGACTGGTTCATTTGTATTGATTGGTAGGCCAACGTCGTGCTCCTTGTCATTGCTTTTGTTGGAAATTTCCCCGGTTGGTGCTTTTGGTTGTACGGGGTGGTTTATTTGGAGCTCTCTCCCCTTCTCCGTCTGGGGCTGAGGTTTCTGTTTTAATGGTGGTGGCGTAGCCTCTGAGGTGTCGGAAAGTTGCTTCTCCTTTTGGTGTAAAATAGCAGTAGCTAAAATCGCCAATGTTTGTGGGTGGTGAGTCAATTGCACAGTCTTCCTGTATTTTGACGGTGGGGGGTTTTCTTCTAGTGCTTCCAAAATTTCAGTGTCCATAAGCTCTAGAGTGCGATGAGAGTATTGAGAATATTGAGAAGTTTTTGGATTGAAAAATCTGGTGAGCAGGTTTTGTGAGGCAGTGTTTTGCATTGCCTTACCTGACCTTTTCGAGTAGGCTGTTAGGCCGTTGTTGTTAGTTATCTTTGTGACTAAGCCCTTATTTAAAAGCAGATTTCTTTTTTTGTTGTCTTTTTTACCGCCTTTAAGGCGTTTCTTTTCTGTTGTTTTATGAGCTGCCGGTGAGTGTCTAGGGCGTTTACTTTGTTTTGACCTGGCCGGCGTTGAAGTAGTGCACAACTTATCTGGATTTTCCTGGTCATTGCAAGCGAGTTCCTCATCCTGGTGGAGAGACTGGGGGGGGAGTCCTCAGTGCCGAGGCAGATGATGGTGGGTCGCGCCCCCGCGGGGCGGGGTCTTCTTTTTCAGTGGCCGCGTCGCTGTGTATGAAGGCTACAACTGTGACGCGGTTGCAGGGTTCGACCACTCCGGACTCGGCAATTACTGGGCCTTCTTCGTGCGGCTGACTTTGGTTTTTGCCGGTCCTCAAGGCTGCATCGGAGGCTGAGGCCTTGGACGACGGCAACGTACATCCTCGTGGGCCTGGATCCTCTCCCCTGGACGGCACGGACCTAATATCTCCTCTGGGACCAATAGGTGAGGGCGCCAGAGGGACAGTGATCGCAGGGTCCACGAGGTACCCGGTGAGTCGGGCCTCAAGATGTAAGTCCTCTATGATTGATGTTGCAGAAACTCCTGGCTCTGGTTCCGGCATCGTTTCTCGTTGTTTTTCTTCCGTCGAGAGCGCTGAGTGAGGGGGCCGTAAGAACGGCTGCTTTCCTCCGTTGCTGTTTATAGTTGAGCAGTGTCGTTGCCGGCTTATCAGTTTTTCCTGTTTTTCCATATGAGCTACAAGCTGTGGAAAAACAGTAGACTTGATTTTGTTTAGTGTTTGTCAGTTCTTCTAAAATAGAGGGAGGACGCGAACTGCGCATCCATCGTTTTGCTTCCAAGTCAGTAAATGGTGAGGTTGGGGAGGTGGCAGTCCTCGCAGCCTCGCCTGCCATGACTGCAGGACTGCCACTCGCCGCCACTCCGCGTCCGCTCCGTAGAGGTAGTTATAGAGTAGTTGAGAATTGGCTCCACCTCCTATGAAGACAGGGAAAGCAGACTCTTCAGGCAAGGGATACTGCAGGACTGCCTCTCGCCGCCACTCCGCGTCCGCTCCAGGTAGTTATAGAGTAGTTGAGAATTGGCTCCACCTCATAACGTTGCAACTGCTCACGTAGAAAAAGACGATTTTCTCTTCTCACTTCAATTTCATAAACATTTTAACTTCGAAACGGGCTAGCACCACCACTCTCCTCTCCGGGCAGCTCTCCACTTCCGCTTGAAGAATTCAGGATGCAAAACACCAAGGTCTCCACAGCGTGAAAACCCAAAAGTCCAAATAATTACAAATACGGATTTTTGACCACACACGTAATCCACCCATCACCCAATATGTACCCATTCATTTACATTACATATCATGCAACACCAAAATCATCATTCAAAACCATGCATTGCTATCAATTTCCTTTTATTAATGATCCAATAACTCATATGGTATCATAGCATGCCATATCATACATGTGCCCTTCCATCACTATTCTTTCCAACACCGTTGCACTCCCACCACAATCCTCTCCAACACCAATGCCCTCCCACCATCCTCCTCCCCAAAACCCATGCCTTACCAGCACACACAACCCCCATTCAAAAGTACATGGATCCATGAGTCCCTACTTGTGTGAGTGCTGGGCCCTTCCATTCATGCCAGGTGATGTGCACCGGGAAGTGTTGTGGCACGATCTCTGTTAGTGTAGCAGAGACAGAGCTTGCACTGACCCCACCACCACCGAGTTGTTACAGTGTTAGGGTTGCAGCATGGAGCAACATGTCCTGCCCTGCCAACATGGCCTTAGTTGCCTCCCACAACCTGCAAATCGCCACTGTAGTAGTAGCATTGCCCTCCACCATCTACCTGATCTAGCAGTCCAAGGCATCTGCCATTCTGAGGCATAGTTTCCATGTCCAGTCAGCACAAATTTACAATGGTAATATGTTATTTTCTTTTCCATACAACATATACAACTGTCTTTACTAAACCCAGAACTCTGTGATGGGTTGCACTTGGACAAGTCCACTTGGGTTATGTATGCTGATCTGGCCACTGCAGTGGGTCCATTTGGTGTGGACACAGTTAGGTATGGTGGTACTCATGGTTTTGTGTGCCATGATGCAGGTGTACACTGGCCTTTGCCAAGTTGATCTTATTGCAGACATAGACATAATAGTAAGTACATGGGGATATGATTTGGGTACTACAAAGTGATGCTGGCAGCATTTGTGAGATGGGTGCTTGATGGCCCGTCTAGCATTCACAGTGCTTGGACCGTCAGTGATTGCTTTGGAATATAAAGTAATGGTTAGCAATACTATTGAGGCCAGTCCAGTTTGCATGGCAACACACTGACATTTCAGTTCTGCTATTTAGGTTCATTTCTGCTTCCCTGAGCTTCACTTAATCTGTTTTCCTGTCTGTAACCTTGGGCTCTTATGACTCGCCCCATAGTATCCGTGATGCAGTCTCACCATGGAAATGGCAACCACAAAAGCTGCTGTAGGATGTCGAGGGGGGTGTAGAACTATGCATGTTTGGCATTGCACCTTGCCTTGAGGATGTGCATATATGCACAGAGCTCAGTCTGGCTGCCTGCTCCAACCTCCCCTGCCCCCATTTGTTCAATGCTAGCCATGTTGACTATTTTTCTGACCTTTTCCTGCCATTGCGCAGGGTCAGTGGCTCCACCATGCCTCCCCCTGGTGCAGCAGTCTTCCTTCAGTGTCACACAACAAGGGCGCCCTCGTTAGTCGTGGGATTGGTTCAGCTCTTTTTTTATGTCCTCCATGTCCTAGGGCACCATGGCCACTGTCAACACCTTGTGCCATATTTCAGACCAGATGTTGGCCATCCGTTGAGGGTGGTTTTGTGACTTTGGCTGCCAAACACTTCCCATGCTTGCCCTACCAGCTCATCTGCCAATTTCTGGAACTCTGCCTCTGTGAACATTGCCTACCACAGCCTAATTTCAGTTATTTTTGATTTTTCTTTTCTCCATGACATGGTATTTGCCTCGTTCTACGTTGGATGGACTAATAAGGGAAATATTTGTATTGGATTGCTTTTTTGCGATATTACCTTTCAGCCATGCCTCTGCTTCTTTTGGCAGGAATGCTAATTCAACAGAAACTTGGAGAAATGACCACCCAGTGATGGCTTTTTGTCAGTAATTCTGCATTGCCGAATTATCGCTTTTACCATGCATATGTGGACTCTAAATATGGTAATAATTTCGCCAGACAGGATGGGGGTAAAGATAATTCTGTAACAAGGAATTAGCGCACACTTTACCGCCAAACTCGCCATGAGGCCCAAAGTAATTGTCCATTTTTCTATGACAGAGGTAACTGGGTGGCAGGTCCACATATCAGGTGGAAAGTAAAGTAGGTAAAAAAGAAACATGAAATACCTAATATGTCGGAATGCTGCGTCCCAAAAAAAAAACACATAAAAAAATCCCAAAAATACATTCGTTACGAGAGCCTTCTAGTGACGAGGGAGACAAATTCAATATTTTGGCTTTATAGATAGAATGAGAACGATAGTAAGGTACATTTTATTTTTTTCCACGATATAACATCGACACCACTTATCTAATGGCCTCGCGCTGGGACAGTACTGGCCTGGGTCTGCTCCTTTCTTATAGAGAGAGGACAGTGGCCCTCATTACAACCCAGGCATTAAGGGGTTAACGGCGCCGTAAAAGGTGGCAGCGCCGTTAAACCCTTAACGCCTGATTACGAGGTCCCTTTGCGGGTGGCACTTTAACGCCTGCTTTTAGCAGGCGTTAAAAAACCAACCCGCAAAGGGACCTTGGTGCTAAGTACCTCCACTAGGAATTGTGTATCTTCTGCATCCTTCTGCATCCAGAGTCTTGGATTTACTGTACCAGAGACAACATATAGGCCCTTATTATGGGTCTGGCGGAAATCATACCAGTAAAATCGGTAGGTTGCCGCCAGACCTGTCATGATTTACTGCTGCTTGCCTTGCTGGAAACACCGGGGGATTACAGCCCAGGCGGTCCGGTAAATCAGGCACCAGTAATTGTTAATCCCCATTTCCATTTGAGTCCACAATGGAGACCACGGAAGCACTGACACCATTAATAACGGTGCCGGTGCTTCTGTGAAAGTCTGCGGGCGGGTGCCGTTCCGCTTGCCAGGCCAGACCTGTTGGGTGGAACGCATGGGCGTAATTTTAGGGGGGTACAGAGGTGTTTGTCCACCACAACTTTCATGGCACTCTATTTTGTCCCCATTCATTTGGTTGGGGCACCTTTTCTTCAAATGTAATGTCCCCCCAACATTTTCAGCAAAGTTACTCCACAGGCGGAACGTAGACACTGCACCGCAATGGTTGGACCACTTAAACTATCAGACACGTTTCAGTCCTTGAAAAGACACTGTGGGGATTTAGGGTACGGGTCTGAGAGCAATCCCCTCTTTTTTCCTGCTTGTGGGTTTCTCTATTTTAATATTTTCTTATTCTATTTTGAAATCCTTTTATTTATCAGACTAACATAACTATTTGGTCTCTTCTCCTTCACTTCTGACAAGAATTTCACACTTTAACAATTATGTCTGTGCAACGCAGGCACCCGCCCACAGACTTGTACTTTGCTGGTCTGGAAACAATGGTGCCGCTAAGCTTACCGACATCGTTCTTTCCAGACCGGCAAAGTTGTAATGAGGGTAATAGATATTAAAGTAGAGGGGCGGTGCTGAACCCTGGTGTACATTACAGGTCAATAATATGGTGGGACAAAAATAACTCCCTAGATTGACACACTGGGCCTCATTACGACCCTGGTGTTAAGGGTTTAACGGCGCCGTAAAAGGTGTCGGCGCCGTTAAACCCTTAACGCCTGATTACGAGGTCCCTTTGCGGGACCCGACCTTAACGGCTGGTTTCACCAGTCGTTAAAGTAGGGTGCCACAAAGGGACCTTGTTGCTAGGTACGGTGCCGCAATTTGCGGCACCGTACTTAGCGTCTTCCCCATTCCCATTGAGCCCTATGGGTCAAAAATGGGAATGGGGAAGGGCCCATGGTGAATGGGGAATTAGCGCCCCGCCAACCTTGGAATGGGGCGGTAATTCCGCCATTCACCATGGCGGACCCCGGCATGGACCCTGGTGCTAATAGCACCATGGTTTAGCGCCGGGGTCGTAATGAGGCCCATTGGCCCTCATTACGACCCAGGCGTTGGACCATGGTGCTAATAGCACCATGGTCCATGCCGGTAACTTACCGACTCTGCCATGGCGGAATGGGGAATTACCGCCCCATTCCGAGGTTGGCAGGGCGGTAATTCCCCATGCCGCCATGGCCCTTCCCCATTCCCATTTTTGCCCCATAGGGCTCAATGGGAATGGGGAAGGCGCTAAGTACGGTGCCGCAAATTGCGGCACGTACTTAGCACCAAGGTCCCTTTGCGGGTCCCTACTTTACCGGCTGGTAAAACCAGCCGTTAAGGTCGGGTCCCGCAAGGGGACCTCGTAATTAGGCGCTAATAGGTTAACGGCGCTGCAGCCTTTTACGGCGCCGTTAACCTATTAGCGCCTGGGTCATAATGAGGCTATTGTCCTTCCTCCGGCCCTTACCACCACATCACTAGCCATTGGGGAGGGGCAATGTGTGGGAACTGCTATTTCCTCCTTCAGCATTTCTGACATCTTGAGAGCGGAAAAGGAGGCAAGGGTGGAGGAAAAATGAAGATGATGCACACGTTTTTTCAATCCTGGTGTTTCAGTAGCAGGTCAGATTGAGCCTCAGGTGTTCTCCTTTCTTGAGAGGTTTCAGGAGCAGAAGTTTGAGTCGAGGACCCACTGGGCAATTGGAGTGCATGCTAAGTGTGGGCATTTGGGGTTTCAGTCCATAGCGGAGGGGACACACATTAAATATGGCAGTAAATGATGGCAATATGGCAGTAAATGATGGCTGGCACTGTACATCTGATCCTGCATATTACAAATAGTGAATTGTATAATGCATGTTTACTGCCATTAATGGCAGTACTTGCTCATTTTTGTCTATGCTTGGTATGTGATGGCAGTACATCGCCACATGAGGCTTTACGGTACATATAGTGACGCTATGATCATTGATTGACATTATATGGCATTTCTGTGCCATGTAAAGATGCTTTTGGCATATTATATCAGCATCTGCACATGTGAGGGTGCGAGTACCAATTTCGGTTGGGTGATATTGTATGTAAATATGTGCTCTGTAAAGCGCTTTGGATTAAGGCACTATATAAATAACACATCATTATCATTATCATTATCGTACATATGGTGAATGTATAAAGGGTATGATATCGCAATTTTGAGGAATGGAGGCTGCTCTTCAGCATATGTATGCAGCAACTAAATTTGTCAGGCTGTCACATATTATGACTATATCTGCCATATAGAAGGCTTCCATTTATATACCTAGCTTTCGTGATTTATAATCTATAATTGATTAACACATTCTGTAATTTATTTAGATTTTATTTGTCATCATTGATGTGGATTTAACTTGTGTTAGAGCAGGATGATTTCCCTAATATTACTCTGATCAAAGCTCGCACACTGGTTAGTAATAATCTATTTGACTAACTGCAGTGAAGTTTTTATAATGAATATTATGTTCCGTGGGAGTGGCATGGCCCTCTCCATTAGCCATTTCCTAGCCATCTGAGCTGGTATGCCTCGGACATATGATAAATGGCCAGGTAACTGTCCAATGACATGGAGAACTGTTGACTTCCCTTGACACTGCTGAATGCAGGGCTCTCAGTGTGGCACTCCATCACATCACAGGAGCTCAACTAAGAGCCCCGCTGCACACACCGCCACCCTTTTCGCCAAGGCTACGACTGACAGACGCGACCTGTGGACTGCAAAAAATGGCTTGCCCTCCACTTCTTACCTTAAACCCTGGTCGCTCCTGGGGTATGTGAACCGGTCCCTGGCTCCCCCTGCAGCAGTTATACTCGATCTTTGATGTACGGTATCTGGTAGATGTGGCCTAGACTTGACTCTGCCCCCATGTCCACTATTGATATTGATATTGATGTTTTATTTGTATCGCGCTCGTGCACAAGTGTTTCAGAGCGCGATGAGGCAAGGGAGATAAAAAAACAATCTTACTAGGCCCAGTGACAGTGAGAACGCGCAAGTGTACGGCAGAGGGAGAGGGGTAAGAGTGCAAGGGAGGGAGGAGAGGTGGAAAGTGCTGAGTAAAAATAAAAATAAGTAAATAAAACATGAATAAATACATAAATAACAAAAAACAACAAACAGTGGTAGTGCAGCCAGCAAGTGGCAAGTGCTAGAAATAAGGCAACAGACAGGGTGTGTCTGAATAAGTGCAGAAAAAGAAAAGGGGGGGTTGTAGGATTAAACACATCTGCAGGCAGTGCGGGTGGGTGGCAGGGTGAGCAGGTACCTGAGCCCTAAAGAACAGAGGGAGAACAGGTACACAATGCTGAGACGGAACAGATCAACAAAGATTGCATTTCTTTGGTGGCCTTAACCTGGCAGACCACGTACTACAGCATGCTGCTACGTGCAAATTGGTAGCTCAGCCAGTTGTTCCTACAACCACCCCAGGCAGATTGCCCCCTTACCTCTTTTATTTATTTAAAAAAGCATATGTTTTTTGACCAGCATATAATAGCTCCCAATACTATCCTAGAGCTATGTCTATCAAAGTATTACATTCCAGTTCAAACGACTATGATTTGTGTATTTTTTTAAAAGGAGGGGGAAATCTGCCTGTGGAGTTTAGAGTGAACTGGCTAGATTGCCAATGAGTACCCAGCAAGATAATAGCTTTA
This sequence comes from Ambystoma mexicanum, assembly GCF_040938575.1. NCBI lineage: Eukaryota > Metazoa > Chordata > Amphibia > Caudata > Ambystomatidae > Ambystoma > Ambystoma mexicanum. The sequence continues at coordinate 96,992,149 of NC_090928.1, forward strand.
AACACTCCATGCTCAGGCCTTTAACTAGGGCTTCAGGCCCCTTAACTCCCGGTACTAGACCTATAAAGCTCAAGTATGATATCTGCATATTTAAAGACCTCCACAAGAAGTGATACTGTTGTTGTATGTTTTTATATTAATTTTAGATGCATTTATAATTATGTATTTTGATCACTTTTATGGCTTGGACAGCTAAATAAATCTTTGAATACAAAATATCAATACAGGTCTCATTTCTAGAGGAAATACTGCCCAATGTGATTAATGTTACTGCTGGGAAAGCGCTTATGAAATGGAGATTTTCTATTTTTGGCGGTAAATTGAAGGACATACCTCCTGCAAACAGGTTATTTCCTTAACCTTCCCCCCAAACTCATAAAATGACAGAGTGGTAAAAGTGGAAGTAATTCTGCTACTTCCAATGTTTTACTCCACACATACTCATAATGAGCTTCTTTGTAAATGGGGCATGTTGGAATGTATGCATGTAGGTTCCCCTGAGCCACACTTGCCCTTCCTGAACATGCATGCTTGGATTCAGGAACCTCATGTATTGTAGCTGTTTATTGATGATGGCATCATGCAGGGAGAAGCAGTTATTTGACAAAGCTTTATAAAAAAGAAACATGCACCAGTAATGTTGATTTGTCTCTTGTACTCTTTAAGGTGATGAGAGGTCATTTGACTTGCTCCTGCAGAGTAACTCTGTATATCCCTCTATTTATTTAGTTGTTTATTTATTGTTTTATTTATTGTTCTATATTTTAATTGTTTTATTAGTGATTTGGTTTGTAAACATATAAACCCTTTCACCATACAATACAGCACATTAAAATACCACAGCAAGCGCAAAGTTACAGAACCAGGTTTTAAAATCAGATAACCTACATCTTCTTAAATATAGATTTTAATTTTTAACATTTCAAATACATTCAATAAAAATCTTTACAAATCTAAAAGACTAGTTATCCTGTCTCCGAACATGAGCTCAGTCCATAATAAATCTCTGTGCCTCAGCATGAAAGATCCATCCATAAATCTAAAGTGTGCATGCTTTAAATGTGCAGGAGCTTCACAACTGAAAAACAAATGCTTTAAAGTTTCATCACAACCAGGTTTTTTTGGAGAGTCTTAACCCCCTTTCTTGTTGTGGGAATTTTTAGGCAAGAACCACCAATAATTTAGAGTGTCAGGAGTTGGTTAAGCTTAAATTTGAGTTAAACATCTCTGGCTCTATTACTATTACACGGAAACAGAGTAATAAACCTAGAGAGTGTTGCTTTTTCTCTTGGGAATTTACAATATTCCCTATAGAATTTCTGTATGATAAGATGATCCACTATCTCACACCAATCAATCTCTAAAAGTTTATTCTTCACAAATGAAGGATTATTAATTGGTGGAGTTTGATCTAAGCCAATTTTCTCCAACAACGAAATCATAGTCTTACTAAAATTGTGTAATGAAATGGAAAAATTTGTCGCAAGAGTTGTATGAACATTCTCAAACAATGAGTTGACTGAGAGATGTAAAATTTCTGATACAGATTTAATTTAGACCATTGTACTACCGTGGCCGGTGAAGTCAAGCCATGCTTTTGCCTGATGATACAACCCGAGACTGAAAGAGATCAAATAAGTCCTTTCTTCCAGATGGAAGCCCGTAAGGAGCTAAGATATGAATTTATACCTGGAAGAATGGCTGCCAGAACCATATATTAAGTTCAGTACTACCTTCGCCAGGTCGTACTTGGAGAGAGAGACTCCAGGAGAGAGAGACGACGACGAGGTCGTACAAGGAGAGAGAGAATTTGCACAAAGTTAATCGTAACCTTTTTGGTTGGGCAATGAGCGAAAGAGATTTCACTCTCAGACGCTCGCTAATAGGTGATTGAGAATCATTATAAGCAATTGTAAAGCCCATGTATTGTATTGATTAGGCAAGTTCCAGGAGTGAATTGCCAACTGACCATATCATAATCTTTGGCTTCCGTTTTTTTGTAAATATGATTTTGATGTAATGCCATTGACCTTAAGGTTTTTGGAAGCTGCAAAGTCATAAACATCTGATAACTTTCTCTGCAACCCCAATGGGGTCAAGACGATCAACATTACATCATCAGCAAATGCCAACCCATGTAATTGCAAGGTACCTAACTTAACTGGAAAAGAGTTCAAAGAATCCCAGAGGGAATTTACATCTGATATGGAAATATTGTCTGAGTCCCATAAATGTTTTGATTGCTCTAGAAAGTAAAACCTGTCTAGTCAGGCGAATCTTTACTTGTCTATTAGAGTAAATTAGAGCAATCAGATTGACCAATGAAACGGAATACCACAGAGTGACAATATAGACCATAAATGCTGTCCGTTGAGTCTGTCAAATGCACATGGCAAGTCCATTGATGCCACATAGACAGTACCATTAAAACCAATTTGTACATAACCATGCACGTGAGTCAAGATCATACCATTCAAAGATGTGCCCAACTGCTTGCGAAATCCAATTTGGAAAATACTCAAAATATTTACAGGGTAATTCATAGAATTTCGCAGAAAAGTGTCGCAAGCGGCTGGCGCAGAGTGTCCGCGTGCGATTGTCTGCGCCAGGCACATGCGCTAAAACCGATTTCCGCGCACAGCGTATTCATGGATTTTAGGTTCCCAAACCAGCCGTGGCGCAGAGTATCGCAGCGACCCTGCAGCAGCGCCAGTAACGCCCCCAAGAACGCCCTCGCGCAAGGAAAAGCCATCAAAATCGCTAAATCATCGCAAAGGGCTGCGCTAACCCTGGAGCAGTTTACAGGGCTGGCAAACAAGGAACGCAAAGCGGGTAACGTGCATATCAGGGGTACGCGTGAAGTTATACACGCGATTAGCCAGGGTACGTGTATTACAGGGGTACGCGGGAAGTTTAACACACGATTGGCCAGGGTACGGGTATTACAGGGGTACGCGTGAGGTTCTACACGCGATTAGGCAGGGCACGTGTAACACAGGGGTACGCGGGAATTATCACACGCGATTTGGCTGGGTACGTGTATTACAGGGGTACACAGGAAGTTTCACACGCGATTCGGCTGGGTACGTGTATTACAGGGGTGCACGGGAATTCTCACATGCGATTTGGCCAGGTACGTGTATTACAAGGGTGCGCGGGAATTATCACACGCGATTTGGCTGGGTACGTGTATTACAGGGGTGCGTGGAAAGTCACACACGCGATTAGGCTGGGTGGCTCCTCACAGGTGTTCCCTGTACACCCTCCACGGCCCCTGCAGGCAGCCCACAAAACAGGGGACTACCCTGCACACCTGCTCATGTCCCCCTGCACCCCCACCCCCCAGCAGTGCAGGGGCAGCTTCCACCAGGCCCCCACCCATGTCTCCCACCACCCCCACCCCCCCGCCACCAGGGGCACCCTCCACCAGGCCCCCACCCATGTCTCCCACCACCCCCATCCCCCAGCCACCAGGGGCAGCCTCCACCAGGCCCCCACTAATGTCCCCTATCACCCCCACCCCCCAGCAGTGCAGGGGCAGCCTCCACCAGGCCCCCACTCATGTCTCCCACCACCCCCACCCCCCAGCAGTGCAGGGGCAGCCTCCACCAGGCCCCCACTCATGTCCCCTATCACCCCCACTCCCCCGCCACCAGGGGCAGCCTCCACCAGGCCCCCACCCATGTCCCCTATCACCCCCACCCCCCAGCAGTGCAGGGGCAGCCTCCACCAGGCCCCCACTCATGTCTCCCACTACCCCCACCCCCCAGCAGTGCAGGGGCAGCCTCCACCAGGCCCCCACTCATGTCTCTTACCACCCCCACCCCCCAGCCACCAGGGGCAGCCTCCACCAGGCCCCCACTAATGTCCCCTATCACCCCCACTCCCCCGCCACCAGGGGCAGCCTCCACCAGGCCCCCACCCATGTCCCCTATCACCCCCACCCCCCAGCAGTGCAGGGGCAGCCTCCACCAGGCCCCCACCCATGTCCCCTATCACCCCCACCCCCCAGCAGTGCAGGGGCAGCCTCCACCAGGCCCCCACTCATGTCTCCCACCACCCCCACCCCCCAGCAGTGCAGGGGCAGCCTCCACCAGGCCCCCACTCATGTCCCCTATCACCCCCACTCCCCCGCCACCAGGGGCAGCCTCCACCAGGCCCCCACCCATGTCTCCCACCACCCCCACCCCCCTGCCACCAGGGGCAGCCTCCACCAGGCCCCCACCCATGTCTCCCACCACCCCCACCCCCCAGCAGTGCAGGGGCAGCCTCCACCAGGCCCCCACTCATGTCCCCTATCACCCCCACTCCCCCGCCACCAGGGGCTGCCTCCACCAGGCCCCCACCCATGTCTCCCACCACCCCCACCCCCCAGCAGTGCAGGGGCAGCCTCCACCAGGCCCCCACCCATGTCCCCTATCACCCCCACCCCCCAGCAGTGCAGGGGCAGCCTCCACCAGGCCCCCACTCATGTCTTCCACCACCCCCACCCCCCAGCAGTGCAGGGGCAGCCTCCACCAGGCCGCCACTCATGTCCCCTATCACCCCCACTCCCCCGCCACCAGGGGCAGCCTCCACCAGGCCCCCACCCATGTCTCCCACCACCCCCACCCCCCCGCCACCAGGGGCAGCCTCCACCAGGCCCCCACCCATGTCTCCCACCACCCCCACCCCCCAGCAGTGCAGGGGCAGCCTCCACCAGGCCCTCACCCATGTCCCCTATCACCCCCACCCCCCAGCAGTGCAGGGGCAGCCTCCACCAGGCCCCCACCCATGTCCCCTATCACCCCCACCCCCCAGCAGTGCAGAGGCAGCCTCCACCAGGCCTCACTCATGTCTCCCACCACCCCCACCCCCCAGCAGTGCAGGGGCAGCCTCCACCAGGCCCCCACTCATGTCCCCTATCACCCCCACTCCCCCGCCACCAGGGGCAGCCTCCACCAGGCCCCCACCCATGTCCCCTATCACCCCCACCCCCCAGCAGTGCAGGGGCAGCCTCCACCAGGCCCCCACTCATGTCTCCCACCACCCCCACCCCCCAGCAGTGCAGGGGCAGCCTCCACCAGGCCCCCACTCATGTCTCCCACCACCCCCACCCCCCAGCCACCAGGGGCAGCCTCCACCAGGCCCCCACTAATGTCCCCTATCACCCCCACCCCCCAGCAGTGCAGGGGCAGCCTCCACCAGGCCCCCACCCATGTCCCCTATCACCCCCACCCCCCAGCAGTGCAGGGGCAGCCTCCACCAGGCCCCCACTCATGTCTCCCACCACCCCCACCCCCCAGCCACCAGGGGCAGCCTCCAGCAGGCCCCCACCCATGTCTCCCACCACCCCCACCCCCCAGCAGTGCAGGGGCAGCCTCCACCAGGCCCCCACCCATGTCCCCTATCACCCCCACCCCCCCGCCACCAGGGGCAGCCTCCACCAGGCCCCCACTCATGTCTCCCACCACCCCCACCCCCCAGCAGTGCAGGGGCAGCCTCCACCAGGCCCCCACTCATGTCTCCCACCACCCCCACCCCCCAGCCACAAGGGGCAGCCTCCACCAGGCCCCCACTAATGTCCCCTATCACCCCCACTCCCCCGCCACCAGGGGCAGCCTCCACCAGGCCCCCACCCATGTCCCCTATCACCCCCACCCCCCAGCAGTGCAGGGGCAGCCTCCACCAGGCCCCCACCCATGTCCCCTATCACCCCCACCCCCCAGCAGTGCAGGGGCAGCCTCCACCAGGCCCCCACCCATGTCTCCCACCACCCCCACCCCCCCGCCACCAGGGGCAGCCTCCACCAGGCCCCCACCCATGTCTCCCACCACCCCTACCCCCCAGCAGTGCAGGGGCAGCCTCCACCAGTCCCCCACCCATGTCTCCCACCACCCCCACCCCCCAGCAGTGCAGGGGCAGCCTCCACCATGCCCCCACTCATGTCTCCCACCACCCCCACACCCCCACCACCAGGGGCAGCCTCCACCAGGCCCCCACTCATGTCTCCCACCACCCCCACCCCCCAGCAGTGCAGGGGCACCCTCCACCAGGCCCCCACCAACCTGGATGACTCCGTGCCATCTTCCCCCGTTGGGCCCTGTGGGGTCCCAGCTGCCCCTTCTGCTGCCGAGGAGTCCAACTCCGACCTCCGCCTCTTGGACCTCCCCTCGCCAGCTGCGGCCTGGGAGGTGGCACCAGACTCCTCACTCCCCGACGAGATCACAACTTGGGAGGGGATCCGGGCCTTGCGTCTCCGGCTGGTGGTGCGACCCCTGCCGCTGTGCTCCACAGCACCTTCTCCGCCCTCTTCATCAGTTGACGCTGCAGACAGGGAGAAAGAAAACACAGGCATCAGGGCACTGTAAAATGGACTCATACACACATGACAGTTATACATGAGTGGCATTGGTAAACCTCACACATGGCATCACAATCCCCAACACACATGTCATTTCAACTTGCACACATGAGCCATACCACAGCCATAATGCAACAGCCAGCACCATCCATTCACATACAACAGCATGGGCAGCCAAAGGTCATCCACACATCACATGCAACATAGGGAGTACACTACACATGCACACACAACACCAAACCTGCATGCATGTGTACACCTCCGCCAACTGTCGCAGTGTCTCGATTGACATCCATGTCACACCTGACAATCATACCTCCACATCCTGTGCCATGCAAGGCCACACACACAAGCACCATCCATGTGTCACACATGAGACCCCTCGCATGTGTCACCCTCACAGCCCTGTACACACCCCCTACTTGGCCACATAAAAATACATGTTCAACCTGCACACTCCTGGCACACCACCACACGCACAGCTTACAATCAGAATGCATGTACACTTACCGCTCGACTCCAGACGAGTCTGCTTCTCAAGGACCTGGATGTGGAGCGCTGGGGATATGCGTTCCAGGACACTCATCTGATCTTCCGACAAGTGGCTCCGCCCGCCCCTTAGCATCTGCTGCCATCATGAGGCGCCGGGCCTTGTTGAGGGTCCTGGACCTGAAGTCCTCCCAGCGCTTCCTGACACGTTCGTAGTCGCGGACTGCCACCTCCTCCGCGTTGATGGCAGTCACGATGTCCATCCAGATCCGAGTCCGTCCTTCCTTGTCGGCGCGCAACCTTCCGAAGAGGGCATCATACTGCCCCAGGACATGCTCCACCAGGACACCAACTTCCCTGGCACTGAAGCTGGTGCCCCTCTGCCTCCTTGGCCGGGGGTTGCCACTGGTGCCAGATGTTTTAGTGCCCGACATGGCAACCCCAGAGGCAGGAGTGGGTGGGCAACTGGGTCCTGGGGCTGTGCTGTGGGGCGACGGAAAAGCAGTCGGGAGCCTTTGGTTCCAGCAGGGGTGGTCACAGCAACAGCACCCCTGGCTGATGTGCAGGCAGCAAATGGCAGGGCACGTGGGCAGCAGGCAGTCAGGCAGCAGCAGATGGCAGGTGGGAGCGTGCTCAGGGCTCTGGGGGGCAGTAATTTGGCCTCCTGGGCAGGAGCGTGGTCTTTCGTGTGTGTACGCGTGGAGAGCTTGATACGGAGTGATTTTGCATGTGAAAATCCCACACGTCTGCGTGTAAATCGATGAAAGGCCCTTAGCGCGTAAACGCGTCACCAGCGTCTATGAAGTCACGTGCACGCGTAGGAATAAGTTGCGTGACACGTCCGAGTCTCAAAGCGTGTTATTGGTGGAAATAGCCCTACACGCAGAAGTTACAAAGCGTGTAATTGGTGAAAATGGACCTACACGCAGAAGTGTCAAAGCATGTAATTGGTGAAAATGGACCTACACGCAGAAGTGTCAAAGCATGTAATTGGTGAAAATTGACCTACACGCAGAAGTGTCAAAGCGTGTAATTGGTGGGAATGGGCCTAGCAGGTACACGCCGCGTAAGTGACGCTGTACGTGTGGGCCTGCATATAAGGTACGTGTAGAACACCAATTCCTTGTACGTGCTTTTCGTGGAGAGCGAGTGGGTGAATTCTGTACTTCTTGTCGTTTCACATGCGATTTACTTCACGGCGTTTCCAGTTCGTACTCCCTGTTACCTCTGACAGCTTTTTCTCTTTTTTCTCTTGTATTGGTTTACCTGGGCCTGTTCCCTCAAACAGTGTTCCCTTCTACTGTTGTCCTGTCTCCTCAGACAGCGTACATATCTTCTTTTGGCGTGGGTGTTGCCAACCAAACGCGCTCATTTTCCACGCTCTTTTACCTGGCAGGCGGTGAGTCACGCACGTATCTAACATCTGTGCTTGCCCCGTGTGTAGCCTACCCCTTCAGAGGTCATTCTAGGCTGCGTGTGACACGCATACGTTCATACTTGTGTTACTGGGTGCCAGAGCGTAGTGCAGGTTTTTCTTTCTGCACACGTGGTCTAGGAGGGGTTGCGTGCACTTCATCTCCATTTTTTGGGCCTCCTGTGCGTTGCGTGACCCGTCATCTTTCCCCAGGGGTTACATTCAGCCTTGCTAGAGCACTAGGGTACAATTACCATCTGGTACCCAACCCCTTTGACCCCCAATTGCCCAGGGCAATAGTCTACAGCCACTCCCATACGCACATTAATATCAGTGCCATGGCTGGGAGGCGAGGATTCCGTAAGGGTGGCAAAGGTGGAAGAGCCACAAGTGGTGGCCGTGGTGGATCCGGTAGGGGACGTGGTCGTAACTTGCAGGGTGAGCCTGTCCCCCCATGTGTGGAGGACCAGTCAAGGGCACCCATAATCCCCCCCCCTCCCGTTGAGGCTGATGTGGCTGACACCATCCATGCTCAGCCCTTGTTGGACCAGCCCCTTGTGGCACCAGACCTGGCTGACTCCATGGCTGACTTCCAGGTCAGCAGGGCTACGAAACGTGCGCTGGTGCACTTTGATGACATCATGCCACGTGGATCTGGGGCAGCAAGGTCATCTGCTGCCCCAAGTAGGCAGGGCGGAGAGGCTGCAGGGGCAGCTGCGGCTCCATCCACCCCAGCTCTCACACACCCAGCCAGGACAGTGTCGGTCCTAGTCCATCCTGCTGACATTCCCCCTGACACCATTACACTTGAGCCAATGCCTGCACCAACTCCCATGCTGAGTGTGCAATCCCACACACCTGATACAGAGCCCACCAGGGCTCCTGCCCCTAGTGTCCAGAGCGGCGCAGGACACTCAGGATCACCACCACCTTCCAAGCGGAAGAGGAAGAGTGCTCGTCCGGCACAGGCTGATGCCCCAGACACGGCTACACAGTCCGGCCCGTCGAGGAAGCCCAGCTTCACGGATGACGAACTGAATGCACTTGTCGAGTATGTGTCCGGACATGATAACGAGATGGTCATTGTTGCAGGATCCAAGACCACTGCTGCACAACGACAGGCACACTGGCAGACCGTTGCGGACATCGTAAGTGCCCTTGGAATCGTGAGGCGCACAGCCAATGATTGCTATAAGCGCTGGAATGACCTAAAGCGCAGGGCAAAGAAGAAGCTGGCCTCAAGTCATGCCGCAACTCTAGTGACTGGAGGTGGGTCTCCAGTATTAGACATGAGTCAGTCGCTGGGACCTACGTCACGGAGGAACAGATCCAAGGCATGGGAGATCTGCCTGATTACGAGGCATTGTCCGGTGAGTGCACATGCATGTGTGTGTCATCCATGTGCATGGTGTGTGTGTGAGGGCATCTGTTTGTGTGCCAGGTGAGAGTGTGTGCGCCTGAATCGTATGGGTCAGCCATGTGCTTCATGCAATACATCCTGCGCAGCTGCATATGGCCATTGCAGTATCCCTTCTGCCAACAGTAGACATCTAGCCCAACAGCACCCCAGTTGCCCTTGAAGTGTCACCTTGCCACAAAATTGTTGCTTATTTTTCTATGTTCATTCAGACAGATTGTTTGCATTCCACCACTTATACTAGGCATTCCTCAGTCCTCTAGTCACATGTCTGGCATGGCTATGGTAAAGTGGAGTGACTTTGTTACCTGGATATCATATGTTCACACATGTCCCTGTGCAATTGGACCATATTGGACTGGCAGCTCCAGGTGAAAAATCAGACCTGTTTGAATTAGAAAAGCTAATCCATGCGGGAACTGGACTGAATGAATAAGTGCTGCCCTCCTCTCCATCTTCACTCAATAGCAATGGTACATGCCATCTGTGTGATGGCATGTGTGTGTCACCTGGCAATCACAGGCCAATGTGTGATGCCACTGCCAGGCAGCATGCAGAAAATGTGTTCTTCTTCCATCTTTGTGTCATCAGTGTGTGCCATTTGCCTGCCCTTCATACGCAGTGAGGGTGCATGCATGGGAGGGTCTTAGTCATGTGGGACATGTGTCAATCAAGTACTGGTTCTCTTGCTTCTCAGCCCTCATTGTGTGCCATGGTGCTAATGGCTGTTTCCATTTCTTTGTTATTATGTCTTTGCAGGGGAAGACGCACCTGATACTGCTGGGGTTGTGGAGATGGTGCAGAGCCAGGAGGGGTCCGAGGGCCGACCATCCACCAGTGAGGGACGTGGTGTGCTGGTGGGTGAGAACCCACAAGTGCTGCAGGTCGTGCTCTCAAGGGGTGTCTCTGGCTGCACCTCCCCCGAGCTGTACTCAGCTGTTGATTCGGATGATGAGACCTACGTGCCGTCGCAGGTGAGTGTTCCAGGGAGGGATTCTGTTCTGTCCCACCCACCTGCACCAGGGTCAGTACCCTCAATGGGGATGTCAGTGTTGGCAGCTAGGCCTTTGGTGGTTACGGATGCAGGGTCACACTCCGCGACATCTGATCCTGTTCCTGGGCCAGCAGATCAGAGGGGGAATGCAGTCCTGCAGCCTCAGGCAGTGCCGGCACAGCAAGGCGCAGTCCGCCTTGCCCCAGACAGGTGTGGTGCCCGCCGACGTGGTGGCCGTACGCCACCTGGCAATACCGCATGGGAGCAATCCATTTACGGTATGGCTACCCAACAGGCAGCATCATCCGAGATGATGGCTCAGGCCATGGATAGGGTGGCCACTTCCATTGTCCCCCCTGAAAGGCTGATGGAGCGACTAGAGCAGGCAACCGACTCCATCTGCCAGTCACACAGGGAGGACATGTTGGCGTCCAACAGGGACAGGCGGGCGGCACTGGCGACTCTGCAGGAGGCCATCTCCATAGAGTCCCAGGGCCACAGGGAAGCCCTGAGGCAGGAGCTACATCAACTCAGGACGACTCTTGTTGAGCTTGAGGCTTCAACACACCAAAGGACAGAACAGCAGCTGGAGCGTCTCACCCGTACGCTCTCAGCTGAGATGCAAGCAACGAGGGCGGAGGTCCGGGCATCCCGTGAGTTGTTGCATGGGGACCTCCGCACCCTCATCCTCCAGAACGAGACCTACCACACCCGCATGCTTTCAGCCATGGAGGAACAGAGTAGGGCCTTGCGTGGGCTGCCTCCCATAGTGCAACCACCTCCGGATGCAGCTGCACAGGGTGATAATAGCGACAGCAGTGATACTCCCACAATAGGGTAGCCGCGTGGGCCATGAGCCCATGGAGGTGTTTTTTTTCCCCAGGATCCACACAGGTGGGTTTTGGTGTGCACCTTGTCCTCGGACCTCCTGGGTGGCCTCCCCAACCCCCCCGGGCCCATTAATGGCCATTTTTTATTTTTTTTTATTTTTATTTTTATTTTTATTTTTAATTTTATATTTTTCCCAATTTTTTTGGGACAACTTGTTGGCTTCCGTGGTTTCTGTGGGCATACGCTGCATTGTGGCTGGGCACATGCAGGCTTGTCATGTATTAGGTTCAGATGCCTGGGTTTGAGTCACACACACCCCTCCTGCTTCCCGTTTCCATGGGCTTGCAAAGGGTGTGCCCAAGTGACATTGAAGTACATGGTGACATTGGACTCCCACTACATGTGTGGGTAGTCTAGTCAATACTGTGTATACATTCCTAGTGCATATTGCTGTTGTGTTGTACACTGCATGTTGCATTGATGTGTAACTCATCATCATGGCGCCAACACTGTACAGTTGGAAGTGGTGGGAGTGCAGGCATTTCCAGGTGGTGAGACTACTGATTTATTACATTAGTGAAGTCATGTCAATGGTAGTACCTGCTCAAGTTTGTTGTTGGTCCTGCATTACAGTGAGTATTTCAGGTGTAGCAAGTTTCAATTGGGGACACTGTACATCGCGACACTTGTCATGTTGTGGGGATTACTTTGTTTACCTGCACATAGCATGACATGGCACGGTGTGTTGTGTGGCGGTGCTGGGGATGGGTTGGGTGACATGGCACTGTCCTCTTGTTGCATTTAGCAAGTGGGTATTCATTTTAGCTGCTTGAATGTGTTTCTTCACAAAACTGCATTGGTGGTGTGTGTGGGTAGGGATGCACACATTGTAACACTTCCAGGTGAACAATCTCAGGCTGATATGCTTTTCACGGTTGAATCTCCAGACATTCAGGATCAGTGTCAGGTTGAGTCATCATTGATTGTCAGATGGAATGTGCCAGGCCAGTGTCCAGTCCACAGGGGTGTGATTACTATGTGAAGTAATTAGCCACTAGCTGTGTACGGGCTGCCTCCCCCCGTGCCCTTTCCCCTCCCATGCGCAGCGGCTGTGCATGTGGTTGGGGATGTGGGGCCACCACCATGTCCACGGCCAGGCCCCGGCGTGTTGCAACGTTGTGCAGGACACATGCTGCCACTATGATCCTGCACACTACTGGGGGAGCGTATAACAGCTGCCCGCCAGAACGGTCAAGGGAGCGAAAGCGTGACTTTAGCACTCCGAATGTGCGCTCCACTATGCCCCGGGTTGTAATGTGGGCTGTGTTATATCTTACCTCGGGTGGCGTGGTGGGGTTCCGAATTGGCGTCATCATGTGGGGGCTGAGAGGGTAGGCACTGTCCCCTGTGGAGGTGGTGATTGGTATCATTGGTGGGGTTGTGACCTTGCTCAGTATCCAACATGCATGCATGTGCAGTGGCATACATACTCACCAAGCAGCCATGTATCGCCATGCCGCCCAGCTTCTAGGTCCCGGCATAGGGTGGACATTCGGTAAATGAAGCTGTCGTGGGTGGACCCGGGATAGTTGGCATATACTGAGGTGATGATTCCCTTGGCATTACATACTACCTGCACGTTGATAGAATGCCAGTGCTTGCGGTTCCTATAGATGTGCTCAGATGCCCTAGGGGGACGTAGAGCCACATGGGTGCAGTCGATGGCACCTAGCACTTTGGGGAATCGTGCCACACCGTAAAAATCCAGGGCGGCAGCATGCCTTTCTGCAGGTGTTCTGGGCAGGTATATGTGCCTGCGGACTGATGGGCGTGCAGTGATGATGTTCAAGACCTGGTGTAGGCAGCGTGACTGGGTGGCCTGTGACACCCCACCCACTATGGCACTTGTCCGCTGAAATGATCCAGTGGCTAAGAAGTGCAGTACATTGAGGACCTTCTCCAGGGGGCTGAGTGCTTGGGAGCACAGGGTGGGTGATGTGAGGTCATCCTCCCACTCACTCACCAGGTCCAGTATTATGTGTGGTGGAAACCTGTACCTTCCATACACCTGGTCATCAGGCATCCTGAAAAGGCTGGTTCTGGGTGTGAATATTCTGGCCCTGACTATCCTCCTCCTCCTCCTTTGGTAGCCCACTGCCACTGCTGCTAGGAACGGTATGTTCATCCTGGCGTCTGAGCTTGTTATTGTTAAAGTGCGCAAATTCATGCTTTGCGCGTGTTCTAGGCGAGCGTGTGACCCGCGCACACCTGGTTCCCAGTCCAATAGCGTGTGAAATTCCCACGCACCACGGGATAGAGGTGCGCTGACGTACTTGCGTGTGTAAGTGCCCGCGCACCCCTGAAATACACGTACATAGGCCAATCGCGTGTACGCGCACTTTTGTCCAATTACACGCGATGACACTCTGACGTGCAGTATTTACACGTGTGCTCCGTCATCACGTGCTGAGTGGGGAACACCCGTGCGGGTCACGTCACATACGCGCTTACGCGCTGAGGCACTCTGGACCAATAGAATCGCGTATGCGTGCTGACGCGCTTACGCGCTAAGGGCCTTTCCTCGGATTTCACGCTGACGTGCCGGATTTTCACGTGCCAAATCACTCCGTATCAAGCTGGCCACGCGAAAACACACGGAAGACCACGCTCCTGCCCAGAAGGCCGAGTTACTGCCACCCAGTGCCCCGAGCAGCCTCCCCCGTGCCATCTGCTGCTGCCTGCCTGCCTGCCTGCTGCCACCGTGCCCTGCCATTTGGTGCCTGCACATCAGCCATCTGCAGGGGTCCAGTTGCTGTGTCTACCCCTGCTGGAACTGAAGACTCCCGACTGGGATTACATCGCTCCACAGCCCAGCCCCAGGACCCAGTTGCCCACCCACACCTGCCTCTGGGGTTGCCATGTCGGGCACTTCCACATCTGGCACCAGTGGCAACCCCAGGCCAGAGGGGCAGAGGGGCACCAGCTTCACTGCCACCGAAGTTGGTGTCCTGGTGGAGCATGTCCTGGGGCAGTATGATGCCCTCTTTGGATCGTCCCGCGCCAGCAAGGAAGGACGGGAGAGGATCTGGGCCGACTGTGTGGTTGCATCAACGCGGAGGGGGTGGAAACCTGCAACATCCAGAAGATCACGAAGCGCTGGGAGGACTTGAGGTCCAGGACCCTTGTGAAGGCCCGGCGCCTCGTGGAGGGGGGCCGGGGCCGCATGAGTTCCATCCAGATGAGGGTCCTGGAACGCGTACGCCCAGCTCTCCACGCCCAGATCCTTGAGAGGGAGGCCCGTCTGGAGTTGAGCGGTAAGTGTCCAAGCATTACTGTGTGAGACAGGGCATGTTGCGGTGCGCTGGTTCTATGATACTTGCCTGTATGTGTGCCATAGGCCATGTATGCATGTATGTGTGCAGGGACATCATGGTAATGCATGTGCGACCAGTGATGTGTGACCCACATGGTTGTTGCATGTGTTCAAATGCCGCATGGGGAGCCCTATGCAGATTTTGAACATGAGAGCATGCCAGTCCCTGTACCTGGACATGGGTGGGGGTGAGGGATGGGTGCTGATGCCAGGTACATATATGGTAGCCATGTCTGTGTGCCTGACCTGCGTGTCTGTGACTTGTGCATGCCATGGATGCATGACACATGTGTGTGACAATGCACAGATTCAGTGAAGCAGCCAAATTACCCTTGTATCCGCTGTGTTTGGTGTGTTTGGGGCCAGATGGATGTGACTGAGGTGAAGTGTATGCATGTGATAGGCATGAGCCATGATGCATGTGAGTTACATATCATTGAATGTTTCAAGAGTCCATTGGACATGCATGGAAATGTCCATGGCATGCACCATGCCTGTTACTGTGTGTGTTTTGCCTGGACTGACCCATGTGTTGTGGAGGGACATGATGGAAGTGTACTTTGACAGTGGTGCTCATCTGCTATTGCTTCCTGTCTAGGGGACCATTGTACAGTGCCCTGATGCTTGTGTTCTTTGTCTCCCTCTACGCAGCGGCTAGTGAAGAAGAGGGCGGAGATGGCGCTGTGGAGCAAGGCGGCGGGGATGCCCCCACGGCTGCAGCGGAAGGGGTGGGTGAGCCCCCACAGGGGCCTGCTACGGTGGGAGACGGTGAGGAGCCATCCAGGTTGGTGGTTTGCACAGAGGAGGAGGAGGCCGCCACTGGGGCACACATGGGGCCTGGTGGGGGCATCCCTGCTGGTGGAAGTGGTGCAGTCCAGGGCCAGGGGCAGGAGGCAGCACAGGTCACCGTGGAGGGGCCTGTGCATGTCGCTGTCCCTGACCCTGTGAGTGCACCACCATGCACCAGCAGGGATGCCCCGTCCCAGGCGCGTCCGCAGGTAGAGGGGATGTCCATGTCACCTGACTCCCCTCCACCTGCGGACGTGGGAACCCCTGGCCATGTGGAGAAGGTCCTGATTGGGGTCGCGATGCACACGGCTGTGATTCGTGATGCCGTGCATGCTTCCCGGGAGGAGCACGCACGTCATCACGAAGTGCACCGTGCCGACATGGCCCAATTGGGATCGGCCATGTTCGGGGGTTTCCTGCATGTGTTGGCCAATCTGGCGGCCCTCTCCTCCTCTGTGCAGGCTATACACCAGTCATTCTCCTTGCCGTCTTCCGGCCCAGATGCCACCAGGGCCCCCTGTGGACCTGCCCCGACCAATGCAGCCAGCTCAGTGGGGATCCCATCCCTGCCACAGTTGGGAGTCGGAGGTCCAGCAGGGGTGGACAACACAGCAACTGGACCCCAGCAGATGGGAGATGTGACAGCATCATCGGGCAGGGCACGTGCACGACGGCGTCGGTGGTTTCCATCAGCCTGGATGCCATGGTGCTGGCAGAGGCAGTGGCATCGGAGGCAGCAGCGGGCTCGACGTGGGAGGCATCATGGCTCGGGGCCATCAAGATCAGAGGGGCAGGCATCGGCCGGAGGGCAGGGCAACCCTGGGATGGTGGTGTCTTCCGTGTGGGAGCAGTTGGTCCAGCGGATAGGTGCGGAGCGGCAGCGGGCGGAAGAGGAGCGGCTCACCATGGTCAGGGCGGAGTTCTCCATGCGTCGGGCGTTGAGGCGGGCTGAGTGCCTCGAGGAAGCTCGCAGGGAGTTTGAGCTGGACATGGGGTTATCCCTGCGAGACCTCGGGGCCAGGACAGAGTCCCGCCTCCAGGACATCGACATGGAGTTCGATGATGCCCTGGCCAGCAACATCACCGAGTGAGCCGCAGGACTTGCCCGCTGCCTTTGTATATAGTTATTTAGTTAGTTAGTGTTAGGTTTCCTTTATTAATTTTTATTTTTTTGGACCGCTCGGACAATGGCCACTTTTTTGTATATATTTTTTTCATTAGGTAGTAGTAGGTTTCATTTATGGTGTTGGGCTCATGGACCCTGGAATATTCGTGTATATAGTTAGCTTTTTGAAGAATTTTTTTTTTATTTATTATTGTGTTCACCATGAGGAAATGGTTTTTCATTATTTTGCTTCCACATGATATTGCTTTGGACAACATTTGTTTTTGGATTACTTTGTTTTTTTTATTTTAACATTTGTTCTCGGACATGGACCATTTATTTTGTTATCCCCATTGTTGTATGTTTGATTTGTTTACTTATTTTTCATCTTTAATACATGTTTTTTTAACTTTCACTTGTGGTATTTTCTCATTGGTTTCATACATGTCATGATATGGGTTTTGACATTCACTTGCACCCATTGTGTATGTGTGTGTGACGGACATGTGTTCATTTACATACTTGCCATTGGGGTTGTATCATGTAATTGCATTCACTATGTGGGTGGATGCAATCCTTGCCTGGGTGTTTGTGCTGGGTATGCTGCCCATTACTGCCATGATTGAGTATCGTCAGGACCTGGGGGCAGGGGGACATGTGTGGGTGCCTGGTGGAGGCTGCCCCTGCACTGCTGGGGGGTGGGGGTGGTGGGAGACATGGGTGGGGGCCTGGTGGAGGGTGCCCCACAGTGCTGGGGGGTGGGGGTGGTGGGAGACATGGGTGGGGGCCTGGTGGAGGGTGCCCCTGTTGGCTGGGGGGTGGGGGTGGTGGGTGACATGGGTGGGGGCCTGGTGGAGGGTGCCCCTGGTGGCTGGGGGGTGGGGGTGGTGGGAGACATGGGTGGGGGCCTGCTGGCAGGTGCCCCACAGTGCTGGGGGGTGGGGCTGGTGGGAGACATGGGTGGGGGCCTGGTGGAGGGTGCCCCTGGTGACTGGGGGGGTGGGGGTGGTGGGAGACATGAGTGGGGGCCTGGTGGAGGCTGCCCCTGCACTGCTGGGGGGTGGGGGTGGTGGGAGACATGAGTGGGGGCCTGGTGGAGGGTGCCCCTGGATGGTGGGGGGTGGGGTGGTGGGGGACATGAGTGGGGGCCTGGTGGGGGCTGCCCCTGCACTGCTGGGGGGTGGGGGTGGTGGGAGACATGGGTGGGGGCCTGGTGGAGGGTGCCCCTGGTGGCTGGGGTGTGGGGGTGGTGGGAGACATGGGTGGGGGCCTGGTGGAGGGTGCCCCTGGTGACTGGGGGGGTGGGGGTGGTGGGAGACATGAGTGAGGGCCTGGTGGAGGCTGCCCCTGCACTGCTGGGGGGTGGGGGTGGTGGGAGACATGGGTGGGGGCCTGGTGGAGGGTGCCCCTGGTGACTGGGGGGGTGGATCTGGTGGGAGACATGAGTGGGGGCCTGGTGGGGGCTGCCCCTGCACTGCTGGGGGGTGGGGGTGGTGGGAGACATGGGTGGGGGCCTGGTGGAGGGTGCCCCTGGTGGCTGGGGGGTGGGGGTGGTGGGTGACATGGGTGGGGGCCTGGTGGAGGGTGCCCCTCGTGGCTGGGGGGTGGGGGTGGTGGGAGACATGGGTGGGGGCCTGGTGGAGGGTGCCCCTGGTGACTGGGGGGGTGGGGGTGGTGGGAGACATGAGTGGGGGCCTGGTGGAGGCTGCCCCTGCACTGCTGGGGGGTGGGGGTGGTGGGAGACATGAGTGGGGGCCTGGTGGAGGGTGCCCCTGCACTGCTGGGGGGTGGGGGTGGTGGGAGACATGAGTGGGGGCCTGGTGGAGGCTGCCCCTGGTGACTGGGGGGGTGGGGGTGGTGGGAGACATGGGTGGGGGCCTGGTGGAGGGTGCCCATGCACTGCTGGGGGGTGGGGGTGGTGGGAGACATGAGTGGGGGCCTGGTGGAGGGTGCCCATGGTGGGAGGGGGGTGGGGGTGGTGGGAGACATGAGTGGGGGCCTGGTGGAGGCTGCCCCTGCACTGCTTGGGGGTGGGGGTGGTGGGAGACATGAGTGGGGGCCTGGTGGGGGCTGCCCCTGCACTGCTGGGGCGTGGGGGTGGTGGGAGACATGGGTGGGGGCCTGGTGGAGGGTGCCCCTGGTGGCTGTGGGGTGGGGGTGGTGGGTGACATGGGTGGGGGCCTGGTGGAGGGTGCCCCTGGTGGCTGGGGGGTGGGGGTGGTGGGAGACATGGGTGGGGGCCTGCTGGCAGGTGCCCCACAGTGCTGGGGGGTGGGGGTGGTGGGAGACATGGGTGGGGGCCTGGTGGAGGGTGCCCCTGGTGACTGGGGGGGTGGGGGTGGTGGGAGACATGAGTGGGGGCCTGGTGGAGGCTTCCCCTGCACTGCTGGGGGGTGGGGGTGGTGGGAGACATGAGTGGGGGCCTGGTGGAGGGTGCCCCTGGAAGGTGGGGGGTGGGGGTGGTGGGAGACATGAGTGGGGGCCTGGTGGAGGGTGCCCCTGGTGACTGGGGGGGTGGGGGTGGTGGGAGACATGAGTGGGGGCCTGGTGGAGGCTGCCCCTGGTGACTGGGGGGGTGGGGTGGTGGGAGACATGGGTGGGGGCCTGGTGGAGGGTGCCCATGCACTGCTGGGGGGTGGGGGTGGTGGGAGACATGAGTGGGGGCCTGGTGGAGGGTGCCCCTGGTGACTGGGGGGGTGGGGGTGGTGGGAGACATGGGTGGGGGCCTGGTGGAGGCTGCCCCTGCACTGCTGGGGGGTGGGGGGGGGTGGGAGACATGGGTGGGGGCCTGGTGGAGGGTGCCCCTGGTGACTGGGGGTGTGGGGGTGGTGGGAGACATGAGCAGGTGTGCAGGGTAGTCCCCTGTTTTGTGGGCTGCCTGCAGGGGCCGTCGAGGGTGTACAGGGAACACCTGTGAGGACCCACCCAGCCTAATCGCGTGTGTAACTTCCCACGCACCCCTGTAATACATGTACCAAGCCAAATCGCGTGTGATAATTCCCGCGCACCCCTGAAATACACGCGCCCAGGCTATTCGCGTGTGGAACTTCCCGCGCACCCCTGAAATACACGCGCCCAGGCTATTCGCGTGTGGAACTTCACGCGCACCCCTGAAATACACGCGCCCAGGCTATTCGCGTGTGGAACTTCCCGCGCACCCCTGAAATACACGCGCCCAGGCTATTAGTGTGTGGAACTTCCCGCGCACCCCTGAAATACAGGTACCCTGCTGAAATCGCGTGTAAAACTTCCCGCGCACCCCTGAAATACACGCGCCCAGGCTATTCGCGTGTGGAACTTCCCGCGCACCCCTGAAATACACGCGCCCAGGCTATTCGCGTGTGGAACTTCCCGCGCACCCCTGTAATACACGCGCCCAGGCTATTCGCGTGTGGAACTTCCCACGCACCCCTGAAATACACGCGCCCAGGCTATTCGCGTGTGGAACTTCCCGCGCACCCCTGAAATACACGCGTCCAGGCTATTAGTGTGTGGAACTTCCCGCGCACCCCTGAAATACACGTACCCTGCTGAAATCGCGTGTAAAACTTCCCGCGCACCCCTGAAATACACGCGCCCAGGCTATTCGCGTGTTAAACTTCCCGCGCACCCCTGAAATACACGCGCCCAGGCTATTCGCGTGTGGAACTTCCCGCGCACCCCTGAAATACATGCGCCCAGGCTATTCGCGTGTGGAACTTCCCGCGCACCCCTGAAATACACGCGCCCAGGCTATTCGCGTGTGGAACTTCCCGCGCACCCCTGTAATACACGCGCCCAGGCTATTCGCGTGTGGAACTTCCCACGCACCCCTGAAATACACGCGCCCAGGCTATTCGCGTGTGGAACTTCCCGCGCACCCCTGAAATATACGCGTCCAGGCTATTAGTGTGTGGAACTTCCCGCGCACCCCTGAAATACACGTACCCTGCTGAAATCGCGTGTAAAACTTCCCGCGCACCCCTGAAATACACGCGCCCAGGCTATTCGCGTGTGGAACTTCCCGCGCACCCCTGAAATACACGCGCCCAGGCTATTCGCGTGTGGAACTTCCCGCGCACCCCTGAAATACACACGCCCAGGCTATTCGCGTGTGGAACTTCCCGCGCACCCCTGAAATACACGCGCCCAGGCTATTCGCGTGTGGAACTTCCCGCGCACCCCTGAAATACACGCGCCCAGGCTATTCGCGTGTGGAACTTCCCGCGCACCCCTGAAATACACGTACCCTGCTGAAATCACGTGTGGGACTTCCCGCGCACCCCTGAAATGCACGTACCCTGATGGAATCGCGTGTGGAACTTCCCGCGCACCCCTGAAATACACCTACCCTGATGGAATCGCGTGTGGAACTTCCCGCGCACCCCTGAAATCCACGTACCCGGCCAAATCGCGTGTGAGACTTCGCACGCACCCCGGTATACACGCACACATTTGTCCTGGAGGGCCACAGTATAGGACATTCATCATGGTAGTATATAGGTGCTATTTGTTGGCGCACCTTTTGGCGCACATTTCTTACAGCCGCAGAGACGCTACTGCCTGCTTTCTTGTGGCGGTCGTGTTTGTGCCTGTGCGCTGGTTTGAGCGTGCGCTTTTTTGCCCTATTCTATTCCATGAATACGTGTTGTAGGCGAGCGTGTGGGCGTTCCGCGCACTTGTGCCCTGTACTTCCCCCGTGACGTCCACGTTTTTGCAAGTTGTTCCCCATTCCGAGTGTTACGCCCGTGTTCCGCCTACTTTTGTTGCGTGCGCCGCGCTATGTGCGAATTTCGCTGTGGCCTGTGCGATTTTCGCTGTGACCTGGCGCACGCTGTTAGATGGCCTGTGCGCCAACGTGCGCGGCGCACTTTTTTATCGCACATCCGCTGGTTTTCTCGCGCACGGACTTCCATGAATCGACGTGCGCTGCTTTTCGTGCGATTTTCGCACTTGCACTGCGATTTTCGCTATTCCACTGCGATTCGCACGTTTTTGCCCACTTGCGCCGCGCTAATTATTCCATGAATCGGCCTGCTAGTCTGCCCACCCAAAGTTAGAGTTCGTGGAGTATCACTGACATTGACTGGGTTAGATCGGTCACCTTTTTTGAAGATCAGGATGATATAAAATAGATGCCAAGTTGAGGGTAAGACTGATGTTCTGAGGATTTCATCAAACAGGTTGTACATGATTTTAGAACAAAGAGTGGGATCTTTTTTAAGGGTAACCAGAGATAAATTGTCTGGGCCCAGAGTCCTGGAAGGTTTACATTTCAAAGTGAGTTCAGGCATAATGTCAGCATTGCAATGTATTTATTTATTTATATGGTGTTTTGTTAATTTCCACATGCAAATAGGATACTGCAGTGCTTAACTTGTGGGGGTGTTTGCCAGGTCGCAGCCCAGGCACTTATTTCTGAATCCCTCAAAGTTTCTAAATTCAAGCTACAAAAAGCGAGGGGCAATAGCGTTCCTGTATTAGCCGCTAAACTATGGAATTCCATGCTAGAAGCGTTACGAGCCGAACCCTCATTCTGGGGCTTCAGAAATAAAGTGAAAACCTGGCTGTTCACACAAGAATGCCTATAAGCCATATGCACCTCAGCCCACGCTGCATGATCCCAGTTCCTCTTTACAATTTACCTGTAATATTACCTGTGAAACTGTTTAACACACTGAATATTTTTGTGATGACTAATGTGATGACCTTGTGCAACTACATTCTCTTCTAAGTAGTTTGCACCTGCCTGCTTGCAACTCTAACTGTAATTTAAGCTCTCTTGTATGCGCCCAGATACCTCAGGGCCAGGAGCGCTTTATAAATGAACAAATAAATAAAAATAAAGTAAATAAATAAACCCTGTCACTTATTGTGTCAGACTTATATTAATTATGAAGTGATGATAGCTTGAGCATCCATTAACCACAATGAGAAGGTGTGAGCTGTGGGTAGAAGCTGTGGGTGCAGGCAGCAATGTTGGGGAACTGCCTGCTCGCAGTGTCAGAAGCGTTCCAGAAAATATTTGGGCCCTGGCACTTATTTTCTTACAGATTAAGCACTGCTGCTGAGTACACATGGAAAAGGGGCCTTGGTGAAGAAAGATAGGTTTAGGCAAAACCAGTCTTAGAATGGTCCTGGAGAAAGACTGTTCTTAACAGCAAATGTGCTCAACTGCTTGTTCAGGGCGAATTGCCATAGCCTGCTGGTGCTGGACAAAGACTGATATGCAAATGGTATTTCCCATCTGTGAAATGTAGAGTGAGCTCAAGCGTGGCTACAGACTCTCGAGTGGGTACCTTTCTAAAGAACAGGTCATTTAGCCATGTTTGGTCTCACAGAGGCGTGCCTATGACTTCATTTCGATTATTTCAAGGGCCTTAGGTCTAGTCACCCTACGTTTCCCGTTACCCAGACGTGGACCCCTTGCTCACTGTACTCAGAGAGGCAAAACTCCACCCCACTGATGAAGTCCAACAAGGCTGAAACACGTGTTTGGGGTTGCTGTTGGTACTCTTGTTCAGAGGGCAATTGCCATAGCATTTTGGTGCTGGACTGCCCATGTGGGTAGGTCAAACATTGATATGCAAATGGATATTTTCCATCTATTCTATTCTACTGTTACCAATGAGCAGAGTTTTAGCTCAGTGAACGCCAGATTTAATGAGTTACATTATTCTAGCTTCCTGCAATAGACAATGTGCCTACTTTGAACAAGATTACTTTTCATATTCCTCAGCTCATGTCTCCATCACAAAAGCAGCTTTATTTCTGTCATTTGCTCTCTACTCAGCCTTTCGTGGTCTGTGTCTGCAGACCCATTTCTACACCCCAGTTTGCACCCTAAGTTTGAACCCTTGCTTTGGACTCAGCTGTCCAATTCTAAACACTAATTGAATTAATAGGTTACATGTTAAAATTAGTAATTTGTAGGGATTTGTACTACCATTGCAGGGCAAATCCCTGGCTACCCCTCCATTGGTGCATGCCATTAGCCTTCATCAGAGCTAAAGCACACCTATGCTGAACACTGTTCTGAACATTTTCTTGAGTATACCAAACGTCTGAGCTGTGTCAACCTTTCTGCATGGTTGAAATGTGGAGCACCCCCTACACACTTCAAATGAGCCTATCGTCTAGGATTTTTGGGACATGGTGGCTCGTGGGCCCTCCTTTAAGCAGATCCCCAAGACGGAACCCAATTCACAAGACTCCTCTTGGTATCAATATTTTGAGCAATTATATAGGGAGCCACTGATTGAGGATAATATGTCCCTGGTGGTACAAAAAACACGCACTTGCTGAGGTTAATCCTTTTAAATAACCACCCTTTCTTTACACTCAATGAGGTACAAACAGCAGTTAAGTCTATTCAATCGAGCGAAATTCCAGTACAGGCATTCCTACTTTAGACTTATACAAAGCACAGGTTGATATCTTGGCTCCCACGTGTCTGAGTCCTTAATATTATGCCACACACCGCTGAATATCCAGCCACCTGACCTGTAGGCAAGCTATCATTTTTCCAATCTGCAAAAAAGGGGGGCAAAGATAGTCTCAGCAGTTACAGGAAAATGTCTCTATTAGCTAACTTTTTCAAGATATTTTGGAAAATTGTGCTTAAAAGACTTCAATCTTGGTTGAAAGATAATAATATTCTTTCTGCCACATAGCAAATTTAGGCACAGAGTTGCAGGAGCTTAATGTGTGTCTGGTGGCATTACACTCTATCACTGTGAAGAAAGAAAATCTACATGCTTCTTTCATGGACTTAGCAGAGGCCTTTGACTCGGTAGACCACCCTACACTTTGGCCAATTCTCTCTTCAGAATGTGGACTGTTATAGAACATGTCCATGAAACAAAACCAGCCAAGGTGTGATACACTACAGGTGATAAGTTGACAAAACAGCAGTTTATATCCTTATTGAGAGGGGAGTGTGTTAAGTTTGTGTACTCGCCCGCTCCTATTTTATTTATTTACTAATTCCTTATATAACTATTTACCTAGTACAGGGGCTCATATGGCTCAAGTAGAATACTTTGATATTGCAGTGTTGTCTTATGAACATGACAGTGTATTTATTACAAGGATGCCGAACATTTCGCAACTTCTGGTAGATTAGTTTCTTGACCATATGAATTATTTAGGATTAATCATTAGTGCATCTGATTCTGCAGTTTTAACCTTTTGTTCTAAAAAAAGTATCGTGGGGGCACTGCTTTACTGCAAGGAAAGATCTGATTGAAAAAAATCAAAGAGTTGGATTACCTAGGTATTCAATTTACTTCTGGACTAGACCACACGGATCACGCAGAGAAGCAAGCAACAGGTATGGCTGAAGCCATTGCTAGTATGTTTACCTTTTTCGCTAATTTTAAGGTGCAACTATTTACCTACATGATTAGAGTGTATAAGGCCAATTTGATATTTATGGAATGGACACACGAGGATATAACAGCAGAGCAAAGCTTCACGCTGTGCCGAATACTTAAGTTTGTTTTTTTAAGTCCTTGCTATCAAATAAGTTGGTGAATAACCTAAGAGCAAAAATCCCCTGCTTAAAGGATGTGCTACCCTACTCTGATAAGGAGGTCTGCTAAATCTGCTGGCAACTGAGCCGGAAATTAGGCACATGTATATATTCAAATTAATGCAGATCCTTAGAGCCTGGCACAAAAACAAAGGAGAAGTCCAGGAACTAGTCAAGTCTCTAAACCAGGCTATTCAAACGATATCTATCAAACGTGCCCCACACCACTATCTGGTGCGTAGTCCTGATTTAAAAAACAGAAGCCTCCTAACCAGGCGTAGATTCAAGTGTCTCTTTATGACTAGCAGATCTACTCAGGATGGTCATGTGGCTCTGAGCATTATTTGCACGTCTTGTATTAACACCGGAGCCAGATTTGCATGCTATCTTCATATGTAATAAATATAGGGTGCCTAAGGACCAACCTTCATTTACCTTCTTT
The DNA here is from genome assembly GCF_040938575.1 of Ambystoma mexicanum. Classification (NCBI taxonomy): domain Eukaryota; kingdom Metazoa; phylum Chordata; class Amphibia; order Caudata; family Ambystomatidae; genus Ambystoma; species Ambystoma mexicanum. The sequence continues at coordinate 97,017,858 of NC_090928.1, forward strand.
GGGTTAATTCTCCCCTGACCTCCGCTGTGTTAAAATGTGTGCAAGCATTAATGTCAGTAAGGAGGACACCTTTGCTTAGCCCTGATAATAAGCAGGGAGCTTAGCATAATTTTTAACATCACTGCCTGTTAATAACTGCTTAATAACTATTTGGGGGCATTGTTTTGGTGTGTGTTGCAGTTACATATTTGCAAACACATATGTATATTTGTTTTAAACTTGGTTTTGTTTTAACATACACTATTTTAAATTATTTTGATCGTTGTAATTGTTTTATGGATAATGTAGTTGGATAAAACTATTTTGTGTGACTGTTTTTGCTTAGCGCAATGTGCATTTGATCTGCAAACTGTATAAACAGAATAATGATACAGTTGCAAATGAAAAAGAAAGGCTTCTCCGTGCATACATTTTTCCCTGCAGGCTGCTCCAGTTGCAAGAGATGTGGCATTGAGGGAGCTGATTTTGATCATGTGGCTTGGAACTGCCCTTGCATCATGTCTTACTGGTCCGCCATAGGCGAGGCGATGGCTGAAATGTTACCCCATGCCAGAGACTGTAAACCTGAAACTTGGCTATTGGGTCTAATTGAAGGGGGGACTCGTACTGAGAAGAAACTGCTGGGAATGGCCACTGTAGTGTGGCCAGGTACCTGGTAGCGAGAACATGGGGACGATCCAACCCTCCCACATTTTTGAGCTGGCTTTGCGCTATAAGACTATGTGAGCAAAGAGAGACAAGATACGCCACTACGCTACCAACTTCAAGTCGCCGACTTGATTACTGGCCTCCCTTCAGGCAATACATCCTAGTCATTGACCAGAGGGTGCGGTCTCCAGAATCAGCCTCAGATTGTTGATGGACAATTTGTGATCTCTAAAGGTGTTTTACTTTTCTCTTTATTTGGATGCGATATTGTGTGAGTCTTCCACGCGGGTGGGCGGAGGGAGAGGGGGAGATGGTCTATCTGCTTTTTTGTCTTGTAAAGGTTAATGGTTAAACAATAAAAAAAGTTTTAAAAAAAAACCTTCTTTGATAATCCAATTCTATGCATCTTTTGATTGAATGGAAAGAAAAATGGTCTATCCATCCACTGTCCAGTAAATACTATCCCGGCCAATCACGACTGACACAGAGCATTATGTGACATAGAAACTAGAAGGGCCTGGATCTTCTCAACCAAAATATAATTGCGCATATGACCACACTCGACATCCTTTGCTATGTGGACACAAGCTGATGCATATGTTAGCAAAGAGCTAAGCCTAATTGTACTTAGGTATGTGGCATTGTAAAACACTGTGCACCCCTACAACTTAGGTGTTGCTTTAATTTCAGAACATGATATGTACTTCTTTATCTTTGTCCAGGGCAGATAACCATACCAACCTCCCTATTTAAGCCTTGACACATATTCTTAAGACTTCTCCAATGGAGGATTGTTTGTCCACCTGTAATGAATTTAATATGGATTTAATAATCTTCACATGGGAACGTGTAAGCAAAAGTGGTAATGCCCAAAGAGTTTGCAGGTATCTTGGCAGCATGGTCGTTTTGATTAACCCCTTAAGTGCCAGGCTATTATGCAAGACTATGCAAAAAGGACGAGCATACTTGTCTTTATCCCTTATTAAATTGTTCTAATTGAGCATGTGAAGTGGATCATATTTATAAACATTTATTTGCTTCTAAGCTGATCCTGCCATTATTAGCAGTGCCTATTGTTTTAGGATTTTTATTAAATTGCATTCCGAAATAGGTTACTCAAGATGTTAGAAAGCAAATATAATCAGATCAATTCCAAGTCCCTGCTTGTGATTTTAGTGTATTTACCAGATGTGCTGGTACTATGCAAAATCTTGGAGCTAAAGTTTCAATCTTATAAATAGCATTAATGTGGTTGGTAGTGAATGTTCGAAACACCATCACCGCAAGTGTATTTTTGATTTATGTTTTAAATACAAGTCTAACTGAAGGGTTTGGGTAGTAAGTTCCTAACCTTTATTGTAAATGGTTCTGTGAATAGGGAAACCGTCAGGGGAAACAGACGCCACCTCTGATTGAATGAACAATGCTATTTACTGTGTTTGTCTAGTGCCAACCCCTAGGATGAGGATTACATACCCATGCCGTAATAATAAAACTATCAAGGATATTCATTTTAGCCATTAGTTAACAAAGAAATTCCCATCTGGCCTTATTAAAAGATATTTAAGTGCAGAGAAAGGTGGAGGTGGGATTCTGATTCTATGACAAGACCGAAGGCGAGCATTATGCTTAACCTCTTTAATTACTGCTAACCACAGCTTTTTAAATCTTTCTTTTGTTTCAATGTATTATTTTTTTTTTTTTATAACTCATGTAAACAACAGAAAAAAATGAAACATCATAGCCTTAACGCGGCTAAACTACATCCCCCATGAGGCTCTTCAATATGGTAGTCCAATAGCCTCTCTCTCACTGTCCAATCAGGCAATCCCTTCTACTATAAGTCACTGCCTCTCTGGGTCCCTTCCTCTTCTTTTTTGCTGCACCACAGATAAGTGACACCAATTCTAGCAGTACCTTGCTATGCTGTGTTTTTATGATATTAATTGTCAAAACGTTAGGTTTATATATTTGTAAAGTGCGCGCGTACCATTAGCGCAAACACATTAGCATTCGAGTTCGAAACGCACGCGTTCATTTCACGGACAAGTTGGACTTTCAGGACGGCTGACTGCCGAGCCCACGAGTGATCTCACTCGCTCTAGGACTCGGCCAGTCAGCCGCGAACGAACACCGACGGAGATAAAGAGTATCGCGGGCAACGCGAAGTACGTGGTAAGCCCCACTCCCTTTAGAAACAAGGGAAGCGTGCGCATTCGCATTACTGTATTCCTCTCACAGAGTTTTGTTCTCACACGGAGAAAGCCAACGGCAATTCTACGCTCCTGTTCTTTGCTCCGGAACGCGCGAAACTCGTTAATTTGTTAGCGGGTCACCTGCGCACATCAGAGGCATTTAAGGCAAAGAGAACATTTTCAAAAAAAAAAAAAAAAAGAAAACGAAAATATATTTTTCTGTTGCCAGCAACAAAAGAGGAGCTACAGTTCTCAACCTGATAGACATCCTCTGTGAGGCACACATAATACCATGGCGTACAGCATGGATAACGAGGCTTGGAGTGAAAGGAGTGATAGAGAATCAGAGCAAGAGGTGGAATACAGAGGAGAAGATATAGACCTCCCCTATAGCTTCAAGAAAGTGCTAGGCGACTCATTGGTTCAAGCCGTAGCAGTAGGAGTCAAGCCTCTACAAGACAGGTTATTGGTCCTGGAAGAAATACTGGGCAAGAAAGCTGGCACGCTCGACGACCCCGGTGAGGGAACCTCCACACAAGAGCCTCTGAGACAAAGTGAGAAGGGGAAGAAAGTGGCCCGGAAGAGGAAACGCTCTTCTACTCCCCCGGGCTCAGATACAGGGAAGGATAAGTCCCTAGAGGTGGCTGATGCTTTCAATAGGCTGAAAAGCGCCTTTCTTACAAAGACAGCCTTGCCCAACCTCATACCCCCTACCCCAGGGGCGACAAATATAGGGGATACCTCATCATCCTCAGAGCATTCAGATCAGGAAAGGGGAGAGGATGATGATCAGAGCATAAGCAAAGTGAGCGTAGTCTTGCTGAAGAGTACAAGCGAGCCTAAAGCCAGCGGTGTGGAGGCCCCTCTGGATGAAGAAGACATGTCAGACATGTTTGAACTTGACACAATAAGGCACCCCAGATCAACGGACTGGACCCCATCACCAAGAGTAGCCCTGTATATGTCCCAGAAAATGAGAAAGCCTATGGAGAAAGATATTAGATTCAGACTTAAAGCTGAGTGTCCGAGACCAGAGCTGACAGGGAAAGTAGCAGATACTCCCGAGCTCGTCACAAAAATGCTAACCTTCATAACGAAGACAGGAAAGGACACCAGAAAAGGCATGGATAGGGCATGGAAGACATGCCAGGATAAACTGTTAGACCTAGCTGGACCCATAGCGAAGATAATGGATTTAGCCGAGAGAGCTAAAGACACTGGGGAGCCAGTCGACCCACTTATATTAGCAGGATGGGCGATAAGAGCAGTCTGCATGCTGGGCAACGCAAACTGCGCAATATCTTCAGAGCGACGCAAATCGGCTTTACTGAAGATTGATAACAAACTAGGAGACCTGGCGTCTTACGAAGCCGGGGAAAGCGCCCAAGGGCTCCTGTTCGGAGACACATTTGTGAAAGAGATGAACAGATTCGTCGGGACATACACAGCGCTGGAGAAAGCGCAAGCCTCCATTAGGAAGGCATTCCCGGGGAGAGTTTTTTCAGGGGCCAGTCGAAATAGAGGCCGCACGACCGGCTGATTCAATAACAGAAGAGCACAAGGCCCCAGAGCCCAGTATTGGGAGACCCGACAACAAGACGCCTTTTTCCCAAGCAGAGGACGAGGTTCTCGGGGACGTCAGGGATGTGGATATTACCGACATCAGAACAATAACACAGGTGAGAGAACGCGCAGCGACCTATCCTCCAGTGGGGGGCAGGGCAATGCTTTATTTGCACAACTGGCGCGATCTATCGTCAGATGCATGGGTTATTCAGACCGTACAAGGCTTCATTCTAGAGTTCCTAGGTCATCCAGTGCAAGATCGCCCCCCTCACAGAATTCAAATGACACGGGCCGAAGAAGATTTATTAGATGCAGAGATCCAGGATCTTGCATGGAAAAACGCGATAGAGAGGGCTACAGGGAGCGGCCAATCCTTCCTGAGCAATATGTTCCTAGTCCGTCGCAAGGACAAAGTTCGTCCAGTAATCAATCTGAAAGAACTCAACAGCTGGTTAGTGTACAAGCACTTCAAGATGGAAGGAATCCATCTGCTAGGAGACTTACTCAGAAAGGGGAACTGGCTCGCGTGGCTAGATCTGAAAGACATTTACCTCACAGTTCCGATAGAACCCCACTGTCGACCCTTTCTAAGATTCAGGTGGAGAGACGAACTCTGGCAATTCAGATGCCTACCATTCGGTCTAGCGTCAGCACCATGGGCGTTCACCAAGCTTATGAGGCCCATCGCGACAGCACTTCGGGAACTAGGGTGTCGGATGATTGTCTACCTGGACGACATCCTATTTATGGCCGAAAACAAAGATCGCTTACAGAAGCAGATTCAATGGGCGATAGAGCTAATTTCCAGCCTAGGATTCCTAGTGAACAAAGACAAATCAGAGCTTACGCCGACCAAGCGGCTAGAGTTCTTGGGTTTCATTACAGATACAAAGAAAGCTACCTTAGAGTTACCAACTCAAAAAATGACAGCTATCAAGAAAGATCTGAGAACAGCACTCAAGAAACCGCTGATCTCTCTTCGTTATCTAGCCAGGATAGTAGGTCTTTTAGCAGCATCCATACAAGCAATATTTCCCAGCCCGTTACATTATCGAGCTATTCAGAGGCTGGAGATCAAGTACCTAAGGAAAGGCTGGAGTTACCATCGACTAGTTCCCCTAGACGAAGAAGGCAAATCAGAACTCACCTGGTGGCTCCACAATATGGAAGCCTGGAACGGCCGCGCCATCTTCGGAGACATACCAGGGTTAGTTATAGAGTCAGACGCCAGCAGGTCCGGCTCGGGAGCGCGATGCGGCGACATAGAAAAAGGTGGAAAATGGTCAAAAGAAGAATTGGAACTACATATGAATTGCCTAGAATTACTAGCGGGGTCTTTCGCAGTAAAAGCGTTTACCAGAGACAAAGCGCACTGCAGCATCCTTCTCAAGATGGACAATATATCTGCAGTAAGGTATATAAACAAGCTGGGAGGTACCAGGTCCAGGATGTTAGCGGAATTGGCAAATGATTTCTGGTACGACTGCCTACAGAAGAAGATTACAGTCAAAGCAGAGTATCTCCCAGAGGCCCTGAACTCAGTGGCGTACTGGAACTCCCGACACCTAGTAGATTACAGCTACTGGAAACTACACAGAGACATACTCAAGAAGTTGGAAGCAAGATGGGGGCCCTTGCACATGGACCTGTTCGTCTCAAGGCTAAACACACAGCTGCCGAATTACTTCAGCTGGAAGCTGGACCCGGGAGCCCAGGGGACGGATGCATTCATGCATCATTGGGGGTCACAGAGACACTATGCCTTTCCCCCCTTTGCGATGCTGGCGAGGGTACTAGAAAAAGTGCGCAGGGACGAAGCTCAGATAGTGATAGTGACGCCAGAGTGGAAGTCGCAAGCCTGGTTTCCAGTTCTGATGGAACTTTCTACGGATTTTCCACAGAAGATTGCATACAGACAAGACCTGCTGACCGATCCAGCAGGAGCCCCTCACCCTCTGATAGAGGATCAATCCTTAACACTGATAGCGTGCAGAATTTCAGGCATAGATGGCACTTGCCAGGCCTTTCAGAAGACGCTACAAGGCTTATCAATCTATCATGGGCCCCATCTACGATCAGGAGCTATAATTCCGAGTGGCAAGCATGGGACTTATGGTTCAGGGGGAGGAGTATATCTCCCATTTCAGCACCTGTAGTCCAAGTGGTGAATTTCCTAGCCAGCCGCCCGCCTACAGGGAGGGCGTTCAGGACTGTAGGAGTATATAGGTCAGCGATCTCTGCTGGACACGAGCTAGTGGATGGAGCACCAGTAGGGTAACACCCAGCGGTGTCCCGATTGCTAAAGGGTGTAAAGATGAGCAAACCTCCTACTCATAGTTATGGGATGTCCAAAAAGTCATACATCTGTTCGGACAGTGGCCGAGTAACAGCTTTCTGTCAGATAAACAACTTTCAGGCAAGCTAGCTACACCCCTTTGCTTAGTGTCCTGTAGAAGAGTTTCAGACGTTAAAGCCCTAGAGATTGACAGGAAGATGTATTACCCGGAAGGGATAGCCTTTACCATAGTGCAGCGTACAAAGACCAATTCTAAAGTGATCTCATACCCATACTGGCCGAATAACGAGAAATTGTGTGTGGCGAATTGTATAAAGTGTTATGAAGCAGCGACAGCAGCGGTTAGACCGAAGGGGGTTAGCCAGTTGCTTATAGCGCGTATAAAACCATAGAAAGCAGTTACGTCAGCTACTATTGCTAGATGGGTGAAGGAAGTGATGGAGTTGGCAGGTATAAACACGCCTAAATTTGGAGCGTACTCTACCAGAGGTGCCATGGCTTCACAAGCTTTTGCAGTCGGAGTTCCGCTGCAAGAGATCATGAAAGCAGCAGACTGGTCGAGCGATTCAGTCTTTAAGACTTTTTACTTCAAACCAGTATCCAATATAGCAGCTGCTGTTGTAGAAAGCTTTGAACAAGCATAATGCTCGCCTCCGGTCTTGTCATAGAATAAAGATTGCCCATGCGACTAGCGCAGGAAGTCTTGATTCTACTAAAGACACGGAGGCGAGCATTATCCCACCCTAAGGGAATACGGCTGTAAGGGGCATGGTATGAACTGTAATACATATCACTGCAAATTTATGTAAATGCTTGATTATAACATGGGATAAATCGTATTCCCCTCCCTAACGTGCACATTTCTCTTTTTGCATAGGAGAGGAGCAAAAGAATCACTGAGATTAGAGTGTACGAAAGCAGCAGAGCTGCGGAGTTAGAATACGGAGATCCTACCAAGAATAGAAAGGACAGACTCAGTTGGATTATACGAGAGGCAGTTGGATTTTAGACATTTGTTCAGTAAAAGCGAGCTGCAAAAGAAGAGGAATGGACCCAGAGAGGCAGTGACTTATAGTAGAAGGGATTGCCTGATTGGACAGTGAGAGAGAGAGATTCTATTGGACTACCATATTGAAGAGCCTCATGGGGGATGTAGTTTAGCCGCGTTAAGGCTATGATGTTTAATTTTTTTCTGTTGTTTATACGAGTTATAAAAAAAAAAATACATTGAAACAAAAGAAAGATTTTAAAAGCTGTGGTTAGCAGTAATTAAAGAAGTTAAGCATAATGCTCGCCTCCGTGTCTTTAATAGAATCAAGACTTCCTGCGCTAGTCGCATGGGCAATCTTTATTAGCCTGTCTGATCTATAACAACAACTTCAGTGTGAATAAGGATGTCTCTTCCTGGAATTTACCTGTGTTGGCTTTCATGCACCAACTTACTTACCACCTTCCCTTGATGAATGGCATAGAGTTTAGCAGGTATTTTATTTTCAGGCTTTATTAATGCTATCGGCCGCCACAAGGTTCCAAACTGAGGGAGTTTACCATTGTTAGGAAATTTGCAGATGTTAGAAGATTGCCAGGAGCTGCGACTGTCCCTGTCTGTGTAATAAGTTTAAATATACCACAGAGCATTGTTAGTGAAACTCGATCAGTGTTGTGTCATCCTTCATAGCGCTGGAAGGGATTGCCATCTGGGAAGAGTGTAAAAGCCCAGGCTTTTTTTATTTGTATTAAATAATAAAATGATGCAGGTTATTCTGTCTCAGAATTGGTTGTCTGCTAACCAGAGACCCCTTTCATTAAGCTCCATGCCAAAAGCATAATGTGCACATGTGCTCTGCTGCATCAGTATCCTGATCTGCATCTCCTGCTTTCCAGTGCAACAGAGCAGGTTCAGAGATTACAGGTGACCGACTTGACAGCTGTTGTGACAGCAAAGTCACTGCAGTGCAGAGGGACAGTTACATCTGCCCCTCTGATCCAAAAGCATAATAATTATGCAAAACCATTGCCTGTTGGCAGCATAATCAGAAAATATAAGCCATACTTATGTTTTGGTATGGTGGCTGATGGTTCACATAATTATTAAAAACACATCTGATTTATAGCATACCAGTGTCCACCCAGACCAGCTACAAGAGGAGATGTGAATTCCAAACTCCTGACTGCCCACATTCCAGTGAATGGGACAAAAGACTGTTGACTTTCTGAGAGGACGGAAACTCATGCCTGACAGGCCCAGTAGCTCCCAAATGAGCTCTGCTGTGAACCTGGCTTGGATTCAAAGAGGAAAATCCATATCAAAAGCCTGCCTCACAATAGGGCGGTGGACATCAGACACCCTTTGAACCTGCATGCTGAAAGGAGGCGAAGTTAGGTCAGTCAGGGAGCACAAGTGAGCTTGAGGAAGATGCTCTCTATATTGTTTCTATGTGAGCCTTTCTCTCCTTCCTGTTCCCTTCAATGTATTCTGGGTTTGACATCAGGAGGCAAGAGTCACTTGTCTCAAGGATGCAGATTCAACCCTTTAAAGCAGGCTTTCTTTCCTTCAATCCCATGTATCCTTTTACCTATGAAACAGGGGGTTTCCTGATCCTTCTTTAATTCACCTTTGGATCTTCAAGGAGATGGGGAAGAAATAATGTGGTCCCTTTAGGAAGAGCAGTCCTTTCAAAGCAATTTTATCTGGTTTTGGAATCATTGTAATTAAAGCAGAGGGGTTACCAGACATTTGGTGGAAAAAGAAAGGTCAACAGGACAAATGGTCGACACCATTTGGTCGAAAAGCAAATGGTCGAATTATTTTTTTTTTGTATTTTCACTTTTTTTTTTTTTTTTGGGGGTGTCCCCCCACAACCCCCTTTTTTTCTAAAAAACCCTTTTTTTCCCTAAACGAAAACCTAAAAAATATATATAGATTAAAAAAAAAAATTCGACCATTTGGCTTTCGACCAAATGGTGTCGACCATTTGTCCTGTCGACCTTTTTTTTCGACCAAATGTCCAGACACCAATCAGAGGTCATTGAATCTGGAACGCTACTCTCAATAATATGTCATTATAAACATTGCATGAGAAAAGTGCGAGGAATGTCTTGAATGTTTTATAAAAAATCCATTTGGTATCCCGTTGGGACACAGGCTTTTATTGATGCTTATCGCTGGCATCATTTCATCCTTAGAGATTCTAATGTCTCCCAGAAGTTCGCTGGCACCTTGGGCATCATCAGGTTCACAATGAAAGAGTCTAAATATTGTGCAGACTGATAGAAGATATGGAAATCAAAATTAAACTCTTCATTCAAGATTATGACTCCATCCTCTTTGTCTATAATGGAGGCAACCTTACACAAAGCTTACATATTCTGAAGCATGCTCACATGTAGCTTCCTGGCACTTTTCCCTGCCTCCCAGGAATGCCTTGGTTGAAAGTAAAGAAGTGATGAACTAGCTGCCAGCAAGGTAAACATAAAGTTAAACGTGCTTCTCATTTCTTTCATGTTAATTGAGTCATTCTCATTAATTCCAAGGATGTACCACTGCCTTGCATAGTTGGGGGACTTTTCTGTAGTATAAAAAGAGACCTTTTTGTCTTTATTAATCAGAGCTGGTATTTACTGCAAGAAATATACTGATCTACTCCTCTATACATGATGTAAACCTAAAATCAGTTATGAAAATGGGACTAGTTTGCAACCTTTCCTTCCTATGATTCCCTTGGTCAGGTTGAGGTCTAGGCAGATACTTGCTTGGGCCAAGATTTTCATCTTTGCCCAATGAAGAGTCTGTCACGGGGAGAACCTTGGACACCAGAAACAAACTAACTTGTCGAGTGAAAGATACACGGTGGGAAGAAACATTTTTCATTCACTGTGGCTATGGCCTTATGCGTAGTACAAATCAATATGGAAAATAATCACATCACTCCCGATCTTAGCACAGTAGCAATTTCAGAGTTGTTTTTTGTGTTTTGTATTTATAATATATTTTCTATTTGCTGCTAGCAGCAGGAGAATAATGTGTGCCTACTTCTCGGATATATCTTCATTATTTAGCTTTATTTTCCACAATCGTCATCAAAGTACAAGTAAAATACATTAGCAACTGAGATGAAATTAGTGTTTAGGACAAGTCATAATAATAAAATTCGTTTTTTATCTGTTTTGTGCCAATTGTGCACTCACAGCCCTTCAGAAAAGAAAGAAAATGTCACTTACAAACTTGATTGAGGTATTTAAATTAGGTGTATTCCTTGTGTTGTACAGATTCGTTGTATAATATTCCATACAATATTCTGTTATTCACACCGATCAAAGTCGGTCTTACACATAGATTGTGTTTCATACACTTTATAATCCTCTCAACACGTTTTTCCCCATGGTTTATATCATGGTTCATCAGGAGAGAAAAAGCTGAAAATAAACAGAAAGTTAAAAGAAAAAAGGTTTTTATGGAAGGAAATAGGTGATCTCTTATAGCAAGGTGAAAGAGGACACTTGGTTCTTAATAGTTTAAAATTGAAAATAAGGATAATGGGCATTACCTTGAGGTTTGATGTGGGTATTCACCCCTTGTTATTGTTTGATCAACTTATTTCAGAGAGTTTGTGTCTTCCTTCAAGGCTCAATGATAGGATCCTGTCAGTGGATCATCTGTGCAATGTTAGCTTGTGTGAGTGAATAAGTTTATGTGCTATTTAGGTTTAGGATTTTAAGAAACATGCTCAATTTTGTAACCACAACATGCTTCTAGAGATGCTGAACTTTGTGCTTAGTAATAGTAATAACGTCTTTTATTCAACAAGGCCATCTATAAACCACAACAGGGCACCACAATGGGTGCCAAAAATGCTCCTCTATTCAAATGTGTTCATGGGGCACTACGAGTTAAACCATGCATGGCATCATGACTCCTTCAATAAAAGGAATGACATCATTTAGTGGGGATGGTACATAGACGATGTGCTCATGATCTGGAATGGGTTTAAAACAGACTTTATGGAATATATTGACCATCTAAATATGAACAACTACAACATCAAACTGACAGAGAAATACAGTTCAAATTAAATTGAATTCTTAGATCTGAAACTGTATGCAGATGGGGAAAAGATGCTGAAAGACTTATACATAAATCCAACAGCGGTCAACTGCCTGTTACATGCAGAGAGTAACCATGCCCAACATATTATTACGAACATACCCGATGGGGAAATATTAAGAGTTAAAAGAAATTGCAGTTCGGATGAAAATGTCCAGGTCCATGTTCATGAACTAGAAGAAAAATTCATATAAAGGGGAAATGAACATGAAGTTTTGGATCGAGCAAAACATAGAGCAGCACAAATTCCCAGGAATACTCTACTCACCAACAAATCAAGAAAGGAAAATAAGCTAACGAAAACCAATTTCATTACTACCTATGCAGTGTAAGGATATATTTGGGGATTTTATTGATAGTATCCAATATCTAAATGTAGCCATTTCAAAATAGGTGCAAAATCGGTGCACAATAGGCGCAAAACAGTTCTCCGTAACAGCCAGCAGGCAATTTTTCAGAGTATTTAGTAAAATGTTTTAGCACCGTGTGTTGTCATTTTAAAATTAAGAGGTGCACATTTTTACAGATTGGATTTTTTCATGTGTGCGAACTGCATTAGAAATACATAATTAATTAACCTTGTACTAATTGCATTACTAATATATTAACTCCAATCCCTCTAACATTAATGCAGTTTCTGTGCACAATGAAATGTATTCTATATTTTTACATGCACAGTTTAAAATCCACTTCATTAAAATGAAGAGATGCACACTCTGAAATTCATTCCATGTGAGTGTTTTCTGTGGAGGGCAGAAATAGGCCACCAGCAGGAAGGCAATTGGAAACAGTTGCTTTGCAGGGTTGAAATCTTCATTGTCTTGAAAAACGAGGGCTGGTACAGGACACATTCTTTTATTCTGATTGGTAGAAATTGGATGTGGATGGGCCACGTCAATAGAGAGCTGACCTACGGGTGATAGGCAGGAGGAGATTTCTTAAGGAATAACCAGGGGGAAGAAATCAGATCGAGCTGGGACAGAGGTACAGACGGTGCTACATAATAAATGCTGCTGGACTCCATGTGGGTGTGAGCGCTGGCTACAAACTTAAACAGCTGGGAGCTCCCAACACAAAAAGGTTGAGTTGCTGGCTTTGATGCAAAGGAGTCCTTAGCACTGTGTCTGCGAAACAGCGAGGTCGTGCAGATAAGCTCCTGACAATGAGAGTTTCAAACTTAACTGGCCTGGGTGAGTTAGTGCCAAGTGAGGAAAGAGTATGAATGGGAGTGCAGGGAGTTAGAAAAAAAAAGGATACTGCATGTTTATTTTTCTCCATGTTTAAAAGTGCTGAACACCAAATTCGCTTTTTGCAATGTGCCTGTTGTTTTCTGTTCTCTTTTATATTTTGTAGGTTCGATGCTGTGATATCATGTGGTAAGATGTATTTCTGTTTATAATGGTTATATAATACAGAGTGTACAAAAACAAAGGCTGGGATTTTAGTTTAATTTCATGCCAGTGTGAATCATTTCTACACAGGGGAATCACAAGGGTTTGATGTTTATACCAGAGCGGTAAAGCATTTGCTAATTTACCGCTGTAGCTAAAATAGCAAGCAAGGAAAAGTGAATAAATACGTGCAAGGTAGGAAGGTGTGTGTAGGTGTTGTGAGTGGGCCTTTCTTTGCATGCTGAAAAGGAGGCAGTGTCAGGCGAGACACCTAGATTACTGGATATAAATAAGCCAGTAATACCAACCACATAAAATAGGTCGCGTTCTGAATAAACTCACTGAGATCTCTAAGGGTGTGATAGGTCTAGGGGGGGTTCTCTACAGGCGACCAAGAGATATTCTAATAGAGAGGAAAGATTTGTTTTATGATGGGGCTGTAGTACAAAAAGCCATGCTCACCACTATACCACAAAAATAAGGTAATTCTGAAAATACCACAAAGTAAAATACCACTAAAATGACCACCAACACAAACTAACACTATATTATCCCCAAAATAGGGTAATACTAAACTATCTCTAAATTTAAGGCCAGTTTACCGCCAGTGTACCACCAACATATCACAGTAAGAAAATACCACCAAATCCCAAATTTGCCCCAATAGGACAAAACCTCCTACAGCAGTGATGTATTTGTTCTCAAGAGGATTTTGACAAAACACTGGAATATCCTGAAAACAGATGAGACACTATCCAAGCATATAGAAGCAAATCCATCGCTAATATTTCGGAAAGCACCGACTCTTAAACAGTGCGTCAGCCCAAGTCACTTAAAAGGAGAATCAGAAAATAAATTAAGTACAATTCTGAATGTGCCGGCATCTAAAGGAACCTACAAATGTGGACACTGCAAAATCTGCCCACAAATTACTAATAGAACAAAGGAACAACTTTTACCTAATGGTAAAATACAAACGATAAAACAGATTATTAACTGTAAGACCAAATATGTTATATACGGCAATATCTGTGTGTGCAACAAAATATACATAGGCAGTACCATTAGGACTTTGAAAACAAGACGTCTGGAACATTTGAGCGCCATTAAAAACAGAGATTTGATATACCCTATGACAATCCACTTTATTTCGGAACACCAACCAACACACATGAAAAACATACAATTCCTAGGACTAGAGAAAGTGAAATTACCAGAATGTGAGGGAAACAGAGAATTTCTCCCCTGCAGGAAAGAAGCCAAATGGATTTGCATCATGGACACTTTTAACACAGGCTTAAGCTCTGACAATGAAATGTCCCAATGGCTGTAAAAAGATCATGGCCAATGGCACTGCCATACTATCTATATCAAAACATTCCCATTTGTTTGGGCATGTTAACAATAACTGAAAGTGTGTCTATATCTCACCTTTCGAAATCCCACCATTGCCAAAAATATGTCATGAATGTCAAAAAATGTTACAGGTTGTGCAAACAAATGTTGGTTAGATTTCATTATTTTTGAAATATTATAGCTAAAAAATACGCTATATATATATTGCTATATATAAAAACACAGTGTGTATGCTAAATTTTCTTTATCATAATACTGAGCCAACAAAAAATCTAAAATGTATTTAAACTATTGTTATGTTATCTCCCAGAAAAGAAAGAACTGTCACTCAATTAAACACTAGCACAGCATTGAGAGTTAGTGAGATAAATATAAAACATCATTCTACCTAAAAACACACCTTTACTTGATTTAACATCAGCCCAGTATTGGGATATTAGGACATCCCTCTACCTAAAAACACACAGGTTTTAGCCTTCTTATTTCCCGAAAGTTACCCGCAGTAAATCGCAGTAAAAACAAAATCCAAGATGGCCACCAGACGCACCATCACATGATGACGTCAAAAAACGCTGTCACGTGATTAACTTCCGGCTATAAAAACTGAAGTTTCTCAGAGTCACAACACAATGCTGATCCTGGCGCTGTGAGGGAGACAACCGTATCTCCTTGCTCCATCTCAAAAACAAGAACAAAGCCATATATAGGTAAATTAGATTCAACATATTTTAGCGCCTATCTTTAAATGCTATGTTTAGCAGAAATGCCAACAAATCAGCATTTTCAACCAGACGCTAAACTAAAATGAATGAAATGTTTATTTTTTTGTATTCTTAATAGTCCAGCATATAAAGATTTTTGCTTTCAAGAACCGCAACAAATTTTTAGAAAATTGAGCACATTTCTTAAAATCCTAAACCTAAATAGCACATCAAGTTATTCACTCACACAGGCTAACATTGCGCAGAGAATCCACTGACAGGATCCTATAATGGAGCCTTGAAGAAAGACAGAAACTCTTTCAAATAAGTTGATCAAACAATAACAAAGTGTGAACACCTGCATCAAACCTCAAGGTAATACCCATTATCTTTATTTTCAATATTTAGCTAGTAAGAACCAAGTGTCCGCTTTCACCTTGCTATAAGAGATCATCTATTTCCTTCCATAAAAAACTTTTTTCATTTATCTTTCTGTTTATTTTCCTCTTTTTCTCTCCTGATGAACCATGGTATAAACCATGGGGAAACACATGTTGAGAGGGATGATATTACAAAGTGTATGAAACACAATCTATGTGTAAGACCGACTTTGATCGGTGTGAATAACAGAATATTGTATGGAATATAATGCAACAAATCTGTAATACACAAGGAATAAACCTAATTTAAATACCTCATTCAAGTTTGTAAGTTTGTAAGGGATTTTTTCTTTCTTTTCTGAAGGACTGTGAGCGCACAATTGGCACTAAACAGATAAAAAACCAAATCCAAGTATTGTTGCAGTCACAATATAAGTACCAACAGTGCTGATCACAGCAAGAAACTAAAACATTCAAAAAGGAATCTCCCAAGAGAATAAAATCAATAGTGACTGCAAACCAAGTATAAAAAATAATAATACAATTTATTCATATACAATAGTATATAAGTGAATTAAAACATATAAAACATAGATGCAAAAGAAAGAGGATAAGAAAAGTTCCCATGTAACTATGATACAGAGTTTCTGGCTCTTTTTCCTCTATGGAACCATGCTATATATATATATATATATATATATATATATATATATATATATATATATATATATATATATATATATATATATAATTAATGTATTTTAATCCCAAAATTCGTAAGAGCCAGGACGTCCCATAGTATCCTCAGTGGGTAGCCTTCTTGAAAACACCTCGAAATTTTTAGACCATTTCTTGCAGCCATTTGTGATCAGCCTTAGTTCACATATACAAGACACCTCAGACCTGCTTATGAAACTACATGACATCAATTTGGAACCAGGGTATTTGCTGGTATCCCTGGATGTGGTTTCATTGTATACGTCTATCAAGCATGAGGCAGGTATTCAGGCATGTAAATTTTACCTAGATACGAGATCCATCAGTTATAAACAACATAATGATATGCTTTTGAACATGCTGCGGTTCTGTTTAGGACATAATTATTTTCTGCACGAGGCCTCCATATATAAGCAAACTCAAGGCACGGCCATGAGTTCATGTATGGCACCGACCTACGCCAACCTATATATGGGGTGGTGGGAGTCGCAGATAGCATGGGTTGAAGAAAAAGAAAGATTCACTGAACATATAGTGGTTTGGTACCGCTTTATAGACGATCTCTTCTTGATATGGGATGGGACTGAAGATCTACTTCTCACCTATGTTAATATACTTAATAAGAACAATTTGAATCTTGAACTTACTTCTGTTGTTAACAAAAAGGAATTAGTCTTCCTAGATCTTAGATTTACTGTGATCAACAACACAATGACCACTAAACTTTTTCGCAAAGAAACTAGCTCCAACTCCACGCTCCATGCCCGAAGCCATCATCCTACTACCCTCAGGAATTCGATTCCCTATGGAGAATTCTTGAGAGCGAAGAGAGCTTGTAGTACAGAATTAAACTACAATGAAGAAGCCCTACATATAGGTCAAAGATTTGTTAATCGGGGTTACAAAAGGAAGGTTGTAGCTGATTGCTTTGATAAAGCTAAACAGACCAACAGAATGGATCTGTTTA
This sequence comes from Ambystoma mexicanum, assembly GCF_040938575.1. Lineage (NCBI taxonomy): Eukaryota > Metazoa > Chordata > Amphibia > Caudata > Ambystomatidae > Ambystoma > Ambystoma mexicanum. Next base: position 97,035,179 of record NC_090928.1, read on the forward strand.
ACAAGCAAGTAATCAAGAAGAATGATGATATTAGATTCATCACCAATTTTAACCATCAGGCTAATAATATCAAACAGATAATGAGAAAACACTGGAAGGTACTTCTATCAGATCCAGACCTTACTAAAGTATTAGGTACTGACCCGAGTGTTGCTTATCGCAAAGCCCCCACTCTCAAAAACATTCTATCCCCTAGCATGGTCATCACAGACACTAACATGAGTGAAAGTCATTTCATGACACAAGAGGTTGGCGGGTTCCGCAAATGTGCTAACTGTAAAATGTGCAATTCTGTCGCAAAAAAAACATTTATAAGTTGTAATTGTCTGAAATGGAGACACAAACACAAAATTACCTGTACTACAAAATTTGTAGTTTATGCAATCACATGTGAATGTGGGTTACACTACATTGGATCAACTATAGGAGCCCATAAACTGCGGATACTTCAACACTATAGAGCTATCAAAAACAGGGACCTCACTAATCCCCTTACGGGGCACTTTATTGAAAAACATAAAGGTGATGTCAATGCTATGACATTTGTGGGGCTTGCCCATATCCCAGTACACAAAAGACTGGGGAATCGAGAGCTAAAACTGCGGCAGTTAGAAGCCACATTAATCTGTAAATTTGACACACTGAGGCCCCTAGGACTAAACATTGACCCGGAGATGTTTGTGTTTTTATAACAACTACATATTATGACATTTGTAGATACACTGTTGCATCTGCTTGCTCTTGAACTAATGGATGCTAGTATGTACACTCATGTGATATGTTTGAATCTATGAAGATGCACTGGCACCTTACTAAGCAAGATCTGTTCTCAGAGTAATTGCTGTTGAATATGCACTATGCACTTTTCAATCTTATATATATATATATATATTGTTTATATATATATATTTTTTTTTTATTGTGGACCTGGGCCAGTAAACATGCTTATGTGACATGTCGTGACTCTATCATGATGTACTGGCTCTTTATTAAGAGTATTCGTCCTTTAAGGGGGGAATCATTGCTGCTAGATATGCACCATGCACTTTCCGGTTTGCTGTTTACTTAGGTATTTATTTTGCACATGTGAGGTCAAATTAGTTGAGTTCTTTGAATACTATTACAGTTTGTGCTGCTCGTGTACCACTAACGTGCAGTTCTTTTTTAGCAAATGCTACGTGTATAGGAAGGTCATGTTACATAATTTGAGGGAACAGAGGAATGCGCTGCAACTTTTCTCTGGCTTCGGTAGAGGACACTCCGCACCATGGAGTGTAATGGTTTGTGGTTTTTATCATGTAAGATGAAACCAAACCATTTAATGATATTTTAGCGCACTGGCGCTCAGCAACACATCATTATTGTTTTTAATGTTTTGTCAGGAAATAGGGTATAGCATCTGGTATGCGTCTTCTCCCGCGCTTTCCATTCATTTTCCATTATAGCATTAGCTGATATGGGATTAGCGCCAATCGAAATTTAGTCACTTTGAATTCTTTCAAAGATGGCCGCAAATTTGTGAGTTTACCACCACAGCCTTTTGCGATCACATAATCGGTTACTTAAAAGCAAATGGGAGGGGCTTAATACCGATGCTGACCCGTTTCCTGTTTATAAAAGTAATGTGTTTTCACGTATTTGGGAAGTAAATAGCCTGAGGAAGCTTGTTAATCAAGCGGAACGCGTGGCGGTTTCCACCCTGGTGGGGTGACTGTTCTTTTTACCTGATTGTCAGCAAGGGAGGCATGGTCATTATGTCTGCCCCTTTTAAGACATTAGGCAGTGTTGGTTGCACAAGTCTTTTTGAAATGCAATAAAATACGTTTTTTGTAGCAAGCGGTTTGGTCGTGTGTGCAGGGTTTATTTTCTACATGTTGTGGTTGGGTTTTTTTTGAAGTGTTACAACTTTCCTTCACACATGTGTATTTTTATATATATATATATTTATATATCTGGAAACTGATAAAAATATCATAGGATGATGAGGCATGTCTCAGATCCCTATAAAGAGGACATCAAATTAAGAAATGAGAACATGTTTCAGCAATTCCCTTGCAGAACAAGCAACAGTCATTAAATGCTAAGTTCAAGGCTTTCTGTAGATAGCCTAATTGTCCAAAATCTGATCATCATATACAGGAACCTCCATTAAATCAATTGGTTGAAATGATAATGGGCCTTATTACACGGATGGCGGTGAACCATGGCGCTATTAGCTATTAGCGCCATGGTTCATGCCGGTAAAATACCGGCACCACCTTGGTGGAAAGGGGAATTACCGCCCTATTCCAAGGTTGGCGGTGCGGCAATTCCCCCTTCCACCATTGCCCTTCCCCATTCCGATTTTTGCCCCATAGGGCTCTATGGGAATGGGGAAGGCGCTAATTACGGTACCGCAAATTGCGGTACCGTAATTAGCTCCTTGGTCCATTTGCGGGTTGGTTTTTAATGCCTGCAAAAAGCAGGCGTTAAATTCCCCAACCCGCAAAGGGACCTCGTAGTAAGGCGTTAAGGATTTACTGGTACCAGTAAAACACCGGTACCGGTAAATCCTTACCGCCATCCGTGTAATGAGGCCCAATGACTGGGGTTAAAGCAATACCATTCTCGGTTAGACAGTATTGGGAATGTGTCATAGCTATTCTTTTTGTATCACTGGCCCTTATGTTCATCTTCAAAACAGTGGTCCCAGGTCCAACACTGTCTTCAAGTTGTTAAGAAAATGTATCATTTTATTTTGCTTCTCCTTGGTGATTGACTGTAAATCCCTTGTCTCCTTGAGAACCATTTCCTTCACTGGAAATCACAGAAACATAATGATGAAAGAGAGCCAGGCTTTGAATGCTGACCTTTGCAGCTATTGAGGCCACATAGATAGATATTCCATCAATCGCTAGTGTCTGTCCAGACACTAGATATATTATTTGGATTAAGACTTTCTAGGGGAATTCTATTGGTGTTCCCTTCCCTACTGTATCCAGAAGGATTTTCCTGGTTGGAGATCCTGATATTGGCAGCATTCAAATGGGCAGAGAGGGCAGAGACTGATCTGAATGAAGGAGCAATGTTGTCATCCCTTTTTAGGTTAGCCTTGGCCTCCTGTGCTATGAAGAGAGTGAGTGCTTTCCTCTGGGTGCGGTCCTGGTTCTCTGTAGCATTTGGGTCTTCATCTGGTTATGATATACTCTTGCTGCTTTCTCTGCCAGTCACCAAGTCCTTGGCATCAGACAGATTTTCTGGAAGGGGAGATCTCCAGGTGGAGAAATACGTGTATTTTGGCAGCACCTTCATGCATAGGCCAGGAGCTCAACTGTTATGCTGATGTCTCCACCACTGGCAGGGTCTAGGATCATAGTTCACCTTATCATGAAAAGTCACTATCTACAGTGCTACTATTCATTGTGTGATGTCGCGAAACAGGTGCAAGCAGGGCTGTTAACTTTACCACAACACTGCAGGTGTTGTCATCATCCAATCATTTACCAGAGATCAATGCAGCCCAAGTAAACCCTTGTTGTTGGCCACAATTGGTCCATCAAGTTCCAGTCGTATTTCTGGCAGTTTGTCAATGCTGACTGAAGCAACTTTGATAGAGTGCTCCTAAAGGTGGCTGCCCCACACCTTTCAGAAGACAGACTCTGTTATTTATTTTGCTGTGTAGGATTTATTAGTGTATCAAAGGATGTCAAGCAAACAGGGAGAAGAGGGTGTGCCCTGCTTCTCTCATTTGTTATGCAATTGTCCATTTTGAAAGCTTATATGTTTTACTTATGTATTTCTTTCAACAAATGGTGGTTGTGTTTTATTCCTTCAATCTGATGCTATTGTAATGATGGCCCTGGGAACAGATTTGGCTCACACTTTATCATTGATAAAAAGATTATCTTTGTTATGCTATGATATTTTAACTTTATTTCTATGACTCAAACGCTCACACTCGTAGGTTATCTCAGCACTGTAAAATGAGAAAGCCGATAAACAGTTGATTAGTCCACCCTTATATTAAGGAAATAAGTAATCAAAGCATGTCTTTTTAGAGTTTTACTGACCGTTAAATGATCTGTGATAAAGCTCATACTTAATGGCAAAGAGTACTAAACAGAGGGGGCTACAAAGGAAAAAGCATGGCAGCCCCATATTGCTGATTAAGCCTGGAAGATTGTCAATCAGTGTTTATTGGTTGAGAAGTATGTCTGCTTAGACAGGTTACTTTGTATTTTTTCCTTTCATGTTCTTTTTACTTTTTATTATTTCACTACTCAGCACAGTTTATCTGAGAAACAATAACCTCCTTGTTTTCAGGGATCAATGTCTTATATCCAAGCTAGCCCGGCGTGGAACATTTTGTTAAACCCTAATTGTGCCTTTTTGTTTACATGGGGTATCCTCTGCCATAATCTTTTTACCCCAAAAATGGCTGGGGTGTTGTGAAGATATTTGTTTTTTAATGGGTTTTATTTGTTGTTTTTGTCAATTTTTCCATTGAGTCTCGCTCTTTAATTTTAATTAGTGCTGTCTTGTTTTCTTTTGAATGTTCCTTATGAACTAACAGCCCAAGTGACAAAACTTTTCACTAGAGAAAAGGAGGAGATGCATGCAAGCATCAGTGATGTTATATTGCTGTCCTATGCCTGTTTCAAATTGGAGCAACTCTGGAGATGCCTGAAGTCTTTCTGAGATTCTAATTTACAACTGTGATTCACAAGGATTTGCCCCAGGGCATTTCATAAAACAGAAAAAATGAAATAAACAAAATCACATTTATGCTGGACGCTGCTATCAGAGAACCTTTACCTTAAGGAGTCCGAGACGTAGCACTTAACCAATTATGTTATTGTTTGAATGTTCACAATTTTCATACCTAGCCTTTTATCTTTGAACATATTAAATTATAGGCTAAGTATGAAATGTATGCCGTATGAAGCACCAAGTCATTGTGGCCTAGTGGTTAAATGCTGGGCCTCGAACTCTGACACACCAGGGTTCAAGGCTGTATGTTTTAAAAAAAAAAGTAAGGAAAATAAAAGCAACGCAAGTGGGAGGTGGCAACGTTTGTTGCACTGCAGTCCTGTGATCGAATTTATAATGAGGACATCCCTTGTGCCAAAATAACAGCACCGGAATGGATTTCGAGCTGAACGGGTCATGCTGTAATGGGCGCTGCGGTGGAATGGCCGTGCCAAATTGGCCCATGCCAAAATGATGGTGCCGAAAAGAGGTATACCGCTTGGAGAATGCTGCTTAACCAAAGTGTGTGCTGCATGGCAAATCATTTTATCTCACTGCGCATTGCCTAAAAACATTGTGAGTTCTCAAAGCCTGCAACCCGAAGGCCATGGCTGGTGGTCTGGTAGTTTTGAAATGGACAGTGGACATGGCCAAAGGCCATGCCCACTGACCATGGCTGAAGACCATGCTAGTGGTCTCGAAGTGTTCTAAAATCTATGGAATAAGAACACAGTTGAAATTCAAGGAAAAATCTTTAGTTGCAGGGACTTTAAGGGGAGCAATACTTTGTAACAAAACCTTTGAAATTCATGGAAAAACCTTTAGTTGCAGGGATGTTGCCCACTGTATATTATATACACTGACCAGCCACAAGGCATGGTCTTCAACACAATACTAGCCACAGTTTGGAGCTATGTGGATGGTGTATTCTAACATATTATTTGGCACTACCTATGGCCTTTAGCCATGGCCACTGATTACAGCTTTGAATATTGCCCACTGTATATTTGAAAACAGTGATAAGCCACTAGGCATGGCTTTTAACCATGCCCATTGGTATTTTTGAACAGTAACCAACCAGTAACTATGGTCTTTGGTACTGGCCAGTGACCCAGCCTTTGTTATGGTCAAGTCCACGGCCTAAATTGTTATTAAGGTAATCAAACTTTTCATGGGCTAACTTAAAAATGATGTTATATCTAATTCCATGTTTGATGTAATCAGTTATATTCAATTGAATTAGTGTTGTCACCAGTGATGGCATCAGTGATGTGATTTGTAATGTCAACAGTGTTCTCATACAACATGATATTAGTGATGTCATCAGTGATGTGATTTGTGATGTCATCAATGTGGTCATAGCTGCGCAATAGGGAGCGTGAAGTTAAGGTAGCTTTAGCTGAATGTTTTTCATGCGAGCCAAAAAAACTGCTTTCGACCTCAACAGCATTACCAAGCAGTAATTCAAAACATTCCTTGATTGGCCGGGGCGAAAGCAAGATGTTTTTCTACTGATTCCGAAAATGCAGACAGTATTAAAAAATGAAGCCTTCACTGAGGCTTGGAAGCAAATGTCAAACTCTATGTTTGAGTCAAAGATATTAAATGTTTTACATGCATTCCACTAATTAGTCAGTTTCTTCTTCCTGGTTGATGAAGAAGATATACATATCCGAAAAACAAAATCCATTGATAAGTTATTGTGTAGTGTATGGCAACTCTCAGACCTTACCTGTTGTCAGTAGTTCAGCGGATTACAATAAATTCACATTTACATTTTCATTATAATTTGTCCAACTGCTAGTGGCAGAATTGTTTCCTCTCTGTCAGATCAAAACAGCATCTGTTCCACAGTTGGTTCGATGTAGGTTGCACCAATTACAGAATTTCTTTTTAAAAAATCGTGCTTTAAGTGTGGAAGAACATGTTGAAAGATTAATTAGATTGCATTGTCAATGTCGTGCGTAGCCTCTATCTAAATTATTTTGAGCCTTAGATTGATTTTCTGATGTTTAATAAAGTTGATGATTAAAAAATACTGAGATTTAAGAAATTGATTGGGTATATGATGGTTACATTACAGGTAATACAAGTTGACATGTTTAAAACGATTTGCATTGTACTCTCTCTTTGTGGAAAGCATCAAGTCAAAATAGCCCAAAATGTGATTATTGGCAATGTCCGTATATAGAATGTGAGGTCTCCCTTGCTACCCCTAAAAAAATATATAAAAAAACACTTTTTTGTGTGTTTTTTTTATGCAAGATCCTGGGCTGTGGCCAGCGCCATGTGGCTCTTTGCTACTGGAGTGGCTGGCTTTCTTTTTCAGGCCTCTTAAAAAAATGTGTTTTTTTAAGAACAGGGGTTCCATAAGTTTAACACTTTCAGCAGTGACCCTAAATACGAAAGAATGGGAATGCCAAATAACTTGTCTTTCTAGAAATCTATACATTGCTAGACTAATTAAATGTTTATTTCAGGCACACTTCAGGGGTGAGTCACTGATTTAGTCTGTTCTTAAACAACTCAGCTCAGCCTTTCATCCTTCTGAGGTCGTGATACATGTGTACCAACACAGGTTGGGTGATATTGTATGTATATTTGTTCTACGTAAAGCGCTTAAGTGTAAGTGCTATATAAAAGCACATCATTATCATTTGGCCAGGGACGTCTGCTTGCATTCACAGTGATTTAGTAATATAGGCCTATACACACTGATATTAACAATACATATGGCGAACCATTCTTGTATGAAATATATATCACATTATACTGATATTGTAACCATATTTTTCGTTGTGTGCTTGGGAACAATGCTATGTGATGCCACTTCCTGTTTATTCAACGGGTGAAAGGTCGTGTTCCATCGATTCCTATGATATCACTTCAGGGTGGGGTCAAAAGACATCACTTCCTGTGATGTCATCAGAGATCAAGGGTCATGCGATGTCACCTCCGCTACCCCTGGCATTTTGGTGAAATTACGTCTCTGTCTGGTTCATGGGGCCAGATTCCTCCCAGAGCCAGTGAGTGATGGGACGGGGTGGCATGGGGATAATCCAAGAGTCACCCTCTGGCATGCACCACTTGGCAGGGGATGGTTACATGCAGCCTTGATTTGAGCCCACATCCCCAGCACGGAAACTGAGAAGGGAATTTTCCCGTGATTTTGCCCGTTAAGGGTTCTCCACACCTGAGAGATTCATTACAAACTATCGATTTTAAAGATTGTTGTCCTTAATACACTCCTGAGATTTATCAATGCCACTTTTATCAAAGTTTGCAAAGTGATGAACCGGAGACAAAAGAGAGTGTTTGTTTAACTGGTGAAAATCTCACTGGATACTTTGTGGCCAATAAGCAGCTTCTTGGCAGAGCATTCAAAAGCATGTGGCTGGAAAGTTACAAATATTGTCTCCCAGCCAGTATATGTTTTTATTCGTTTTATTTTATTATGCATTTTTAAGGCGCTTATACATCAAGTAAATTGTGCTTCGGAGGGCCCACAAGGCAACAGGGAGGGAACATGGAAATGAGAGGCAAATATAATAACAATGAAGAGAAAGAAAGAGGTGGCCCTACTAGGAAAAATGAAACACGTGTATAGGGTTGCTGTTGGTACTCTTGTTCAGAAGGGAATTGTTATAGAATTTCAGTAAAGTAGGTACAGAAAGGTACAGAACGGTACATTGAGCTAAAGTGTGGCTGCGGACTCTCGAGTGGGTACCTTCCCAAAGAACAGGTCAATGGGCCATTTTCTTTCTCGCAGAGGGGTGCCTATGGAATATGTTTTGATTGCTTATGGGACTTAGGTTTAGTTACCCTACGTTTCGTAGGGTCATCCAGACGTGGACTCCTTGCTCGCTGTGCTCAGAGAGGCACAGCTCCACCTCACTGATGAGGCCCAACAAGGCTGAAACACGCGTATGGGGTTGTTGTTGGTACTCTTGTTCAGCAGGGAATTGCCATAGCATTTCGGTGCTGCATTGCCCATGTGGGTGGGACAAAGACTGATACTGATATGCAAATGGTTATTTCCCATCTGTGAAAGGTACAGTGAGCTAAAGTGTGGCTGCAGACTCTCAACTGGGTACCTTCCCAAAGAACAGGTCAATGGGCCGTGTCTTCTGGCAGAGGGGCGCCTATGGACTATTTTTTTATTGTTTAAGGGACTTAGGTTTAGGCACCCTAAGTTTCCTAGGGTCATCCAGACGTGGACCCAAAACTTACTGTGCCCAGAGAGGCACATCTCCACCTCACTGATGAGGCCCAACAGGGCTGAAACACGTGTATGGGGTTGCTGTTGGTACTCTTGTTCAGAAGGGAATTGCCATAGCATTTCGGTGCTGGACAGTAGATGTGGATGGGACAAAGACTTATATGCAAATGGATATTTCCCATCTGTGAAAGGTACAGTGAGCTAAAGTGTGGCTGCGTACTCTCGAGTGGGTACCTTCACAAAGAACAGGTCAATGGGGCCTGTTTGTTCTTGCGAGGGGCACCTATGGACTATTTTTCGATTTTTTGGTGGTCTTACTAGGCCTTGTGAGCATTCAGAATGTTCAAGTGCAGAGAAAGAGAAGGGAGGAGGGAGGGGGGTAAGTGCTAGGGGTTCCTGGAGAGAAGTGCTATGGATTAAGTTGCAAGCAGCAGTTAAGTGCATGCCAGAGATCACTTGGTAAGAGTGGTCAACTGCCAATACAATACGTGCAGGCCTGTGAGAAAGCTGGGGGTAGGCGGATGCTAAAAGGGATTGGGCGGGGAGGCCAGGACACAGAAGTAAACATATGGGCCCTAGTCACCAATCCCAGCCACTGTGAGGTTTGCCAAAGAAGGGAGAGGGGGGAGGAGGAGGTGAACAGGAAAAGTCTTGAGGAGATTCCAGAATTTGAGGATGTCCGGCTCAAGACGGAGAGGAAGGGGGAGGCTGTTCCAGAGGAGGGTGCCAGAAAAGGAAAGAGATCAGCCACCTGCTCACTATTTTGAGAAGCACATGACACACAGAGAGTTGGCGCCGGAGGAGCATAGAAATCTGGAGAGAGAGTATTTGGTGAGAGCCAATTGTAGATAGTGTGGTCCCTGGACCCAGAAAGCCTTATGGATGATGCAAAGGGATTTGAATTTGATCCTTGCAGCAACCAGGAGCCAGTGGAGAGATTTTAGGGCTGGAGAGATGTGGTACCTGGGCATGAGGCCAAGGATAAATCTTGCAGCCCCATTCTGGATAAGCTGGGGGGGATGTAGAGAGGTATAGGGTAGATTAAGGAAGAGACTGTTCCAGTAGGCCAGCCTAGAGAGTACCAGAGCTCTTGAGACATTGAGCTTCTGAGGGAAAGTGAGGAATGGAAGGATTCCTTTGAGGAGGTAGAGTTGAAAGTGGGCCTTCTTGGCAAGGTTCTGGATGTGAGGGATGAAGATAAAAAGAGCCGTCGAAGATAACTCCAAGGTTTCTGCCGTCAGATGACAGAGAAGGGGGGAGTACCTAGTGGGTGGCCATAGTGAAGAGAAGAAAGAGGGAGCAGGATTTCCAATAGGAAGGATCTCAGTCTTGCTGGCGTCAAGGCAGACATCATTGGAGGCACACCAGGACTGGATGGCAGATAGGCTGTCAGGAATGGAGAGGATCAGAGGGAAGTTTGAAGAAGAGTTGTGTCTCATCTGCATAAAACTGGAAGTAAGGGGAAAAGGTGGTAATTAGGTGTGCAAGTGGAGCAATATAGATGTTCAAGAGCCAGGGAGAAAGGTTAGATCCCTGAGGCATGGCAAAGGTGAAGATAGACGTGGCAGAGGAGAAAGAGCCCAGGATAACCAGGAGGGATGGTCAGTGAGGAAGGAGGTCAGACAGTCTATTTCCCACTTGGAGGTGCAAAGGGTATCAGGGAGCCGATTTATGAGGATGGAGTGGTGGACCATATCAAATTCAGAGGAGAGATCAAGTAGAATGAGAACAGCTGGAGAGTTAAAGTCAAGAGAAGCAAGCAGTTCTTTACGGGTGTTAAGGAGAGCAGTTTCCATGCCTCTGGAGGTTTAGAATCCAGATGGATGGTTGTGTAGGCAACCAACAAGCTCATTATGCTGGGCCAGTTGGGGGTATACCAGCTTCTCCAAGAGTTTCCCAAGGAAGGGAGTGATCGAAATGGAGCAGTAGATAGCCGGACACGAGGGGTCGGTGGAAGGTTTTATCAGAAAGGGAGCACAAGAGAGTGCTTGAGAGAAGATGGGAAAGACCCAGTAGCAAGAGAGTGATTGCAGAGATCAGCAAGTGCAGGGGCCAAGGAGACAATAGTTTCCTTAATAGTTCCGGAAGAATAGGGGAAGACCTGTTTGGAGGATACATTCATAGAGCGGACAATTCTGGTGAGCTCATTAGATGTAATAGGAGAGAGGGAGAAAAAGACAAAGGGGGCAGGGGAGGCCATAGGTGGCAAGCGGATGGGAGGAGGGGATGGGGGAAAATAAAAGAGAGAGTGGTCATGATGTCCTGTTTTTTGCAGTGAAGTGAGTGGCCAATGCATTGCGGAGGCTCTGAGAAGGAGGTGGTGAGGTGGAGACTGCTGAAGGGGTGGCTTGTTCCTTCCAGATTTTAAAAAGTTCAGCAGTGTTGTTGGAAGCACCAGAGATGCGTCCCTGAATGTGGGCCCTTTTCTTGGAATGTATGGAAAGTTGGTATTGTCTTTGGAGAACATGACAGGTCAGTTTGTCAGAGGATGAGCTTGAGGTCCGCCACTTTCGTTCCGCAGCTCTGCACTTGCGTTTCAAGGCTTCAAGTTCAGAGACGTACCAGGTGTTACGCTTGGTGGCATGTTTCAGGTGAATCCTCATGACTGGGCAAGAATGTCGTGAGGGTTAGTAATGGCATGATGGAGGTTGCTGCGAGAGGATTCAGAGGTAGAGTCTAAGGTGGGGGGCGGGGGAGATGAAGGTTGATGCAAAGGCAGCAGCTGACACTCGTTTCATCGAGCGGATGTCCGTGAACAAGGTTGCCAACAGTGGTCGAGGTGCGTCGGGTGGCAGAGAGGACCCAGGTGCGAGGAGAGGATGGAGTTGTCTGACCAAGAGAGTGGCGTTGTGAGTGGGAGGGAGAGCAAAAGATCTGTGTGGATCAAGAGGTTGTCCAGTTGAGTGGGTAGGACCAGAGGCGAGATTAGATAGTGAGAGTGAGGTGCAGAGGTATTGATATTGATATTTTATTTGTATCGCGCTTGTACACAAGTGCTTCAGAGCGCGACAAGGGAGGGGAACAAGGGAGAACAGAAACAATGATCTTACTAGTGGCATTGAGAACACGCATGTGCATGGGAGAGGGAAAGGGGAAAAGTGCATGGGAGGGGGCAGAAGTGGAAAGTGCAGAGAAAAGGAAAACAGATAAATAGTAAAATAAATAAATAGTAAAAGGCAACAAACCGTGATAGTGCAGCCAGCAAGTGGAAAGAGGTCACAGAAGAAAGTAGACACCAGAAATGATGAGCCAGGATGGATGTTGAAGTCACCCAGGAGAAGGAGTTTAGAGGTGGATGCGTGGAGAGAGGAGCAGAAATTAGCCCATTCTAAGTGGAACAGGGTGATAGAACCAGGTGGCCTGTAGATAGTGGCAATGGTCAGGGGGGAAGTCGGAGAGATGACCAGCTTGCGGACCAGGCTCTCGAAGAAGGTGTATGCCAGGGTGTGTATGAGAGAAGAAGGGACCCACCCAGGGAATATCAGGGCAAACCCACCGCCAGTACGGTTAGGTCAAGGCTTGGTGATGATCTTATTGGCATCAGGGAGAAGGGAGTCAAAAGCATTGATTTAGCTGGCCTTGAACCACATCTCAATCAGAGCGAGGATATTCAGGTCAAGGTCTTCAAGGGGGAGGCAGATGTCGGCAGAGTGTTTGATATCAGAGCGAGCATTAAGCATGGCTAGATGCAGCCGGTCACTACCTTTGAAGGTTTTCCGATGAGTGGTACAGTGGCGTGGTACACCACTCGAAGGAGGGGGGCAGAGGGAGAGGAAGAAGGAGTAGCAGGTGTAGGAAGGAAGTTGATGAGGGATGGCAAGTGCTGGTTAAAGAGGAGGATGTTGGGTTGAGGACCCTGAGCCATGATAGTGCCATTGTGATACAAAAAATATGGGGATTACCTGTACTCAATCCCTGGTCCTCCAGGTAAGCAAACATATAATATAACACAATTGATTAGTGGATGTAGGATGACACAATTCAGTTAGCAAAGTCCGGACATCAAAGTTTAAGTAAAAATAAAAATCTTTATTAATGCCTTGCAAAGTGGCACAAAATTAATTAAAAAGCCATCAAAATTTGGCTCTCCCAAAGTGTCTGTGCGCGTTGGGAACGTTAACGCGTTTCGCGGCTTGCCTCGCCGCTTGATCACAACAATGCGTCCCCATCAAACCACAGAGTTTAAAACATAGTGCAGAGCAAACGACGACCATTTTCGCCAAAATAGAATAGAGACTTCTTTAGTAAACGCAGCCCACTCGGCACTGATCCATGGCGGACATCTTTGCCTGTTCGTGCCACATTTGTGGCAGGGATGCAAATGCATAATACTGCCAATTGATGGAACTGTAAGGTCCCTGTCAGTTGTCCTTACTAGGGATCTGATCCAGAGTTATCATGTGTGTTTATTGCACTGTTTGTCCGCCATGACCTGCGACGAGTGAAGCGCATCTCCATGAAACCCCTCGGTGCCGACCACATATTTAAATGCTTTTCATGCATTTTGAACATCTTGTTTTGTTTGAATGACAGACACCTTGAAAATGCAATGGACATTGGCAAAATACATAGATCGTGAAAGTGCAATTAATCAATTTCTTTTTCCCACTTACAGGTGTAAATGTCATAAATACATGATCATCCCTAATATTTGCTGATCTCAATGTCTCAGAGTAAATAAAATATCCAATAAACGTGAGGTCTTGCACAGGCATAACAAATGCATCATAGGTCACATCGTGAAGTGCGTCAATCAACCTGAGATGCATTTTGTATATTCGCATCGATAGTGAGCTTCATTTGATGCTTATGTCCTGAGTTTTGACATAGGGCCTACGTATTGCCGATTTATGAGGAGAAAGCGCTAACTGGTGGCAAAGTGCCAATATAATGGTTGCACCGCTGAAAACACACACCTTACTTGCCATCTCGGCATACCATACATTGTCTTACCTTAAGCCCAGCACTGAATATGCTGCTTGGTATACAATCGATCAAAGTGTGCAATGATCGCTTAAAAGTGTATGATGCCAAAAAAACACGATGAAGTGCAACAATCTCTCTAAAATGCATACAGCCCTGTAAAGTGCATAGTGCATGAAAAATTGTAATAAAGTGCATTGATTATTACAAAGTGCATGGTTCAACAGTCTGGGACTTTTCTTATTTGATCAAAGTGCATGCCATATCGTCTCCTGCACATTCTGGCTTGGCAGTTGTTACCACGAGCTCTGCACCACATATTAACTTAAACTCTGGTTCAAGAACAAAATCTGATATCACACAAATATAAAAATATCCCTAAAAAGACAACCACCTAGTGAATTAAAAAGTTTACTTACAAACAATTTAAAACCAATGTTAAAAACAGGGGATGTTTACAAGAAAGGAGGGGCAAAAATGATCCTCATCTTGATCCTATTGTTTGGTTAAAAAAATGAGCATCTTATAGTTTTATCGGACTCGACATTGACGGAACCACTTGGATTCCCTTATCTTCTTATTTCTACTGTCTGAAGCTTACCAGAAGAGAAGAAACAGGGGAACAAAGTGGAGGAACAAAAGAAGAAGAGGAAGAAGAAAGAAGGACAAAGCATCACTAAAAGAAAACAGAAAACAGAAACAGAAAAGGAACAAAAATAATCCCTCAACCATCGATTACTGGCCCAAAAATGTATAGAGTTCCTCATCTTTATTGGGTCCATTAGGGAATTTACTTTCAAAGTCCAATATGTAGGGAGTCTCTTTCTGTCTCAGGATTTTTTCTTTGTCGCCTCCTCTTGGTCCTGTCTCAATTTTGTGCACACCAAAAAACCCAAAACTGCTCATATTCTTATCATGGAATTCTGTGAAATGTTTGGCCATCGGGTAATTACCATCATTGTTAACCATTGCCCGTACATGCTGTTGGATATGTGCCTTTAACTTACATTTGGTGCTTCCTATGTACCACTTGTCACATGCACAGGTCAACACATAGACAACACATTCCGTTTCGCAGATAATTTTACCAGATATGGAAACTGTTTGGCCAGTGATGGGATGCTTGAAAGAGTTCAGAGTTTTGGCGTATCTACAGATGTTACAGCGGGTACATTTGAAAAAGCCCTCTTTTTTGTTGTTAGATAACCAACACGTCTTGTTGCTGTCTTCTTCTTGAGTCATATAACTCTGCACCAAGACATCTCTTATGGATCGATTTCTTATGAAAGTTATCTGTGGGCTGTTTCGGAGGTTTCTACTGAGATCCTGATCCGCCATGAGGATTCTCCAATGATTAGTTAGAATACGCCTAATCTTTTGTGCCTGAGTGTCGAAAGTTAGAATTAGTCGAGTACTGTCTTTCTCCATGTTCCTCTTCCCATTGTGTTCGGTTCCTGCTATGAGAGTAGAGCGTTCCTTAGCTCTGGCTTTGAGATATGCTCTTTCGATCACTCTCCTTGGATATTTTTGTCTGGCGAACCCTTGAGCAATGATTCTGCTCTCCATATCATAGGATTTCAAGTTACTGTTGTTTCTTCGTAACCGGATGAATTCTCCGTAGGGGACGCTCCATATCAGATTTTTCGGATGTCCACTATCTGCATGGAGTGGTGTATTTGTCCCTGTAATCTTTCTATCCAAATTCGCTGGTGAACTTGTTGTTTACTATTCTCACATTCACGTCGAGAAAAGTGATCAAAGTGCGACTGTGCGTTTCTGTAAACCGGAGATTATCGTTAAGATATATATAATCAGTGAAAAGAAAACAGTTATCATTTCATTATTCAACATATCAACATTATGAATATTATACCTTAATCATGTATGCTGCACACAATGCCTATGTTTCTGCATGAGTACCTTAGTATACTGGAAAGAACTTCATAATAGAATGCTATTTATATCAATGCATTGCTTAATGCACTAATTAGCTCTTGATATTTATTCCAATGATCTTTGACACTTTTTTCTCAACATTATAATAAGAATCCCTTGTACAGACATTTCATGAAAAGTAAATGCACATGTGATGTCATCAGTGATGTCATCAATGACATTTGTGATGTCATCTTTGATGTCGTGGGTGTTAGTCTTAGCAGTGCACGGTGGTGGCGCGATTTATGGTTGCTTAGCTTACCATAACTGGCGAATTTCAGGGGTTTTTCGGTTTTACTTGGAACCATAACGTCCCTTTAACAAAGTTTTTTCACTGAATTTCATAGTTTTTAGCAGCGCAACTTAACCATGACGTCCCTTTAACAATGTTTTTTCACTGAATTTCATAGGTTTTTAGTAGCGCAACTTAATCATAACGTCCCTTTAACAACGTTTTTTCACTGAATTTCATAGGTTTTTAGTAGCGCAACTTAACCATAACGTCCCTTTAAGAACGTTTTTTTTACTGAATTTCATAGGTTTTTAGTAGCGCAACTTAACAATAATAACTCTGACTTTATGTACATGTAACATGGAACATACTGAACCCCCTCTACTGAATTTGATGTCCGCAAACTCTTTTAATGTCCGCGGACATGTTCGGACAACAGCACCACTACCCAAAAAGTCTGGGAGGTATGTTTAATTGTTATATCATAACATATGAACATTTTACAAATTCACAAACCAGCACACATACACATTATATGTAGTAATAAATAAGAATTGTAACCCATATGTATAACACACTAACCATTCATTTAAATACAATATTTTCTAAAATGGAATATACCAAAAGATTAAAGATAGGCTTCCAACATGATTACCTCACAGACACTCCACAACTAAGAGCAACAGCAGATCTACAGAGCTCTCAGAACACACCTTACCTGAAATAGTAAGTGTACTGCATTTTACTCATATATTTGTAAACTTTCTGTGTTAGATACAAAAATAAATGTACAGGCCATACAAAAATTGAAAATACTAAAGAAAAAGCTGTATTGGATAAGACTCTTCAGCATATAGAAGAAAAATGGACCTACTCTTGGCAAATTTTAATAATTTAAAAAACTTTGTGGAGGATCACTTCAAACAAACAACTACATACCATTGTCCTACATGTACCTGTCCCCCCTCACCATATCCCAGTCAATTATCCCCAAACCCTCTCCATGAACCAAAACGTTTTGATGAGACTTCCATCCATTCTTCACCTCATATAAATCCTATTGAAACCCCCAATTCTCCTGTTTTTGTTTCAGTTTCTGACTCACCTTCTCTGTCATAAATTTAACATACATGTAAAATAAAGTAAAATTATTATATTGTGTCCTAATTCATTTCTTGTTTTTTTTTAAAAAAAAGCAGTTGAGGTGTCCGGAATGTCCGTAAAGAAACGAAAATGGGGGTGTCCTAAGGACACTATACCTGTCCGTACTGCTCGCATGCAAGTTGAAACTGTTCTAAGAACACCTGGTGTTCGGGATGTCTGCTATTAATCAAAATGGGCGTGTTCTAAGGACAGTTTACCTGTCCGTACTGTTGGCAGGTAAGTTGAAACTGTTCTAAGAACATATTCGGTGCCTGGGATGTCCGTAAAGAAACGAAAATGGAGGTGTCCTAAGAACACTATACTTGTCCATACTGTTGAAACTGTTCTAAGAACACACGCGGTGTCCTGAAATGTTTATCAATGGACGAAATGTGGGTGTCCTGAGGACGCTGTCCGTATTGTTCGCTGGCAAGATGAAAGTGTTCTTAGAACACATTATGTATCCTGGGATGTTCGTAAATAAACAAAATGGGGGTGTCCTGAGGATGCTATGCCTGTCCGTATTGTTCGCAGGCAAGTTGAAACTGTTCTAAGAACGCAGGCTGTGTCCTAAAATGTTCGTAAAGAAACAAAATGGGAGTGTCCTGAGGACGCAATGCCTGTCCATATTGTTCGCAGGCAATTTGAAACTGTTCTAAGAACACAAGCTGTGTCCTGAAATGTTCGTCAATGGACGAAATGGGGGTGTGCTGAGGACGCTGTCCGTATTGTTCGGTGGCAAGATGAAAGTGTTCTTAGAACACATTATGTGTCCTGGGATGTTCGTAGATAAAGAAAATGGGGGAGTCCTGAGGATGCTATGCCTGTCCGTATTGTCCGCAGGCAAGTTGAAACTGTTCTAAGAACACAGGCTGTGTCCTAAAATGTTTGTAAAGAAACAAAATGGGAGTGTCCTGAGGACGCTATGCCTGTCCGTATTGTTCGCAGGCAAGTTGAAACTGTTCTAAGAACACAGGCTATGTCCTAAAATGTTCGTAAATAAACAAAATGGGGGTGTCCTGAGGAAGCTATGCCTGTCCGTACTGTTTGTAGGCAGGTTGAAACTGTTCTAAGAACACACCAAGTGCCCCGGGATGTTCGTAAATAAACAAAATGGGGGTGTACTGAGGACGCTATGCCTGTCCGTATTGTTTGCAGACAAGTTGAAACTGTTCTAAGAACAAACGCCTGTCCGTAACTGTTCGTTTCACTTGTGACGTACTTTTAATCACCTCAGGACCCGAAAGGTGTCCATAGAACACCAATGCGCATGCGCAAAATAGTTTCAGTGCATTTGGTGTCTTGCGGACACCCGCTCCCTTTGCGAACATGTTCGCGAACCTATCATGTGACCGTGCCCACGATCAGCATGTGTTCTGATTGCGAAAACTGTTTGTGTCCCCAAACAATTTAAAACTACATTTTCAAGTAACCCACAATATTTTCCAATAAAAACTCACCATAGAATAAGTCCCACATAGTAATCCTGAGTTTCTACATACTTTTTGTAACTTTTTGAACCCTTTTTTCTGATCGATCTGTCCGCGGACAGCGCGCATGTCTGCGAACTGCGCACAATCACCCCTATAAAAGACCACGCCCTAGAGCTCCTTCTCATTGTGTTTCTGGCTATCCTACAGAGCACAGCGAATTTTGCTGCCAATTTGCAGATTTTCAACGCCAAGCTGATGGCTTCCATGGCTCCACTCATGCCACCTGGTGCTGCATCTGCCTAAGCACCACCCCCACCCCCTCCACCACCACCACCTCCCCAAGGGCCTGAAGAGGGGAACAGGAGTGAGGATGCACAGGAGGATGAAGAGGATGACGAGAATGAGGTAGTGGAAGTCCCTACTACCAGCACTCGGCGTGAGTCTTGGGTGTGGTGGTTATTTACCATTCATGGTAATGGTCCTAAGGCGTGTGCGAACCAAGTCACCTGCAACAAGTGCAAAATGGTACTCAGTCGCGGGTGGTATGGTTCATACAGCTTTGGGACAACTACCATGAAGCGACACCTAAAGTCATTCCACTCGGGGGCCGTTTGCAAGGTTGTGAGCAGCGTAGCAGGTTGACTTCCTCTACTTCATCCTCCGTTTCCGATCCTGTCACCACAAGGAACACTCCTGTGGGACAGCGTATTCCTCAAGCTGCCTCACAGGCCATACGCAATACTGATGACCCTTAACTTTCGAGGGTCACAGTTGTGTGTATGTATTGCAATGCAGAACTGTGCAGGGGGGAGAGACTTCGTAGTGCTTTTGAGGCTATCGTCTCACAGCACGAGAAGGTCTGCTCACTACCCAACTGAAACCCACTCTACATCTTCCTCTCTCAGCTCGCCCTTTCTTATCCCCGTGGTTGGTGTCCCCCCTTACCCTCCTTTCCCCTCCTCTCCTAGTGTGTCTTGTATAAAAAAAAATATATATATATAAAACAACAAAAATAAAAAAGGCTCCTTTCAGAGCCGCCTTTCACAGTTAAAAAATAGAAGTGAAAATAAATGAAACAGGTCCCTGTGTATTTTTTAGAAGTCCACGGACAGTCCGCGGACATTTAAAATTTTGGGGTGCTACCTTATCATAACCATTGCAGTTTTATCTGGGAGGAAGTGGTGGCTCTGAAAAGAGCCTTTTGGTGGTGTTTGTTGGTGTTTGAAACATTTGAAATTCTCAACACCTACTATAAAATGTATGCTGTAATTCCAAAAAAGGTCACAATGCATTTTGCACATTTCTCAAAAAAATATGATTGCCAGCATAAGTAAGATGGACTCCATCTCTGCGAAAAATGTATGTACTATGAAACATAATATTTTCATTGTGAAAAGAGGACATGCCAAAATCTCTTAGAAAGGCACAAACAGCCTTATTGACATTGTGCCTTGCTTTCTCCATTTGTGGACCAAATGAAGAAGAACGAAGCAACATTTGTCTCTGCGCAATCCGTGAAAAAATTACTTGAGAATTTGGAAACATGTCCATGACCTTCCCAAGTCCTTCTTTCATTGCAAATTGCAAAGAAATTCCAGACACATGTCCTAAACTGTTCCCTCCATAATGAATTACAATTATGTCTGGATGTTGCTCTGTCCCCAAAGTAGCACAGAGAGGTAGCAAGTCCAACCTCTCCATTCCCCGTACTCCATGCCAGTGCACTTCCACATGTGGGAATCCAAGATCTACAGCTACTCCACAGCTTTCTGCATGCACCTTCAACCAATGTATCCACAAGTCTCCCAAAATCCAAACAATCTGTTTTCTGAAACACACAGCCATAGCTATCTGTTCTTCTCTCAGCAAAAAGAGTATCTGAGAAACTCTCTCCTGGCACAACACACCCACTAAACTTTCCTGTCCAATCCCTTTCTCTGCTCATTCTCATTTGCATGGCTCCCCAACCTAAAAATCCCTGGATGTAACACCCGATGTCCGCGGACTACCGCCATGTCCGAGGACATATTGTAACATGGACAGTCCTTCTACCATTTCCTTTTCACTTTCTGTGCCATTCCCTCATTGGATATAGCTAAGAAGTCACATGAACATCCACCAATCACATCCAAGACCTCTACATCTAACTGCATCATCATAGATCAGCACTTTAAATGTACTGTTAATCTCTCTGAGTACAAGTGTCATATCATTGGAAAGCACCTTCTACCAGAAATACTGTACAAGTCTCCAAGATGTCTACTTGCAGCTGCATGCATATCCATATGCATGAACACAAACTACAGGTATGCATATTTTCTATATAGTACATGTACAATTTTAATAGATTAATATAAACAGATTAACTGACTTTTAGCTTGTATAATCTATAAAATGAATTTACTGTCATTTTTTCCATCTCCTAAAATCAACTGTCACTTACAAACCTATCTGCTATTTAATTTCTTTTTACACACACATTTTCAAAGCATGTTGAACTAATATATTTAAAGTACAATATGAAGAGTTAACATACTCAAACAAAATTGCATGCACACAGTATGTTCAAAAATCAAACAACAATACTTGTACAAAAACATAAACATTTATTTACTTATATTTATATACTGTGCAAGCAGCTCATGGCATTGGGGCGCTGTTACTTACAAGAGCTTAGTTACAGAAATAGTGGTATTCAGTGGTATATTATGAATTCCACAAGGCATACAAATGATATTTTGGTTGGTACAGTTAGTCATTACAATACAGTTTATGCATTAAGAACATATGATATGTATTCAACTGGTGCGACGCATCTTATGTGAATAAGATAGTTTTCATGATTTTGAGGAAGGCGCTGAGGGTCAATGTCAATTAAAAAAATCAATGTCTAAATTAAAAACAATGCTATACACAAACAAAATTACTTATTTGTTTCCTTTACAATTGCAGTGAAGATCATTCTCCTGAAAAGAAGCAGCCGAATTTGAAGTACAAAGAACAACGAAGAAGAAACCTGCTCATTTCAGAAAAAAAGTAAGTTGAATACCACCATATTATTTGTACTATTATTCAAACACACTTTAAGGTTAATTCATGCTATTTATGTGCCTAAAAATAGAGATTGTGCACCATTCTTAAACAGAGATTTACAGGCAGAATTTTTCTACAAACAAATAACCCAACTCAACCCCTAGAATTTTGATATTATAGAACAAACAACTGTTTTAATTGCATACCATTAGATTTACTATTTCTACTTCTTTACACCACCAGCTCACTTTCTACTATCATCTGAACCCCAGTTTAGTAGCACATAAATTCAAGAATACCCATCCCAACTAGTTGTAGTTGCCCAATGCACAATCACACACCATTACATACATCTTTATCATCTTACTCACACACTCATGCACACAGCACACATACATTAAGAACACCCCAACCATACCTTCTTTATTTTTTTTAACAGACCCTAAAGAATGCCTGCCAAAAATGAAGTCCGTAGAAAGCAACACAGAAGCAGAGCAAATGAAAATAGAACAAAACAAGCTTCACGTCCAGAAACTTTGCCTCCTCTATCAAAATGTAAAACGAACCACAAAACAATTAACAAAAAATCAGCTACCACTACAGATAAAACTGCTCCTATAAATCTTGATATAGTGCAAACTAAGCATACCAAAAAAAGTATTTTAGCAAAAATGTTCCGTCACAGAGTCCTTCAAAATCTTATAAAAAAAGGAGAGAAATCAAACTCAACCCTTAAAACCTATCATAGGAAATTAATCTTAGAAGCGTTGATAGACAGTGCAATCCTTCTCAAAAGAAAGTTATTTATTTTAGTGTTAAACAAAATGAAAGCACTAACAAAACTAATGACTAAATTACAAAAAAGACTTCTCAATAAACAAAATGTCAACAGAAATAACTTCTTAAGTATCTGTGGAGGTGAATGGAGTCACACTACGAGCACAGAACCATACTTTAATGAAGAAGCATACAAACAAAAGCAAACAAATACAATTGCCATACAGCAGTGGACGAGGTTATGAAAAAGTTAATAATACCATAATGAAACAATAAATACTGCTTTCAAAAATATCCCCAGAAAACTTAGAATTACCTCTCCATTCAACTGAATCAGAACGTATAGTATACAAATGGTCATGCACGTCAATTTGTAACATTCCCAAAGAATCTTTCAAGTCTTTACGCCAATTCCTCAATCAATATGTGAAAGGCAAAGACAAAATCAAAGTTAAACTACTGCAAAATATGGATACCTGTCCAGTGCGCAAGTACACAGGACTACAAGGACATTAATTGGCCTGCATTTCAGGACATACTTGCAAAACCACCTTCCATTATATCAAAATGATATCAACACATCATTCAACTATAGGAAATCTTGTCTATAAACTGTACTATGCTAAAAGTCCTGCTTTAGCACTAGCCAATTTAAATAACATTCTTCTACATGGTACAGCAAAAGACCTACTTGAAGAAATCGACTATACACAGAAAAAATATTTTGGAAGTGAAAGCCACTTACAGAATGAAATAGCTTTAAAGCAAATTAGCAACCATTCTATGCATGGCAACCTTCTACTTCACACATACAAAAAGAAATACTGAAATTTAAATGCACATCTGCTGAAATACCAAACCATGTGTGTGTATGTTGCCGTAGAACTTTTTATAAAAGTAACACAAAAACTGTAGACCTAACATACAAAATAGAAGCCAATGAAGATTCTAAATGGTTTGAATTAGCTCTCTACCTTATAGCAGAAAACAGATACGAAATAACTGATCCCTTAATACTTTGCAGTTACTGCACTACAAAACT
Organism: Ambystoma mexicanum; assembly: GCF_040938575.1. Classification (NCBI taxonomy): domain Eukaryota; kingdom Metazoa; phylum Chordata; class Amphibia; order Caudata; family Ambystomatidae; genus Ambystoma; species Ambystoma mexicanum. Next base: position 97,058,644 of record NC_090928.1, read on the forward strand.
TGACAACAACCAAACTCCTTCATGTGCTATCACAAATCATTTGGAATTATTTCCACTACCAAAACCACTACAACAACTGAATTTATATGAAAGCATCATAATTCCAACAGTGCACCCATTTCAAGCAATAATACGCCTTCAACCAAAAACAGCAAAATTACCTCCCTCTGAATTAGTGAAAGGTATTCGGGGAAAAGTAGTGTATTTACCATTAGATCTTAAAGAAAATGTGCACACTCTAGGAGTGCAACGTCCAATGGAGCAATCTTTAATTATCTTAGTAAAAGGTGTACCTACAAAAGACAAAAAAATGTGGCAGCAATTGGTAGATTTACATGAAGTTAGACAAGCCTTGCAATATCTAAAAGACAATAATGAATACTACAAAGAAATTAATATTGAAGAAAACTTGAAGGATACCACTGAATTAATTCAAGAGACACAAGAAGCTGGTCAATTTGAGCTCCTAGATCCTGCTACAATATCCAATACTTTATACCATTATACAATTCACCCATTGCACTCTAATGACACCGTAAAAGATGCACTAGAAACGTACCAAAGGCGTCAAACAAAAGAATCACCAATCAGCATATGGGAAAAAAGTATAGAAGCACATGCTTTTCCTCTACTTTTTCCTACTGGCAAAGGAGGAAGGTACGATGATAGACCTATTCAAATAACAGCATCAGAATATCGCTCATTACGGATGTATTCTGAAGATCCAGATTTAGACAAAATGTGGAATACATATTCCACCTACTCTTTGAAAGTGAACTAGCAACTTTATGTTATGGAGTTGCACACACATTAAAATCAGGATCCCACTTTCAAAATATGTCAGCTACACAATTATTACAAAAAGTGCAACAAAAAGATGAGGTTTTACAATCAAATATTACAAATCTATTAGCAAATATTTGTGGTACTAAAGAATACTGGTTTCGACGTCATGGAGATGTATGTTGTATGATAAGAAACCTTGGTTCACCCACTTGGTTTGTTACATTAAGTTGTGCAGAATATGCATGGGAAGATGTACATGATTTCCTACACATATTAAACAAAAAAAAAACAAACATAGATATACTAACACCTGGAGAACTTTGTTCTCTAGATCCTGTTAATGTTTCAAGATATTTTCACCATCGCTTCATTGCTATGCTACACTTTATTTGTAATAAAACTGCTCCTCCCCTTGGAGAAGTGCAACACTTCTTTTGGAGAAAAGAATACCAAGCCAGAGGAGCACCACATATCCACATGCTTTTATGGATTAAAGATGCTCCTAAATTTGGTCAAGACAGTGATGCCACTGTTTTACAGTTTATTGAAAAATATGTCACTTGTCAAATTCCATCAGAAGCAACAAATAGTGATCTTCATGCACAAATTTTACAATTTCAAAGACACAAATGTGGCAAATATTGGTGTTGCAAATACAAAAACAAAGGGAAATACTACACCAAATGCTGCTTTGGTTTCCCTAGACCGGTTACAAAAACAGGTCAAGTGAACAACTTCATGTCTTCAGTTAGACCACTTTGGAAACCATGTGTCTATACCACATAGCCCAAAACTTCACATGCAAAAATAATATAAAACCCGATGAAAGAAAAGGTAGATACAGAGTGGCAAATTGTGAAGGCAGCTTAGTAAAACTCACCAAACCAAACTTAATTAATCATATCAAATTGTCATTAAAGACTCCACAACATAAAGAACTATATTACATGTCCCTGCTACAACTCTTTAAACCATGGAGAAAAGAAGAAGTAATAGTAGATAACTATGACGTCTATGAAGACGCTTTCAAAGCAAATGAAAGCACTATAACTGATGTAAACTTTACACAGTACAAAACAATGTTGCACAATGAACAGCAACACAAAGAAGAACTGCAGGCCCGACTAGATAAGGACACTTCTGACAGTAGTCAACCTTCTGTAACAGGAAGCCAAGAACCACTGGGAGAGCCACTAATAACAAATGAGGCAGAATTAGTTATGACAGAAGTAGAAAACACCATGTGTCAGTATGAAGATAAAAAAGACTTAACTATACTACAATCAAAACTAAACAATGAGCAACGTGGCATTTTTGAAGAAGTAACAAAAGAAATTGCACGTGGTGTACAACATGAAAACAAAGAATGCACCTGCCAAAATTACAAACCTATACTACTCTACGTCAGTGGTGAAGCTGGTTCTGGCAAAACATTTTTAATCAAAATCATCAGCAAATTCCTTCAACAATTGACAAACAACAAACTGTCAGCTGTTGTCACTGCCCCCACAGGTTTAGCTGCCTACAACATAGGCGGTGTCACTTTACACCGATTACTACTCCTGCCAGTAGAACACCAAAACAAATTAGACTATTACAAACTTTCTACAGAAGCTGCAATGGAACGCTGAGTATTAAAACAAATGTAAATGCTACTAATAGATGAAGTGAGCATGGTCTCCAACCTAATGTTGGCCTTGATTCACCTCAGATTACAAGAAGTACTCAAAACAAGCTACGAAGATCTCTTTGGAGGAAAACACATTATTGTTTTCGGAGATCTTCTTCAATTGACATCAGTGAAAGGTGAGCCTATTTTTAAAACCTTAGGACACAAACTCTACCGTAAAACTGTTGGCAGCATTGGAAATGTCAACCTTTGGCAACATTTCCAATACAGAGAATTAACAGTAAACATACGGCAATCTGCAGATCTCACTTATGCCAACATCTTAAAAAGTATTAGAGTTGGTATATTATCTCAAGAAGCACAAGCAATATTGAAAACCCGGCACAATCATGCACTTTATGGCGATAATGCATGTGCTATGGATGTTATGGAACAATTGGCCCACAAAAATATCAATTGTATGGCCTTAAGGCCCACCTTTGCAAGCTGTTTCAAATTCAATGAAACAATGTTAAAAAAAGAAATGCAACCAATAATTGAAATTAGCGCCACAGACAAACTAGACATACATGGTAAGACACTATACATGTGTGAACAAGCCACAACGAGACTAAATAGTTTAGAAAATTCAATCTCCAACACAGCTGGATTGGAAAAAATATTAAAATGATCCTTAAATTGCAGAGTAATGCTTAAACGTAACCTTCATGTGGATCAGGACTAGTTAATGGAGCACTGGGTACAGTTGTTGGCTTTCAAACATACCCACCTGACAACAACATTCAGTTTGTCAATATTCTCTTTGACAAACTTTCAGAAGTGAAAAGGATAGGACGCTCAACAGCTTGATTCCTTCTCTTCAAAGACATGTATGTATGAAAAGAACAATTTTCTCTAACTCTTGCATACGCAGTCACCATTCATAAATCACAAGGTCTTACCCTAGACAAAGCATTGATAGACATTGGTAACACAGTCTTTAAAGAAGGCATGAGCTACGTAGCACTATCATGCTTACCTACACTTAACGGTCTATTTCTAATCAACTTTGATGCAAGTAAAGTAAACGCTGATATTCCTTGCATTTCAGAATACAATAGACTTTGTTCACTATACACCCCCCATCTAAAAACATATCCTATTCCACAAAAAGTAAAATGTTCTAAAAGAAAACGAAATCAAACAGAAATGCAACAGGATGTCACTGCACATCCTCCAAAGAGATTAAAAGAAACTAATACTTCATCAAGTACCACAATCAAAAAAGAACCTATTAGGGAAAGTAAACCAGGTACTTCTTCAAAGAAGGATGACAAACTCCAAAAAAAGCACTCAGATACAAAACTACCTGGTCCATTTAAACTTTGAAATGTAATTGGTGTAAGTTGTTACGCAAATGTAGCAATGAAAATTCTATTTCAATTACCACCATTAATTGACAACATTTACTTACACAGCACAGACCAATTGTGTTTGCAAATGTTAGTACTTCATAGAAACACAACAAAAAATCCTGACAACACGTATAGTGTTTATGGAATAAGACAACAATTGCACTATTGTGCTGGAATGGTGAAATTCACTATAAACTCACAGGAAGATCCATAAGAATTTCTAATGTACTTACTACAAGTACTGGAAAACAAAAACATACCTATAAATGAAATCTTCCAGATTTCATACATGTGGAAACATACATGCACTCTGTGCAACAATGTGAAACAAGAACAAATCCCCAATGAGCGCTTTGTGTATGTATCAATACCTAATTGTGAATCCGTTCCATTTCAGCAACTTGTACAAAATGCAAACCATGGTAGATTATGTACTACCTGCAATTCGGATAATCGCTCCACCTTACTAATACAAACACATAGTAAATACGTAATACTAATGCTTCTACATTACAATACAGATGGTACCAAAAACAACTGGAAGCTGACTGGATTCACACATGGTCAAGTATAACTCGGTAAAAAAAAACCTTCACAACAATAGGTATAATCTACCACACAGGAGCCACAACCAATGCAGGTCACTATACTGCATATATATAAAAAAATGTGGATGGTTCGAATGTAATGATAGTACCATTACTCTAAAGCAGAGATTACCTGCAAATCTTACAAACGCTTATTTAATGTTCTTAAAACCAAAATGTATTAACTAAACTGTACTTAAACATTAACTAAACTTCTATTAGAAAACTATAAACTGTTACAATATGCCAACAGCTATATAACTGCCCCAAGATTCTACAACAACTAAACAGATAAATGAATACCACTAAATTATATAAAAAAATAAAGTTAGAATACGCCAACTGGAATCTAACTACCCCAAGATTTTCAATAACCAAACAGATAAATCAATACCACTACATTATAACAAAAAATAGACAGTTAGAATATGCCAACTGGTGTCTAACTACCCCGAAATTTTACAATATCCGAACAGATAAATCACTACCACTTCATTATAACAAAAAATAGTCTGTTAGAATATGTCAACAGGTATCTAACTGCTCCAAAAATCTGCAACAAGCCAATATATAGAGCATTAGATAGAAACAACAAGTGAGCACTGAAAACAAACAAACAAATAGACTGTAGCATAACAAAAAACGTTTTTTTTTAATCCAACATGGATTTTATTTTCTCCCACAGACCCAATGATTTTAGCAACAAACACAGAAACTGAGCAAATTGCACAGTACACTGGTTTGTAATCTACTAGATATGAGTGTAAAAAAAAAGGTTGATTATTCAATGTTATAAGTTGTTACAAAATACCAATACTAATATGATCTTTTCTTTTATCACAGAAATAAACAAGAAATACATGTACTCCAGTTACTAAACCAAACAGTAAGTATATTATATTAAGTACAACCATCACAGCAAATCACACCCATAGTGACTTATAACTTTGCTGCCTATAAATTTGATCTTGTCCATGCACCCAAGACTATAGGCCCTGCCCACAACCACCACAGCATATCGCACCCATAGGGGCTTATAACTCTGTTGCTTATAAATTTGTTCTTGGATCTCAAAGTTATAAGCCACTATGGGTGTGATATGCTGCAGTGGATGTGGCCAGGGCATAGAGTCTTGGGTGCATGGCCATATGGCCATGCCCCCAAGACTCTATGCCCTGGCCACAACCACCGCAGCATATCACACCCATAGAGTCAAATATTTTAACTATGCCATATGGACACTTTTAATGTCCGTGGACATCATGAGTGTTCTTAGAACAGTTTCAACTTGCCTATGAACAGTACGGACAGACAAAGCGTCCTCAGGACACCCTCATTTCGTTTATTTACGAACATCCCAGGACACATAATGAGTTCTAAGAACACTTTTAACGTGCTTGCGAACATGTGTTCTTAGAACAGTTTGAACTTGCTTGTGAACAGAACGGACAGGCATACCGTCCTCAGGACATCCCCATTTTATTTATTTATTGACGAACATCCCAGGACATATGATGTGTTCTTAGCACAGATTCTATTTGCCTGCGAACTAAACAAACAGGCTTACCGTCCTCAGAACACACCCATTTCGTTTATTTTTGAACATTTCAGGATCCCGCCAGTGTTCTTAAAACACTCTCAGCTTGCTTGCGAACAATACGTACAGGCGTAGTGTCCTCTGAACACCCCCATTTCATTTATTTAGTACATTTCAGAACATCTGCGTTGTCCGCGGACAAAGCGAACACAACAGGGGGTTCTACCACCTAAATAAATACAACATTTAACCCATCTCTTACTCCCCCACCCTCCCCAAACACTTTTACACACCAACACACTCTACTAAATAGTATTTTTCCACCTAGTTTCACTGCGCTGTCCGCAGACGTCTGCAAATCAAGACACTGTCCGCGGAGCGAACAGTAAAATGTGTCTGCGGACCGAACATAGATATCACTAATTTTTTGTGACCTACTTTTTAGTCATTTAAAAAAAAACTACTGGACGGATTTTCACCAAATTTGCAAAAGCACGCTTTCGGACCAAGCTGCTGCTACTGGTCCAAATTTGGTGAAAATCCATCCAGCGGTTTGGCCTGTAGGCGTGAGCAAAGTTTTTTCCCCATTCAGTCTATGGGAAAAAAAGAAGTTTTGGGACCCCCCTATAACTTTGCCCCCCCCCCCTCGACCAAACCTCAGCAAACTTCAGAGTGACCCATATACTTTTTTTGCAAAGTTTGGTGAGGATTCGTCCAGGGAGAGTGAAGTTATAAGCTGCCCAAAAAGTGCTCTTCCTATGGAAACAGCAACTTAACCATAACTACACAGCCACTAGCGTGGCTGTGTAATATATATATATATATATATATATATATATATATATATATATATATATATATATATATATATATATATACTATTATTCTGCAATACATATCAATACCATTAAAACAAATTTTGAACAATTTGTAAACAATTTTGACTCACAATTAATTCTCCCATCATTCATTCACAAACACACTCTCATATACACATCAGTTCTAGACTTTCTTGAAATGCAGTGCACAATGGGGGTGAAGAGTTGTTACAAAAACACCAGGATTCGAATTTCACCAAAAGCACAGAAATGCAATGCACAATGGGGGTGAAGGGTTGTTACAAACACACCAGGATTTGAATTTCACCAAATACACAGAAATGCAATGCACAGCGGAGGTGAAGAGTTATTATAAACGCACCAGCATTTGAATTTCAGCAAAAGCACAGAAATGCATTAAGCAGAAGGAAATAGTGAGGCATTGGAAGAGAAAAGTAATGGCACACCTAGGTTCCACATTTATGTGAGTCACTAAGAAGGCATAACAAAGTCCTGGACATCAGTCACATCCACTCTTTGTGGAAGAAAGCACCAGAGGCATAAATTCATGGGCTGGCTGGAAGCTGGGTACCTGTTTCATGATGCTGCAGGTGGTAGAATGTGAGGAGCTGTTTCGGGTTACGAGCCCTCAAGGCCCGGACAAACACAGACAGGGGCCTTACTGAGGGGACTTGATTGAGGGGGCCGGTATCCCCCTCATGGGGCCTCAGATTAGATCTTCTGTGCAAGGGCTGCCCATTCAGAAAGGCAGCTGGCTAGGCAGTGGGTGGAATCCTCTAAACAAGGATGCAGCTGCCATTTTGGAGAATCATTTTTTAATCATATTTAAATAGCACAGTGCCTACAGCAAAGGTTACACACCTTTACAAAAACATGCCCCAAATTTCAGGCGAAATGTAGCGAGTATGGAGTGCTCACAACACGATTTTAAATGTTTTTGAAATTCAGTATTATAAAAGCCCATCAGGGCTTACCTTCCATGTGGCAGTGAACCCGCTGATCCCGGAGCGTTGGACAACATTCTGAGGACGTTGGTGCCCATGAGGCCTCTGTCCTGCCTTCAGAAGGTAGAAGATGTCGAGATGGATACAATGAAGCACCTTCTCAAAACATTTTGGGCGCAAATGATGAGGTGCGCCACCGCATCTCATTATTTGCACCAAAAAAGGAACTGCCCCATTTTAAAAGTGCATTTTACCCCATTTGTGCAACTGTATTACTGGATCTGACACATCCCCCCACTCTCATTACATTCAAAGAGAAGTCATGTGATACAGAATGATAGTAATTGCAGTCACGTGAGACTGATCATGACGCTCAATATTAGGTTTTACATTTACTGATGTGTAACTCTTGTCACAGTCACGTCAAGGTGCGTGAAGCCTATTAGGACTACACGGGAAGGTACTTGTCCCTTCAAACAGAGATATTTCCTTATTCAGGCCATTCGTGTGAATCACATTACTTCCTCAAATGAGCAATCCCCTTTACCAATGGCATGCATGAAAACATGGATATGCTGGCCAATTTAAGCTTATTTATAGTTAAATTATGGATGTGTAGTACTTGATTTGGTATTGTTTTGCCAGACATACAAAACGAGAAATGCAGTTGCACCAGGACAGGTATATTTGCTGTGACATGCCATGTCAAATCAGGATGTCTTGGCACACCCCCGGCATGGCACAACTAAGGGCCCTATGACGGTGATGGGAACATTGTGGTTCCCTACCCCATCCCACATATAGCCTCAACCACGCTACACACATATGGACACGCGCATTGACTGTTGCTTGGAGCATGTGTTTGGCTTTACGTGAATACTGCTGATGACTCACGCTGGTTTACTGAATAAGTGAAGTGGGTCACATGCTGCACTCCGGCTAATAGGACAATCAGCTGTCATTCACTCTCTCATGTAAAGACAGCAGCAAGGGCCAAACGCGGGACTATCGAGCGGGAGCCCAGTCTGCAATCAGCCAGCCGCGATTTCCAAGCCAAGCGGTTCGGCTGCAAGCACCTACGCAGGTGCCAACGGGGAGACAGGAATGATTACGGACTCTGTCAGCTTTTCCGGCATGTACAGAGCAGGAAGAGATCATAGGAGTCCTCTGTGAGAAAAGCTGCCATGTTTTATCAAGCCAGATGGCATCAATTAGCCCCTCCAGTGACTACCTGCGTTCTTTACTGCCAGAGGTTTATTATCAAAACAGTTGTTACATTCAGCTGAATTCAGTGTTCTAGAAAAATAAGCCAGAAGTGGTATGCTGTCACTATGCTTGCATCCAGGGCAATGCTGTGCGATGTGCTATGCTTGAAGCATTCATCTAAAAAACACTTCTTAGCACAATTTGATTATTGCAACACTGGTTTGTGTTTCCTTTATTTTTTTTCAACGTCTCTAAATTCAATTAGGAACTTCCTTCTAGGTCATCTTGTAAAATGTGCGATACAAGCTGCAGTCTTTGCAACAAACCTTTCATTAAAAAAGGTGCACTCTGCGTGGATTCCAAGGCAACCAACCAATCCTTAACTGCCTGTACCTGAAACTGACATCAGGGACGCTTATAGGGGGGGGGAAGGGGGGAATTGCATAGTTCAAGAGCTCCAATTTGTTCACACGAAATTCATCTTTCCCTGGCACCCTATGCACATCTTCTGCCAGTCTGTCACAAATTATTCACTTCTGCCAGACACCCATAAAATCACCAATGAATCCAAAAAACAGTAAACATTACAGAATTACACATTTCAAGAAAAATATATCTTAAAAAATATCACTCATAAATAACAAATATTAAAACCAAAATGTAATCATTTACTTTGTCCCTAGACAGAATAGAGTATTTACTACAAAATACAATCACATTTCAAGCTACAGCATTTCTGCACACAATACAAGGCATTCTTCCTACATTTCCAGATAGTATCATAGGCTTCAAAACAGGGTCAAATTAGCATTCTGATTGGTGATGGATTTAGAAATCTGTATAACAACGTTTACTGAGTTGACTCCAAATGATAGAAGAAGCTAGCTTTATATCATCGATTTTATATTAGACACAAGTAAACGAAAATAATATATACTTATTTTACCTGAGTTTGGTTTCTAGGCGGGATCCAGGATTCGAACCTCTGTAGCTCTGCGTGGTCTTGCCTCCAAGACCAGCGCCTTGCCTCTGTGCTTTCCTCCTTCTGTTGCCCACGAACCATTGACCTATTTATCTAGTTTCAACTATTGACTTTCCAGTCGTAATTTAACGTGAATAAATAAATAAATAAATAAATACAAGACGTATATAATGCATCTTAACTTGCTGTAAAAGTAACTACTCACACATGTTGCTGTTGTGCATCCACATCAAATCAAATAAATCAAATAAATCACCACAAATACATCAAGGCACTGTCGAGATGCATCGCCCACATAGTGCTGAAGGCAGCCAGCACATTGCACAGTCCAGAAGGCAAGAGGGCCACCACATCATTCTGTTTTGCACAGTTCCATTCTCATTGCCCTGCCGATTATTAACGTATCGGGCCCACGGCAGCCAATAAGAATGAGCAGATATCAGTATCCACATTTGCTGACGCAAATATCATGCATCGATGTTGTGTTCCTTCAAACAGTCTGGTGTCATAATGGGGAAAAGTCTGCATTGCGCACACAGCTTGCGTGCATTCAGTGTTGCACAGAAGCCGAGCCTCCATGCCCAGAGCTAGCAGCTCCTCCATTCACAGTGGAAGCAGTCCTACATGGATCACTTCCACTTCACGAATGGTTACCCCCTGCTCTTTTTAATCAGAAATCAGTCATTGCCTTCAACTGCAAGAGTGCTCGAAGACGACCTATTAATTGTCTTGGAGTCCTAAAGCGTAGGGAGCAGTCTAATTATCTTCCTCTTCAACATGCAACTCGCAGGAGGGTGCAATGTGCACGTTAAATTCTGCAATCAAAACTGTAAATTACAAAGTTGCTTGGATACATTGCCAATGTTGGTTTTGCAGGAACAAAACCAGTTGTGTTGAGCTGGTTTCGCAAATGCAAAACCAATTATTTGCACCTGGGTGCTGCCGTTGCTGTTTTGGCACTTGGCACTATGGCATCGAGGCCCTTCCCTTCACCGCATTCCCCATGTCCTCGCCAACACCCCTTATGCCACACACTTAACTGCAGGCCCTAGAATTTGTGTGCTCCTTCCCATCTGCACCTGGTTGCTACAATAGAAACAGAAAGGGGACAGTTGAAATCTGACAAAAGATTTAAACATTGGAAAGCCTCACTGACAATGCCCGTACATGTAGGTGCCCATCAGCCAGGGTCACTGGGGATTGCAGGATTCAGCATGACACGAGTTAAACAAACACCCACTGGCTGTGAGAAGGAATAGCTGAGTGACCCGGAAAACACATTTTGCAGGGATGAATCAAAGATGGAAGCCCACCTAGTTGAAGGATTGGCTCCCACACCTACGCGAAAGCACGCATTACAACCAGGAACATCTGGGAAGTTTGTAGATCCTCATTGAGTGGAACAACCAGTGGGCTTGTTCGCAATGAACCACCAACTGATGTCTATTGCGCAATTTCAATGCCTGCAAGTGGCCCCGCTATTGTACAAATGGGGTTGAAAGATCAGGAGAGGTGTGGAAGCCAGGAGTTGAATGCGTGTGGAGAAGGATAATGTGTGGCTGTGTGACAAGGAGGAGAAGCAGAGTGGAGGTGGAAGGGATTAAAAGGAGCAGTGAGGAGGTGATGGAGGTTGAGAAGAGCCCTGAGGAAGAGGGAAAGACTGAGATCTCGAGTAGTTATTATGTTGTGGAGGATGAGAGGAGAAATGGAGGGTGAGAGGAGGAGCATGGTGGCAGTGGAAAGTCCATTAAAGCCAACTTCAAGAGCCAAGGAAGAAGTGCTAAGGCACTTAAAAAAACGGAAAAGTTTGAGTGGCGTTGTACCTCTTGTCACTGGCAGAGCCTCAGAGATAAAAGAAAGGACTGAGGACCATAGTCCTTAAGGGAAAGCTTGATGTGTGTGTGTTGTCTTAATTTCCTCAATGTGCCCTCAGTTTAACCTAATCCCTTAACATTGCTTGGTATTTAATAACGAATTGTGAGCCTTAGAGCCTGGCTTTAGGTTGTCTGTTCACCCCTTGGCCATGATGGCACTCACCAGATGAATTCAAAAGCAGGTCCAAAATTATGTATGACTGGTTGATTTCCCTGTGACTACTGTTTCTGTTTTAATGAATAACAATATTTCATGATGAGAAACTAAACCAGAATTAACTCTGTTTTACACACTCTTCTCACCAACCAGGATTTTACTTTTCCCTCCAAGGAAATAATTTGAACTATAGAATCATCTCATATCCTTATAATTATTCGTTTTTACTAAGCTTTAAAGCGCCATTGCTTTCTTAGGAGGATCAGGAACCATCAAATATACAATTATTTATGTTTCTCTTTCAATCCTTAATGAAATGCAGTTATCCCAGCTATCAATGAGCAATGAAACCTTGTTTCCAATTTCTTGAATGTACCCCCTTATACAAGCACATTTCAAATTCGTTATCTCCTGGAAAGCAGTTCTGCTGATTCAGTTTTTACTGTAAAGTTCTAAACAAAACATGAAGAATCAATAATTTATTGCTAAAATGAAAGTTAGATATCCCCCCCCTTAATCTGTCTCCCTGCAATATGAATTACTGAAAGATTATTTGGGTAATATAAAACATACAATTGACTAATTGACTGTGCGTATGAAAACATAGGAATTTACCAGGCAAGATTCTCTGCTAAAATCTTCTAACAAAAGAAAGGGATCCCCTGGATACCTCACTTTTCCACTCGGTCCGTATATTCCTTTACCAGATTCCTTGGTAATCCATTAGATAATCCATTCCTTCTATCTGGTATGTGCTTTACTTCAAAATGCAATGCTTGCATCCGAGTTATCCAGTTAGATATCCTCCAGGACACACCCTCCATTCTTACTAAAGATAGCCACACCTCCTTTCTTAAAGCTAACAGTACCTGTATTGCGTTCACCCAGATTATTCCTCATTCTTGGCATGAAAGCATGACATCATTCTAGTTCCTGTATTAAAGAAAGGAGCCCATGCAGATCCTTGTAACTATCACCTTTTGGCGATGCTCGATGTCCCAGCTAAGGTGTTTGCAAGGGTCCTTCTTGCAAAATTAACCAGTTGGGTGAAGGCAGAAAACACCATACCATTAAACCAAATTGGCTATTGAAATGGTTGTAGCACCAGAGTCAATGCCCTAGCGCTCACAACCGTCACACAACAATCATGGCTTACTCGTAATAGACCTGTCTATGTTGCATTCATAGACTATAGTGTCACCTTTGATACGGTTGACAGAGCAAGACTTTGGGGGAAATTGACTAGCTGGGGGATTTCTACTGGCATGCTAAAAATGATTCTGATGTTGCATGACAAGCCTCGGGTTAAAGTGCCATTGGAAAGTTATGGGGGGACCTCCAACTGGATAAACACCAATAGGGGATTCAAGAATGGCTGTATCCTGGCTCCCATGTTGTTCAATTTCTATTTATCTGACTTGGGGAAGGCATTGGTGGATCCAACCTGCATACTGCCTAGATTAGGAGATGAAGTGTTACAATGGATGGGTTACACAGATGATATTGTCCTCCTTGGTGTAACTCCAGGAGAGCTTCAAACTGCTTTGAACAATCTTCATACTTATTGTCCCGGGAGGATAGCTCAGCAGCTTCTTGCTTGCCTTGGAAGCAAGACAACACAGAGCAACACAAGTTTGAATCCTGGGTCCATGTTTAGAAACCTCTGGGTTTTAAGCATGTTATAAATAACCTATCATATTATTCTGCTGTTAACTCACTCAGGGTACACACTTCTAAAACTAAGATCATGGTGTTTGACTTTAAACGACACGGGCAGTCAAAATTAATTGGCAAATTAATGGAGTTTCCATTGAGGTAGTTACGCACTACATGTACCTTGACATCATTTTAGACTCTAAGCTTACAAGCTCTGCTCATTTGAACAGACTTAAGATCAGAACAGCACAAACCCTGGGTGGCAGGACTTTGGTTAAAACTGTTCTCTAAGAAAATCTTTCCCGTTTTCACATACGCAGCTGAGGTGTGGGCACTTGGAAGTCTAGATACTATTTCCAAATTAGAAATAATGATTTGAAAGAAAATGTTAAGGTTACCTTCATTTGTTTCGTCAGAAATGTTTTATTTGGAGTTTAACATATTGCCAATTAGAGAGCAAATTATGTTAAATTGTCTTAACAATTCCGTAACCTTGTGCCAATCCCATTATGCCATCAATCTGGAAACTAGCAAATGCTGAGAAAAACTCACTCGTGCAATGTCTGTTTGAGGTGTTATCTAGTAAAATCTCTTTTACACGGCTAAGTGTCTTAGCATCCATAAAGCGGGAAGTTGACAAGTGGACCCTGAGAGCTCAGAGGGATCCTTTAGTGAAGAATCTAAACTCTTACAAAGGGATAATGAGGGTCTCGCTGTGGGCTTTTGTCCATGACCAGCTGATCGTTAACCTGGCCTCTAAATCTACGGGTGAATGGTTTAATCCATGCATGCTTGAGTGACAGCTGGCTCTATTACATACAGGACTTTATTGGCAATCCCCTGGTGTGGGATTACATGTGACTCAGATTTAATGCAGTTAAATCATTTGAGATCATTGGAGGATGCCTCGAGATCCCCAGGAAAGAACGATTTTGAGGTCTCGGTGGTGAATTAGAACTGGAGTCAGCTCTCCATTTCCTTTTCGAGTGCTCTTCAATAGTGGTACTGCAAACAAGGGCATTTAGAGCTGTAGGATATTATATGTCTAATACGCTGATGATCTCTGGAAAATGTTCATGTCTCTAACAAATAAAGGATGTATTATTCATTGTATTAAATCATGGAAAAAGATCTTGGAGATACTACTGATTTTAGTATTATAATAATATGCATCATTGCTCATGATGTTGATTTTATGTATTTGACTTGAATCATTTGTATTAAAAGTTATTAATTTAACTGTATAATACTAAATAATAAAGAAAGCTAATGGTACAGTCCTTAGTTATGCCACTGTAGTACTCCTTCAATCTTATCCTATGTAAGAATCCCTCCAAGCATCTTATCTTGCTACTGAATACCTCTGGAACCCATTCAACAATCTCACCAATTGCACCAACTTCACTTCCTTCATGACCAGTACAGATCTGTGACTCTTCATTTATGGTATAAACTTGCATTACATAACACCAGGGATCCTGTAACATCGACGAAGACCAGGACAAGCAATTGTGAAAAACACAAACGTCTTCATAGAGAAAGAATATATAGTGATGCGCACATTCATAGTAAAGCACCATTGTTTTTAACAGATTGGGACTTTCAGCCCTCTTAAGTTCTCACGCCAGACCTGAACATAGGAGTATTTATTCATGCATGCAATACACTGAATGATTTATTTAAAAAAAACATGACGAGATGCAAGAGTAAATACATCACATTAGTTAAAAAATGCATCCCGCAAGTAATTTGCAATAGTGCAAAAGTACTCAGCAGTAAATTACTACATTCAAAAAGTGCTAATGTATAGAAAGTGTCAAGCGCTCTCTAAAAACAAGAGTAGCAAAACATATAGTATTACACAAGATGGATGGTATACATTTGCTGCACAACACTGGGGCCCACTTTGATCCCTAGATCTGCTTGATTTTCCCATGACAGTACATTTCCCCAATAACTGGTCATGTAAATTGTCCCTTTGCTGCTCCTATTTTGAAACTGTAGTCAAGCTTCCAATTTACCTACGATGTTTATTGACACATCAGCATATGCATTGGCTCTAACCCTCACTGGTACACAATGTAAGTGTTTACCTCCATGTCTCAGTGTATAGTCTGTGCCACTATCAAACAACATGCACACTCCAAAGCAATTCACTGTAATTAACTAATGTGGTTTCCTTTTTTTATTCCATCAATGGCATTACAAATATTAACCTCTTGTACAACATGAAAATAAGTACCATTGTTACACTCGTTTGTATCAATTGTTCCATTCACTATCCCACTATGCCTCTTGCGCAACCTACAACACCTGGCCAGGTGTGCTCTCCTGCCACACTCTCTGTATTCTATGTGCACCACCAAAGACTCTTTGTCCATGGCCAGATGTTGTGTACTCCCACATCTGAAACACTTCATGACATTATAATGTGTATGCTCCTCCCTCCCATTTAAGACACCTATGGCCTACCGCAGCACTTGACTGCTGTCGTCCATATCCTCTGTCCTTGCTCCACCAACTTGTCGCCCTGGGTTCTCCTGTCCAAGCATTCTGCAGTCCGTAACCTTGTGCCAATCCCATTATGCCATTTATCTCCCCTTGATCCCTCACATAATCACTGCCAAATTCCTTAAAGCAGGATTCTGCGTGTTCCACCTGATTTGCTATTTCAAATGCTTTATGAAGCATGGGGCCTCTCTCCACAACTCATTCCTGACCGGATCAAGTATACACGTTATCATTAGCTGGTCACAAATGTGCTCCTAATGACAATGTCCAAATTCACATTTCATTCCAATCCTCTCAGAGCAGCCACATCATTGTCTCCGTTCTTTTGTACTCTTGTGCCAAAATGATATCAAACAATATTTTATGTTCCTTTACTTCAAAATCCAATTTCGCTATGCTAACTTCAAAAGAGTTCATAAAAAGTTCATCACTAGACTGTGCTGGTTCTGGCAGCTGCTTTTATAATTTCTGCCGAGCATGGCCAAAGCAGTGATAAAGTAATGCCTCTTTTCTCTCCAATGAGTGGTTTGGGGCATACACTGCCAATGCATATTTCAGAACGTCCTATTTCCAATCTTTTCACTTGATCATTATCTTACCTGGGAGTTAAAGACACAATGCAGGCACAAGACATTGGTCATGCTTGCTTAATTGGTCATCCTTTTCAACTTAGACGATGTAATAATCCCCACCGTCTTTTTCTATCTTCCTGTTTTATATATTTCTTTTTGAGTGTGTAAAGCTCTCCAGTTTCTACTGGGTGACAGAGTGGTGCTGCTACAACATTATTTCTGTCATAAATCTCCCCCGTCTCACCTGAGATCGCTTCTTGCTCAGTTCCGCGGGAAGATTCTTCTTGCGGGCGGATCGGGTCTTGTATAGGCTCGCACGAGTCTCGTCCGACTCCAGCGTGCGGTCATAGTTCCAGGATACTCGCGGGTGCAGTATGTCCAGGAAGGAGGTAACGGTTGCTAATATGTGAGGATTCCAGGAGCAATTTAGAAGGGAAGGGTGGAAGGAGAAGAATTAGGGACCAGGAACTAGGAAATAGAGAATTCGTCGAGCAGCAAACACACGTCTAGTCACTACCTGTTGATAGCGTTGAGACGCGCGGGCCCACGGGGGCGTGGCATATTTATGGAACGTGCTGTGTTCGACGTAAGGCCATTGCGAGGCAAGTCATGTGACACGGCCATGTTGGGAGTAGTAATGAATACAAGCCCCGCCGCAATAAGGACCAGGAAGTCCAGAAGGGGTGTGTTCTATGGGTCATGACAGCATGCCACCTCAGAAAACCCGTTCCACCAGGTTTACCCGGGTGTATGAGATGGAATCTTCTAAGCAATCGAGGGGTATTCAGGTTAGAAACAGGTTCCCAGGTTCTTTCGGTAGGCGGGTATCCTTTCCACTCAACCAGGTATTGAAGTTGACCCCGTTTATACGTGGAATTGCATATTCTGGATACTTCATATTCCAGTTGATTGTCCACAATCACGGGACAGGGTCTGCAGGATTTCCGGGTGGATTGGATGTAGGGTTTTAATAGAGAAGTGTGAAAAACTGGGTGAATTTTCTTCCAAGAGTCTGGTAGCTTGAGCCGGAACGAGACTGGATTGATGATTTCCTTTATGGAAAATGGCCCATAGTACCGGGGGGCTAATTTGTCTGGCCGTAGATGTCGTGGTAGTAGTTTCGAGGATAACCAGACTTGATCACCAACGGAATAAGAAGGCGCTGGTCTTCTTTTGGAGTCCGCATAACGCTTAGTGCATGTCTGGGCCTTTTCCAAATGTTCCTTGGCTTCCTTGTGTATGTTGATGAGCGTTTCTATCCAGGAGTCAACAGTAGGTACTGGTGTGGGATGTGGAAGTATAGAAGGTAAAACTGACGGGTGAAATCCTTGACTGCAATAGAAAGGTCTGGTCTTGACTGCTGAGTGATCGGAATTGTTGTAGGCAAACTCAGCCACGGGTATAAGGACTGACCAATCATCCTGAACCTTGGTGGCAAAACAACGAAGGTACTGTTCTAGGGTCTGATTTACACGTTCCGTGGCTCCGTTGGTTTGTGGGTGATAACCTGATGAGAGAGCACGTTGGATCTCCAGAATGCGACAGAGATGTTTCCAGAACTGTGAGAAGTATTGAGGTCCTCGGTCCGATATTATCTTGGAAGGAAGTCCATGAAGACGGAAAATGTGTTCCAGGAAGATTCCAGCAAGTTCTGATGAGGATGGTAGTTTATACAGAGGTGTAAAATGAGCCATGTGGGTGAACAAGTCAATGGTGACCATGATCTTTGTATAGCCCCTGGAAGGTGGTAATTCCACAATAAAGTCTGTAGCGATGACTTCCCATGGTCTTGTCGGTACTGGAGGTTGCAATAGGAGGCCCGCCGGTCTCTTGTTATCGTGCTTGTTTTGACTGCCCTGGAAGTTGAAAAATAGTAGGGCTTAAAGGTAAAATGCACCAAGCAGGAGTCCAGGAATCCACGTAGGGATTTTGCAGAGCCATCATACTTGTCTACCACTCCACCCAGTAAAACACACTCCTTGTTAGCGGAGTCGCAAGATAAGACAAGTTGCTTTAATGCAGCATTCTCCGCTTTTAAGTTTTGCACCTCAGTTGTTAGTTCTTGCATGCCACGCATAAGATCCTGGACTGCTTTCTCCACAACGGTATCAGTGTCGGTCGTCTGGCGTCTCAAACTGTCATAAATCTCCCCCCATCTCACCTGAGATCGCTTCTTGCTCAGTTCCGCGGGAAGATTCTTCTTGCGGGTGGATCGGGTCTTGTATAGGCTCGCACGAGTCTCGTCCGACTCCAGCGTGCATTCAGAGTTCCAGGATACTCACGGGTACAGTATGTCCAGGAAGGAGGTAACAGTCGCTAATATGTGAGGATTCCAGGAGCAATTTGGAAGGGAAGGGTGGAAGGAGAAGAATTAGGGACTAGGAACTAGGAAATAGAGAATTCGTCGAGCAGCAAACACACGACTAGTCACTACCTGTTGATAGCGTTGAGACGCACGGGCCCGCGGGGGCATGGCATATTTATGGAACGTGCTGTGTTCGACGTAAGGCCGGTGCGAGGCGAGTCATGTGACACGGCCATGTTGGGAGTAGTAATGAATATAAGCCCCGCCGCGATAAGGACCAGGAAGTCCAGAAGGGGTGTGTTCTATGGGTCATTACAATTTCTACCAGATCAGCTCACGGATGTGACGCCTTGGATGATTGGCAACTCACACTATTGCAATGTGCGTGAGTTTACTACTCCTGGTGTTCTGATTAGTGCAAGCAAAGCATGCATGCCCATGGTCTCGCTCCTTTGTGCGCTGTGTTCGAGATTGCTGGTATCCATGCAATGGCTTGAAATGTCACAGCCTCCTTAAACTTCCACGGCCTGCTCTGAAGTCGAAGCACTGCCAGATATCTGCATTCCTCCATTGGTGTATTGCGGGTCCGCTCCAGCTGCTGCACCATTTAGACCTGGCACATCTATCAGGTAGGTTTGTTCCTCCAACTAGTCGCTACTCAATAAAGTACCTCAGATACAGGTGCTTCCTTCCTTTAATTAGTCACGTTCTTACAGATACGCTGCAGCCTATCTTCACTTCTTTCTGTCCTTCCTCCAGTTGTCCTCCATTCTAGTCGCAGCATTCTCAGTGTGTATCATTCTTCCACTTGTCTCATTAGAATTCCACATTCTCGATCCTCATATTTCTTCCTGCAGATGATCTCACTGTAGACTGTTGTAGGCGGATGACTTTTTTCTTTTTTTGTATTCACATATTTATAAAATTTACAGAAAAGCAGACACGAACCCACCCACCCCAGTCCCCTCCAACAGTGTCACAGGGTTAGTACAATTCCAAAAATCTGCCCCAGATACTCTCTAACAACTTGCTTTCATTATGATGTCTGTAAATAACTCTATCCATCATCGCAAGCTTGCACATCTCATCAATCCACATGCTCCCCTCAGGAGGACTCCTTGACTTCTAGTGTCTCAAGATCAATTTCTTAGCCATCAAAGAACCCCTAAACAACCACTTTTTCTGTGCAACAGGCAAACCATCAATGAGCTCATCATCACCCAGTATTAAGGTTTCAAAATTAAAATCACAACCCCAGCACTCTATTGAAAATCAAGGTCAACTTTCCCCAGAAAAGCCTCACTTTAATACACTCCCATAGCATTCATATCAGTCATACCACGCTTATACAAGTGCTCAGGCATGCAATAGACCCTATTCAGGATCTTAACTTGCCTCAACCTTTCCCCCAAGTCGATTGCACTCCAGCCACTCCTTTTCCCCACAGGCAAAGGCAATATACTAAGGACATAAGTAATCTTAGGTACAGAATTCATTTTCAGCGTGTTAACCTCCCCCAACAGGGACAGTTTCAACAGCTTCCATCCCAAAATCCAATTTCAGACCTGACAGAAGTCTCATGATGATTTTTGTAATGCAAGAATGTTGATGCAAACTTGTTGCAATCATTTATATTGTTCTTTTTGTAGCCATTTTCGGACCATTAGCCTAATGACACTGTTCTCTCCCAGTTAATTTGGCCTGATTTCACCAAGCACAATCTGGGTTTAAGCAATCCTCTGGTTGGACAGATACATGTCTTCTCAAGTCCATTTAATGTGGGTGTGTTTTAATACATCTCTTTTACTTTCAAACTAGGTCAATATTTGTGTATCATTGTGCATATAAATATTTGGGCCTCAACATTCGACAGCTGCAGTCCACAGATTGTGTTTTATTTTGGTGGATGACACTACTTGCATTGTGAAGCAAATGGACCTTCTAGATTGTAACCCAGAAATGGGAGGGTATGAACATGTTCATCTTTAAAGTGTGAGCACTTTCAAATGTGAAGGTGTGTGAAGGTAACCATCAGCTCCCCTAGGCGCAGCCTTGGAAAGCTTTCAAGGCAGTTTACCTATATAACCACTGAGGTGGTAAGCAGCCCTTCAAGTAGTAAGTACGCATTGCAATTGATCAACATGGTAGACGTGTGCCTCCTACTCATCTTAGACCTCTCGACTGCATTAGATACTGTTGACCATCAGACATGTCTAACCCTCCTGGCTGATTGGGCGGGTTTCTTGGGGACCATCTCAAAATAGATAGGTTCCTAACTATCTGGTAAACACCAAGACATCCAGACAGGTCTAGACAACTCCCAGTCATGTGTGGGATCACCCAAGATTCTTACCTCTCCCCAACCATCTTTTATCCTCTGTATGGACTCTCTAAGAATTTTTGCTAAAAGACCCCAATGTAGCCATTCATCAATACCACGACATCCAGTTGTTCCTCAAGAGTAAAGGCCCCAGGACATTATCTGCTTCCATAAGTTCCTAGCCAAAATCCAAACCTGGATATCAAAGCCTACCTTAAGTTTAACCCCACCAAAATCAAAGGCATTCGGATAGGTCTCTGTACCAAGCAACGGTATGACCAAAAGTGGATTGGCGATATGCAACTGGAAGGATTCATCCTTCAGCTTTAGGATTATGCCAAATCCCTAGTTTTTATTTTAACAACAGCCTCTCCTTCCAAAGCACATAGCCGAGAAAGACCACACAGGCAGGCTCCAGAATGCCACACTCTGCAAAATCAAACCCTACATCCACCCATATGACTTCCTTGTAACAAGCTGTAAAAACCAAATATGTCTACAATGCTATATAAGGAGTAAAGATACCCAGTTGTATTTGTAAAACTGGGAGTGAGGCACTAAACTCATGTACCTACCCCCACATATCAGGGTGCGATATTTGAATATATTATTGTAGTCTTCGTTGTGTCTGGGTTCAAAAAATGTGTTGGCTGTGATGCAATCAAGCAAGATATTTTGAATCTTTTGCTGTGGGTTCAGGGATGTCAGCACTTTTTTTAGATTTACAGTACTCCCACAGTAGTACGTCGTTTTTTTCTGATAGATTGGCCATTAGTGGTGGCAGTGCATCACAGGGTTCCCACAGATATTGCGTTTTGCATACATATAGGGCACATGCTTAGGACACACATTTTTAGGCATTGAGTATCCATTAAATATACATCTGTTAGTATTAGTAACATACACCATCCTTAACTCATAATCTTCTTTCACAGGTGACTAGTTTGATTAAGAGACCCATTCTGTGGGTTCTCGCCTCCTTCACGAGACCATTTAATATCACTACACAAAACGTTTAATTTAAAAACCACGTATTTATTGAATACAAATCGTTCTAATACTTCATTACACAGTTGTAAGTTTCTGTGTTTTTCTATTTATTTAATTAATTTCAAGACTATTAATAATTACAAATATGAAAACAATATGAGGGAAATACTACTACCAACAATACGTCTCTATTTTCTTCCTATCTGAAAGCTAATAATCCTGCTAATTTCAATGCACACATGCTCGAAATGGTGGCATGAAATCTGCGCGAGAATAGGGTGAAGATGCATTTAATTGGCGTGTTAACACCCTTCTTTTTTTGGTTTAATTAAGTTAATCCTGTTGCACGCTCTGCAAGAATAAAGAACAATATATGTGTAAATGCTTACATCATTCTGATTAAATTAAACACACGGTTAGATATTTTAGTATGCAGGCAGCGAGCCCGTTCGTAGCACACTCGACATGTAACACATGGCTCGCTGTTCTTGGCGTTTGAAAGAATCCTGGAGTTTAAGCCATGTAGCTACTTCAATAACGTTGTTTATGAGAATCCACTTTACATAAACAATCATCTTAAATGTGAGTGCTCCAAAGTAACTCATTAGCAGTGTACTATTTCCTCACTAGCAGTGTTTCTTGGAAGGACACCTCCAATTCCCTGCTTAACGCTCGAACGTCGAGACAACAGGCCTCATTACTTTTCAGCTTCCACTCATTGCATAAACATAGTCATATTGGTTGTAACAAGAAAACCATCTCTGTGTGGAATGGTCTGGCATGTTCAATGTTTTTGTAAACTTTATTTGGATAGTAGAAATCCATCAAAGCTCAAATACGAATACAAACATGAATTATCGCTCCAGATAAAAATAATATACGCATAGCATATGCACATTTAAATTTAGAATTCACATACTCAATGAGAATATTTTATTTCAAAAAGTGAATGCAAGTAACCTGTGCATCATTTACTAATCTTTGGGCCTCATCACGACCTCGGCGGTAACCCTTAAATCCGGCGGTAGCACTGTTACCGCCGGATTTAAGGGTCCGCCGAATCAGGGCTTCGGCGGATTTCGCCCCAGCTCTTAGCTGGGGGGAAATCCGCCGAAAATTCGCGCTATTACCGCCGGCGGGAAATCCGCCGGCGGTAAGAGCGCGAAAATTCCCCATTGACCCCAATGGGGAATGGGGCATTCCCGAATGGGCTCAATGGGGAATGGGAACTTCCAAGTCCGCCCAAGTCGTGATCCCGCGCTATTAGCGCCGGGGGCTATGGCGGTCGCGCTAATAGCCCCCGCGCTAATAGCGTTACCGTTACCGCCGAGGTCGTGATGAGGCCCAAATTTGTCAGTAACAATTCTCTCCTTCTCAGTGCTGGTCTCATATAACATAGTAGCATCCAGGCCACCAAAGCTTTATTAAAGCTGTCACATGATAATAAATAGACCAGTGCAGGTCTACTTTGTGTGAAACCCAAGTTTCTGAAAAGGTGAATTAAATGGCTTTGCCTTAGCTTCTGATAGGCCGGGCACACAAATATAAAATGCAAAAAGTCTTCTGAGCAAGAAGGACAGAGCCGGCAATTACCAGCAGTGGCCTCCTGCTTCCACCATCTGGCCATAATGGATCCCAACTGGATTAAGTTGAGCCTAGCTCTAGGCTTAAGACTTCGCTCATATTTATGATTAGTTTACATGAGGGAATTGGAAATGCTGTTAGGGGCTACTATCACATAGTTACGATTTGATTGTTTTGCAAGTTCTCTAGATTCTCTTAAATAGCTTTCCCTTAATCGTGGTACCTAGTCTTGTGAGGAAATGTTTAATTAAATGGAATGATAGACCAACCTCAGGAAAATGTGTGGGGCCAATACACACATATGTTCCTATGCTCACACCATTACAAATGCATATATCCGTGCACTCTGGGTGGACACAGCCTACAGGCACAGTTTGCCCTGTCATATTTAGTTGGGATGTGGCAGACAGGAATACACTGTCATCTCCAGGAAGGTGGAGAACCAAGCTTTCCCCTGCCATAGCCAGCCTGAATAAATAAAAAAGGCTCCATGAATCTGCCCTGCTCTTTTGTTAGGCGCTGTCATGAACCGCTGAATTCTCCCATTGTGGACTTCATGGTCCATGATGCACCGCAGTGTGAACTCTGCGGTTCTACCAACATGGCCGACGCTTCTGAAACGCTGCACACCAGCCTTTCCATGCTACATTCTGCTTCCTAGAAAAGGGCCACCCCTCCGCGGCGCCACGCGTCTCAACGCTACTGCTTGGTGTAGTTAGACGTACGTTTCCGAAGTTCACTTCACTCTCTTCTTGATACCTTGTTTCCTTCCTTCCTGGTACTCCTTCGTTCCTTTCCCCTTACCTTTCTTTCGTGGTTCTATTCCTGGAATTACCTGGAGCTCGGAATCGGTGCTCCGACTCCTTCGAGCCAACTCGTCTTCATCAAGGTTCCTCGTCCTGCATACTGAACGCTTCCTAGTGGAAAGCTACAAACCTCACGCTGGACTCCGAAGACCCGCGTCCAGGGTTATACAAGTCCCGGACAATAAGAAAGAAGGAAGCTACATCCAAGAAAGTCACAAGTAAGGAGAAACAGGTGAGAAGGGGAGAGACTTATGACAGATTGAGACGCCCCAAACCTGATACAAGGGCAGATATGGAAGCCACAGTCCAGGACCTCATGAGAGGTATGCAAGATTTAACCACTGAAGTTCAAAATCTTAAGGCTGAGAATGCTGCATTAAAGCAGTTGGTTTTGTCTCGAGACTCTGCTGCCAAGGAAAGTGTCCTGTTAGGGGGAGTAGTGGACAAATATGACGGATCATCAAAAAATCTACGTGCCTTCCTGGATTCCTGTTTGGTACATTTCACTTTCAAACCATACTATTTTTCCACCCCACCAGCAAAGGTTGGATTCATGACATCTCATCTCATGGGCAATGCCTTAACCTAGGCAACTCCCTTAGTCAATGCTGGCGATGCTCTCCTGGATGATTAGGATGGGTTTGCGGAAGCCCTTAAGGCCATGTTTGATCACCCTGAGTTCGTTTACAGTGCTCAGGAAAGATTGCACGAATTCCAACAAGGGACCCAGGATATGCTCACTTATGTGACATGCTTCAAACAGCTAGTTAAAGAAGCTGATTGGTCCCTGGAAGCCAGCTTTACCCTCTTTCAAAGAGGTTTAAATGATGAGATAAAGGATGAGTTAGCTAGAGTAGCTCGCCAAAGCTCCTTTCAAGCCCTCAAGGACCTCTCTCTACAGATTGATCTCCGGATTCAGGAAAGAAAGGCAGAAAAGAGGAAATCTACATCAACATCTCCTAAGTCAGCCACAAGCTATCCCTGACCAAAAGAAGCAACTGCTATGCAAGCCTCTCACCCTGAACCTATGCAACTAGGAGCCTTCCGAGGACCTATTTCTCCCCAGGAAAGGATCCGTAGGATTAATACCGGACTGTGCATGTATTGCACCTCTGATTAACACCTTGTAAGAGCATGTCCATTAGCACTGCCTCGGCATTCGGGAAACGCCAGCTCCCGATCCTAAGCGGAGCACAGCTTCGGGAGAATGATGTTTCCTCCTCATCTATTCCCTCCTTGAAACCTCCAGGACAGAACACTCTTGTGATTCTACAAACAGTCATATCCTTTTCCAAAAAGGAATCCTACCCCATCCTGGCTTTAGTGTACTGTGGTGCATTGGGCATTTTCATAGACCATGATTGGGTTGTCAAACATCACATTGCACAAGAAACCAAAGAGATAATACAACCTCTCGAAGCCATTGACGGCATACCCTTGTCTTCTGGACCCATAACCCATCAAACCAAGGACTTACTGCTGTTAATAAACAATCATTAGGAAATCCTCAAATTTGACATAATTAAATTGGCTCATTACCCCTTGGTTTTGGGCATGCCTTGGTTACAGAAGCACAATCCCTACATCAATTGGGCAGCGGGTTCCTTGTTTCTCGGTTCAGAACATTGCATGTCCCATTGTTTATCTCTTGCCACATTGCCATGTCCTTCGGAAGACCTCCAGGAACCCAAGCAACCTTCAGTAACTGTCTCCAACATTATCCAAATTCCTCAAGCATACCAAACATACTCAGATGTGTTTTCAACAGCCATTGTTCAATCTCTTCCACCTCACAGACCTGAGGATTGTGCCATTGATACAGAGCCTTCAGGGGTGATTCCCTTTGGAAGAATGTTCATTTTGTCTGAACCGGAAAAGAAAGCCCTCTGAGAATATTTGGACACCAATTTGACAAACGGAACTATTTGACCTTCCAAGTCTCCAGCTGGTGCTTCTCTCTTCTTCGTCCCTAAAAAAGACTCCAAGGAACTTCGACCATGTCTGGATTACTGTGGCCTCAACCAATGCACCCTCAAGGACCGCTATCCATTACCTCTTATTTCGTACATTCTGGAGGCAGCGAGGGGTGCTGTCATCTTCACTAAACTCAATCTCAGGGGTACCTACCATCTCATTTGCATAAAGGAAGGCAATGAGTGGAAAACAGCATTCAGAACTCCCTTTAGCCACTTTGAGTATCTGGTAATGCCCTTTGGTCTCGCTAATGCCCCCGCAGTATTCCAACGCTTCATGGATCGGGTATTTTCTGACATGCTGTTCCTTTTCGTCATTGTATACCTAGACGATATACTGATTTACTCCAAGGAACCTCGGAACCATCAAGAGCATGTTAAGGCAGTGTTAAGGCGGTTTTACAATGTTTACGTGAACATAAGCTCCTGGCCAAACCTGAAAAATGTTTGTTTGTTTATTTATTTTTACATGTCTTTTCCATGTATCGACAGTACATTATGTTGGGTGCGTCCTTAGTTCCAAGGGTATCAGAATGGAACCCTCCAAGGTTGATTCCATCCTGTCTTGGCCTGTTCCCACTACTGTGAAACACATTCAATTCTTCCTGGGACTTGCTAATTTTTACAGGAAATTCATACCCACGTTTTCTGACATTGTACACCCTATTGTAATACTTTTAAAGAAAGACACTCCGTTTCAGTGGTCCTCGGCTCAAGAGTCAGTGTTTCAACAACTGAAACTGGAATTCACTCGAGCTCCCATCCTAGCTCAAGCTGATATAGATCGACCCTTCCTAGTTGAGACTGATGCACCCGACTATGCCATCGGAGCAGTCTTAAAACAAGAACTTGAGGATAAGATGGAACATCCCATTGCTATTTATCCCGTACCTTGACTCCCAGTGAAACTCATTATTCCGTCCTGGAGAAGGAGTTGCTAGCCATCCGACAAGCCTTCACAGACTGGCGTCATCTCCTTTTGGGAGCCAAACACCCAGTACAAGTTTGTACGGACCATCGGAACTTACAAGTGTTACAATCCCTGGAGTGTAGAAACAGCCGTCAGGCCCGTTGGGCCTTCTTTTTTGCCCAATATCAATTTCAAATTCTTCACTTCCCTGGAACACATAACATCATAGCTGATGCCTTGTCCAGACGTCCTGATTACGAGCCTCTCGGAGCACAGACATTTCCCAAGATGTTTCCTGACTCTGTAATTGTAGCTGAAGCTATTTCTCTCCTGGAGGACATTCGTGCTAAAACACTTTCTTCCGTACTCCGGAAGGAATACGAAGGGAACAATCCTAGGAACCTCCAGCTGAAAGATGCCTATATTTTCAAGGAAAACCGGCTGGCAGTACCCACACAAGAACTCAGACGTAAGATCACAAAACTATGCCATGATACCCTCCATTCAGGACATTGAGGCATCACCGCGACCCTCCATCTTTTACAGAGACAGTTCTGGTGGCCACGGATGAAAGACGATGTAAGAACCTATGTACAATCCTGTGCAATCTGTAACCAGAATAAACATGATAACAGAAGACCAGCAGATCTCTTACACCAACCAGCAATGCCAACACGACCTTGGGAAATCATCGCCACAGATTTTATCGTGGAATTACCCCCATCCAGAGGATACACAACCATAATGGTTACTATTGATCTGTTTACACATATGGCTCACTTTACACCCTTGTTCAGGTTACCATCCTCATCTGAATTGGCTGGGTTTTTCCTGGAACACATATTCAGGCTTCACATACTACCATTTCCGAAAGACACCCCCAATACATATCCCAATTTTGGAATCAACTGTGTCAAATATTGGGGATTCAGCGTGTGTTGTCATCAGGATACCACCCACAAACCAATGGAGCAACAGAACGAGTCAACCAGACCCTAGAGCAGTATCTTTGCTGTTTCTCCACCAAAGTCCAGGATGATTGGTCGCTTCTGATTCCTGTAGCTGAATTTGCTTACAACAATTCGGATCATTCAGCCATCTTAACCAGCCCGTTCTTCTGTAGCCAGGGATTTCATCCTTAAGCTCTACCGTCTATTCTGCCTCATCCAACCCCAGAAGCTGGGGTTGATTCCTGGATCGAAACATTAATCAACGTCCACAAAGATGCCAAAGAACGACTGGAAAAGGCCAGGAAAGATGTCAAACATTATGCAGACACCAAAAGAAGACCAAGCCCTTCTTACACGGTGGGAGACAAGGTTTGGCTGTCCTCGAAACCTCTTCCTCGACATCTACGACCAAATAAATTGGCCCCCAAGTATTATGGACCTTTCTCCATAAAAGAAATCATTAATCCAGTAGCTTACCGACTCCAGCTTTCAGATTCTTGGAAAAGGATTCATCCAGTTTTCCACACTTGCTTGCTAAAACCATTTGTGCAATCCACCCGAACTGCTCCAAGACCCCCTCCAATGCTCATCAATAAACAACTTGAATTCGAGGTCTCCAGGATATGTGATTCCAGATACAGATGAGGCCAACTCCAGTATCTGGTTGAATGGAAAGGATACCCTCCCGGTGAGCGCACCTGGGAACCTGTCTCAAACATGAATGCCCATCGTTTATTCCAAAGATGTCATCGGATCCACCCAGGCAAACCCGGAGGTGCAGGGTTTAGGAGGAGGCATGCTGTCATGAATTCGCCCATTCTGGACTTCATGGTCCATGATGCACTGCGTTGTGAACTCTGCGGTTCTACTAACATGGCCGACACTTCTGAAACTCTGCACACCAGCCTTTCCATGCTACGTTCGGCTTCCTAGAAAAGGGCCACGTCTCCGCGGCACTGCGCGTCTCAACGCTACTGCTTGGTGTGGTTAGACGTGCGTTTCCGAAGTTCGCTTCGCGCTCTTCTTGATACCTTGTTTCCTTCCTTCCTGGTACTCCTTCGTTCCCTTCCCCTTACCTTCCTTTCGTGGTTCTATTCCTGGAATTACCTCGAGCTTGGAGTCGGTGCTCCGACTCCTTCGAGCCAACGCATCTTCATCCTGGTTCCTCGTCCTGCATACTGAACGCTTCCTAGTGGAAGGCTACAAACCTCACGCTGGACTCCGAAGACCCGCGTCCAGGGTTATACAAGTCCCGGAAAATAAAAAAGAAGGAAGCTACGTCCACGAAAGTCACAAGTAAGGAGAAACAGGTGAGAAGGC
The DNA here is from genome assembly GCF_040938575.1 of Ambystoma mexicanum. Lineage (NCBI taxonomy): Eukaryota > Metazoa > Chordata > Amphibia > Caudata > Ambystomatidae > Ambystoma > Ambystoma mexicanum. Next base: position 97,088,477 of record NC_090928.1, read on the forward strand.
GAGAGACTTGTGACAGGCGCTGCACCTGGTAGCAGTGTTTAACATAACAATTAGATGGCACTTCAAACAGGCCCACATGGAGCCTGGCTGCAGAGGGTAACAAAGGAGACAGGAAATCCATCAACCTTTTATTTATAACTGTGTCAACCGGAAGCCAGCTCCTGCCCTCAGTATCAATGACAGTGATCTGTCATGTCTGGGACTGTGTGTTTACAATAGGCCACCCCGGTAAGCGGACCCCATTCACAAGGTACGAGAATGTGCTTTGCAGGAAACAGAGCATCTGGCTTCACTGCAGCTTCATGGGTGACCTGCCTCTTTAATCAGGAACCACAGAGAGATCCATTAACTAGGGAGACTTTTTGATCAACAACAGACAGCAATATGGGTGGGACTTAGTATCTCACGTGTTCACCCCTTTACATTTCCTGTTGCAAAGCACTCTAGTGATGACCTCATGCATACAGGATATTGTTAGGAGGGATCCCATGATTGGTTCATTAAGATAGGTTTAGCCTACACCAATCACTGTGGCCCAATTGGCTTTAAAAGGGGTCTGACCCCCTCTTCTTGCAGATCATCTGGTGACTTCACCTGAAGAAACAAAGAAGAACTGACCCTTCCGCTATGGCTAAAAGTACAGTCTGCCTTACATCTTCCACCAGTGAAAGAAGGCCAGGATTTCCAAAGAGGGAAGCAAGATCCCTCTCCTAAACATCTCCCAGGAAACAGAAGGAAATAAATAACACAGAGGACCTTCCAGCTGCTCCAGAACTGCTACCCAGCCAGCACCCAGTGTGCCCTGCTAGGTTCTGCAGCAAGCTCCCTGGTCAGGGAGTGGCAGAAGGTCTCTGAACCTACAACCAAGGACAAGGCAGCTGCCTGCAACACACTCCTCAGCTTTGGGCCATCTGCCTTAAAGGATGACACAAGTCCATTGAAGATGTTTGGAGAAGTGCCTCGACAAGCACCTGTTGCCGTCCGCCTTAAAGGACATTTTCAGGCTAGTTGAGTTCCTCAATCCGCAAACTACAGCAACGCTGACCTTTGTCAAGCTGCCATCTCTTAAAGACATCTGAGACATCTCGACCAGTGCTTCAGACCCACCACACAGCACTGAGCCAATGATTCCTGACCCCAAGCTGCTGTGTAGGCCAACCTGCAGCCGTTCGTCCTACTTCACTTGCAGAACCGTCTTGCCACCTGATACCCGTTGCTGACTCCCGTCTTGAACTCTGTCATAGAAGCCTGCAAAGTGCCCGGAAACTGATACGACCCTGCCAAGCACCAGTAACACCTACAGCACGAGGCACATTGTGGTTCTGTCACCCTGGGCCTTCCCGGAAGGCACTTAGAGACATAGTAAGACCCATTGCCCCTTTTTGCTGAAGCCAAGTAACCTTAAACTGTTGTGGTTGTTAACCATACGGACTACCCTCCTGTCTGTTTCCAGAGTATATCTCTTTTCCTTCTTTGTAACTGTCTGTCCTCTGCATTCCTTTACAGGGCGGGTTGTATTTTGCAGTGCTGCTAGAACTGTCTGTTGTGATATAAATGAAGTAGATATTTTTGATACAACCTTGACCGGACAGTCACTTTTATCATTGGGTAATAATTGTATTTTCGCTGTGTTGCAACTAACCAACGATCTACAACCTTTCGGAGATAAGCCTGCTGTTCTGTCCACATTACCAAAATTGAACAAGGAGGTTTATAATTTGCTTGTTATTCCAATCTGTTTCTATCCCGGTGTACTAGAAGTGTAGAGCTGTCTGATGGATTAGAAACTGATATTCACCCCTTGACCACTGGTGCCCCAGAAGTTGATTCACCACAAGTCTACTACGTATAGGGGTTGGATTCTCGAAGTAGGAATTGTAATGTATTGTTTCCAGCTGATTTTTAATAAAACACAGCCACAGAATTACAAGTTTTTTCCCGTCTGAAGATAAAATACATTTTGATATGTGGTGTGTTAGGAATGGCTTGGGGCTAGCCCATAGGTTAATCGGTTCAAAACCTTGTTAATCTTCCAAGAAAGGAAGTCCAACTTCAGAATAAACAGCAAAGTTAGGGGCTGTATTTGGTAGATCATGTACCTTTTTTTAGAAACATATTTTGTAGGATGTATCTGCCAATCAACGTGTCTTTTACATTATAGATCCTAAGTATCGTATCCATGGAGTGGTCGTTCATGATTTTACTAAACAAAAAATGTCTCACACCGAATTCTTGAAGAGTAGTTAAATGAAGCAGTAAGACTTAAAGGTTGGTTTCCCACAAAGAAGTTCGGCGGTTGGAAGGATATTTTTCTCTTTGAACAAATGATAACATCAGATTTGGATACCTTTGCTGCCAGGTACAATTTGCACATAAAATCACAGTACCTATTATTGAAGTGCTTAAGAGAATCAGAAGTGCAATTCATGTAGTTAAGACCGTATCATTTGCATAAGTGATTACTGGGATGTTAAAGCCCCAAAAGGAGTGTCAGCACCACAACCAAGGAGGACATTATGTAACCCATTGGTATAGGACCTACGTGATTTTACCGAACCGAAAAGTTCGAACCCCAAAAGTCTGTTTTCTTTCTTTCAATTTTCCGCAAATATATAAGTGGGGGGAGACCCCCCACAGCTCCCCCACTTTACCCCATACATTTTATTTTCACTTTACCCCCCACACATATAATATATATATGCAGAAAATTGGGGGTTGAACCTTTGGGGGTCGAACTTTTGGGAGTAGGTAATTTTGCACAATACCTTGGTATATAACGAAAACAAAAAAGGGGAAAGGATACACCCCCACTTCACACCAGTATTAACAGCAAACCGCTCTGTGATTACCCATCCTTTCCCAACCAAACGCAAGCCTTTGCGCCAAAGTTGATTGATACTGACGGTTTTAACAAGTCCTCAGGTCAATTAAGGTCCCTAAAAAAGACCCAGAGTTTGGCCCTGTTAACTTCATCAAAGGCCATCAATAAAGCATAAAAAAATCTATTTTTAAATATATAATGAGCTTGAGATCACCATATATACATTTAACGTTTGCATGGAAGATCCCAGTCCCTCAAGAGAATCCTGTTGGGTACACAAAAAAATGTTTTTGTCCACTGATGCTTGTTATCAAGAGAGAATAGCTTTCCAAAAAATTTCAATTGTGAAACTATCAGCATGATTTGAAAATAGGCGGCAGGTCAGGACCGGGTCCTTTTTATAGATTGGGAAGATAACGTGTGTTTCAAGGATCCTGGGAACATCCCACTTTTCAACATATAGCTAAACACATTAAGCAGGAGTGGAGCCCACAATTCTTCAAGCAGACGAAAAAGGCCTGCAGTAATACAATCAAGGCCAGGCTATTTGTTTAAAGCCTGCAGACGAACAGCTTACATGATTTCAAACAAAGTAAAATAGGTTATTGACCATCTGAGATTCTGAAACAATCATGGGGTTGCCCGAATTATATAATTTTGAAAAATGGCCAATACACTCAGCTTCTGGCACATTTATTTCAGTCCAGGTACGGTTAGTACTATGCCTAGATCCATTGTTAAAAAGTTCCCAGAATTGGCTTGAATTCATTTGGGTTGCGACGTCACTTCATTCTTTCCAAGCTATAACATCCAATTCTGTTTCACGCTTTGTAATTTCTTTTTTTATAAATTGTCCTCACTGATCTTAATCTGTCCTTAGCCATGTCTGGGTCCAACAGATGCCTTTTTGCTGCTCAACAGTTTTCTTCAAACTGACCTGGGTTGCTATTGGGGTAAGTTCCCAGACATTTACTAAAGAAGCTATCAGACGTGGATTTGGTAAGATTTCTGTAATTTTCAAAGAAATCAATGGGGGATAAATACAGACTCAGAAGGGCATTAATAGGTATTAGAATCTCAGAAATTAGCATTTGGACTTCATTGGTTAGCAGACGTGATTGCATGCACCATTTTAGGTATGTAAACCCTATTTCTACATTTACATAGCAAGTTTAAATGTATGGCGATAGCATGGTGTCACTATAAAGATCTGGGATTGTGAGGAATTCAGCCATCTGCACGTGGGAGAGAGCGCTCGCCTGGGCTTGATTTTTTAATAATGAAAATGAATGATGGGAGATCAGCCTCTGAGAAATGTGTGAGGCCATTCCATGCACATTTCATCTGCTTCCTGCACAAAACACATAGTCACATGCACTCCAGGAAGGCACAGCCTACAGGCGCTGTCTTCTCCTGTCATATTCAGATGGAATGTGACAGCCCTGGGTACATCAAAGCATATCAAGAAGGGGGAAAGGCACACCTTGCTCCAGCCATGGGCAGCCTAATTGAAATATCAAAGGCACCATTTATCTGCATTCCTTTTGTCTACTCTGGCTGGTGGCAGGACATACTAACGAGATAATTGAAGCAAGACTGCTGAAGGGGCTTGGTTGCCGAATAGACAACATGAAAGGCGGGGCTAATGCCACTTTGCTATCCAGTGTGTGAACTTGAAGCTAAGCCCTACCTCTCTGTATAAAAGGCACTGAATGGCCTGTCTCGGTCCAGCAGTTACCACGGGTGTCCCTGCAGAGCAGACCCCTTTCATATTGGAGTAGTATGTGATTTGGGGGAGTGTCACATCGTGGGGTAGATGGCGAGTCTGGGATCGGTATCGACACTGTCCGCCATAGATCCTGCCGTCACGTTCCTTTCTCCCCTACGTGCTTGCAGGTCTAGTCTTTCTCCGCTCGCGTACGCGACCGGGAGCTTTTAGCCTTCTGCTTCCGGGTCGCGCACGCGTTGCAACGCTCCCTGGTTGTCCGCTTGCTTTTGCCTCTCTAGGAAGCCTTCTGTGTTACCTCCACCCGTTCCTGCAGTTTCTTCCTCCCCTTACTTTCGTTCCTTTTCCCCTTTCTTCTCTCTCTCTCTCTCTCTCTCTCTCTCTCTCTCTTTCCTTCGTTCCATCTTCCCTCCTCTACTTTCGCTATTCTACTCCCACTCTGCTCTACCTTCCTTCCTCTCGCCTTCCTCTCGCCTTCCTCTCGCCTGCTATTAGGTCTGCCTCTGCCTTCCGCTGTTGTGGAACATATTATCATCCCGTGTACCGACCTTGCCTGCTATTTTGGACTGCCTCAGCCTCCCGTTTTTGTGAACTGTTCCTCTTCCTGTGTACCGACCTTGCCTGCTATTTTTGGACTGTTTTCGCCTTCCGTTTCTGTGGACATTGGTCCTTCATGTGAAGCTTACCCAACCTGCTTACGGATCACAACCTGAAATCTTCCACTAGGGGTTTTTTGTGCCTTTGGCTTTTTCCCCTTATCCGACGGTCACGGAGGATCTTTCACCGCCTTACCTATACGGTGTCGCGGTGGCGTCCTTTCGTGGCCGTCCATATCTTCATAAAAAAAAGGAGAAACCAGGAAACAAGGAAGGAAAGAAAATCAGGAAAAAAGACAGAGGTGAGGAGGAGGGGGAGGATTTTGAGACTGAAACTTCATTTGAAGAAGAGGACATTGCTGACCTTTGTGATAGGGAGACAAGAAGTCTGCTCTTGCCACATACTTTAAGGGAAACCTGTGTTTTAATGAAGAGTCACAGAGGGCTCAGTTAACCAGAGAGACATTTTGATCTACAACAGACAGGAAGATAGGTGGGACTTAGGTATGTGTTGTCACTCCTTGTCTGTCCTGTTGCAGAGCATTCTGGTCCTGACCTCATGCATAAGAGAAGATTGTTGGTGGGGACCCAGGACTGGTTCATTAAGGTGGGCTAAGCCTGCTCCAATTATTTGGGCTCATTTGGCTTTAAAAGAGGGCTGAGCCCCTCACTTAGCAGAGCATCTGAAAACTTTGAAAGGAGTAAGAAGAAGGACTAATTTGGACCCAGACTTAAGGTACAGTCTACCTTACATCTTCCACCAGTGAAGGAAGCCCAGAAATTCCAAGAGGGAAGCAGGATTCCTCCCCTAAACATCTCCCAGAGAACAAAGGTAGATACCACACTCAGACTCGGAGGACCTGGAGGACCCGTCTAGCAGCTCCAGAACCGGCACCCAGTCAGCACACAGCGTGCCCTGCTAGGTTCTGCCAACAAGCTTACTAGGTGGGAAGTACCGGAGAGTCTCTGGTCAAAGTACAAGGCCGTAGCCAGCAATCACTCTCCTGAGCTTTAGGCCATCCACCTTGAAAGGACATGAGCCCTGCAAAGAAGCTAGGAGGAGTGCCACAAAAGCATCATCCAGCACCCATCTTTTAAGGGCATTTTCGGGAAAGTCAAGTCCTCGAACCGCATCCAGCTGCCCCGCTGACAGATGTCACGCCGCAGTCACCAGAGCTAATCCGAGCTGCCTCAACCAGCATTCCAAATTTACCAACCAGCACAGAGACAATGATTCTTGGCCATGAGCTGCCGCACCGGACAGCCTGCAGACGTCCGTCCAGCCTCCCTTGCCGAACTGCCTGCCGTCTGGTACCCGCAGCTGTCTCCCGCCACTAACTCTGTCTCAAGGGCTGCAAATCGCCATGGAACCACCTTGACACTTTTGAGCAGCAAGAACTTCTGCAGCACCAGGTACATTGTGGTTCTTCCCCCCTGTTCCTTCTCTGAAGGCCCCTAGAAACAGTTACGACCCTTTGCCCCCTTGGTGCTGGAGCCAAATAACCTTGAACAATAAGACTGATTACTTTACAAACTAGCATCCTGTCAGTATCCAGAGTGCATCCCTTTCCTTCGTCTAACTGTCTCTGTGTTCCTTTACAGGCTGGGTTGTATTTTGTAGTGTGCTAGAACTCTCTGTTGTAGTAATAATAAAGTAGATATTTTTAACCCACCTTGACTGGACAGTCCCTTTTATCATTGGGTAATAATTGTATTTTCACGGTGTTGCAACTAACCAATGATCCACGACCTTGCATAGATAAGCCTGCCGTTCGGTCCACATTACCAAAATTGGATAATGGGATCTTATAATTCACTTGTATTCCAATCTGTTCGGATCCCTTATGGTGTACTAGAGGTGTGGGGTTGACTGATGGTTTATAAACCGATATTCATCCCTGGACCACTGGTGCCCCGGAAGTTGATTCGTCACAGGGATTACCCTGAAGTACAGTATGGAGCTCCATCTGACTCTGGAAGCACAGTGATTGTTGAACAACCTTGATGGCTATTAATTTCAAAGCCCCCAGTTTATTTAAGGGAAATCGTACATTAACCATTTGAGGCCCCCTCTCTTAACTAGATATACACTGTTTAACCCATCAACACACAACACACAACATTCGGTCCAACGTTTCGCAGGGTGGGGGGTCAATGCCTTTGACATACTCTTCATAACTTTCAAAAAGTTGATGGGAGGACCAGTTCCAAGTTTTTGTATTAAAATCTCCCCAATGATAATCCACAGTAGGGTCTCATGACAACAACAATTGATGTGATCTTTGCACAACTTTAAATCTTTAGTCTATTACTTCTACCCAGGGGCATATTAAAACATTCCTAAAAAATAAATGCTCCCCATTCATATTTTTGAGAAGCAGTATCAAGAGGTGCTGGGGGTATGTTGGTATTGTACCAATTTCTAGGGTCAGAGCAGTTCTTATAAAGGTCACCAAGCCACCAATAGGTCTAACTTGTAATTTCTTGGAGGCCTTAATTTGATATGTTACAAAGCCATCCAAGTATAAGTCTTCTATGGCCCAGGTTTGTAGCAATAGAATAATATCAAATGAGGAAAAGGTCTTCCATCCATATCCATATTGTTTAGTTTCCCTTTGTGGCCACCTAATTTCCATGAGGTAATGGTTACCAATAATGATTGTTGCACTATTCTATGCGCTACAGAGTAGGGGTTAAATGTTAAGGGGTAACACTACAGGTACTTGGGACAATTCCTCAAGAACAGTACTTTCCTTATTACCCAATAAGGGTGGAGAGGTTCTGCTATCATACTCCTCTGAATGTCGCTCAACTCTCCTATCATCGACAAGACAACAAAATTGATTTCCATTTTTATTGTGAAGCGGTTTACAGTAAACCTTACCCAAAAAATAAGAAAATACAAATACATATAAAACAGATACTTAAACATGTTCATAATGTTATAAAATCATTCAAGTCTTGTCATTACATCTTTTAAAAAATGACATATGCAATAATTAGAGAAATATTTCCCCCCGCATCAGCCTAGAGCAAAATAAATTCTTAGAAAAATTGGTATCAAACCAGTCCTCTGGACTCCATGAATGGGAACTAATGCCACCATACTGCTATATCGCCACGTGTAATCTGGCAGTAATTCTGCAGGACTGACTGGCGGTAACGGTAAATCCATTTGGTGGGATTTCGACAGGTTTACCACAGAGATACCCCCAAACTTGTGATGAGGCCCTTTATCTGTTAGCTTTCAAGTTGTACAATTTCTGCAAGGACAAGTCCATATATTAGTACCAGATTCCATAATACTGGCAAATCATCTACTTACTTTTATTAAGAGATCTGCAATACCTCTTCACTGCTACTATATATAATATACATTTCTGTGCAGACTTTTCATCCACGTGCTAAAAATGCATTTTAGCATGCCAGATAACCAGAATAGCATCAATTTAGTGTGTATACAGTTTAATAGCTGGGAGGAAAGGATTGGTAAGAGCACATATATTATTCTCCTATATTATTCTCCTCAAAATTCTCCATAAATAAATTCCCTGAATTATTTGCAAAAGTCATGCATATTGATATAACATTCTTTTGGGCAAAGAAATTGGGGCTCATTATAAGTTTGGCGGTAGCCTTGCCAGTAAAACCGGGAATGGGCAATTACTGGATCATTATGGCCCTGCCGGACCTGGTAATTGGCCATTTGCGGGCGCCGGAATGGAATGTTCCCATTCCCATTGAGCCACATAGGAGATGTGCTAATTCCACATAGGTCAATTAGAATTCTAAGAATGTGTTATATGGCCAGTGAATGAGGTTATGGATAATTACAAGAAACAGGAAATGCAAAATTGTGAAATCTCTATCAGAGACAATGTTCTCAAAATATCAAAGCTTTTTTGTTAATATATATAGACAATGTAGTTTTTCTTTTGACGAGGCTAACAAGAAAGTATGTAATTTTGTAAGTACAATCATAGGAGGAGTTAGCATTCCAAAGATAATTTCTCAAATAGTGCATTTTGTGCAAGTCTTAAAAACCACCTGATGGCTAAATGCATTGCACAGCATATATTTACAGAAAGATAAATTACATTGGTTGGTTTAACACCATATTTTATTTTATTTTTTTATTTTATACAGTCTAAAAATTCAACTTGTAAGATATCATAACCAACGTAAGATTACATTACATCACCAGTTATCGGTACAGAAAAAACAGAAACAGAAATAAAACCCTATATCAAAACCCTCACAAAGTTCATCTAGAATAAGAGCAATCTTTCTCTGAAACATAGACAAGTGGTGAATTTAAGACTCCAACACATAAACAGTTGCCAAACCTCTTTCATGACTGGCTGCTCCCAATGGGCTATCGCACCAAGGGACCTTTCCCTAAGTTGTGCCAAGGCGTCGCAGCTCAATAAAAGATGTTTAGCAGTCTCAACACTGTCCCCACCACATAGACGGCAGAGGCGGCTATCGCTAGGTATATTGCCCCCTGCCCCAACTATTTCATGTGTCTTGAGGATGGTAAACTTTACCTTTAGTTAATCCCATATGGAGGCGTTTCCAAGGAAGCTAGAGATGTAATTCGGCACCTTTACTCTGTTTAAGTAATATGCAATAAATGTTGCTGCATGGCTCTTTGAAGCAAGCTCTATCATTAGCTGCTCCCTACACTGAGTGAGTACCATTCCCCTCATACAGTTTTTTGTATTTCAGAAAGGGCCAGTCCTATGCTTCGTTTGGTGCAAGAGCAAGCCATATCCTGGCTACAGCCATATCCTGGCTACAAACCAGATTTTGACCAGGCAGCTGCTGGGCATAAAATGGAATCTAGATACTATATACAGTATGCCCAGCGTAGAGTCCGCCCCAGCATTATGTATCTTCCAGACCACGTACAGACAGTTTAGTTGTAGCTTCACATGTATGGGTATCACACCAAACTCTAAATAGGGCATTTCAATAGTTGTTTGTGAGTGCAGTCTAAGTAATCTCTTGATTATCAAGGCTTCCAGTAGGCTGGTTTTCCTAGCCAGCTCCAGAGCCCAAATGTCTGCCCTGTATTAAATAACAGAGGTGATCTTAGCCTGGTGCAGTTGTAAAATTGCACCTATCAAATAGCCACCACCCTTAGAGGCAAAAGCACTTATGGCATCCGCCTTTGTTACAGACTTTAATTTGGTCTGCTCTAGGAGCTTAAATCCCCTTAACCTTTCATCAAGGTGGATGCCCAGGTATTTGAAAACCGGGACAATTTCCACTATGGTGCCAGCAAGCATCCATTTGAAGCCTGTGGCCTTAGCTGCCTTTGGGTGAAACACCATGATTTTAGTTTTGTCTGTATTTATTAGCAGATAGGTGGATTTGACAAAGTCTGCTAATTTATTCAAGGACACCCACAGGCCCACAGGAGTAGTGTAACCCAACCATGACACTATCGCCACGTTTTGGTGGGTTTGCACGATGGCTAGGTAAAATTCCTCCCAGGTCATCTAGGTAGAGGTTAAATAATATGAGTGCCAATGTGCTCCCTTGCTTAAGACCCTTGGTGGTTATAATCCAGCCAGTTGTCATGCCGGCTTGGTCCCTATGGACCTTTATTCAGGTGTGATCTTGAAGATGAATTATCATCTTCAGAATACCCAATGGTATACCACCTGCCAGCAATTTGTTCCAGAACGTCGCCCTGTCGACGGTGTCAAATGCTGCACTGACATCAATAAATGCTCCGTACACCGTCGACCCACAAATAAGCCATGCCTGCTGGATAGCAGTATGCAGAGCCAAGCAATTGATAGTGGTGTTGGAGCCTTTACAGAAGCCAGTCTGATTGAAGGGGATGATGTTATACTTGCTAGACCATTCTTCAAGTTCCAACAGTAATATATGAGAGAAGATCTTCGAAGAAGTGTCCAGCATTGCCAGCAAGCAATCATTTTTTGGGTCTGATTGGGTTCCTTTCGTATGTATACACACATTTATGCTATCGCGTCATGAAGGTGGTATTGTTTGTGCATGGCTGATCCAAATGAATAACCAATGGAGTGCCTCGGCCAAAGAGAACAGCAGATCCCATCCGGGCCGGGGAAGTGGGACGATTTGCACATAGTGATTATTCCATGAATGTTGCAGATGTTTTTCCCATAAACCCATCTACGCTGACTCAAAAACACTAGAACATCGCTCTGGCGTCCACCTCCAAAATGTTGTACTACAAATGCTTTTCACTCCGGCCCCGCAGCTCTATTTAGGTCCCTAGCTCTACCTGAATGGCCGTTTATGATTTTCAAAAACAGGGCAGAATCACGGGTTTGCAAGGACTGTACAAGGAGATGCCAGGTAGACCATTCCTACTCGAGCCTGTGCCTCCTAAGCCATCTAGCATACTCCCTTGTTAAGGCCTTTTCCCGTAGTGCATAGGAAGGCAGATCTAGCAACTCTCGGGAATGTGCACGCAGGGCTTGATGAAGAGATCTTTCTCTCTCCTTAATTCCCTCGTCAAACCGATGGACATGTTTTTTATTTGTTATAATACCTGCCCTGTTATTGGTTGTGCCCCTTGACACAAAGTAGGTCCTGATGCTTTCCATACAGGCCTCAAGTGATCTATGGCTGTGGGCCCATCTATGTTCTCGGGAGGATTTGAGCAGTGCCCCAAGAACCAACGTAGCTATCAAGAGTTTCCCGGTCTGCAACAGATGCCCTCTCCAAAATCCCCTCATGCCAGGAAATGCGACTCAGGGCTTAGTTGACATGCACTTGCCCAGAACGAGTAGGGGTGGAAGTTACTTCCCCCAGATTTAGCAAGACCACCAAAGGGAGGTGGTCACTTTGCATGTCCTTTACCAGATCACACTGATTAGGCACATAGTCTGTGATGCTACTTGACCTGTTCCCAATCCGTGTATACCTATGTGGATTATCATATGGATAGGAGCGGTTGACCATGCTGTAGTTGTATGTGTACAGCAGCTCAGCCCAGCTGAAACCCTGTCAGCAGGGCTTATCTAATCTGCCACGTTGCACAGGGGAAGAAGTGCACTTGTGAGCGGACAGACAGCCCTCAGTAGCCTTGCCTTAAATTCCCCACAGATGATTACTGGGGCACCATGGCCCAATTTATCAAGAAACGCATTTACAGCCTGGAGAGTCAATGCATGGCACCTTTTGTAGGGGCGATCATATACATTGACAATGTAGAGAGCTTTCTTAGGTATTGAGGCCATCCCCTTGGATGTGCAGACTCTGCCCACCAAAACATTCTCTACACCAAGGGGCACATCTTCTAAAGACAAAGGTTTCTTTACACCCAATGCCAGCCCTCTTTTCGGGCAGCTTTTCAGACCCTGAACAGCAAGAGAAGAAAAAGAGGTCCAACCATTGATCACTATATCAGAAGTGAGCCATGTTTCCTGTAGAGGTATAATAAAACAATTGTCAATAAAACCAAGTAAGCCACCCTCTTCAAAAATATGTGTGTTCCCTCGAGTGTTCCAATTCAGGAGCAAAGAGCAGCCATTAGGATCACAGCTAGGAGAGTGCCCTTCCACTCTGGTGCACCATATTAGCCAGCCAAGCCCAATGGGATTCGTCAGCCTGGTTGGCCACAGTAGGTTTATTACTCAAGTGCATCACAGATGGAATAGCAAGGGGGCTGGTAGTGGTGGTTGACGCCAATCACACTCGAGCCAGAGCGGTTGCTATCATACTTAGAGCCCAATCTCCGATCTACAGGCCAGTATACATCAATTGGGATGCATTCATGGCCAAGCTTATACAAAGCCAAGCAATTGTCAAGGACATATGTCATTGTAGACTCAGAGTGGAAGAAGATATTGGACAATGTCCTCCTGTCACTCCGTTGATCTTCGGAAATGTCCACAATGTGTATGTCCTCACTGGTGATGAATCACACCATATTTGACAAAGCATTGGAGACAGTGAAAGCGGTGTGTAATCTGTGAGCCAGTACTTAAATGACTATTAATAATATTTGAAGTAACTATTCATGGTTGTTACTTAGTATGTTATAAACCTGTTAAATTTGTGAACCACCGTCCTGCAAGATGGATCTTGTTATTTTCTAGATTAAATGATAATATCACTTGTTGGACTAGAAATCAAATGGCAAGTTTTAGCATATCGAACATCAAAAACCGTATTTAAAAGTAAGATATTAGTAGTCAATTCTCTGAATCTTTACTTTACTTTATTTTCTGTAACACGCTACATGCCCAAAAGCCTCAGAGCACACACAAAATAATTGCAAAACAAAGCCACAAACAGCAGGAGATACTTTAATCTAATGATTGGCCATGTGGTAAAGCCTCATGGGTGGTCGCTGAGTTCGTAGCTCGACTACGCGGTAGGATGACTGAGTAGAGGATGCAAAAAGAAAATTGTTGTTGCCCGACATAGAAAATATTCTATTTAAGGAACAGAACTCCTGCCGAAGGTTAGTATGATGAGTAGAGTACTGAATTGGGATGGTGGGCTTCTTGGGGTGTACTGATTGAGGGTCGGTGACCCATTCCACTGAGGGTTCATTGGGTTTCGGCTCCAAGGAGTCCTCTTCTGCCACGCTCTCAGGTGTACTTCGGTCGGGCAGCCAGACATTCTCAGCCCCCTGAAGCTCAGCTCCCCCCAAAATAAAGCACCTGGTGTCTTTCGGATTCACCATAGCACCCTATGGGTTTGAAGTATGTGCAGAAAACAGAATTGCACTCGTCATCTATGCTTCCCAACTTCATTTGCAGTTTGTTACCTGTTGTTGTCTAAAATCCTGAAAAGAATAAATCAATTTGAAATGGTCTTGCGTCAGAATTATCTACCGAGATAGCTATATTCCAAATCAGCTAACCATGGATTAATTGTTCATAAACATAGAATAACTGTTTCTGCTTATACATGTAATCTCATCTGCGACCTATCATATATTCAATCAACATAACCTGGACATCAGCAAAGCACATCACATCCCAAAAAAAAGCATTTAGTTGCTAACATTCAGAATTCACAGATCTGATGAAAAGCCGCTAAATATTTTGAGATGAAAAAGAACAGTGGAAGCAGAGAATTATTGACTATTTGTTCACAGACAAGAGAAACCTCCAAGTGCTAAGCCAACAATAAATCATTGCATTCTATGCTTTCATTGGGTGCCAGTATTCAATACTTAAGATCGATTGGTTTAAAATCCGTGTCAATATCCATCTGATATGAACAAACTCATTCTCTGGAACGTCTTTAACTACTAAACTGGATGACGGAAGTTATTTTCTTTACTTTCTAAGAAAGGTGTCTGTTTAAAACGTTCAGGGGATCAGAATCACGCTGTCAATATTTTCTCTATTTCCTCTTTTTATCGTTGTTCGGAACCTTCTTTGAGTATTTCTTTATGTTTATTTGTACATTTAGATTGCGTGTTCCATGTCAAAATGGATAGTGATAGATCACGTCTGCATGATTATAGCAATATCCCTATAGTTATTTTAATTCATTAACTTGAGGAAGAGAGGAGATTTCTCAATACATGGGGCCTCATTATGACCCGTGCGGAATGGGTTAACGGGTTCGCTAATGGATGCGGACACGTTAACACCATTCCGCACGATTACGAGGTCCCCTTGCGGGACCCGGTAAGGACGCCTGGCAAAACCAGGCGTCATTACCCGGTCCCGCGAGGGGACCAGGGAGCTAACAACGGGCCGGTCGTAATCGGCCTGTTGTTAGCTCCCTCTCCCATTCCCATTGAGCCTTATAGGGGCTCAAATGGGAATGGGGAAGGTCTGGGCCCGGGTTCCCTGAGGGAGGAATTACCGGGCCCTCCGAACTCGGAATGGCCCGGTGATTCCCCATTCAGGGAACCCGGTAAAGGAGCCCGGTTTTGCAGCAGCCATGGAGCTAATAGCTCAGTGGCTGCCGCCAAACTGGTAATGAGGCCCATGGTCTCTGTAATGGATTATTAATCACATTAGAGAATTACTGCATTTAAGAAGATTGTTTTTGTGTCAATATTTTGGAATTTCATCATCGAAAGATTGTGATTATGAACTTTAATTCTGGATACTTAAAGAGTCTCATCTTCTCATTAAGTTGTGCATGCACTGGATGAAAATACTGTTCTTCAAATGCTTTTTATACTGCACTGTGTGTCAAACGTAAGGGGATAGGTGTGGTACAGCAAAACATAAATGGAGGAAGATTACCTCTCACAATAATAGGACCTCCATGTTCTATTTCTATATTGGTTCCTTGCCCCACTTTTGATGGTATATATGTTTTATCGGTATATGCTTTGGTTTATAGCTCATGTTATTAATTGTAAATAGAAAACCCGACTACTGGGTATTTATATAGATATTGATGTGCAAGATGTTGTTTTGCTAATCCTGAGAGTCATTGGCGAGTGCATGTTTTTTTTCTCCTTTTCCTTTTGTGGCTTTGGTCGTCCCTTGGTTCTTATTATGAGGGGCCGCGTGCATGGGTGTCGAAGAGGTGGAGGGAACGCCAAACTGGGGGTGCTCAAGAGGAAGGAGAGGTTTTTGGTTGGAGCATTAAAAACTTTCCCTAAATATTTGGGGCTTTTTTTTCAATCATGTCCACCGACCCTTGTTAATCACTGTTCAGCATCATCTGACTGAATTTCTGTAGATTTAACTGTAGGGTTGAATCCTATTTATCGTAATAACAAGCACATCTAGATGGGGTATATGTACAATTGGGAGCTGGATTGTCAGTGGGCTAAGCAGTTGCTCTAAGTGGTTAAAGACAACAGAGTTTCTCCGAAATCAGAAATAGAAATGCTGTTCAGAGAGAACCTCACAAGACTTTACCAGTGAAGCTGCAGCCCAGCCCACACCAATGTCCTTTGGTGTCCCACAGGGATCCTGTGTCTCCCCAACTCTTTACAACATTTACTAAAAGCCACTGTTTGAGCACCTCGGCGCAATGGGAATTTCCTTCACTGACTACGCAGATGGTACAAAAATACTCATCCCCTTGTCAGGCACTTATGATCAAGACTGCTCCACTGTAAGTACTATCTATGAGACAATCCAAATGTGGATGGCCCAACACAGCCTTTGCCTCAATGATGAGAATACAGAGCTCCTTCTAGTTGGCCACAACTAGTTGCAAATCTGGACGTGGCATACTGCCTCTTAACCGTAGACAGTCACAAAATCCCTATCTCCACCTCAGTCAAAACACTGTCATTTATTTGGATACCTCACTGAATATGTCTCCCCAAACCAATGACATTGCCTCTGCAACAGTTTGCACCACAAAACTTAAAAGAGCAAGCAGACCTTTCTTATTCATTGCCAACCGCCTCGCGATCGCCCGCGCTGTGTTGGCCAAACTGGATTATTGCAATGTCTTACTTTGTGGGATTTCAGACAAGAACATGAATAAGCTTCAGGCCATTCAAAAATAATGCCCTCATAGCAGCTCTGAACCTGAAAAGAAGGGACAACATTTCAGAGATAAGGTGGTCAGTCCAATGGCTCCCCATCTGGGAAAGAATTACATTCAAAATCCTCTCTATCATACACCACTGCCTGGCAAACAAAGCCCCCTCTTCCCTCACCTAAAAGGTCCAAAGATACTCACCAGCCACAACACTCATATCCTCCAGCAGCCAACAACTGTGTACTGTCAAATTCAGAAGAAAACGAGCAAGTGGATTCAGCTTCCCAACGGTTGTGGTAAACCTTTGGAACAATCTGCCAATTCACCTGCGATCTGAGGCATGCTACCAAATCTTTAGAAAAAAACTAAAGGCTCGCCTGTTCAACTAATCTCTTGACCCTGAAAGAACTACTCTTTCCCACCAATATAACTAGCGCCCTGATGCCAGTGGGATTGGTACGCTGCTATACATGCAGAAATACATTAAAATAAATAAAATAAATATACATGAGGTGCATGAAGCTAACTTTAATAGAAACCTCCTCCAATACATGGGGGATGTTGCTGCTCTGCACCTAACAGCAGATTCAGGTAAATGGTATCACAACCATAGTATTGTCAAGGGTTTTGACCCATGTTGAATCCTTAGACTGGGTAGATGTGGGGATGAGCTGTCACTGCCCATTATTCTATCCCAGAACAAACTAAATCAATAGACTGGGTGGATGTGGGGATGAGCTGTCGCCGCCCACATTCACGCCAGAATCCAGGAGAACTGCGCAGTTGGCACAAGACCACTCCAAAGAGACAGAAGCTTCCCCCATGTGCTTTGGAACCTAAACCACACCCATCTGGGCCAGAGCATAATTTTAAAAAAGATGGATAATTCATAGTACGGACTTGTCAGAATTATATAAGTAATATCATTATTCTTGTGATTTTTCTGTGCACGTTTTAAGAGGTGTTAGGACCCTGTGGTGTATGCTGGGGGGTTGCTAGCGGAAAATAGGGTCTTACTCCAAATGTCTGCATGTTAAAAATCTGACACTTCATCAATTAATGTCCATACTCCTTGCGCACATGTGTGTAATTTTTGGTAAATGTCCGATATTGGTAAACCAGTCAAAAAGCGCAAAATGTTATCATTTTTGAATGCAAGCCCCCAGGAAGATCAGAGGTGGACAAGCATGAACCATAATGAATATATAATGTGTACATGTAATTTCAACAAATTGTGTATCTGGGAAATTTGTATTTGAATCAAATATAGATTTGTGGGCAAATTGACCAGGGGAGGATCCTCTGTCCCATAAACAGACCTCATCATGATGACAATCCATTTCCTTCCCCCAATCATGGGAGAGGGGAGAATTGGGCCAATGACAAGTAGAGAGGGGCAGGCTCAGTTATGCCACCCACACACCCACTTCCAAAACACATAAAAAGAGACTGCTGGGACAGGTAGAGACATTCATTTTCCATTTCTGCAGAGCATTTTGACGGCCGACATCCCATCCAGACAGAGACCAGAACTAGAGGCCGCTGTATCCAGAGAGGCTAGACCAGCAGAGCAGAGCTGACCCAGACGCTGTGAGCAGAACCGCCCGAAGTCCAGTCAAGTTGACCAGATCCGTAATGAGGCCCATTCATTTCAAAATTAGGACTGAGTATCCGCCAGAACTGTGCAGAACCCAATCTCTTAGTTAAAATAATCTAATCCAAACTATTTTAACCTAATTAGAACAGCCTCCTAGAAATCGTGTCATCTGTCATTTTTAAAGCTGCACAACTGTCACCTGTCAATTCTGCAGCTGCAAGCTGTCACCTGTCATTTTGAGTTTTACTTTAAATCCGAAAATCTACCTTTATTAAATCGTCCGTATCTCTTGAACCGTTTGGGCTAGGAACGAAATGTAACTTTAATTTTACCGCAATCGCGATTTACGCACTCGCAAAATTTACCGCGATTTGCGATTTGGCCTGATTTCATCATCTGTAAAAAGATAGCCGCTTTTGCCTGAACTGCTAAAATTCGTTTGCAACCTAATAACCATCCCTGAACCATTGTTAGGGCTGACCTGAACTAATATAAAGTATCTCTCCCTCACCCTGAACCTCCTGCAGGGAATTAAAATCAATTTTAGCATCTTTTCACTTCATTGCCACCACATTTCAAAGTAATTTGCCTGTGTTTAAAACTCATACCTGTTTTCTCTAAGCTTGCTGGGGGAACTGGAACTGTGTATTGCATTATAAAGTGTGATTTGTTGGGATTCTTGAAGACTGTGTGCTCTCCTTTCCATCTCCTTATATTGTATCAAGGGGGGAGTGAGTTGCCAGAGAAAGGTGATTACATTGTTGTTGGTTGAAATCATATCAAGTTTATTTGCTGTACTGCATTTTATTACACCTTGCATTTCCTTGAAACCATCAAGCATTTTCAGCTACCTCATCCTCTATACTACTCCTAAGTGATCAAGTGTACCACTGTAACATTACCCATTGTGGATCCACATCATATGTCTAAGTGTACTATCAGATATTAATTTATTATAAAAGTGTGATAGATATATATTGTTATATTTCTCAAATAAACCTTTTAAATTTGCAAAACAGACCTACTTCTTGGCTCAGTGGGGTCAGGGGGATTCTAAGAGAGGGGTGTTATATAAGGGTTGTCATCCAGAGTACATGAACTGGACCTAAAAATATATCAATAAGGGTTTCCCTCAGCATCCCAGACTAGGCATTGACTTAGCTTTAGTGTTGAAGTGAAGCCGCTTAACAAAGTGGGGGCTCGTAGCCGGAGATTCTGGGTTAGATCTATCACTTGTGCAGATTAATACAGTGTGCTAACTGACAGGAGACATACATCCGGTCGGATCACCACGCTGTGTTACACTGTAAAGCACTCCTCAAAGGAACGCTCTAAGGAAACGGTCTGTTTTGCAAAAATAAAATACAAACTTCTGTAAGTCAGGAAGGAACTCAAATTCCAGAATGACGACACTGGTAGATATCAAAATAGCCAGAGAGCACTTCTTCCATAAGCTATTTGTGAGAGGTGAGTGGACTCATCAGGACCAAATGGTCTGGTTGCAGGCAATCGCGCAACAGGTCACTGAAACAGGGTCAGATACATGGAGAGATCAGGGTCCCCTACATGTGGCCCTGAGTGAACTATATATGGCCCCTAAAGCCAAAGATGAACATAATAAGATTGCCAGGTAGCGGTATATTTGTACCTATATATGGGAGCCATACAGAATAAATGTGCTGAAGGCCAAGACCTGGCAAATAGGCAACAGATGGCGTTAGAGAAGGCCCAATCTGATCTGGACTCTTCTGAGCAGAGGCTGCTCAAGAGCCAGGAGTCAGAAAAGGACAGCAGACAGTACATCACTAAAATAAAGGAGGATATGGATGTGCTGCAATAGGAAAAGGCGGACCAGGATACCAGATTTCTGGCCTTGCAGACCAAGAAGGTTTGGACTCCCTACTGCAGAGCCAGAAAAAGCTGGAGCAACAGTTAGACTTCAATAGGGCATGTGCTGAGCAGGTAGTCACCCTGCAAAGCCACCTAGATAGGGAGAAGGCAGAGAGCAATAAACTGATTTTGAAAGACCTGGATACCCAGGCAGAGTTTGACCAGGAGCGCCAGAAAGTTGGTGCCTTCCAAAGGCAAAGGGACGACCTGGCGGCACAGATGCAGGCTCTTAGTCAGGAAAGGGATACCTTAGGCCAGGAAGTCTGCCACTTAAAAAGGAAAATGGAAGAAAATCACCTGGCCCTCCAGGGACTGGGTGACCTCCAAAAAGAACACCAGAACTTGGTAGAGCACACCAGGAGGGTGGAGGATGCTCTGGCAAGGAAGGAGCAGGCCAATAGGGACACAGCTCAGGAGGTAACCCTCCTGCAGCAAAGACTGGCCCAGTACTCCAGGACCAATC
Source organism: Ambystoma mexicanum (assembly GCF_040938575.1). NCBI lineage: Eukaryota > Metazoa > Chordata > Amphibia > Caudata > Ambystomatidae > Ambystoma > Ambystoma mexicanum. The sequence continues at coordinate 97,108,994 of NC_090928.1, forward strand.
AGGAGGCACAGAGAGAGAATGAGGCTCTCTGCCAGCCCAATGATAGGCTCCAGCAACAGGTAGCGATGCAGGAGAGACTGATAGAGTCTAGTAAGGCCTTAACTGAGGAATTGAAAGCGCAGGCTCTTGCATTGCAACAGGAAGCAGGGGCGGATAGAGATCAGGTTCGCTGGGAAAGAGAAACTCCTGAGCTTAACCTCAGGAGCCCTAGTACCAGAGGCCTTCATCTCTCCCAGTCCCTGGACTCTGCCACCCCCATGTCCCCTCGCGCACATGAGCCCAGGGCCACGGGGATGGCAGATTACTATCCAGCTAGAAGTATGGGGCTCATAGGCCAGTACCTCCCAGGAATGGATGGGCAGGCATCCGGGTATGGGCACCCAAGCACAGTGCAATTTAGTGGGGAACCCCAGGAGAGTAGGCCCATTAAGGGCATCCTGAAAACCTCTGCCCAGTTAGGTCAATGGGGGGAGGTACTCATCAAATCCTGGCAGCAAGGAGGGCTCTGAACACTCCTCTGAGCATTACAGGACACAGGAGACCAGGTCCCCACATTCTGCCAGCCATTCCCAGGCTCGCAGAATCCGGGAAAACCCGGAAGATCAGATGGGCACCTCTGGGAGCAGTGCTTCTGAGTCAGAGGATGAATGGACCAGGGTTACCCGAACCAATAAGGCCAATAAGGCAAAAAGGGCCTTGCTTAAGGACCCATTGAAACAAAGGCAATAAGGAGTGTCATCACGCCTTATCATAAGAACGCCAAGTATTCTGTTTGGGAAAACTTGGAGCTCTATGAACAAATGATGGAGACTTTCCATTTCAAGGACAGCAGTAGCTGCATCCAGTACTTCAAATGGACCTTCTCACCAGAATACTCCAGTTTCTTTGCAGGGCTGGAGGATCAAAACCATTCAAGGTGGTCCAAATGCAGGGCTGCCATCTTGAAAGATTTTTCTGTGCACAGAAATCCTCAAGAGGCTCGCAAGGCAGCCTACAATTTGCAATGTGGGGAGGATCAGGCCCCACAAGAATTCGTGCAAGAATTGAAGCGTGCCTTTGCGCAGACCACCAGAAGGGTGCGCACGGACAGCAGAGAATTTGTCAATACTTTTTTCCATGCCTTGCCCAAATACATCATGACCCAGCTAGTGAGAGATTTTCACGAGAAGAGGTCACTAGACTGGGTCATTGAACAGGCTACCCAGATCTATGAGGTGCAGAAGCCCATAGAAAATCAAAGTAATGTGCAGAAAAACCCCAAAACCAACAGCACCCCTGCTGCTGCCAAGGTGGCGGAGGTAAAGGTTGCCCCCGTTTTAGATTTGGAGATGGGGGGGCCTAAAAACCTGCCGGCACCATATAATTCATAGCCCAGAAGGCCCTCGGGCCAGTCACAGACAGGGAGTCGAGGAGGTAGTCCCACAAATGGGGTCCCTCGCTCCCCTGATTATGTAAGTCCCCGCTACAAGGGAAACCGACCCATCCTGAGTTATGTGTGGACTCCTCCAGCCCAAGGGGGGGATCCAGCCAAGCGCCTAACCCGGGGAACTTCCCTCCTAACTTCCCCCAGGAGGGCAGAAATTCACCAAATCCTGGGCAGAACTTTTTCCCCAGGTATCCGCCCAACTTCCAACCCCAAAATCATCCATCCTTCTTTCCCCAATTCCCTGAGCCCAGCCAACCTAATCCGGGAGAGGGGAGGCCAAGGGTGGAGGGGTACCCAAATCTTCCCAACCAGGGGTACTACCAGAGAAGGGATAGCTACCCTTCCCGGGATCAGCCCAGGGGAGAAAACAGAACCCCGTATCAGCCTGAGCGGGTTTCACAACTTGAGCGCCAGGTTCAGAACATGGCACGGGATCTGGGTCACATGTTGAGGGCGCAACAGAACCCTCAGATGAGCATGCCGGCGCAGAATGCACCCAACTCTGGGCCTGGTGCTCCAGAACAATGATGGGGGCAGCACCCCGATAACCCACCGGTTCCCAGGGAGGAGGCACAAGGGGAAGGGGGGTGTAAAGTCTTGGAGGAAGCTTCCTTCACCATTTGTAAACAGCCCCTGGAAACCCAGGAACCGGAAACAAAATCTCCTACACCTGAAAGTCTGCCTCCCAAGGAGCATAGGGGGGGTAGGAGAAACAAAGTACCCAAACAGACCCACTTTGCGTAGGAGGTACAGATCTTCCAATTTGAGGGAGAGGGATCCCAAGAAGATCCTGGGAAAAGGATCTTCTCCTTCAGAGATGGGGGAACTCCTCCCAAGGAAAAATGGGTCCCATTGGAGTCCAATATAGACTGGGTAGATGTGGGGATTGAGCTGTCGCCGCCCATTATTCTATCCCAGAACAAAACCGAGTCAATGGACTGGGTAGATGTGTGGATTGAGCTGTCGCCGCCCATCATCTCACCCGAGAACCAACAGCAAGATAATCCCCTGTTTCAAATCCATCCTGGTGACTGCCTCTAAAAAGGGGGGGTGGCCCAGAACTGGAACCAGGGGAATCCACAATGGCTCTGATTTCCAGTTACACTAAAGAAACACAGTTCTTTTAACTGGGACGAATTTCAAAGAGTCAGTTGCTCTCACTGCGCTTGCAAAACGTCTCTGGTGCACTGTGTAGTGCTAAAAAACACGTGCTAGACCATCTTGGTCGGTGCATGTGTTGGCTGCCGTGCAGATGAAGGGTATCTCTAGTTTTAATTGGTCTTCTCTGTATTGGCAGGTGCAGGTTTAAAAACAAGAAAGAGCTTTCTTCAATGGGTTTCTCTCAGGAGAATGTTCACCTAAAAGATGAAAGGGACCCCTAGGTATGTGGTCTGGGGGGTCCTTTATCGGAACAAGTTGGACCTGTGCAGCTGGTGCTGTGCACTAGGTCTAGTCATCAGGGCTAGGTAGGGGGCAGCTACATGTGTGCCCACTGTGATTCGTCTACAGCAGCGTGGTCTGCAATACTTGTAGATCTCTCCCTGTAGGGATGACAGGAGGGAGGGGAGAGAGATAAAGCACGGATAAATACCCAATTCTACACCTCAACTGTAGCTAGTTACCAGAACACTGCATAGTACAAGAAATAAACAATGAACCAGAGGCTTACCCTCTCCGTGTGGTGTAAATGCTCTCCACGGGGGGGTTGAGGCAGCCCGGAACCTGGGGGCCAAATAACAGTAATTACTGTCATGTATCGATGCCAGCGTGCATCTTTGAAAGCGACAATGCTCTTAATGCAATTATGACTATTGATAACCAACTTGTGTTAATAACACTGTTAAGGTGCACGCATAACGCGTTGCAGCTTAGTTCTAGAAAGTACATTTACAACATGGAAAAATCCCCTCAGAGGTGCGAGGGTCCACGTGCCTGCCTCTCGACCCCACGTGTGGGGGAGTGGCTGGCTGCGGGAGCGCCCGGTGGGGCCGCTTACCTGGAGCAAGAGTCTCGGGTGGTCCTGCGGGCCGCGCGTGTTGTGTTGTTTCGCCGCGGCCCGCGCCATCCTACTGTTCTTGTAACCATGGCGCCCTGGGTGGCGCGGTCATGTGCACCTGACCCCAAAATGGCCGCCCCCATAAAGGAGGAGGCGGCCATCACGGGGCCAGGCGCCGCGGGCCGCGAGCCAGGCGCCATGGTGTGAGGGCCCCCCATGTGTGTATGGGTGGAAGTCTACACCTTTGAATAATGTGTCGAAGCAAAACATGCCGGTTGGTGCGCTTGGTGCAGAAACGGGTGCGCACTGAGGGCTGAGTACACCAGTGTTCCCCCCAACACCCTGTGTGCGCAGGGTGTACCAGAAAATGTCAACTAGTGTACCCAGTGTGCCAGTTGGAACATAGGTACTGTTGGTCCGGTATGGGGAGCAAAGGAATTCAAGCATTCTCCCCATCTTTCCACATACAATAGGTGGATTCATAGTTCTGTGGGACAACACATGGGCTCAATATGACTGGAGTTACAGCATGGCCAGCGTTTGCCTGCTGGTGGCTTCATTAAGTCCAGACTTGTCGGTTTGGAGGCGAAAAATCCAAAGTTGTTCTCGTCTGAAGAGCAGGTTGTGTATATTCCCTCCTCTTGTTGGAGTGGCCATTTTCTCAATTATTGTCCATGTGAAATCTGTAGGGGTGTGTTTTAATGTCACAAAATGTTCCATCATGGGTGCTGTGATCTTCTTGGTTCGTATGCAGGATCTGTGCTCTGCAAGACGTGTTTTTATCGGGCGTGTAGTCATGCCTACATATCGCTTGTTGCATGGGCATGTGATAATGTATATCACATTGCAACTGTTGCAATTCGTTAGTGTCTTTTGGATCCACGGAAAATGCCACCCTATGTCGATGGAGGTGGAACGGTTGGTGCTGGAGCATGCACTGCATGTGCCACAGGGAGTGTGGCCAGTGGCTTGATTGAGTCCCCACAGTGTATTTTGTTTAGAATCGTTCTCTTTGTAGGAGTGTACAAGGGAGTCTCGTAGGTTCTTCCTTCTTTTCAAGGCGAACCTAGGAGTTTCCAAACAATGAGAGCCAACGTTCAAGATGGGCCAAAGTTTGAGGACCTCTTTCTTAATCTTATTGGTCAGAGGCGAGAAACTAAGGACTGCTGTGATGCTGTCTTGGGATTCACTCTGTTTGGCATGATGTTCCAGGGTGGTTTCGCGTGGGATGTTCATCACGCGTTTGCGTGCCTGTTTGACTATCCGTTTGGGGTAGCCCCTGTTGGTCAGTTTTCTGGCCAGGCATGTTGACTGTTGGTTGTAATCCGGCAGTGTGGTGCAGTTTCTTCGGTATCGTAAGAATTGTCCGAATGGTAAATTTCTTCTCAGACTTGCAGGGTGGAAACTCTCATAAATGAGTAGTGAGTTTCTATCTGTCGGTTTGTTGCAGACTGTACTGACAACTGTTTCGTTCCGTATCTCGAGGGTGAGATCAAGGAAGTGGACAGACTCGGTACTATGGGTTTCTGAGAACTTCAGAAAGGGATTCTGACAGTTGAGCCACTCCATAAACAATGCAAGGTCTGGTTCATCACCTCTAAAGATGAGTAACACATCGTCAATATATCTTGACCATAATTCCAGTTTCGGTAGCCATGGATTGTCAGCTCTATAGATCTTTTCTTCTTCAAAATGAGCGACGTATAGATTGGCAAGATTGGGGGCAAACATCGCTCCCATTGCTGTCCCAGACACTTGCTCGTAAAAGGTGTTGTCATAAAGGAAAAAATTCTTAGTCAAGGCAATTTCGGCCAGTTGCATCACCAGGGTGACTGGGGTTTGCATGGGTGGATCTCTTTCTAGTAGTATCTTCTCAATGACTCTGAGTGTTGCCATTTGGGGGATCTTTGTATAAAGTGGTTCGATATCGAGTGTTACTAGGATGTTCTGAGAGGAGTTGAAAGGTTGGTCCTTGATGAGTTGCAGGACTGTTGTAGTGTCTTTAAGATAGGAATGCATCTTAACGACTTCTGGTTTCAAGAAGAAATCTACAAACTGTCACAGTGGTTCCAAGATTGAGCCTATACCTGACACTATGGGTCTGCCAGGAGGGGGATTTCTCCCTTTGTGGACTTTGGGGAGTGCGTAAAAGGCCGGTTTCTTAGGGTTCTTAGGATTAAGGAATTTGTATTCCTTGTTGCTGATTAGCTCATCCGCACTGGCTTCTTCTAAAATAGGTACTATCAATTGTCTGATGGATTCGGTGGGATCCGTGCCCAGTTGTTTGTAGCTGGACTGGTCTTTTAAGAGCTCCATAACCATCTTGTGGTATGCCGGGGTATCCATTATTACTATCGCTCCCCCCTTGTCAGCAGGCTTGATGGTAATTGCTTCGTTGTTGGCTAAAGATTGGAGTGCCTGCCTGTTCAGTTTGGAACAGTTCTTGTATCCTGGAGTTCTCTCAGCTTCTAGTTCATCGAGTCTTTTCAGGAGTGCTTTCTCAAATGTAATAGACTCGGGTGAGATGGCATGAGGTGGAGGATAGAATGTGGATCTGCCTTTCAGATTGGTAGCACTCTTTTCTCCTGCGTATGTGGCTGACCCAAAGTATTGTTTCAGTCTGATTTTTCTGATTAGCTGGGCTATTTCTATCCGTGTTTGTAATGGATCATGTTCTGCCGAGGGTACAAAAGAAAGTCCCTTATCAAGTAGGTCCCCTTCTTCCGGGGATAGAGTGTATTGGGAGAGGTTCATCACTAAGCTCTCGGTCTGAGTTCTTACCCTCTCCCCTTGTCCTGGGTTGTTGGGATTCATTCGACCGGTGGCGCTATCTGGCCTTGGCCGCGGCCCCTGCTGCGGGTGACTCGTGGTGATTGGTTCTGCCAATGCACTTGTGGTTGCCAGTTGCCTCTGCCTTTCTTCTTTGCTTTTCCTTGACCTCTTGGAAAAAAAGGTTGTGGTGGACCAAAGGTGTTGGTTGGGGCCGCATTATTCATGGAGCTATTTGATCCTGAGGCGTTAGATCCACTGCCAGAGCTGCAACTCGAAAAGGTCCAGTTGTTAGGTCTTGCTCGGTTGTTCTGGATCCTCTTTCTGTTGTGTTGGTTTACGTGTTGACCCGGTGTGGATGTGTTGTTTGCACTAAGGTCCTCGTAGTATGCATCTGTAATATAGGGATAGATTCTTTCTTGCGTGTAGGCCGCCAGGTCTTTCTTAAGTTTAGTGACTTTTTTTATTAAGGTTGAAGTCTCTAAATTCTTTCATTGCGGCCTCCAGATCTTCCAGACTTTTTTTGTATTGGGCCAGAATGATGGAGGATTTCATACTCTCTTGCTTCTCTTCTATCTCCTTCATTAGTTTCTCTGATACGGACTTGGCTGTACTAATGATTAAAATGAGCCAGTCCCTTGTACATTTATTAGATATATAGCTCCAGTCCTTCCTGAACTCTAAGTGTTCCAGGAAAATTCTGGGTTCGATCCGTATGATAAGCCCCAGAGGGGCTGCATGTGCTCGCAGGTATTCGGTCATAATGGCTCCATGCAGTTATGTCCTCATCAATTGTTTTTTTAGGACCTCCAGCTCGTTCCATTCGTTGTTCGTTGTCCCTACGGTGGGTATGGTTATCTCGTCTCCTAGGATTGAGGGGATAGACAAAATGGTATCTACCAAATCTTCTGTGAAAGCCAGGCATCTTGCTTCTGCCATTTTTTTTGTCTGGTGGTGGATCTATGGGGTATTTCCAGTTGAATGCACTTGCATGAGAAAACAGGCAAGATGGCGAAAAGGTGCTTGATCAATTCAAGCCATAGTCCACGGCCCGTGGCCGTGAGAAGGACTAGGCAAAACAAAGAGGACTATTTCAGGGGTACCGAATCCATCAGACAATTGATAGTACCTATTTTAGAAGAAGCCAGTGCGGATGAGCTAATCAGCAACAAGGAATACGAATTCCTTAATCCTAAGAACCCTAAGAAACCGGCCTTTTACGCACTCCCCAAAGTCCACAAAGGGTGAAATCCCCCTCCTGGCAGACCCATAGTGTCAGGTATACGCTCAATCTTGGAACCACTGTCACAGTTTGTAGATTTCTTCTTGAAACCAGAAGTTGTTAAGTTGCGTTCCTATCTTAAAGACACTACAGCAGTCCTGGAACTCATCAAGGACAGACCTTTCAACTCCTCTCAGAACATCCTAGTAACACTCGATATCGAATCACTTTATACAAAGATCCCCCAAATGGCAACACTCAGAGTCATTGAGAAGATACTACTAGAAAGAGATCCACCCATGCAAACCCCAGTCACCCTGGTGATGCAACTGGCCAAAATTGCCTTGACTAAGAATTTTTTCCTTTATGGCAACACCTTTTACGAGCAAGTGTCTGGGACAGCAATGGGAGCGACGTTTGCCCCCAGTCTTGCCAATCTATACGTCGCTCATTTTGAAGAAGAAAAGATCTATAGAGCTGACAATCCATGGCTACCGAAACTGGAATTATGGTCAAGATATATTGACGATGTGTTACTCATCTTTAGAGGTGATGAACCAGACCCTGCATTGTTTATGGAGTGGCTCAACTGTCAGAATCCCTTTCTGAAGTTCTCAGAAACCCATAGTACCGAGTCCGTCCACTTCCTTGATCTCACCCTCGAGATACGGAACAAAACAGTTGTCAGTAAAGTCTACAACAAACCGACAGATAGAAACTCACTACTCATTTATGAGAGTTTCCACCCTGCAAGTCTGAGAAGAAATTTACCATTCGGACAATTCTTACGATACCGAAGAAACTGCACCACACTGCCAGATTACAACCAACAGTCAACATGCCTGGCCAGAAAACTGACCAACAGGGGCTACCCCAAACGGATAGTCAAACAGGCACGCAAACGCGTGATGGACATCCCACGAGAAACCACCCTGGAACATCATGCCAAACAGAGTGAATCCCAAGACAGCATCTTAGCAGTCCTTAGTTTCTCGCCTTTGACCAATAAGATTAAGAAAGAGGTCCTCAAACTTTGGCCCATCTTGAACGTTGGCTCTCATTGTTTGGAAACTCCTAGGTTCGCCTTGAAAAGAAGGAAGAACCTACGAGACTCCCTTGTACACTCCTACAAAGAGAACGATTCTAAACAAAATACACTGTGGGGACTCAATCAAGCCACTGGCCACACTCCCTGTGGCACATGCAGTGCATGCTCCAGCACCAAGCGTTCCACCTCCATCGACATAGGGTGGCATTTTCCGTGGATCCAAAAGACACTAACGAATTGCAACAGTTGCAATGTGATATACATTATCACATGCCCATGCAACAAGCGATATGTAGGCATGACTACACGCCCGATAAAAACACGTCTTGCAGAGCACAGATCCTGCATACGAACCAAGAAGATCACAGCACCCATGGTGGAACATTTTGTGGCATTAAAACACACCCCTACAGATTTCACATGGACAATAATTGAGAAAATGGCCACTCCAACAAGAGGAGGGAATTCACACAACCTGCTCTTCAGACGAGAACAACTTTGGATTTTTCGCCTCCAAACCGACAAGTCTGGACTTAATGAAGCCACCAGCTGGCAAACGCTGGCCATGCTGTAACTTCAGTCATATTGAGCCCATGTGTTGTCCCACAGAACTATGAATCCACCTATTGTATGTGGAAAGATGGGGAGAATGCTTGAATTCCTTTTCTCCCCATACCGGACCAACAGTACCTATGTTCCAACTGGCACACTGGGTACACTTGTTGACATTTGCTGGTACACCCTGCGCACACAGGGTGTTGGGGGGAACACTGGTGTACTCAGCCCTCAGTGCGCACCCGTTTCTGCACCAAGCGCACCAACCGGCATGTGTTGCTTCGACATATTATTCAAAGGTGTGGACTTCCACCCATACACACATGGGGGGCCCTCACACCATGGCACCTGGCTCGCGGCCCGCGGTGCCTGGCCCCGTGATGGCCGCCTCCTCCTTTATGGGGGCGGCCATTTTGGGGTCAGGCGCACGTGACCGCGCCACCCAGGGCGCCATGGTTACAAGAACAGTAGGAAGGCGCGGGCCGCGGCGAAACAACACAATGCGCGCGGCCCGCAGGACCACCCGAGACTCTTGCTCCAGGTAAGCGGCCCCACCGGGCGCTCCCGTGGCCAGCCACTCCCCCACACGTGGGGTCGAGAGGCAGGCACGCGGTCCCTCGCACCTCTGAGGGTATTTTTCCATGTTGTAAATGTACTTTCTAGAACTAAGCTACAACGCGTTATGCGTGCACCTTAACAGTCTTATTAACACAAGTTGGTTATCAATATTGCATTAAGAGCATTGTCGCTTTCAAAGATGCACGCTGGCATCGATACATGACAGTAATTACTGTTATTTGGCCCCCAGGTTCCGGGCTGCCTCTACCCCCCGTGGAGAGCATTTACACCACACGGAGAGGGTAAGCCTCTGGTTCATTGTTTATTACTTGTACTGTGCAGTGTTCTGGTAACTAGCTACAGTTGAGGTGTAGAATTGGATATTTATCCGTGCTATATCTCTCTCCCCTCCCTCCTGTCATCCCTACAGGGAGAGATCTACAAGTATTGCAGACCACGCTGCTGTAGACGAATCACAGTGGGCACACATGTAGCTGCCCCCTACCTAGCCCTGATGAATGTGGCACAGCCGCGGTGCTCCACAGAAACCGGTCGGCTACAGAACGACTAGACCTAGTGCACAGTACCAGCTGCACAGGTCCAACTCGTTCCGATAAAGGACCCCCAGACCACATACCTAGGGGTCCCTTTCATCTTTTAGGTGAACATTCTCCAGAGAGAAACCCATTGAAGAAAGCTCTTTCTTGTTTTTAAACCTGCACCTGCCAATACAGATAAGACCAATTAAAACTAGAGATACCCTTCATCTGCACGGCAGCCAACACATGCACCGACCAAGATGGTCTAGCACGTGTTTTTTAGCACTACACAGTGCACCAGAGACGTTTTGCAAGCGCAGTGAGAGCAACTGACTCTTTGAAATTCGTCCCAGTTAAAAGAACTGTGTTTCTTTAGTGTGACTACGAGTTTGGGCAACACACAGTTCGATACCCCTGAAACAGTCCTCTTTGTTTTGCCTAGTCTGATTTCCAGTTGCCAACTTTTTCTTTCAGATTCCCAAGACTCTCCACAGAATTCTGCCCACATTTCTTCTCTTGCAATGTCCAAAACCAGAGAATTAGCCCACCAGTTGTCCAGAAATGTGCATTATCTGTGCCCGCTTGAGGAGAAGGAGGGAAGATATTATTCCCCGGTACAAGTACAGGGGCAGGGTACAATTTTGGCGCTAGTGGACACTGGATCTCAAGCTACCCTTCTGTCCAGAAGGGCCTTTGATGAACTGAATGCAGGAAGGGGGGAGAATTACCGTATTCCTCTCACCTCTCTTCCTGGTCAACTCCAGAACTTTGACAGGAAGGAAATTCCCGTCGAGGGGACAGCAGATTTGGACATTAAAATTGGGTGACACAAGGTGAAACACCCGGTCATAGTTGTGACTCCAGAGGGCACCCCTTGCTTACTAGGGAATGACCTCCTGAGAAGGTTGTCACCCCTAATAGATTGCGTAAACAAGGTCCTCTGGACCCAGACTAGCCGACCAATAAAATTGAAACAGAGTGTCAACCATGTTAGTTTAAACGGCACCTGCCACGTGGTTGAACAAAAATCTGACCAAGTAGAATTTCACTTCTAGAACAACCAAATCCCAGACGTGACAGTAATAGCAGTAGAACAACAGACTGGTGATGGGGGGTCCTCTCTATTTCTGAAAATCAACCTTCCTTCCAGTTTAAGGTGGTATTCCACACTGGAAGGAAACACTCTGAAATTCTTTACCAATCCACAATCAGACACTCCCACTCCTATAGTCCAGAAAGAGGTGAAATCAGCTCAGAGCCTGGCTGATATTCAGCAAATTGGAGAGCAGTTGTTCATCGGTGTTCAGTTAAATGATGGGAAGGACTCTGTTCTCGCCCGAGTGTGTGTGAACAACGGTAAGAGCTTCATCAGCGAAGCCATGTTCCGCCAACTCCCAAAAGATCCAGCCATTCCCACATTCAAACTGATAGACAAATGGGAAATGGACCTGGAAGCACCCAATTCGAAACCTCTCCTGCCAAGTAGGTGTATGCTCAAAATCTCCATTGGCAACAAGAGCATAGTCCATAATTATTGGGTCGTGCGAGATGTCACTGCCGCCTTTTACTTAGGCAGTGACATTCTCAACCGCTTCGCCATTAGTTTGGAACTAATAAACTTCACAGCTTGGTCCCGATTAGCGGATAATCTCATGGGCTTTGATGATCCAGAAAAAGCATTTAGGTCAGCTCAATTGCTACCTTATGCAGTTGAAATTCAGATTAAAGAGGAAGTCACCATCCCAGAAAGGACCCGACAATTCTCCCTGGAAGTGAAAGTTAAAAGAGGACAAAAATTGAAAAACCCTGATGCTGATATACATCTAAATGCTTCTCTCCAACAGCAAGGGTTGGGGGTAAACCCAACACCATTAGTCAACATAGAACATGACACCATTCCAATAGAGGTGGATAACAGCGACTTAAAGAGTATTACTCTAGCCGCAGGCACCATTATCGGAATGGCGGTTGATGACCGACATTTTTCCATTGATTTAGGGAATTAACTGTTAGGACCGATCCCCAAGGACTGTTTTGATAGTGACAGTGATGACAACACAACACCAGACAGGATTTTCACCCGGCATGGGGGGAACTTCCTGGTGTACACTTCTTGCCCTTATGGCAAGGAAGATGCGACTTGTGACTTCAGGAGGGATGAGGTGATTTTCCAGGTCCATGAGGGCTGCCTTACCCACCTGAAGCCTCTAGTCCAAATCAGCACTCTGACCAGGGACTTCTCCACCCAGCTGGAGGAGGCCGCTGAGATAGCCAAACCAGAAGTCTTTCCAGGCTTCAGGCAGATGGTGGAAGAGAGGGTCAACCTAGCTGATGCCTGTGTGACTCTAGAACAGAAGCAAAAGTTGAAAAAAGTTTTCTTGGATTTCCAAGATCTCTTTGCGGTAGACTCATATGACTGTGGTCGCACCGACATCCACACAACAACAATTCCCAAGGACCCTGGAATGACTCCAGTGTTTGTGAAGCAATATCGTTTGCCTCTCGCATCCATGGAGTCCCTTACTGAAATAATTAAGAACCTTGAGTTCTGGGGAATAATCCGTCCAGTACACAGCACCTTCAATAATCCGGTGCTGGGAATATTGAAGCCAAACGGCCAGTGGAGACTCTGTGCTGACCTTAGGGAGCTCAACAAACGGGTCCATACTTCCCGATGGCCTCTGCCCTATATTGACCAAGGGCTGGCCCAGATTCAACGGTCACAAGTATTCACTGCAATAGACCTGACCAATTGATACTGGACCGTGCCTGTCAGTAGGGAGGACCAATACAAACTGGCTTTTACCTTTGGGGGCCAACAGTACACATGGACCCGGACTCCCTTCGGATACCTCAACTCCGGCAATGAATTCAAAATTTTCCTACATAAGGCCATGCCCGACCTGGGTGCGAGGGGTAACCTGGCTTATGTAGATGATGTCCTCAAAGGTTCATCTGTGGAGGAACACATAGCGGAGATCCGTTATGTTCTGACGCAGTTGAGGGCCGCCGGAGCAAAATTTCCTTTCAGAAAGCACAGTGGTGTAGAACCCGTGTTAATTTCTTGGGGCATGAGATTACTCCTCAGGGTCTCTGTCCCCAGGAAAAGAAAGTGTAAGCTCTCCAAAAACTAAAGGATCCCACAACTCTGCGGGAACTAAGGAGCCTCCTTGGACTGACTAATTACAGCAGAAAGTTCATTGAAGGCTACACAGAGATCACTAGACCCTGATTCATCTCTCGAAGGGGGGGGTCAAGTGGGAATGGGGTCCAGAACAATCCGAGGCAGTAAGATAACTCAAAAGAAGCCTCTCACAAGCGCCTTGCCTAGCTTACCCTGTCAGAAGCAAGGAGTTTTTCCTGGAGACAAGGTTCTCTAATACGTGCTAGACGGCAGTATTATACCAAAAGCATGACAAGGTCAATAAAGTAATCTCCTATGTGAGCAAAACTTTATCCTCTGCGGAGGAAAAATTCAACGATTGTGAGAAGGCACTCCTGGCAACGGTGTGGGCATTGAAGAATTACTGCCCGTTTATCCAGGGGGAACACATCATAGTGGAGACTCCACACCAGCCTCTGCAATATCTCCAAAGTGACAGAATCCGGCCCGGAAATGTGAGTAATTCCTGAATTACTTCTTGGATTCTGTCAATGCAAGGCTTTCCTGTGGAGGTCAGATATGACCTCGCGCAAGGTCTGGCTTACGTGCATGATTGTGCCAGAGGAAACTGTCTCGAGGGCGAAAGTCTAAAAATCAAGGACAACATGGAGGCATACCTCGATTCCCCACACAAAGTCTTTGAAGAAGACAAGTGTGAGGGAATGCCCACTGTCTATGTGGATGGATGCTCGTACCATGTTGACAACAACGGGGAGAAAGAACTGGTGGTCGGCGTAGGGAATGCATGGGTGAATGAGTCCCCAGAACCCTCCGCTGGATACAAAATTGGTCCCCGAAGTAGTCAGGTGGCAGAATTGATGGCTGTGCATCAGGCCATTCTCACTTCTGCCCAACATCAACTCCACAAACTGGTCATAATCACAGATTCGGATTATGTACGGAACGGGTTCGTGGAGCACCTGGTTAATTGGAAAACCAGAGGCATGTTATGTGCTAATAACAAACCCCTGAAACATGGGAAGCTAATGCAAAATATTGATGATCTGGTCACATCGAATGGGATGACCATCTACTGGAAAAAGATCAAGGTTCATTCCAAAGTAGAGGGACCAGACAAAACTGGAAATGACTTAGCTGATCAGTTGGCCAAAACCGGGGCCATCCAAGGGGATCTAATAGAAATAGAGTCCCTGTTGGGGGAAATCCAGGTCACTGCCATCACTAGGTCCCAGACCAGTGCTCACAATGATCTTTCAACTGCACAATGGAGTAAGGAGACCCCTGATGCTGATTTGATTACAGCTCAGAAGGGGGATCCAATAATTGGTAAGTTTTACCAACACATTGAGGACCCTGAGAACTTTCCCCTGACGGATACCGATTACATGGGGAAAGAGGACCTAAGAGTGTTGATGAAATGTCCAAAAAGGTTTCGAATCCAAGACGGTTTGTTGGTAAGGAAATCCCAAGCTGGCCATGGTCAGTGGGTGGTCCCTACCTCATTCCGAAGCCTGATGTTAACTCACGCCCATGATGCGGCCACCGCCGGTTATAGGGGGTTTCACACAACACTGGAAATCTTAAGAGAGGTTGCATACTGGCCACACATGGGGCAGGACCTCGACCAATACTTGAAGGGGTGTCTTGTGTGTGCACAATTTCAGCCATCATCCCTCACACACCGTGCGCCTCTCCAAAAGAGGGGGATGACACTGCCATGGTCAGATTTGCAAATCGACTTTGTAGGCCCTGTAATTCGCTCATCTAGAGGAAACAAGTACATGTTGCCCGTTACATGCTTGTTTACCAAGTGGGTGGAATGTCTCCCAGCCCCCAACTGCAAGGCAGAAACAGCAGCTGCCCTTATGATCAATCACATCTTTTCCCGTTTTGGTCTACCTCAAACGATTGAGTCAGACAGAGGTAGCCACTTCACCAGTTAAGTAATGACAAAGATGTGGGAGATACTGGGGGTCAAAAGGAAGCTACATATTGCTTACAGGCCAGCTTCTTCTGGAGCAGTAGAGAGATACAACCGAACCATTGTAAGCATCTTAAAAAAGTTTGTGGCAGATTCTGGGCCAAGTTGGGATATCCGATTATCTCTGGTCCTAATGGCCATCAGATATACCCCTTCATCTGCAACTAAAATGTCACCATTTGAGTTGATGACTGGACGCAAGATGGTGCTTCCCCAGCATTTGCTCTATAGAACCCAAGAGCAAACGTTGATAAATGCCTCCACAACTCATGAGTATGTGGAGAATTTAAGGAAACACCTTCAGCATGCTTTTGCCTATGCTCAGCGGAATCTAGAAAGATCATCTGATAGCATGAAAACCCACTACGACCTGAAGACCACCAGGAAGGAATATACTGTGGGGGACCGGGTCTATCTATACAATTTCCAAAGGAACCAGGCCAAACAGCGAAAACGTTTGCCTACATGGAAGGGACCGTTTGAAATTATAGACAAGATCTCCCCTGTAGCGTACAAGATCCGCATCCCCAAAGGCAGTTCGGCAGAGGGGGAAGACAAGTGGGTACATATAAATCAGTTAAAGTGTTGCCATCCCAGGCACACCCTGCAGCAACTGGAGGAGTCCTCTGCAATACCAGAGGGGGCTGCTCCAGAGTAAGTCAGTTCAAACTCTAAAATATTCCACATATCAAAAATATAGTAATGTAATGCAAATGTTCCCTGTTATATATTGTTTTAAAAATCAGACTGCAAAATGCATTCGGATGTATAAAATGTACATGTTCGCCACACCATTAATAGTGGTGGAAAAATGTCTAGGAATGTGTATTGCCGCTTTTGCTTTATCATCCTAGGAGAGAGGAAACCATGGAGACTTACCAAAGAGGACGACCAGGGACCGGGAGCAGAGACCCGAGGGGCCCGGGGTACCGCCCAAAATTCCCATCAGGACCGGCAAGGAGAACCGATCGATCCAACTGGGTGGAGGAAAAGATGCTTAACTGTGCCATCTACAGAATTGGAAGAAGATAATGCGGACATACCAGCACAGGGCTCAAAACATCCTTGGCACCCGACTTCCCCTCGACTCGAATCAAAGCGCAGTCGGGCGGGGGGGTTTGTCAAGGGTTTTGACCCATGTTGAATCCTTAGACTGGGTAGATGCGGGAAAGAGCTGTCGCCGCCCATTATTCTATCCCAGAACAAACTAAATCAATACACTGGGTGGATGTGGGGATGAGCTGTCGCCGCCCACATTCACGCCAGAATCCAGGAGAACTGCGCAGTTGGCACAAGACCACTCCAAAGATACAACCTTCTTGTGGGGGGTTCCACATCACCACTCTACTGTAAGGATGCCATCAAAACAATGTTAAGCAAGGGTCCTATACTATCAAGCAAAAGACCACTCTATTGAAATGCAGTGACGTCAGACTATCCTCTGCTCCCCCACTCAAATCCTGCGAACACATTACAGTCAAATTTCAAACTTCCCCTAAAAGTACCATCACACTGCACTTAATTTACCGACCACCGGGCCCACCTGGCTCTTTTGAGGAAGACATCACCTCACTAGTTGCTGAAAGTTCCAAACCATCAGCACAAATGATTATACTTGGAGACTTTAATCTTGGGTTTAACGACCCCCTAGACACCCCTGCCACTGCCCTGGCCATGGCACTAGAGGAGCATGGCCTCCAACAACTCTGCTCCAAACCCACCCATTCGAAAGGCAGAATCCTCGACTGGATAACTACCCTTAACTGCAACATTACTATGAAAAATCCCACACAACTTATTTGGACTGACCACTACCTCCTCCCTTTTGACATCCTCACCAGTAATTCAGCTCATAAAAGGCCTATCATGGCACCTGCTTGCCCTACCAGGAAAAAGAGCAATATCACAGCAGAAGCCCTAATACCCCTAGTGATCCCCACATTGAACGCACTACCTGCTACAACGGACTTGAACCAATTGGTCAACGTTTACAATGAGTCCATGGCCAATGCCATCGACATCATTGCCCCACTGAAACTACGTAAAGGGATACCCAAAGCGCACCTTAACACATGGTACACCCCGGAGCTCAAAACCCTCCGTCAACAAAAAAATAAACTCGAAGCACTATGGAAATCAGTGCCCTCTGTAAATAACAGAACGAATCTCACTAACATCTCCACCCTCTACAAAAATGAGATTATACGTGCCAAGAAAGAATCTCTCAATACTAGGATCTCCCAGGCAAGCTCTAGTACTAAGGAGCTCTTTAACATACTAAAGGAACTAGAAAACCCCATTACTCCTACCGACTCCTGCACTAAGGATAAACTTTGGTGCACAGGGATCCAGAATGCCCTAGCTAACAAAATCTTAGGGCTCCAAACTAAAATTAACAACAAACGACAACAACTCACTCTTGATCCTACTTCCACCCCCACTCCCCCTCCACTTACTGCCATTAGTTCAGGCTTCACTTTCAAAAAAGTATCCATATTGGAGGTTCAGAAAATTATAACATCCCTGAAACCATCGAACTGCAAGGGGGACAGCTGCCCCGCACAGATTATAAAAGATGCAGCTAGGGATCTCTCCCCTTTTATCACTAAATTAATAAACCTGTCCTTCGCCAATAACATGGTCCCCAGCAATCTGAAACAGTCTTGGGTCCTACCTCTACTAAAAAAAACTACTCTCAACCCTGACATTCCCACGAATTATAGACCTATTACCACCGTCCCATTCCTACTAAAAATTTTGGATAAAGTGGCTTATCTACAAATCCAGGACTACCTCGAGACTAATCATCTACTAGGAACTCGCCAATCCGGCTTTCGACCACAACATGGGACAGAGACAGCCCTTGTTGATCTCAAATGCCAGATAGACGAACTCAAAGACAAAGGCAAGGCTGCCATCCTTCTACTCCTTGACCTCTCCGCCGCCTTTGACCTGGTCGACCATAAAATCCTGTGCAACCATCTGTCTCTGGCAGCACACTTCTCTCACTCTGCGGTCACATGGATCCAATCTTTCCTCGACAATAGAACCATGCGGGTCTTCTCTCCCCTAGCAGCGGCTGACCCCATCCCCATCACCTGTGGTGTCCCACAAGGTTCCTGTGTCTCACCTACTCTATACAATATATTCACCAAGCCCCTATTCGATAAGCTGGACAATCTGGGTGTCACCTACACAAACTACGCAGATGACACCCAGATACTCCTCACCTTATCAGGTAACTACAACAAGGACGCCAAATGGATCAATGAAGTCTTTTCCATCATTCAGGCATGGATGGCCACACATGGCCTGTGCCTGAATGATGACAAGACCGAACTGCTTCTTGTCGGCTCACCTAACACTATCCGAAAACTCTGTCCCGGCTACACTAGCTTCACTATTGACGGTAACACCATACCCATCGCCAAGAGCGTAAAAACCCTCGGCTTCCACCTAGACACGAACACTAACCTAGCTAAACAAATCAACATGACCGCCTCGGCCACTGCCTACACTGGCAAACTTATCAGGGCCTGCAGACCATTGATCTCCCCTAGCAATTGCCTCATCCTAGCCAGAGCTCTCATTCAATCTAAACTGGACTACTGTAATAGCCTCTATGTAGGTGCCAACAAAACAGTAATCAATAAATTGCAAGTCCTACAAAACAATGCACTCCGTGCCGCCCTCAATATTCCCAGAAGGGAACACATCTCCGCCACCAGAACTGCCTGTAAATGGTTGTCCATACAACAAAAAATAGACCTGAAAACTATTTGCCTTACTTACAAAGCCCTTAATCATCTTGCCCCGCCCTACCTCTCTAACAAATTTACACTAAGACAGAACACCAGAACCACCAGATCGTCCAACACACTACAACTAACAGTTCCCAAATACTCCCTCAAAAGAGCCGGCGGATCCAGCTTCCCAGCTCTGGCATCACAACTTTGGAACTCCATCCCACTGGATATTAAATCTACACCCACCTTCCAACCCTTCAGAACTAAGGTCATCTCCTGGCTAATCAACAAATAACTGTCCTACCACATATGTATGCACACCCTTTCTCCAATTTTACCTATGTTGTTTGACCACTATTATCTATGCATTTCTGCCTTTTTGTTCAGCTCTCCTATGACTTATTACTACTGTACCATTGTCTGTTATTTGTAACCTGATGTTCAAAGCGCACATATACCTCTGGGTCAAGAGCGCTATATAAATAAATAAACAAACAAACAAACAAGCAGTAATTCAAGACAGATCCCAAAAATGGATGCAATACCGGTACTCACCACTATCAGAAAGCTGGCGTTTTAAAACCACCAGACTTTTGTGTAAAACTGAACAGGGGAACCCAAACCAGGCCAAGGAAAGACTTGCTAAGAGGTGGATACAATGTAAAACTATATTCTGAAATGACTTGAAGGAAGTAATTATTTAATGTATATGTACAAATTGGAAGTTTTGATTTAAACTGGGAACTAAAGTGACATTTAGCTGAATTCTGCCTGACAACAACCCCTGACAGGAGTTGAAACTTGATCAAACTGCCTTCCCAGGCCTGGCTTCCTCCTGCTTCCCCACCAAAAGGAGATGACACCTCTCTGATTAGATTAGGGGAGGGGCACCTGCAGGAGGTTGAACAAAGCCTTGTCCTGGACTCAGGCAAATGTTATATTGGGGGGGCCGTAAAGTGGCTTCCTCTTGGGAGAAGTGGGAGGAGAAGTGCCTCTGGGAGCCACCCGAGCTGGAGGCGGGGGCAGACAGAAGCTTCCCCCATGTGCTTTGGAACCTAAACCACACCCATCTGGGCCAGAGCATAATTTTAAAAAAGATGGATAATTCATAGTACGGACTTGTCAGAATTATATAAGTAAAATCATTATTCTTGTGATTTTTCTGTGCACGTTTTAAGAGGTGTTAGGACCCTGTGGTGTATGCTGGGGGGTTGCTAGCGGAAAATAGGGTCTTACTCCAAATGTCTGCATGTTAAAAATCTGACACTTCATCAATTAATGTCCATACTCCTTGCGCACATGTGTGTAATTTTTGGTAAATGTCCGATATTGGTAAACCAGTCAAAAAGCGCAAAATGTTGTCATTTTTGAATGCAAGCCCCCAGGAAGATCAGAGGCAGACAAGCATGGACCATAAGGAATATATAATGTGTACATGTAATTTCAACAAATTGTGTATCTGGGAAATATGTATTTGAATCAAATAAAGATTTGTGGGCAAAATGACCAGGGGAGGATCCTCTGACCCATAAACAGACCTCATCAGGATGACAATCCATTTCCTTCCCCCAATCATGGGAGAGGGGAGAATTGGGCCAATGACAAGTAGAGAGGGCAGGCTCAGTTATGCCACGCACACACCCACTTCCAAAACACATAAAAAGAGACTGCTGGGACAGGTAGAGACATACATTTTCCATTTCTGCAGAGAATTTTGATGGCCGACATCCCATCCAGACAGAGACCAGAACCAGAGGCCGCTGTATCCAGAGAGGCTAGACCAGCAGAGCAGAGCTGACCCAGACGCTGTGAGCAGAACCGCCCGAAGTCCAGTCAAGTTGACCAGATCCGTGATGAGGCCCATTCATTTCAAAATTAGGAGTGAGTATCCGCCAGAACTGTGCAGAACACAATCTCTTAGTTAAAATAATCTAATCCAAACTATTTTAACCTAATTAGAACAGCCTCCTAGAAATCGTGTCATCTGTCATTTTTAAAGCTGCACAACTGTCAACTGTCAATTCTGCAGCTGCAAGCTGTCACCTGTCATTTTGAGTTTTACTTGAAATCCAAAAATCTACCTTCATTAAATCGTCCGTATCTCTTGAACCGTTTGGGCTAGGAATGAATTTTACCTACTCCTTATACTTTTACCTCAATCGCGATTTACGCACTCGCACAATTTACAGCGATTTGCGATTTGGCCTGATTTCGTCATCTCGAAAAAGATAGCCGCTTTTGCCTGTACTGCTCAAATTCGTTTGCAACCTAATAACCATCCCTGAACCATTGTTAGGGCTGACCTGAACTAATATAAAGTATCTCTCCCTCACCCTGAACCTCCTGCAGGGAATTAAAATCAATTTTAGCATCTTTTCACTTCATTTCCACCACATTTCAAAGTAATTTGCCTGTGTTTAAAACTCATACCTGTTTTCTCTAAGCTTGCTGGGGGAACTGGAACTGTGTATTGCATTATAAAGTGTGATTTGTTGGGATTCTTGAAGACTGTGTGCTCTCCATTCCATCTCCTTATATTGTATCAAGGGGGGAGTGAGTTGCCAGAGAAAGGTGTTTACTTTGTTGTTGGTTGAAATCATATCAAGTTTATTTGCTGTACTGCATTTTATTCCACCTTGCATTTCCTTGAAACCATCAAGCATTTTCAGCTACCTCATCCTCTATACTACTCCTAAGTAATCAAGTGTACCACTGTAACATTACCCATTGTGGATCCACATCATATGTCTAAGTGTACTATCAGATATTAATTTATTATAACTGTGTGATAGATATATATTGTTATATTTCTCAAATAAACCTTTTAAATTTGCAAAACAGACCTACTTCTTGGATCAGTGGGGTCAGGGGGATTCTAAGAGAGGGGTGTTATATAAGGGTTGTCATCATCCAGAGTACATGAACTGGACCTAAAAATATATCAATAAGGGTTTCCCTCAGCATCCCAGACTAGGCATTGACTTAGCTGTAGTGTTGAAGTGAAGCCGCTTAACAGTATGGAACTGCAATAGTTTTCTTATGCGTCAGAAGATTGTTCAGATTGGTTACAGGGGATTGTCTTCTTGAATAATTCAAGAGGCTTTACAGAGCAGAGGGTTAGTAAAACATGTGATGGATCAAAGTACTTTAATTGGAAGTTGCTATCACCAATCCTATTTTGGGACTAGAAGAGTGCATATTTTAGCATCAACTATGGGGTGGTCTATGCATGTGTACTATGGGATTCCTTTAAGCACATTTCTCATACCTGGTCAAGTCCTTCTGCATCTGTAATTACAAGAGCTGGCAATTTGATGTGTACCGCTTGTTTGGAGAAGCTAGAAGCTTACAGAAAGAGTATGCCAAGGTGATTCGGCAATCCTCATCTCTGCAGAACTATAAAACCTCCCAGTAAATAAAATAGTTGAGGTTAAATTGATTTTCGATGATTGGTTAGGTTTGATACTACAAATATGAGGCCATATGAGTAGAGCAGTACAATTGGTCAGATTCTAGTAGTTCAAACAAGGGGAATAGGGCGAGGAATTCCAATACACAGTTTCTAGACTATGCTGAACGGGATCTTATAAGAACACTGGAGATTCCTGTGGTTTTCTGAAAGATAATCTAAGTTAATACATGAATAACAATAACAGTTTTTGCTTTGGCCACCGGAAAAGCAGCTGGTGCTGATGGTATTGCCTTACAAGGGTAACAGGTGCTCTGCCCTACTATTGCATCAGTCTTTAGCGACTCTGCCATGAAGTGAGAACAAGAGGGAGGGTCCCGGGTTAATGAAATAATTCTAGAGGATTTAATTTGCTGCAGAAAGGTCAATACTTGCTGGGTCGGACATCAGTTAGACCCATTAGTCTTTAATACATTGAAAGTGGGCTAAAGTACTGCATAGTTGCCCACGCATTGTGACTTCCACACATGTGCATTTAGATCAACACAGTTATGTCTCTGATAAAGTCACAACTCATCACACCAATTTGTAACTGGACTTGAATTTGTAACTGGCCTTGATATTGTTAGATGCTGGAAAAGCTTTTAATATGTTCCATCTGTGAATTCCTATTTCATAGCATGCAGGCAGTGAATTTGCCTGGAACCTTCTTTGCAGGTGAGGAGACCCTATGCACCAAACCATGATCACGTGGAAAAATTGAGACTTAACAGGAATATGTTCAACAATACAAGGATCATGCGAGTTGGGTCCCTAGCATCATCCCTGGCGGTGGGTCTCTAGCACCCTAAATAATACGTGACCTGCTACTTTGACCAACTGAATTGAGTATAAGAATTGTGATCATTTGATTTATTTGTATCTTAGTTAAATATGTTCTGTGTGATGGTAACTGTAATTGTATAAAAATGCCTCAATTTATTGAATTTTCGCCGTGATACCTGTGGGTCTGGGTGAGTAACAAATGTAATAAATAAAAAAAAAAATGGGGCTGGGACCCTAGTCCCATCCCTTTTTCTGTTGTTTCCTAAAGCCATTTGGAGCTTGCCTCATGATGGTAGGATGTATCGCTCTTTCCTCACCATCTCCAAGCCTTTAGCATTGGTTGTTACCTCAGACATCGAGAAGGCAGGGCCCCTTGTCCTTGCCTGGTAAGTCATTTTGAGAAGGTGTCAATGTACAAATGAAAAACAGCAAAATGGGGGTAATGTGCTGGAACCCACCTTATTATGTCGGTCGGGTGTTGCACATGTATTAATTGATCTGTATAAAGCACCTGCTCATATTGAGGTTTCAGAAATATGAATAGTTAATAGGATGAGTGACTGTGTGGCCGTTTTTTATTTTCCTGCTGTTCATGTATGCCTATTTTCCTCATGATTGTCATGAGTCTTTCATGCAGTCTCCATTTCTTTGTTTGGTAAACAATCGTTAGGAATAAATTCCATAATTATCAGATTCACTTGGGCAAATAAGTGATGGCCACGTACTCATTTTAAACCTTTTGAGGAAACTGGGGAAAGTGCTCTATCACTGTATCTTTATTGCTACGGTGCCCTTTTCAATCAAACAAAGGCATTCTGGAAAAGGGTATTGGCGCTTGTTTAATTTGAATAAATATATTGTTCCATTTTGAGGGAAGTGATGGTCATATACTTATAGAAAAAAGTCAAAAGTAAAGAGGTTAAGTTTAAATGTGCAAAATGTAACATGGTTGGACTGGACAGGGAGACACCAAATGTGTGGTTGTGATGAGCCAGCTATATTCACAGGAGGCAATCCGGCTTTATAACAATTAAGGGATGTATTTCCAATCAGTCAGTCAAACATACTTTTATTCGGTGCATGACCTCAAGTTCAAAAATAAAAATATCATATTAAAAGCTCTAAGTAAAACCACCAAATACAGATAGTCGGGAGGATTACATACAAAAACATCAGCATAACAACATTTAAGTGGAATTCATGGGATTAAATAGCATAATCAACATTCAAATGTGAAACGAAACACAGGTAACACAAATCTTAAATTAATAAAAGCCCAGGAGAACCGATGCTCGCAGCCGTGGGTACTTATTCAGCAATGGGCCCTATTGGAAACTCCATCCTTTAAGGCTCTGTTTCTCTGTAGCCAAGCCCTATAAATGTAATGAGCGGTCCTGGATTGACTCAAGAACCGCATAGCAGGGATTAGATGGCGAATGAATACCTACGTTATCAGGATAGGTCTCAAATATAGGCATCTCCGTTAATGAGTTCTATTACATATTAGCAAGAAGTGCAATGTGCTTTCAATAAATAATCCACACAAAGGATACAAGTCTGTTTGCGAACTCGCCATGACACTCTATGAGCAGCTACTGGCAAGTATCCAAGCCTAAATCGTATATATAGAGATTTCTGATAAAATGGTGAGATTATATCCAAGTAGGTTTTAAACCCTGCCTCCACCATAGATTCGAGATATTCTGTGCCAGTTTTTAGTTTCGTGGCATCAGCTATCAAATTGTCATACTTTCTTATTTTTGTGTTTGTTTTTAGGGTTCTTAAATCCTAGGCCAAAATACCCTGGGGGTAATTCTATATTTCAGTAATTTCCAGTTGGGAAAGAAATGTTTTACGTGTTGTAGCCAATTAAGACTCTCCCCTCCCCCCCTAGACTCATAACATGGGACATAGCATCCCTATATTTTCCTAAACCTAGACCATTCCAAACTCTGGCCCAATAAAAAACCGGTTTGAATGAGATCTGCGCCACTACTCGGGTGTTATCGAGTTCCAGGTTTACCAAAGCTGAGGGGGGCGAAACAGGCAGAAGCAACAGTTTCTTTAGAAACGTATTTTCACAGGTGCTCAATTTAGCAGTGTTAGCAAAACCCCACCATTCAGAACTATAAATAGATGTTGTTATTGCTTGTATTTCAAATAAGTCCAGTACAGAGTCCTCAAAGCGGACACCCAGATAATCGTAGTGGCTGATCTATAATAGTATTACACGCATTCAGTCTTAATGACTTCCTTTTAACATGCAGAGGTTTAAAGACTATAACTTTGCACTTTGCAATTTTCAAAGCCAAGTGCAATTGTGTGAATTTGCAGTTGAATATAGGTTGAATATAGACAAAGCATGCCTCAAACCTTGTGGGGTGGTAGCCAAAAGCACAGCTTCATCCACACATAGAAGAGTGCAGGGTATTTGTCAAAATCCATCATAGAGGAGTCCGGGCACCCACCCATCAATTTGTCTATGATTTACTAGACATAGATATTAAATAAGAGGGGAGACAGGACACGTCCCTGTCTAACACCAGCATTTACCAGGAACTCCTGGGTCTGCTCTCTGCCCAGCCCATATTGAACATTAGCTCTATTAGCAGAGAATAGTGAGTGTATGATAGACACAAAATCAGGGGGAGCACTGCGCTTTAAAAAGATCTTCCATAGAGCCTTTCTTGAGTCGAATGCCATTTTTAAGTCCAAAAATATCACATATAGATGTATTTTCTTTAACATTGTATACGTTACAATAATCAAACAGAGCATACAACAATTGTCAATTGTACCCCTATTGGATCTAAATCCCGTCTGAAGGTATCTAACCACTTCTTCACTAATCACTTCTTCACGACCAGCTCACTCCTGTAAATGTTAAAGAATACGTTTTCCAAAGAGTTTCCTCACCCCATTCAGCAAAGAAATTGGGCGATAATTTGCTGGGAGCGCTATGCCACCCTTTTTATAGATAGTGACAATTGTTGCCCTGTGCCAAGAGTCAGGGATTTGGTCACTTCACAAGATAGCGTTAAACAACCTGTAGAGAACTGGAGCCCATATTGCTATTTCATCTTTGAAAGGATCCACATGGATCAAATGAGGGCCAGGTGCCTTGCAACGTTTCAATGCATTAAGGGTAGCCACCACTTAATTTACAATAAATGAAAAAGAACAGGGGAAAGTGGTCTATGGACAACGGAGCTCGGAGGAAGGGAGACATTATCTTGATAAAGATTAGAGAAATGGGTTTGCCATTCAGTCTCACCACTACTACATTTCATGGCCCCATTCCCATTCAGATCGTTATCTGATATCAATTTTCAAAAGGAACAGATGTCTCCCAATTTTAAAGCCCTAAGAAGCTTGGTACACTGCTTAAGGGCAAACTCGCTTTTCATTTGCCTTGCTAACTCTTTATATTTTGGTCTTAATAATCGCAGGGTGATTTTGCCCACCCCTAATGGGTTACTCACACATGACACAATCTCATTTAGCACTGTGGCAAGCCTCATCATACCAGGTTGCTCTAGACAGAGAATGTTTATATACTTCGCAAGTAGGGAGTGAGATGTGTTGGGCTAAGTTCTTTGTGAGCTGTGCAAAATCGTCCAGTTTTGTTTCGTCACTGCAGTCCAAGCTGCAGACTGCACTAATCGTGTTTAAAATAGATGCATAGATAACATGTTTAGTGCCCTGATTCAACAAGTTGACCCATCTAATCGATTTGCGGGTGTGACTGGTTAATTCCAATGGCTGACCAATAGGGTGTGCCGTAGCTCCTTCCACCCTCTTGTTGTTTCCCTGAAATTCAGCTCTTAGGGCATAGTGATCACCTTCTGGTCTCTCACAGATCACAAAATCGCCAATCCTGGCCCAATTCTTCCCAGGAATGAGTATGTAATCAATCAGGGAAGTCCCATTTGGGCTATGAAAGGTCTTGTTGGCGGATTGATCTTTGGTAAAATGGCCATTGCAAGCCCATAAATTCAGATTGAATAAAATACACATAGATTCAAGAGTAAGCCAGTGCACAATATGTGGAGGAGTAGCATTAAGCAATGGTATATCCCAGGCCTCATCCTGTTCATCCCACAATCCAATAGGATCCTTAGTGGGTTCCAACT
Organism: Ambystoma mexicanum; assembly: GCF_040938575.1. NCBI lineage: Eukaryota > Metazoa > Chordata > Amphibia > Caudata > Ambystomatidae > Ambystoma > Ambystoma mexicanum. The sequence goes on from NC_090928.1 coordinate 97,136,325, forward strand.
GTAGGTTAAAATCCCCTACCACCACAGTATCGTTGTAATACAGCAAAGAGGGGCACGGGCCATCGATTACGTTCTGTAACTAGATGAGGGTTGTCAGCCCTTGGGAGGGCTGTTATACAAATTAAAAAGACACATTGAATCATCCTTTGCCATCCAGATCCGCAGAACTTGCAGGAGAGCCAGAGCCAATGACCTTCACCTTCCAACCAAGGGTGACATCAACCCAAATCAACAGCCCACCACTAGATCTACCTCGTGCCCCTTCAAAGCCGCAATGTGAAAAGAGTGGTAACCTTGGAAAGCAACGGGCTCAGAGGTCCAAATTTCTTGTAAGAAAATAATATTGTGCTCTCAAATGGAAGAGCACCAATAAGAGTCTACCAATAGTCAATTCACTGGTGCTACATTCCAAGAGAGTAGTTTATGGCCCCTGCTGGTCTTTAGAACTTTAATATCCCTGTTGCCCAGTCAATCTATCTCATTGAGGTCAACCAGTGGACAAGCGGGTCTAATACGGCTGCCTACAGGGTGGGTGGAGCACTCAGGGGGGGCAAAGAAATGATTACCAACTGGCCTACTGTTTCCAGTATTTAATTGGATGGAAGCGGCAAGTAAGGTTTTCAAGGCTTCACCAGATTTTAGACTGATTATTACCTTCTCCGGGATATGGTCCTAAGGTCAATGGAAAGAAGGCCATCCACCAACTCCTGGGACACCAAAAACACCTTTATGTAATAAAACCCAGAGGTAGGAATTGCCCCGCTAACTCAATCAACAATATCGTCCCTGACAACCGAGAAACAGTCCTTAGTGTGGCAAATCCAAAAAATGCACTTTTTTTTCAGGGCTTTGAGGTTCTCCGGGACTTTGGAGACAGGTGTCGGGCCATTAACCATCACAAAACTAGGGCCTCCAATTTGGCCCCTCGCCCTATTTAATCTATTGTATCAATGGAGACCAAACAGTCCAACAGGCCTGCCTATTTTAATGAGGTTTGGTTCCAATAAGGGGGGACATTGGGGAGTTCTACATGCACCTGTATAGTTTCTTCTCCCTCCCCCCAATTGAGACAAAGGGATGGGGGGAAATGTACCACTCTGGGATTTGCTACCTGTTCCTGGGTCGTGTGGAACACTCAATTGCCTAGCAACAAGGTTTCGGTCATACCGAAGTCCATGAAGGGCCCACAGCATTAGGAGGAGGCTTGGTCGAAGCCAGATTGCTAGAGTGGCTATGATTATTTGCCAAAGATGCAATCAACCCCTTAAGTTCTCTGAGTTTGTCCATAAGGTCCCTAAAGTGGTCATCCGTACTATTGATCATTACCTCCTTTAGACTGGAGATGCTATTCTCTAATGAGCTGATTGCCCTACTGCCTTCTAGATTGGTTATACCATTACCCATATCAATGGGGTATGTCTGGGTGCCCATTTCACAGAAAAAAGTTGCCATGCCCCTATGACTTCTGCTCTGGCCTCCTCTCCAATGCAGCACTCTCGGCTTTCCTTTTCACCATTTAAAACACAAAAGCATATGTGATTTAAATAAATTAAGTAAGCAACATAAGCAAGCTAAACACTTCAAAATGTAAAACTCCTGGCAGTCACTTATGTCAGCGTTGATCGCAATGCTAATGAAATCTGAGAACAACTAGGTGGAGAGAGGCACGTCCAAATGGATATGGAGGCAGCCATAGTCTGACTCTTCCTGCTCTCTTTCTCACACGTTCTCACACTTGCAAGTCAATAATATGTCATTGCAATGCTCACCAGCCGGTACAAAGAGCAACAAAAGGTAACTTTCCCAGTTCTCGGTTCGAGGGCACAAGTCACTAAATGGTCTGGTGGCTAAGTCCAGATGAGCTTATATTTGGCACATCAATAGAATAGTATAATGACCCACGCTAGCCACCCCATTTCTTGTGCAAATCCATCAGCAAAGTTAAGAGCATTTTCTGCGTTGCAAGCATCAGCTCCAGTATCACAATTCATCTCCAGCAGCCGCAGCCACAGCCTTTCCCTTATTCCGGCAGTTTCCCATAACTCTTCTCGGACTTCGATCTTCAATACTTCGAACATCTGTATGGAGCATGGGGTTGCAACGAGGGAGTAATGAAGAGCCCCTCAGGCCCCTCGAGCTGCTCAAACAGTGAGAACTGTAGTATAATTTATTGTGTTTTGGAGTACAGCGCCACTCCATGGGATCACATTTTTGCTATAATGTGGCACACATACAGCCAGCCATATGTCGCCAGTGTAACATATGGGTATGCAAATGGAGACAGGTTACAGATTTAAAAGCATAATAGAATTTTTTTTTCTCTTTGTTATTTGAAATGCCTCATTCACAGGACACCTCATTAGCTGTCTAATTGACTAACTTAATTAACAAATACTAACACCAATGCTAACTAAATAACATTATAATGTGCTCTCCATGAAGAAAAAGGAGGCAGGAAAGACATGTTCTGAGAATCAGTTTAAACATGCATTTTTCTCTGATTTTCTCTGGCTGCGCTGAAATGTGAAGGACGGAAAGGCAACAGGAAATCAAACAGAAACAGTTATTACAGTATGAAGATCCCATTGTTTGTGAAACAGGGGTGGCAACCTAATACATTTTCTGTTAATATGATTGGAGGGAAGTATATCTGAAGACAGGCTACGTAAGCTTGGGGGATGTAACAGAGGTTTGCTGGACGAGCTCTGACAGAATTAAGGGGAGATGACATTTGCTGAGCTGCGGTGAAGAGATCGCCTTTACAAATGCTGTGAGGAATTGCACTGCTGACCTTCAGAGACTGGGGATTTCTGGTCTCACTTGGCGCAGGCTTGAAAACTGTGTGTTTTCGCCGTGTCCTTCAAATTGCAAGCTTACGAGGGCAACCCTGGGTCATTCCTCAGAGGCAACCAGCCAAGGGAGTTCACGTGTGGGAGAGCAACAAATAGCTGGTAATTATCAAAAGTAAATTGAGGGTGTGCCGCGTGGATGAAGTGTTTCTCAGGCAGGAAAGATAGCAGTAGGGAATTCCTGTGTTTAACTGCCACGTTATAACGTTGCAATGTAATACTGTCCTATTGATGTAACTTTTCTTTTTCTTGTTGCAAATGTAAAGTGAAATTCATTGTATTATTGCATTTGTTTCTCTTCTGTTTATTTCAGAAAGATCTGTTTCACCAAAATGGTAATGTATTATTTTGAAATGAAATTGTTATAACATTCAGTCTGTGTAAGGGTGTTTTTGCTTCTGTTTTTCTTTGGTGCATCTAAAATAATATCCTGCAAGAAAGGGAAAGATGTTCAAATAATACACGTGCCAAGTTTCCTATACAGATGAAGCAATGTCATTAGCAATTATAAATAGCTGTGTGCGTGATTCTACTCAGTGTATGTGTGTGTGTTTTCTGAGTGGAATATAATACAATAGTTCTTGCTGAGCGTACATGAATCAGCAAAAAGAGGCCTATGGAAACATAATCTCACTAATGTAAATAAATTAGGGATAATACCACAGGGGATTGAGAATGCTATATGTGAACATTGTGGTATCTATGAATGCAGGTCCGAGGCCTCTAGTGATCACACAAACAGTCTAAGCAAAAAGAAGGGGTTTTGTATATTGGGGCTACAAATAAAACAGAAAAGTATGCTCACCAAAATACCACCAACAAAATGTATACCATCAATTCATACTGTATACTGAAATAAGGAATGGCCCATGAAAGGAAATAAGGCCAAACCATATCTAAATGCAAGGAGTAGTCATTGCCAAATTAACATTATTTTTGGCGGTAAGAAAATACCACCAGGTCCCAAATCTACACAAAAAACCCTACATATTTATGGTGCGTTGCCAGCCGGGAAAGTGATCATAGAGCACCTACTGGGTGTGGCAAGTGTGTCTCACACTGCCATCTGTACATTAAAGGGAACCCATTTCATAATAGCAGTGTGTCACTGTTAATCAGCAGGCGGGAGGCGTATTTGAAGATGCACCAAATCCTTTTATTCAGAACAAACAAAAAAAAAAAACTTTAAATGCAGTTTTCAACACAAGCACGATTTTCGTTTTTTTTCAAGGAAGCACTTCTTTCACTTTCCTGAATAAGGCCTTAAATCAGGGTTGGTGCTGTGACACGGGTTAAGGCCAAATTAATGTAAAGAAAGAAAAAAAAACAGAAGTCTTTTTAAATGTCCTTGCCTTTTATTGTGGGCCTCTTTTTCCTCCTAAGGCACTCACTAAGCGTTGCTTCAGACTTCCTATCTGAAGTTCAATAAAAAAAAGAGATGTCCATTCCGGTAACCTTTTCTTTCCTTGGTTCCGTGGGTTAAAGTAAACAGTCCATAAATCAATGCCCGTGTCGTCTAACAGCCAGCATTTATCCCGGCCAAATGGTGCTTTTCAAGTAAGCCCCTGTCAGAGGGACTCTGCGTTTTTCTGCGGCGAGAGTTCGCGCATACGGACTTCTTGCATGCCTGTGGCTCTGGCAATCAGTATGCCCAGTTAAAACCTGCTGCCTCCTCCTTCCAATTCTCCTTGCACTCGCCTTCTCCCTGGATAAAGAAAGAACAGACAGCCTCTCTGAATCCACGCATGCGTTAAAAATGCTGTCTTCCCCTCCCCTCCCAAGTCCAGGTGTGTTCAATCTTTCCGTGCTCTCATGAATCAACCCCACCCTTTCCTCGCTTTTCTCTCTGGGCTCTCCCACCTGACCTCCCTGGTTATTATTGGATTCCACCCTCCCTCCTGATATTCTGTCCGTTCTGAATGCCTTTCTTCTGCTGAGGTAATAAGGTAGGTGAAGGTCACTATGCGTTTTGGAACTAAGTGATTTGGCAGCTTTTCTTCGTGATTCAGCATAGTGCATTGTGGGAGAAGTAGTTTTCTGACATGTAGTCTCTGTAGATTTTATTTTGGAATCTCCTGGCAGAGTGGGTTTTTTCATTATGTGCGGCATGTTTTCACCGTCCATGACTGCAGGTACAGGGTGTTCTGTTAACTTTATGTTGGTGAGTGGGCTAGATGTCCCGCCACTGTTCAAATTAGGTGACTCAGGGGGTGTATCCTCACATACCTCCCTCAAGGATTCATGCCGATCGGGCTGATCTAGGGAACGAGACAGATAGTCCGCTACCAATTGATATTTTCCTGGTTTGTGCACGGTTACAAATCGGAATGGCTGTAATGTAAGAAACCATCGCAATACCCTGTGATTGGAATCTTTCTGTGTTGCTAGCCACCGTAAAGGAGCATGGTCCGTGAAAATGGTGAACTGTCTACCCAGCAGATAGTAACGTAAAGATTCCACTGCCCATTTTATGGCTAAGCACTCCTTTTCCAGGGTTGAATATGGAAGTTTGTGTGATAACAGTTTTCTGCTTATAAAAACAACTGGGATGAGTTCCTCTTCTGTTCCCTGTGATAGTACAGCCCCAGGCCGCACCCTGAAGCATCAGCTTGTAAAAAGAAAGGCTTGGAAAAATCGGGGCAGTGTAGAACCGGCCTGTTAGCGATCAGTTTGATCAGAGAATAAAAGGACCGGGTTACTTCTGGGGTGATTGTTAGCGTTTTGTTGGTTTTGAGGGCGTCTGTCAATGGGGCAGCTATAGAGGAAAAGTGAGGAATGAACCTTCTGTACTATCCCACAAATCCTAGAAAAGCCTGTATCCCTTTCCTGGTGGTGGGCACTTGGAGCTGTTGTATGGCTTGTACTTTGTCTAACAGAGGTGTTATCACTCCTCCACCCACTGAGTATCCTAAGTATTTGGTAGTGTTTGCTGCCAGTTTGGTTTCTTTAGGGTTTATGTGCAAGCCGGCTTCTCCCAATGCCATGATTACTTTTTTAAGATGGGATAAGTGTTCCTCCCAGGTGGTACTGAAAATAACTATATCATCCAAGTAGGCAGCTGCATATGGTTCATGTGGTCTTAGGATTTGGTCCATCAGGGCTTGGAAAGTGGCCGGTGCCCCATGCAGACCGAAAGGAAGGACAGTAAACTGGAAGAGGCCTTGAGGGGTTGCAAACGCTGTCTTTTCTTGATCCTCCGGGTACAGTGGTATTTGCCAATACCCTTTTGTGAGGTCCAGTGTGCTTAGATATGCTGCTGCTCCTAACCTTTCTAATAACTCATCAATTCTAGGCATGGGATAAGCTTCATAGCGAGATATTGCATTCAATTGTCTAAAATCCATGCAAAATCTTGTGGACCCATCAGGCTTAGGTACGAGTACCACTGGTGAGCACCAGGCGCTTTTGGATGGTATGATGGTGCCCAGTCTCAGCATTTCCTTTATTTCCTTATTTATGTCTTCCCGTTTGGCCTCAGGTATCCGATAAGGTCTGAGGCGGACTATTTTGCCTGGTTCTGTTTTTATGTGGTGCGACACCAGGTTGGTTCGCCCCGGCAGTCCGGAAAATACTTTTGATACAGGATCAAGGTATCCAAACAACTCTGCTAGTTGATTCTTACTCAGTTGTTGCCCGACCATCACATCATGTAAACCACTGGGTGCGTTGGGCACCAACTGTTCCGCCACCGATAATTCTGAGAGGGCTGCACACAGTATTTGTGGGGTATCCTCTCTCCACAATTTTAGCAGGTTTACATGATAATTTTTGTTTTTTTCTTTTCTGTCGGGCTGGGCTATTTCATAGTTCACCGGTCCTAAGACTTTTGTGACTTGATAAGGACCCTTCCACTGTGCCAGCATTTTATTGGTAGTTGTTGGTAATAGGACCAGGACTTTGTCTCCCACTTTAAAGGTGCGTAATCGGGTTCCTTGGTCGTAATATTTTTCTTGTTGTAGTTGGGCTCGACCTAACCTCTCTTGTGCAAATTCCCGGAGGTGCCCCAAATGTTCTTGTAAGTCATTTACATACTCAGACAACGTTTTCTCTTCTTGATTCTCCCACGTGTTCTTTAACACTTTCAGAATAGATCTTGGTTGCCTTCCAAATAACAGTTCAAAAGGGGAAAATCCTGTGGAGGATTGGGGCGTGTCGCGCAGTATCATTAGTACCCATGGTAGTGTTCTGTCCCACCCCAATCCTGTGGGACTTGTGGCCCTTCTTAACATTTGTTTTATGGTCTGATTGTATCTTTCCACAAGTCCATCAGTTTGTGGGTGGTACACAGAAGTTTTCAGATGCTTTATTCCTAATGTTTTACACACTTCTTTCATTACAAGGGACATGAAATTGCTTCCTTGATCTGTCACTATTTCTTGGGGTATTCCCACTCGGGCGTAATATGGGAGCAAGACGTCGCAGACTTGTTTAGCTGAGATACCTCGTAGGGGAAACGCTTCCGGGTATCTTGTGGCATAGTCCACTACCACCAAGAGAAACTTATACCCTCGGCTGCTAGGTTCTATGGGGCCGACAATATCCATCCCGATTCGTTGGAAAGGCTCTTTAATCAGGGGCATCCTCTGCAACGGGGCTCGAGGCGGAATACGATTACTGGTCTTTTGGCAGATGGAACATTCCTGACAATACTTAGCCACCTCTGCATATATCCCCGGCCAGTAGAAGTTCAGGAGCAGTCTTTTCAGAGTCATATTTTCTGCCAGGTGCCCCCCTGTGTTGTGGTCATGTGCTAGTTGCACCAAATTCTTGCGATAGGACAGAGGTACCAATAGTTGTTCTTTTTCTGTGTGGTCTACCCCTCTGGTTATCCTGTAGTAAAGACCCTGCTTCTCCCTAAAATATGGGGTGGAGTCTGTATTTTGGGTTGTGTCATGAGCTTGTTCTCTTGCCCGTTTTAGTGAGTCATCCGTTTCAGTTTCGGTGCGGAATAAGGGTATATGATCCTCTACTTTCCAATCTATCAGGGCTATTTCCTGGGCTTCTGCCCTCCATCCCCACTTATTCTCTCTTTTCTGTGCCCGTGACAACCGTTTCCGAAGTGGGCACCCTTTCAGTTCTGATCCGGAATACGGTGCTTCTTTTAGCCATTTTTCAAATCCGGGTAAGTCGGTACCTATCAGGACTGGGGCTGGTAGTGTAGGTATCACTGCTGCTTTTATTGGAATCTGCTCCCCCTCTATCCCCAAAGTAATGTCTCTGGTAGGATACTCTTTGACATCCCCATGCACACATTTCACAACTACTCCGCTCACCTGGTTATCTTCTTGGTTGCTTACATGGGGCTGGATCGCTGTTTGACGACTTCCGCTGTCCATCAGGGCCTGGGCGGGGTGTCCATCCACTGTTACTTCTATCACGTACGGGAGTCGCCGTCTTCGGGTTTCCTGGGACTGAATGGTTTCAATCTCCATTGGTTCTGGTTTTGCTTTTCGGGAGCAGAATCTTGCTATGTGCCCCCATTCACCACACTCAAAGCATTGTGGGCCCCCAGGGGTTCTCGGACCCCCGTTACCTGAGGACGCTCTGATTTCTGGCCGAGGTCTGGGCTCTGCCGATATCGGTCTGTAAGGCCCATTGCGCAGGGTGGCTGCGTCTCCGCTTTGTTTCACTTGGGGTGTCAGGAAGGACCTTGGGGTACCGGCTTTTTGGAAGGCAGTTGCTACGTCTATGGCTTCTGGTAGTGTTAGGTGGTGGTGTTGTCTGACCCACCTCTGTATAGGTCCGGGCATGGCCTCTACAAATTGTTCAAGGATGATTTTGTCTTTGATTTGCCCAATGGTGGAGGTGCTGGGCTGCAACCATTTCTCTGCGAGGTCCTGAATTCTATAAAATAGTTGTCTCGGGCTCTCTCCTGGTTTGAGCCTGGTCTCCCGATACTTGATCCTATAGGACTCTTCATCCATTCCCAGTCTTTCTAGGATAGTTTTTTTCAGTTCGACATATGGGGTATCCCCTGTGGGATTTGCTGCTTTATAGGCTCCCTGCATTACCCCAGTCAGCAAAGGGGCCAGAAAGAAAGCCCATCTCTCTTGTGGCCATTGGGCGGCTCTTGCTATTCGTTCAAAATTGACAAAGAAAAAACTTGGGTCATCCCCCGTTTGGTATTTCTGAAGTACTGTGGGTGGAACTGCCTGTTGAGTTCTTGTTGCCGCTACGGCTTCCCCCAGTATTCGTAGTGCTTCTCTACCTTGATCTTGGGCGGCATTCTGTACCTGGATTGCCTGCTGCAGGGCCTGGCGATCTACTTGTGCTTGGTGTCCCTGCACCTGGATTAGTTGCTGTAACTGTTGCTGACCCTCAGCCAAGGTTTTTATTACCGCTTCCATTGTTTTGTGGTTGGCGAGGTGCTATCTTTATCCCACCGCTGCCACCACTGTTAATCAGCAGGCGGGAGGCGTATTTGAAGATGCACCAAATCCTTTTATTCAGAACAAACAAAAAATAAAAACTTTAAATGCAGTTTTCAACACAAGCACGATTTTCGTTTTTTTTCAAGGAAGCACTTCTTTCACTTTCCTGAATAAGGCCTTAAATCAGGGTTGGTGCTGTGACACGGGTTAAGGCCAAATTAATGTAAAGAAAGAAAAAAAAACAGAAGTCTTTTTAAATGTCCTTGCCTTTTATTGTGGGCCTTTTTTTCCTCCTAAGGCACTCACTAAGCGTTGCTTCAGACTTCCTATCTGAAGTTCAATAAAAAAAAGAGATGTCCATTCCGGTAACCTTTTCTTTCCTTGGTTCCGTGGGTTAAAGTAAACAGTCCATAAATCAATGCCCGTGTCGTCTAACAGCCAGCATTTATCCCGGCCAAATGGTGCTTTTCAAGTAAGCCCCTGTCAGAGGGACTCTGCGTTTTTCTGCGGCGAGAGTTCGCGCATACGGACTTCTTGCATGCCTGTGGCTCTGGCAATCAGTATGCCCAGTTAAAACCTGCTGCCTCCTCCTTCCAATTCTCCTTGCACTCGCCTTCTCCCTGGATAAAGAAAGAACAGACAGCCTCTCTGAATACACGCATGCGTTAAAAATGCTGTCTTCCCCTCCCCTCCCAAGTCCAGGTGTGTTCAATCTTTCCGTGCTCTCATGAATCAACCCCACCCTTTCCTCGCTTTTCTCTCTGGGCTCTCCCACCTGACCTCCCTGGTTATTATTGGATTCCACCCTCCCTCCTGATATTCTGTCCGTTCTGAATGCCTTTCTTCTGCTGAGGTAATAAGGTAGGTGAAGGTCACTATGCGTTTTGGAACTAAGTGATTTGGCAGCTTTTCTTCGTGATTCAGCATAGTGCATTGTGGGAGAAGTAGTTTTCTGACATGTAGTCTCTGTAGATTTTATTTTGGAATCTCCTGGCAGAGTGGGTTTTTTCATTATGTGCGGCATGTTTTCACCGTCCATGACTGCAGGTACAGGGTGTTCTGTTAACTTTATGTTGGTGAGTGGGCTAGATGTCCCGCCACTGTTCAAATTAGGTGACTCAGGGGGTGTATCCTCACAGTCACTAAAAACGAATTTCAGAATGTCTCAAATGAAAGCCACATTCTCAGAGCTAGTGCAATATTTAGAGGCAAAATGATATGCACATGGAACGTGGTCATCGAACAGTGCCACAGAATGGCATGACCGCATTCATGGTGAAGTGCAGAAAGAAAAACTAGACAATATTTTTGCAGAAGGCAGCATAATTCAGGTCTGCCTTCTGAGATTATTAAATGCCACTGATAAACATGCAGAGAAAGATTGTCTGATACGGCTATGTGCCAAGATCTGGTTTATTTTGAATAGGTCCCTGCGAATGCAAGAAAATGATACCAAGCTGATTAACAGGTTAAAAGCCGACCCAGATGGGGCAAGTAAAAAGGAGGAAATGTTAAGAGCAGAATTAGAAGGATGTCAAAAAGACATACAGTTAAAATGCAGAGATTTTGATATTGAATTGTCCAAAAGCAAGAAACAATTTGAGGACAGTGAACAAGAATTGGTACACTTAAAAGCATTGGTGGACCACATTAGACAAGATAAGATGAGATGGTTTCAGAAATACAGGTTTTACAAAAAGAACATTTTGAAAAAGAAAGTGATCTCCAAAATGCAGAACAGGAAATGGTTAAAATGCTTCAAGAAAGAGACCAGAGAAACAAAGAATTCAATGAATGCCAAATGCAAATGTGCGACATGCAGGAGGTAATTAATAAAATGAGTGATGAAAACAATTACTTGCAAAATGAGGCAGACAGGCTCCTTAAGAAGTGTAAGGATTTGGAACAGCAAATGTGCATTCCAGGTCCCAGGAGAGGCGGCAGGGCACCACATTCAATGGAGTTGAGGTGAATTCTATTTCTACCCAAAGAGCTAGTGCCCCAGTGACTGGGCCGGTGACTGAACTTGGTTGCAGCGCCCTTGGGGGATTTGATACTCCCATTGGGGGCCGCCACCAATCCCATACACCTGGAACAGGGGTTGAATCACCAAATAGTGCAATTCCATGTATTGCAACAAGTAGCCCCATAAAGATAATGAAATCCATTAAAGCCCTGATCAAACCATTTAAAAAGGGAGGGGAATGCTGCATAGAGGACCACTTAGAAGCGGTGCATGACATATTTAAAGCCCTCCAGATACCTAAGGAACAATACAGGCAATATTTTCATTTAACCCTAGATGCTCCCACAGCCAGTATCATAAGAGGATTAAATGAACAGCAGAATATGACATGGGCAGAGTTTGAAAAAGAGATTAGGCGTCATTTTTCTTCTTTCCAGTCATTGCAGGAGGCAAAGAAAGTTGCTTACACAATCACTGCTGGGCCTAATACATCCCCTTGCCAGTTTTTACAAGACTTAAAAAGAGCATTTTCTCGCTTTGATGTATCTTTTGACCGCAATTCCAATTTAAAACTGCCTACTTCTATGGGCTACAGAAAGACATCATATCCCAATTGGTCCGTGAATTTGATCGTGACAAGTCCCTTGAGTGGATTGTACACCAAAGCACAAAACTATATGAAGTACTCTATTGTCAGGGTAGAGAAAGTGATAAAATGAAAGATACTAGACCTAAATCTAAAGAACCCTCAGCAACAGTGATGGAAATCAGGTCAGCCAAAATGTCCCTTGAGTCTGCTCAAAGTCCAGGTAAAAATAATTTGACACCTGAACAAAGGGGTAATCAACAAAGATCATCACTTCCTGTATCAATGTTTCAATCACATGATCCTAGTAATAGGAAAAGCTACATCAGCCCTAGGTACTTAGGAGACAGGCCCCGGGCAGGCTGTCGGCCTGATATGTCAGGTATGGACAATAACCAGAGACAAAATCAGGATCAAAGAAATGATGGTCCCTACCAGACATTGGGGACACAGAGCAGATTTGATCCCAATACCATGATATGTGGTAATCAAGATAGACCCCGATATGTGGATCGATTTGCTGATAATGGGAATCAACATAGGGGTCAATACCCACAACATGAGAGTCAAGACATGAGGCAGAACATGAACTACACTCCAGTACCAGTAAATGAACATGTGACAGAAATTTCAAATACATCTAAAAGAGAGGTACGGTTTAACCTAGATCTAAATCAAACATTGGAGATTTGTACAAATGAAAAAGGAAAACCTAAAATTCCAAAAGAACAAAGAGACAGATTTAAGAAAGATGACTCATGCATGGGGAATATCAGTGAACAAGGAGTAAGTGGGAATGCTATAGCTCCTTCCGTGGGCGATCAGAATAATAACCAAAACACAGGCAGAAAAAAGAAATACTCAAAAGGAGGGTACAGGTCAATCACCTGAAGAATTCTTTGAGCCACATATTTTTGAAGAAGGTAAAAGGACTGGTACCATACTAAATGATCACAAATACACGGAATTAGACAATGACAAATTGCCAAGTGATGTTGTTACACATGTTCAGTTGGGGGATTGTAGTGTGGCATCTGATGATACCTGGATGGATGGGCGAACAGTGGCCACACTCCAAAAAAACCTCTGAACATGGAGAAATGAATAAAGTCTCCCATGCAGAAATAAGCAAAAAGGAGGGGAAAATGTCATTCCATTTGCCAATGTGCTTAGCCAAAAGTGAAAAAGGCCTGAGAAAATGTGAGCCCTGAAATCAGTAAGAATTTGCACTTCTTATGTGTGTTAGTGGAAGTTGAAGACAGGTATTATGCTCCCATCACTGTAGAAGAAAAATGCAATACATTTGCAATGATTGACACTGGCGCACAGGCCACAATTATGTCTAAAGAACTGGTAAAGAGTATCAATGAAGGGAGATCCCCACAGAATCAGATCACAGTGAAGGAAAATCAAGGTCCAGTGCATAATTTTAATGGGCAGGAGGTGCCCATCATAGGTATCACCGAGGTTGGCCTAAAGATAGGAAAACACACAATGAAACAAGAGGTTTTGATCACATCTATTTGTGAAATTCCATTTCTGATGGGAACAGATTGCCTGAAAAGATTGTCTCCTATCATAGATGGGGTGAATGGAGTATTGTGGTCCTTAACCAAAAAAAACATTGAGACCTAAGAAACTAAAATCACAAAACAGCAATATGATGCAGTGGAGGTATATCTCCAGAATAGCTGTATACCTAGCGTCACTGTTATATTAATGTGTCAAGACAAAATGCAGAGTGAAGATGAGAAACAATCTGTACAAATATACTTGGACCCAAGGAAAAAATGGCAAACTGCCATAGATGAACACACATTACGTTTTTATTTCAAAGAGAAAACATGCAAACAGAATTCTGCTCCCAAAACAAATACAGAAAAACATATCACCACTCTTGCTGAAATACACATGGAAGATGAGCAACCATGGGTTCACATTGGTATAAATGACTATTCTAAAACAATAACAGCCACTTTAGCACTTGAACAGGAAAGGAGCTTCATTAATGAGAAATTGTTGCAAAAAATAATGGAGAGGGAGGAGATCCCGAAATTTAGAATTAAAAAACAATATGTCTCTGGTTTGGACAGTCCAGACTTTGAAGACCGAATTGCAGGTAGATGCATGCTGAAGATTAGTATTGGGCAAAAGTCAATTCACCATAATGTTTGGATAGTGAGTGGGACACAAAATGACTTTTACATGGGCAATGATATCATGCACAGAATGTGTATGGTGTTAGATTTCCTTAATCAAAAGATATGGTCACGCCTAGGTGGGCTGGCACCTGAATTTGAAGACAAAAGAAGGACTTATCATTGCACACAACTGGTCCCATATGCAATTGAATTACAGCTGAGGAAGGATACTATTATCCCTGCATTCACCAAACAGGTTACAATAACACTGAAATGCAAAAATGGACAGCAGATGGAAGACTCTGATGCATGTGTGTGCTTGAATGAATCCATAAAACAGCAAGGCCTGGATTATAAATACATTCCATTGAGAGATATTGGTGAAGGGTCTGTAAAAATTATGGTGAATAGTAAAGGTTGTCAAGATATTAATTTAGAGGAAAACTCCTCATTAGGAATGGCTATACAAAAATCACGTTTTGTGCTGCAGATCTAAATAACATGGTGATTGGAAATATACCTGAAAAGTATGTAGATGCCACGGGTGAGTTGCCAGAATACCTGAATTCTCAGCCCAAAGGAATATTTAAAATTCATTCTGTGTACCCTTATGATTCAAATGAGACAGTGTGCTGTCATCAAGAGGATTGCATAACATTTAACTTAAATGTGAAAATGAAACAGAAAATCAGCCCATTGAAGTGGAAGCTATTATGCCAAAATATTTAAAGGTGGCAGCTTTACAGAGAGACACATCCAAACAGTTAAAGGAAAGCACAGAGATTCCTATACTGGAAGATTTTCCAGAACTTTCAAAAATGTTGGAGGAGCAGATTGTATCAGCAGATGAAATGAATTGAGGAAGATATTTATGGAGTTTAAAGATGTATTTGCACAAGTTGCTTATGATTGCGGTCTAACTAATTTACACGAGGCCACGCTACCGGAAGGGTGTAGTAGCAGCCCAGTATTTGTGCGCCAGTATAGATTACCACTGGCATGTTTAGAGTCATTGGCAGAGATTATTAAAAATCTGGAGTCTCAGGGAATTATCAGGACTGTTCATAGCACATCCAACACACCTATTTTAGGTGTGTTAAAGCCAAATGGTCAATGGTGGCTATGTGCAGATTTGAGAGAATTAAATAAAAGAGTGCCAGTGTCCAGATGGCCACTCCCATTCATTGATCAAGGCCTAGCTCAGGTACATGGTTCAAAAGTGTTTACCACGTTAGATCTCACCTCTGGATATTGGTGCGTGCCATTGGCAGAGGAGATTCAGAATTTATTTTCATTTTCATTTGTTAAGACTCAATACACATGGGTTAGGGTTCCATTTGGGTATGCCAATAGTGGGAGTGAATTGGGAATATCTTTCAGAAAGGCCATGCCTGATGCAGCGGAAAGAGGTACCATAGTTTATGTGGATGATGTACTGATAAAAAATGAGAACTTCAAAAACCATTTTGATGAAATAGGACATGTTCTTGGACAATTGCAGAAAGCAAGTATCTTTACAGAAAGCACAATGGTGCAAGAAGAAAGTGAATTTTCTAGGCCATGAAGTGACTGAACATGGACTAAACCCACAAAAGAAGAAAATAGAGGCCATACAAAAACTAAAAGACCCTAAAAATGTGAAAGGGGTAAAAAGTTTATTAGGAATGACAGGCTATAACAGGAAATTCATTGAAAATGATGCTGAAATTACTCAACCATTGACTAAACTGCTAAAGCTGAATACACCCTGGAAATGGGAAAACGAGCAGTCTGAGGCAGTGGCTAAATTAAAGGAATGTCTTCCAAAGGCACCATGTTTAGCATACCCCATAAAGGATAGGGATTTCTTTATATAAATAGGTTTCTCTGAACATTGTATGTCAGCAGTGTTATCACAAAAACATGATTTGAATCACAAAACCATTGCCTATGCAAGTAAGGCATTTTGCGAAGTTGAAATTAAATTCAGTGAATGTGAAAAGGCCCTTTTCACCACTGTGTGGACGCTACAAAATTTCCACCCCATTGTTCAGGGAGAAAAGGTGATTATTGAGACAAATCATCAACCTTTGCATTTTTTAGAGAGTAAAAGAATTAGGTCAGGTAACCTAGCACAGTCCAGAATCACTTCATGGACACTGGCATTAGAGGGTTTTCCTGTAGAAGTGAGATATGGCCAAAATAAAAAGAGCCCAGTTGCTCAAGGTTTTGCAGATCTACATGACTGTGCAGCTGAACATGTATCAAATGAAGTAGAAATCTAGTTTACAGGAATTTGGGCAACCACCACACAAAGCGTTTGATGAAAAGACATGCAAGGATTTGCCAACTGTATATGTTGATGGTTGTGCTTTTCAAATTGAAAATGACAGTGATAAACAATTAGTGTCAGGGATAGGAAATGTCTGGTTGAAATGTGAAGGCATCCCCAGTATAGGGATGAGGATTGGAGCTAGGAGCAGTCAAGTAGCTGAATTGGCAGCCATTTATAAAGCAATTACTACTGCAGTTGATAATAAATTTGTCCTGGTAACTGATTCTGATTATGCACAAAATAGCTTTGTGGAATATTTACCTGGGTGGAAGGCGAGAGGCATGATTACATACAATAATAAGCCACTTAAACATGGAAAAATGATACACCAGATCAAGATCTGATTAAGGCACAAAAGGATGATCCAATTTTGGGAATATATTATAATAATTTAATAGACCCTGAAAAAAACCTTTAACAGAAAATGATTGTGTGGGAAAAGAAGAGTTGAGGGTGCTATTAAATAATAAGAAACAAATTAGACTACAGGATGGGCTCATGATTAGAGAGTCCATAACAGGACAAATACAGTGGGTGGTGCCCCTTTCATTCAGAGGGCTAATGCTACACCATACACATGATGTGATAACTGCAGGCCACAGAGGTTCACAAAAAACATTGGAGATACTAAAAGATTATGCTTACTGGCCACATATGTCCCAGGATGTGGAATTATATAATAGAGGATGTCTAGTATGTACCCAATTTAAACCTGCTTCTCCAATGCATAGAACCCCATTAATGAAAAGAGGCTTAACTCTTCCCAGGTCAGATTTGCAAATAGACTATGTAGGGCCTGTAAAGAGGTCGAGCAGGGGGAACCGTTATATTTTTAGTGTGTTGTGTTTGATGGATTGAAAGTATTCCTGCACCAGATTGTAGTGAGCAAACAGCAGCTACATTACTGGTGAATCATGTGTTTTGAAGATTTTGGTTACCACAAAGAATAGAATCAGACAGGGGAAGTCATTTCACAAGCGCTCTAATGACTAAATTATGGCAAATACTGGGTGTGAAAAGAAAATTACATATTGCATATCGAGCTGCTTCTTCTGGGGGAGTTGAACGCTGTAATAGGCCCGTTGTGGACATATTAAAGAAGTTTGCAGCAGAAGTAGGTTCCATCTGGGATTTATGTTTACCTTTGGTTTTGATGGAAATAAGATCAACCCCTGCCAAAGCAACAGGTATTAGCCCCCATGAGGTTTTGACAGGTAGGAAAATGGTGTTATCGGAGCACCTGCTATACAGAACACATGAGCAGATACTTGTGAGCGCATCTACAGTTCATGAATACATGGATGAGCTGAGGAAGCATTTACAACATGCATTTGCTTTTGTACAGCGAAATCTAGAAAGAGCTGCTGACAGTGCAAAGTCATATTATGATAAAAAGACATCAGTGACAGAGTATTGTTTGGGCGATCAGGTGTATACATTTTATTTTGGGAAAAGTAAACAGAAAAATACTAAATTTCTGGCAGCCTAGCAGGGGCCATTTCGAATTATAGATAAGATATCTCCCCTAGTGTACAAAATTTTGAAAACTGAGGGTGAAACAGCAACAGAACAGTTTGTTCATGTAAACCAAATTAAACCATTGCACCCCAAACATGAGGTAAGGAGACTTGAGCGTGTAGAAACAGATAGAGTACCTTAAATACATAAAAATAAATAAATGAGGTTAGTCATAGGGCAATGACAGAGAAATAAAAATAGATGTGATCGATTATTGTGATTATTGTGATGGAACGCGAATACTGTGACATACATATATGTATACATGAAAAAAAAATGGGGGCTGAAACTAATGGAGTTATTTTATAAAATTAAAATGTGTTAAATGTTGAATGCTGTTTTACATATGTTTGTTTTCACTCTAACATGTGTTTGATTTCAGAAGGCGAGAGGAAAAGGGCCAAATGTTTTGCAAAGCATGTTTTATTTTTGGCAAAAGGGTGAAGTTAGTATTGTGCTATGTACTTAATTTGTTTCTTTTATATTTGATTTAGAATACTAACGTATTTTGGGCCGGAGGACGCGGGAGATGATGGAGTCCTGGAGTCCCCTGCATGAAGATTAAATGATGCCTGCCTCCAACTACACCCACTCCTACAGAGAATGCACATGCATATTCACCAATTTGAATTTTCATGGGTGGAAAGTCTAGAACCTACATGGAATTTTGCAGGTGCAAAAAACCAAGTGAAATCCATTGGGACCTATGGAAATGCCATGCTCAATGCACCAACCTTGCAGGCAGCATTCATCATTGTTTTAGGGATTAGGTGTAGTTTATGTGCCCCATTCATGGAATATTTTGCACGGTTCAAAGTAACTTTGCACTACTAAAAAGTGACTTTGCACTGCCGACACAAATCCTGATTCCTGCAACTGGGCAAAGTGTATTTTTGCAGTGCAAAGTCTGTGTGAAGTCAGTGCATAGTCAGTTTTGCAGTACATAATGACTGCAAAAATACACTTTGCACAGCTCCACGAATCGGGGTTTGTGTCGGCAGTGCAAAGTCACTTTGCAGCAGTTGAAAGTCACTTTGAACTGTGCAAACAATTCCATGAATCGGGCCCTTAGTGTGTAAACTCCAGAGTTCCTGGATGTTTTGTGTGCAAACTACACTCCATCTATGAAATAAGCAAAATAAGCATGGGCAGGATAATAAGCAACATTGCAAAATTGCATGGACAGGACAGGATTGTTTGTAGGCGAGTGTAAGATTGGTGATCCTCTCCATGCAACATCCAGGTCATTCCAAAATAACTCCCTTTGTGTTCAAGGGCAGTGCGAATATTGTCAAGTTTGTTACAGAGACATTGGGCCTCATTCCGAGTAGGGCGCAAAGGGATACCGGGCAACGTAAAGGACATTGGTGCCGGTAATCACTTTGCTCCCTACTACGAGGTCCCTTTGTGGCCCCGTCCTTAACGCCTGCTTTTACCAGGCGTTATGGACGGGATCCGCAAAGGGACTTCAGAGCTAATAATGGTACCGTAACTTACGGTACCGTTATTAGCACCCTCCCCATTCCTATTGAGCCCTATGGGGGCTCAAATGGGAATGGGGATTGACATTTTCAATCAGGACTTACCGGTCCCGCAAAGGTCGGACTAGACCGGTAAATCCCCATCGAACCAGGGCAGACACAGTACCAGTATTGGTGCTAGTCATGGCGCTAATAGCGCCATGACTAGCACCGACCTTAGAATGAGGCCCATTGTGATATCTCACTGTGTACTTTGATGTACTGATTGCTCTGCCATAGCTTCTACATTAGAGATATCTTTGAAGACTCTTTCAAAGCCTGAAATTGGCTCCCTAAAGATGTTTGGGCATGAAATAAGTTTTATAACTTACAAAGTTTTTTTCTGTTATGATCTTTTTGTTTATTCTGAATTGTGTATGCTAGGCTTTATTAGCCTACCAAAAATGTTCTATCAACTTCACCAGGACTCACCTGCAATTTCCTAGAGCATTGAAAGTGGGAGTAATATGTTCACATTATGCAGTATGAAGGGATCAGACTGTTGATCCCCCAGAGCACAATGGCTTCCTCGCATGCTTTAGGTACTCCCGGGGGAGAGTTCCCACGGAGGCATCTCTGGGTGGGAACTCTGCTGACTGCTGAGGAAACGCTATTAGTCTACTGTTGGGGGGTTTCAAGGTCTGGAAAAGATCCAGGGCTACACTAATGTCGGGACTGTCGGGACTCGGGGCAAGCTGGTCTTTTGGTTGTAGCCCCTGAGCTTCTATCAGGGGCTGCAACCAAAAGACAGGGTCGAACCGGACCACAGAATGTTCTCGGGCACCAATGGAAAAGTGACCCACTGTTGCAAATGGCTACTCATTCCTTTTGTGACACTCTTTGAATAGAACCCAAGGGGGAGATTTTTGAAAAATAGTGATGCAAATTGTGCCTTTTAAAGAATATTTATTCACAACACTGGTCAAAACTAGTAGCCGTATAGTGAAGTAGCTCATCAAACGAGCACACATTTGCCAAAAAATTGGGCCACTTTGACACCAAAAAAATGGCCTATACCTTCTTTTTGCGTTTTTGGATCAGCATGGGCCTATTGCCCTATAGGCCAGTCCGGGTCTGCCAAAAGACCCGGGGTTATATCCAACCATCCTCCCCTAGCAAGGCCTTTGTCTACAGTGGGCCTTCCATATGGTAAAAAATTCATTCATCCCCTGTTTTGTTTTCGTTGGACTTTTTGGCAAAAAAAAAATTGCTGAAAAAAACATGGAAAAATATGGGGGTGGTGGAGAGGGCATATGAGTGGTAGGGTGAGGTGGGTATCGGGATAAATAATAGGGGAGCGGATTGAGGACGACCCCAAATAAAAATTACAAAATTATGATTCTTTTCGACAAACACCTTTTCCGCAAAAAGTTCAGCAGAAAAAAAAAAACAGGCAAAGAAGGAACATAGAATCCTCCATATATTATCTTAGGTACTTTTTTCAGACGTGGATTAAAGTCATTGAAATGTTTGAGAAAATCCAGTCGAATATATGATTAACTTTCAAACATGTTACTACTATGTGACAGGAAACGAGCTATCGCAATCTTAAAGAAAGACCTATTTGTATGCGTTTATTTAATTTCCCAGACTTTAAAATTGTGAATGCTCTTGGTTCTATTCCTGAAACGATTGTAGTCAGCACATATTGCTTTTCTGATGCTTAGTTTAGCAACCATTAAATATGGAGAGGACGTCTACCAAAGTTCGAACTCGTTTGTTATTTTTCAATGTCGCTGAGATCGTTTATTGTTTCAGCGTAATACGCAATATTTTTTTTAATCACACTTCGAGAACATTCGAAAGCTTAAACTCAGGTCTTTGCCAAACATCTTTCTTCGAGTGGCAGAGTCTGAGAGTGTTGTGATAACAAACGATCCCTGGGCTAAAGGAGAATACCTTCCGTGAGATGCGCACCTCTCGCGGTTTCTCATGCTCCCAGGCACAGTTTAATTTAGCGCATGGCCCTGGAATGATGTGAACTTCTTTGCAACATGCTCTAGCAGTTAAACACATCAATGCATTGCAATGTACAGACATCTGAAGTCAATGCTGCTGGGACATTGGAACTACTGTACTTATGAGCAAAGCATGGCCGAGGGAGAATGTGTCATGATGCCCTTAATGTCCAATTAGATATGTTGTATATCAAGCTTATTTTATCAGTGGACTATAACAGGTCTCCTATAGTAGAAACTCTACACTGGTGCAAGTCCATTTTTTCCAGTGTATTCTCACCAGGGTAAAAATGCTCTAGTGCAAAAAACAAATTCTTCAAAAACATGCAATATATAATGGTATTTTGCCAAGGAGAAACATTTCCCCTGTACAAAAGGTAATTCACTAGGACAACTTTTTTTTTAATTGCCATATGGTTTAAACAAAAACAAGAGAACAGAAAGTGGTGTCACAGCAACACACTGAGACACAACTAGGTGCACAACTGATACAATCAAATGATTGCAAATATATTTCTTTAAGTAATGATAAATCAATAACAAGTAACTGATCAATTCCTTTGTCAAAAAATAGTATTTTATAATATTTTTAGAAACACATTGTTTGAGCTCAGTGTTACTTCACATAGGCTTTTAGGACAAATAAAGTCATTATTGCCAGGAAATGCAATACCACAATAGCAATACAAATAAAGAACTGTTCACAGTCACAGTAATTTGTAGTTAGATCAATAAATATACATTTAATATCAGACAAATTATAAACAAAAATTCTTGATTTGACTTCATATGTTTGTCACGATATCTGGACAGGGAGTTAGCTCTAGATGTCTATTTTAGAATGCTCCACTAGTCTACTACTACGCGTTTCGGGCGGCTTGCCCTTCTTCAGGTATTGATATCGTTGCAAGTCTTCCTAGGGGGTTAATTGAAATAAGTAATTTTGTGATTAATTCTATATCTACAAGATGCATTAATGTTACTGTCATAGTAATTACTTTTAGATCAAAAGAATTATAATTATAACGCAGTTCTATACACTACCCTGTGTCTTCTAATCAGACCAATCAGGATTTTAGAATGTTGAACTGTCGGGAGTATAGGTGACACTCCTAAAAATAGAATAGAATAAAAGTAAAGGAAATTGAGATAATGGGCACTAGCCTTTAGGATACGCTACTTCACTCTGATGTACTAGGAGTAGCAAATAGAAGATCTGAGGCGGACATTTTGCTAAAAAGCGCGGTGTCCAGCAAGTAAACAGGTCTTCATATGGACTTGAGGAAAGCAGTACATATGTTTTCAATTAGTCATTATTCTATGGAGGCTACCCTCTAAGCATCCGTCCTGCTCAAATTGGACATGCAACGAAGGAGATTTTGCATTTGATGGCCAACTCACGGGGCACTTTTAGTGTTGAAACACTTTCACTGTAATAAGAAATGAATCGCGATCACTTCTCTGAATCATGTTGGTCTCTAACTCGTGATCTCTTATACAATGTGGAAAGGCATACCTATAGATAAATCTGCTGGTTCCACCCTGTTTGGCGGTTTATTTAAGTAGATGGTTGGAGTTTGTCCCCACAATGGTCCAATATCATTCATCAATTCAGCGTTGTTGTTCCCTGTTGGGTAAACACGGATCGATATTGTGGTTCTACCATATGTGATTACACATTAACGGATAGTATATTCTAAAAACAAACCGTCCACAAAAATGACAAGCAATATATTCAAAGAAAATACAGCATATGCATTCCAATATAAATTAAAACAAGAAGTCAACTTGTGCCTTTGTGTTAATACCATGCAAAATTGTACGTGCATTAATACAAACTTTGTGCACCTTACATGACCCGCATGTGCAATAGAGCAGTCACAGTCGTGTTCTGCACATGCGCAAATGCATTGTGAGTATGTGTAAGCAGCAATACAACCCATGCAGATACTGTATATGTTTGGATAGGGACTAATTCCTTTTGCAAATGCGCCACCTTGAGTTTGGTCTCACAGTTTATCGTTAAACTGTCCAGTTTGCACTGAAAATCCATCTTGCAACTAGTTTGCTGATTCGATAATGAAGAGTGGAATAAATAGGACTTTCTCCTCATTTTGGGGGAATGTTAAGGGTCAAAAATGGAACAAAGTCATTCTGTACTATTTCTGCTGATAGCATAAGGAGAAAAGTAATTTTAGCTGCTCTTCTCAAATGCGAAAGAGTGGTGCACATTTGTGGCAATGCCGATTTGCATAATAGTAGACTGAATAGGCAGCAAAAATTCTAAAATTCCTTTTACTTCTCCTTTAAACTTAATATGGTCTGTCAGCGTCTGTAAGATATATGTCTTGCCAAGCAAGCATCATGCTTTCCCAAAAATCACCATCCAGACAATCGCCCTGAGCCACGACACACCGCCACATACAGCCCAGCTGGGTTCAGAAAGCCTAACCAGCCACCCTCTCCAAGGACCCACCAGGCCCCGTCTTCAAGAGGCTATCCGGCCAATATCAATCGGGACCCATGGAGGCTCTGCTGCACCAGGCCAGCAGCCACTCAAGTCCAGGACCCACCAGGACTGAGTCACTCCTTGAGAAAGACCGTAGGTCGAAACACGTGTTGGCACTCTAGACATGCAAACATCGTAACGTGTATACCCTAATGTGTACAACCATGTCTGCCAATCTGTGGCAAGTATCATAACCTAACCAACAAACCATTACATTCGATCAAGCTGAAGCTTATAACTGTGCCCTGAATTATTTGAAACCAGATATGTGCGACCAACATATCAAACGTAACATCTGGCAACTGCCTTATCCAGCGCCAATGTAACCGGGGTTCCACAACCCAAAATTCCTGAAAATCAATGTGGCAGCAGCACACATTGTTCATTATGATTTTGGGATTCGGTTCCTAATAGCAGACACAACATCATCACTATGTGTCAAAGAGTGGAGTGAAGACCTCATTTAAACCCTGGTGTAGTTTCAGGTCTGGTGTGTTGCCTATTACTCAGTTTCCATTGGATGATGAAGGTGGGGGAAGGCTAGCTTGTAGAGGTGGCGCAGACCACACACACACAGGACCAAACACATTTTCCTGGTAACAATGGCAATGTGTGGCCATCAAAGTGCAGGCCATGATGTGGGTGTTTGTAAGTGCTATTGGATGTCTAAAATGCAAATTTCTAAAGACAAGCATGAATGGTGATGTCATCATGTGACATGTGGTATGTTACCACGTGTATGCTCTACCAGATTATAGCCACCACCTTCTCCCTAAATATGTTGTTGTCAAAAGCTACCATATGAAAAACCACCAACCTAAGAATTCACATTAAAATGGTAAGACCAGTGCATCCCGATGGATAAACAACAAGGCAAACCTCCACTCTCAGCCAACAGACATCAGTTTTTTGTTTAAACTTTACTGTGCACATTAGAAAAATAAAAAATAAAAATGAGTAAAATGTGGGAATACAAAGCAAATGTTTAACAATACATATCAAAAGTTATACATTTCATGTTGACACAGGACAATTAGATTTACAAAATCATTTCTTTTTAATTTAGAGCCTTCAATAAAAATGTATATGTTCTGTGAAGGAGACACCCTTTAAGTAATATCCTGGCTCAAGTTGACTTGATGTTAGTCATCAGCTTTTGTATGTAGGTTCAAGAACATATTCCATAAATAATAGTGCTGCTCCAGTGATCACCATCAATTCAGCACAATAAATTGTGCTCCAAAAATGATCTGTTTTTATACGATCGATACCCTCCACAAATTTCCCATATGCCTTAAAGTAATTGGCCTGCATCCCACTGCAGCATGTTAGTACATGCCTGTCGGTTTCAATCTCCAGCTGGCACTTTCAAAATGTTCTGTCTATAGGGTGAGTATTCTGTCAGGAACCATGGTATTCAGCAGTGGGAAGTATGTTCAGGTGTAAGTAAATTATACATGTTTTTAAGGCCGGGTTAGATGTTTTGGTGAGGTAAGTGTGAGGTGAGTTAAGCAGAAAACTTTGAGTAGCAAAGGTCCTGTATCTTTTCTTTTGTGCAAGCCTGACCAAGTTATTGCACCTGTCCCTTTCCCTAGCCTTGAGTTTGAGGACCTGGGTTTGTTGGGATTATCCACTATGTGATCACGTGTTATACCAAAAGCAGTTAACAACGAATCCCCCATTTGTTTCAGTTCCGCCAGGAATGTGTTTTTTTCGGTTTCCTGGAACATTTTTGGCTATGATGCTTAACAATCTATTTATACTAGTTATAGGGTGCTTCAATTTAAGGTGCAATATAGTTTGCTCTACCATCCAGGTGGTGACAGTGAACAGAGACATATTCCAACCTCAATGCTTCCACTGGGACTGCACTAGGTAAATTCATGATTGACTGCAGGACCTTTGCTTCAAATCTTTCCAACCATTCAGTCTGTTTCCAAGAAAGATCCTGCAGTCCATACAACACCGCAGGCACAATACGGTATACAGTTAGCAAGCCCTCAATGTTATTTCCTCCTCTGCAGCTCATGTATCTTTTGATGACCATCAATTTTTGCCAATTCTTAGTCGTAATGATAGCCTTGTAAAAGAGGTTAGTGGGATTCGCTTTAATCGGAAAGCTCAAGTAAATATAGCAGCTCACTACCTCAATTACTTATTAGGCAATTTTCGGACTATACACAACATTTTGTTTTTTTAGTATTAATTACCATATGATTTGCTTGCGCATAATCAGCCAAGGTGTCAAGTGTGCGCTGCAAACCTAATGCAGTTTGGTCAAAAATGATAGTGTCATCCACGTACCCTAACCACAAAATTGGTGTCCCGTTTACCCTTCGGGAGACATTTTTAACTTTCTCAAGGTGTTCTGCCATATCACAAGTATATAGATTGTACAGAAGGGGAGCTAATGCACACCCCTGCTTCAATACTTTGTTCATGGGGATATAGCTAGTTAGTTCACCCTCACGAGTAATGCGTATGGTGACCACCGTGTCAGTGTGTAGGAGTTTCAAAAAATGGAGTAGTTGGGGCTTAATTCCCGAAGCAGTTAATTCTTGACACCAAATCGAAAGCCTTACTATAATCAACAAAGCACCCATAAACATTAAGGATCAGGGCATTTTTAGATTCTGCCATTTAGATATTGGATTGTGCATACATTGTCAAGTGTTCTATGACCCTCCCTGAAGCCTGTCTGATAGGGCTTCAATAATTCCCTTTGGTCGGCCCATGCACTAAGCTGCTTAAGGTGGACACTTGAGAATATTTTTTGGCTTTGAAGTGGGAAAATGGAAAAACAGACTCCCCTCTTTCCCCTCTCGCGCCTGGCCTAAAGGTTCACGACCCAAGCACCCGCCACGAGAAGAGTTTGCCCATCTACCAGACGACCAGATACCCAGGTACAGGAACGTACGGATGTGTCCATCTGCCTGCCCAGCAGCCCGCCCTGCCCATGCCGATGCCTGCGGCATGGATCAACTGGACTAAAACTATACGTTGTTAGAGATGCCATGACGACCTAGCCAACGGATAGCACACCTGTGCCAACATACACACTGGACACTCCCGCACCAATCTACATGAAGAATATACTCAGTGCTATGACG
Source organism: Ambystoma mexicanum (assembly GCF_040938575.1). Lineage (NCBI taxonomy): Eukaryota > Metazoa > Chordata > Amphibia > Caudata > Ambystomatidae > Ambystoma > Ambystoma mexicanum. The sequence continues at coordinate 97,163,167 of NC_090928.1, forward strand.
TAGGCGACAGACATACTCACGGACGTGCATCTTTATTATTTTCCATATAGGCTTTCAGAAATGCAGAAACGCAAGACGCATCATGAACTCATCTAAAGAGCTTGCTTACGCTTCTCCTACACTTAGGTGCCATAATGAGAATTATAACGAAGACACGATACTGGCCATAAGACAATATGAGACTATAACCTAAAGCGCCTGTGCACCAGACGGTTCCACCTATATACTAGGCCTGAGTAGGCCGCAAGCAAGAGCTCCCGTGGACGTTAACAGAACAAGAGTCAGGTTGCTGATCCTGCAGAATGAGCCTGGGGAAAGCAGACAGCCAAGGTCGTAATGTTGCAAACCCACATTCCAAAAGCAGACCATCAAGGGCACGATGTTGCAACCTCGCACGCCGCGCACCAACATCAAAGTCGCACCTGCAATTAAACCAGGCACACAGTGGAAAACAATATTAATTGTGCAGAATTCTGCCTCAAACACGGTCCCATCCCATGTGACCAAGCCGAACCTGACGAGATGCCAAGCCCAGGAGGAAGGAGGCGTCTGGATCCCTCGTTACACGACACAGGCAGATACACTTGAAAGGATCAATGGACATCTGCAACGATGGGAGTAGTCGGCCGTCTAGCTCATGAATAAGTCTTCACATTGTCTGCATGTACCAATAGTGAAACATTGTTGCAAATTGCAGGTACACCGAGAGCTGGGAACAGCGATGGTCCCAGGCTGGGAAGCTCACGGGCGCACCAATCAGAACATGGGGCTCTTATCACTGACGCCATTAACATCAACCAACCATTAGGAGTCTTCATGTAACAATTCTCATGTATCTAATTGTAGGGACAACCCAGATATATCACCCGATTAAACCTCGGCCACTCATATTATTCTATATACGTATGCTATACTAACCCTACCACTCGAGCAACCAATTAAGAGTGGCGATAGGTTTTTTTGTTAATTTTCTAAAGTGACGCAAGTAGCGCGTCATACTACAGTAAAAAGGGCCTGCGAGCCCCACGATTGTGTGTGTGTCAGGTCAGACGCGTATGATCCTTGACCCATCCCTGCCGTTTGTGTTTAATAAACAGCAGAGTCACATTGCTTCTTGTGTGTGCCTCATACTCTATCTCTTTTGGGATATACGGGAGGAGTTGGGGCCTCCCTGCCCGGAGGTCTGCGGACGGCCCGGCCGACCCCGGCAGAATTTCCCCCCGACAAGTTGGAGGCACTGCTGAGATCTGTTTAAGATCGGCATTTTTTACTTTTACTTTTTCCAGGCACTCCGGTTGCGAGAAGGCCCGGCGGCGCGGCCCCCTCTGCCGTTGCCCCCTTCTGAGGACTACAGGACCATCGCGGAACTGCGAGAAGACCGGACAGCGCAATCCGAATATTGGCCCTCGGGAGCCGGTTGAGAAGTATCCCGCCCGCGGTTGGCGAGTGTCCAGACGTGGTCCAGACGAGGGGAGGTGGCGAGCCGCTTGGAGGGGTGCACGCAGTCGAGCGGCCCCGCATCAGGAGAACTTGGTGAGCATGCCACGCACAACAAACAATGTGAAATTGTGAGGGAGGGGAGAAGAATTAAATACGGGAGGCGGGAGGTGTTGCACAGGTGAACGGCGAAGGTTTGATAGTTTAGTGTTAGAAATAGAATGAATGATAGTTGAACAAGCGCGAGAGCAGTTGGCAACGTAACGCGAGAGAAGGGGGCGGAGCACGAAAACATCACGTGCGGCCACTCGTAGAAACTGATTGGCCTAGGCCGCGACTACGTGTAAGGGTGTGTGTGTGTGTGTGGTTTCCTACGATTTGGCATTTATTGATCAATGAGTAGATGAGGATCCCTATTGTTCGAGCAAGACACTCGATAGGTAGATGACGTTTCCCTGTAGGCGGTAGCTAGTTAAGTTGCCTAAATACGGAAGATAATTGGCTGGTTAAGTCCTCCTGTCGAGGGGCGTATCACACGCGAGGCGACGCAGCGTGCGCAGTCGGATTATAGTGTTGATTTGATTACCTTGTTCCAGGAGTGACAGGAAGACAGCTGTGGGGTTAACGGGGGTAGATTGCAGGTGTATTTTGGATTTAAAGAGTATATGAAGAACTTACCAGTAGCTCTACGTGATCGGTGATGTCACCAATAGGGTTTTCATAGGATATCGCAAACACGAGGCATCCTCGTTGTGAGAGTGTTGAGGAAGAGAACGGTGGTAAGGGAGTAGAAATGGAGATAAACGGTAAAACGAGTTGATCGAGAAAAGGCGAAACGGGGAACGTGGCTGCGCACGGAGAACGCCGGCCACGGCAAGTGTAGAAGGGGGAGGAGCACGTGAAAACAGGATGACTGTATAAGCACGTAATAAGGGGTATGCAGCTGCAGGGGGCTACGTGCGCCTCGGCCGCAGGGGGCCGTAAGGGTGTTGTATAAAGGAAGAAGGGCAGAGGAAAATGTACAAATGTGACATACTATATTTTTATAATTTCCCTTAAGCAGACTATCGTAAGTCCCCAAACTTACGGGGCCAGGTAACGATATAAGGTTGTATATTGTAAACTACTAGTGGGATAAACTGACACCAGATTAAGGGAGGGTAGCGAGTGGAGCGCTACTATGTCATACGGAACAGGATCAGGAGGGTGGGGGAACACCCTCACTACGCCACTACAATACATATGCACAACACTGCCACCCCATAGGGAGAAACTGATTAAGTATAGCATAGAATGGACCCAGGGGACGGATAACAAAATGCTAACACCGTGGCCGCCTAACGGTAGCTTCGATCCATATGCCCAACATTCACTATTAAATCATCTGCACAATACATATAAAGGGAAGAAGTTGGCAAACCACATGGAGGTGTTTAACTTATGGAGGATGTTCCAGGGGTCCCGACCAGGACCAAATGGAATATTCACTATGGGGGAAATACCAAAAGAAACAGAGATTAAGGAGGAAGACGAGAATGGGAAACAGGGGTATGAGGACCCAAAGAACACGGGAACAGAGGTGAGGGAGGAGAAAAGAATAATAAAGCAGATGAAATAAAAAAGGAACCGAGCAATGATATACCCATAGGAGCGGGAGTAAAAACAGAGGGAGGGGGGTTGTATCCTTTAAGAGAATTGGGAGAAATAGAAAGAGGACAGTTAAGGGAGGCTGAGGGATACTCGAACCCGGCATACAGCCCTCCACCATATGTAGCTCATAGGAAAATGCCAGCAGGGGAAGGGAGGACTGGAGAAGACTAGTCTGTGGAGATAGGAAATGATGAATGGGTAGGTGCACAGATATTATTAAAATTACGAGGTTCATTAACGGGAGAAGAGAGGGAGGTAGTGAAGAAAACAGATGAGGATAATACCAGGGAGAGTGAATTGAGGGGGGAAGAGCTGTTAAGACTAACGGAAGAGATTTTGGAGGAACGATTAGCAAAACTAAGGGATGAACAGAATGAATTGACCAAGCAGCTTCAGAGGGAAGAGAGAGAGAGAGCGAGGAAAAGGAAAGAAGGTAAGAACGAAGTGGAAAAAATAAGGGAACGAACTGAGGAGCAAAGGAGAGAAGCTGACAGGGTAAAAGCAGCAGCAGAAAGGGTATCAAGAGTAATACTGCGGGAAAAGAAAAGGGAAGAAGAAGAAAAAGAAAAAGAAATGGCAATATGGAGGAGGAGGTTACTATCAGAATCAACTAAGAAATACGAAGAAGAGAGGGTGATGGAGAGTATAGTAGAAAAAGAAAGGGCGAAATGGGAGAGGGAGAAAGAGGATGAGAGAATATTAGAACAGATGAGAAGTGAAGTGATGGAGGAATTGAAAAGGAAGAGGGAGGAGAATAATAAGGAGATGGAGGAAAGGTATGAAGGAGAAAGAGGAGATAGGGGAAGAGAGAGTGGAAGATGGGGGAATATATATCATGACACAGAAGTAGCAACAACATCAGCACAAAGGGGAGCGGTTGACAAAAGAGAAAGAGGAGAACTGGACCTAATAGATTTACAAACAGTAACGATCAGGGGGGAAAAGACCGAGTGGGGGGTGCCGTTTATAAATAGCTTTTGTAGTGAGGAAGAGAGAGTGGAAAGTGAAGGGAGGAAGAGTGAAAGGGAACGTTTAGATAAACTATACATCACCCGGACCAATATGGACTCACCATGGATCAGTAGGCGAAAGGATGAGATGGGGAGAAGTGAGGGGGGAAAGACAGGAGTAGAGGAAAGACGGGCAAATGAGGACGCAACATCCCCATCCCCATCACGCCCTCCCCTATCGCACCCTACAGGATCAACCACCTCACGTTCGTTACGCAAAATAAAACTAGCTCCCTTCACAGACGAACTGACACCCTATACATGGCTTCTTAGAGACCTCCCTAGTCGCAGGCAGGAAAGAGGTGTACACATGCCCACATTAAATACAGAGGAAGATGGAAGAAGGGGAAAAGATGAAGAAGAAAGGGGTATGAGCAGGGGAAATACAAACGAAAGTGAAAATGCGGAAGAAAGAGAAGTGGAGGAAGGGTGTGAGGACTCAATATTATGGAACACAAAGGGTGAAACGGAACATAATTTAATGCCACTGTTGGAGAGAGGTGGGGTTAGACCACAGTATGTTCCTTGGAAGCATACCGATAAAGAAAATATCAAATGTAGGCTCCCATCATTAAGTGGAGGTGCGGGTAAATGGATATATGAAATGGAAAAACACACCGCAGGACAGAAGCTAGCGGTAGGAGATGTAAAGGGCCTTTTAATATCAATATTAGGGGATAGAGCGGATGACATATGGAAAAGAGCGGGATTTCATGGGGTAACAATAACAAATACATCGCACGATGGGGCACCGTTCGCAAACTGCAGACATGCACTATGGCAGGCATTGAGGGTACAGTACCCAGACACCTCAGATATAGGAGCAATTACATCTCGCAAAATGCATGAGAACGAAGATCCTGTTGATTATATTCAGGAAATCCAAGAGAAGTGGCGCATGGAAACTAGAGAACAATGGGATAAAACACCAGCAATATTTTACCATATACTGGTACAAGGGCTCCCGGAAGGAGTTCAGAAACAACTAAAGAAAGTAGTGGGAATGGAAGCAAAACCATGGCCCGAAATACAACTGACTATAGTGCATCATTGTAGGACATGGCAAGGAAAAATGAAACAAAAGGAAGAGGACAGGAAAACGGAAGAGGCTAAACTAGTACAGAAAAAGCTTACTAAGTACACAATGGAAGGGGCACTAATAACTACACCTCCAACAATGACCCAAAGCCCCACACAAGTAGTGGCTGCACAAGATTCCTCACAAATACCACCTTCACAGATTACAACACAACAGGTGCCGCCACTCCAACCATACACGCCCAACTTGGGAGGAGGATACCCAATGCAAGGAGCTGGATATTACAATTATAACAGGGGGAGAGGAGGACTTATGAGGGGGAGAGGGTACGGGTATGGTACCCAACCGCAGGTGGGAGGATTTAGAAATTCCTATCCCACAGGGAAACCAGTATACCAGGACAACACCGGGAGCTTTCCATGGCAGAATAGGGAACCACCGGTGTGTTGGAGCTGTGGACTATTGGGGCACATGTCACGCACCTGTAGAGTTAGACCAGGAACACCATCATGGAATAGTGAGGGACAACCACGGCCTGCACAAGTACAGCAAGGCATACCACAACAGCAAATGTTGCCACAAGGAAATGAACAACAACAACAATTAACACAACAACAGCCCCAACCATTGCCACAACAACAGGTAGCGATCACACAACAACCACAAATACCACAAACGCAATTGGGTAGGGTGACGGTTTTGGGACACAACCCTTATACCGGGAATGGCCAGTCGTTGTACCCCCAATAGGACAGCCCACAGATGACCTTGGTGTGTCCCATCCTGTCAGTAACACCTAATAGTGCGGAGGAACCACGCATAGAGGTAACGATAGGTGACAAAAAATTATCATTCCTTGTTGACACCGGGGCGACCCGGTCTTGCATAAGGGAAGGTAAATTTAAAATGTCAGGTGAGACCATGAACACCCAAGGATTCTCTGGGGCTAGAGGGTTGGTTCCATTTACTGATAACATTCCCTTATCTATTGGAGATTACGATCTGTCAGTTCCACTTTTATATTATAGTGCTTCACCAGTAAATATACTGGGGAGAGATATAATGAACAGGTTGAATATGACGATCTTCTTTACTGAGGACGGCATAATTTGCTCTACTCCAGGGATTAACATGCTCACAGCACGGCAAATTATGCAGGCATACTGTGGACAGACAGCGATTAGGGCGGAGCCAGTAGATGGTGAACTGTTCCAGTATGGAACCGACATGGCAATTGCATGGATGCCAGGGATAGAAGGGAAAATATGGAGAAGGCCAGCAGCCTATCTGTTCAGACCAGAAACACCTGTTAATGAACCAGAAGGGAAGGTGGTTTCAATGGATATTGAGAGCATTATTGCAACAGCTGATTATATTGCTGTACATGCCCAAGACAAAGAAGGAAGAGCATGGAGGGCAATGATAGCATTAGCAGAAGGATGAAGGCTCACCCAGGTGTCAGATGAAGAGTTGTTTTCAGATGAAAAGGAGGAAGGTGAAATGGTGTTTATGATGAGTGTGGAAATATGGCTAAGAGTGGCCTACAAACAAGTAGCACAAAAAATTGCAATGGCACTTGAGGCACCCACATGCACCCCGGTCCCTTTCTTTAAGGACGATATGTCAAAGGTACCCAAATCATTGTGGACTACTGGCCCCTATGACCTGGGCTGCATAAAAAGTATAGGGGGAGTAAAAATAAAATTGAAAAAAGGTGCAATACTCCCCAGAGTAAAACAGTACCCACTATCAAAAGAGGCAGATGAGGGCATATATGAAACCACAAAGTCCCTTATAAATAATGGTATATTGGTCCCCTCTGTTTACCCAGTGCGCAAGGCTAAAGGAGGGTCTTGGCGCTTTATACAGGACCTCAGGCCCTTGAACAACATAGTAGAAGCAGAATATCCCATAGCTGCAAACCCGGCCACAATATTGTGTGGCATTCCAGCAGAAGCATCACGATTTACAGTGATCGATCTTAAAAATGCTTTTTTCTCAATACCATTACACCCAGACTCACAAGATCTGACGAGCTTCACTTACAGAAATGCTAAGTGGAAGCACACCAGATTACCACAAGGGTATTGTGAATCACCTTCAATTTTCAACAGAGTGATACAGATGGATTTGGGTAACATTGAAGTAGAAAGCACGGTGTTGCAGTACGTGGATGACATAATAATTTGCAGTAAAAACGAAAAAAACATGCAGAGAGGACTCATTAAAGATGTTGACAATATTGGCTGACAAAGGTTACAAGGTAGACATGGAAAAGATACAGTACTGTCAGGAACAGGTACTTTACATTGGTCAGCTTATATCCCAACATGGGAGAAAGATCGCACCACAAAGAGCACAAGCTATTTCGGCCACTCCAATGCCACAAACTGTAAGGGAACTGCAGCAGTTCCTGGGGCTCTGCAACTACTGTAGAGCTTGGGTATTTGATTACAGTTCATATATAGGGCCCCTGCTTGAGGCGTTACGGGAAGCTAATAAAGGGGAGAACAAATTGGGGTGGACGAGGGAAATGAAAGAAGCTTTTGATGAATTAAAAGATGCGATATCAACTGCTCCGGTGCTGGCATCCCCAGACTATGAGTGTCGATTTTTTATATTTTCACATTGCGACTCAGCAGTAATGAAAGCCGTGTTGGCTCAAAAAACAAGCATGGGCTACAAACCAGTAGCATTTTACAGTGTCCACTACACTACAGCGTCCACTTAGATCCTGTAATGTTAGGCCACTTCCCCTGCGAACAAGGTCTCTTTTGCGGTGGAGAAAGCATCAACAATAACCATGGGGTGCCCGACTACACTATTTGTGGAACATGCACTTTTTGCAATATTGAATAAACCTAAATCCACCCTAACCACGCAAAGGGCATCAGGTTATGAGATCATTCTATCCAGAGCTGAACTATCAATTGTTAGATGTAGCACGGTCAACCCTGCAAGGTTCCTAGCAGAAGTAATTGAGGAGGGAGACTATGCCCATGACTGTACTGAAACAACTGAAATGTACTCATGTACTAGAAAAGTTGAGGAAAACGCACTAGAGGGGGGTGAGCTGTTATTTATTGATGGGTCATCAACCATCGATCAGGGGGATGGTGTGAGGAGGACTGGGGCAGCAGTGGTGAAAATGATGGAGGTACCGGTGTGTGTGGCAGTGAAATGTGTACAATTACCACAGCATTACTCCGCTCAAGCAGCTGAACTGGTCGCACTGATCTTGGCGTTGAAGGAAAGCTTTGACAAACGAGTGACTATATATTCTGACAGCGCATATGTTACATCAACTGTCCACTCAGGGTTGTCGAAATGGAGAAGAAGAGGGTTTAGGAGAGCTGATGGCACTCCAGTGCAACATGCTCTCTTATTGGCTGAACTGATTGAAGTAATAAATGACCCCCAGGAACTAGCTTTAGTAAAATGCACCGCACACACCAATGGTGAAGATCACGTCTCAAAAGGGAATGCAGCAGCAGACGCACATGCGAAGTATGCTGCATACTTTGGTGAGATATGGAACCCCCCAGAGTCACAGAGAGGGAGAGGGAGGGGAATAGCAAAAGAGATGTTGTTAAAAGAAGGGTATACCCATCTCCCAGCCACACAGATTATGGAGCTACAAGCGGCTGCACCAATTGCCGAAAAGGAAATATGGGTAAAAAGAGGATGTACAATGTCCCCAACTGACGCACTATGGCGCCAGGGTGGCACTGGAAAGGTTGTAATACCATTGGCACTTTTGAACACTGTCCTGAGCCAACTACATCATCCAGCCCACACAGGCAAGGAAGTAATTGCAGCACGAATTAGGGAAGACTGGTTCTGCCCCGAGTTAAATTCGCATGTGTCGAATTTTATCAGTAACTGTATCACATGTCAACAGTTTACGGCCGGCCACACTCTAAAGGTGATAAGAGGTACTATACCCCGGCCAGAGGGACCTTTCCGGCATCTCCACATTGACTATGTTGATATGATCAATATATGTCAAGGAAATAGGTATATGATTGTAGTAGTAAGCCCATTCTCTAGGTGGATTGAGGCAGGGCCCTGTTCACACCCAGTTGCATTTAGAGCAGCCAAGTTCTTAGTGAGGGAGGTCTTCCCCAGGTGGGGAGTGTGCGAGGTGTTAAGGTCAGACAACGGCCCACATTTTGCAAACGAGATGTTTCAGCACATCACATCGCTGCTGAACATTAAACATAAATTTGCATGTGCATACCACCCACAGGCCAACGGTATATGTGAACGCCTAAATGGCCTATTAAAGGAGGCAATTGCAAAGATACAGCAAACAACAAAGAAGAGTTGGTTATATTGTCTTCCATTAGCATTATTTGAGCTGAGGAATAGGCCAGGGTCCGACCACCACCTCACTCCCCATGAGGTGGTTACCGGACGTCAAATGCGCCTTCCCCTAACGCCAACGTCAAGAGCATTTAGCGACCATGAAAGCACTGCAAGTGTTCTGGGTGATGAAATGTACCAATATGTGTCTTCTTTGATTACTAGTGTAGTGTTTGTGTCTCAACAGCTCGAGCGCACACGGGGCGGGTCTAATAGAAGCCAACAAGAAGACGCGGATAAAGAACTGGAAAAGGAAGGACTGTGTAAGATTGCTAAAGGTGACCACGTACTACTTCGCAACTTCAATAGGAGATGGAATGACCCACGCTTTACTGGTCCCCATCTGGTAGAGGAGGTATCAACAAGAGCAGTAAAGTTACAGGACAAGCGTGCCTGGAACCACCTACACGACGTAAAGATCTACGGACAACAGACCCGCCCCAGCACCACCGACAGGTCCATTGAGAGAACAGCAACAACATCGACAACAGAAGAAGGAGGTTCTACCACAGCCAGCGGCTCAAGTATTCCCATACCCTGTCACTCCCCAGACTCCCCAGAGACAATAACTGAAGAAGAAAGGGGTGATCCCCATCCAGCCCACCCCATGATCACACGCTCAAAGAGTAAAACAACGCCCACCGGTTGAACCCAAACACCCCCTGCCCACCATCCGCTGACCCCTGTACCCATTCCAGTAGTAACTGTACTAAAGGACATTGCCTCGCACAAATACACATGTAAACACGTGAATGCTCTTTTCTTTTCTCTCGCACACGCAGGAACCGCGTATTATTGTATTGCTAAGAAGTAGATAACTAACAAATTCACTGCCCAGGAGTAGATGGTACCCTCAGACGATAATTACCCAGAAGAATTGTCACACCAATTTGTATATGAAATAAAAAGGCCAACGTACCTGAAAAGGAAAAGGGTACGAGTTTACTACAAAGCGTTCCTTTTGGCCATAGAATATTCGATGCCCAACCTCCACCCGTACTTACCTGCCCTAAGAGATAGATCGCTCAGAGTAGCGTGGGAACAGCTCTTCGCCTGGGCACTGAATGACTATTTGATAGGGAGAGCTTAACAACTAACATTAACCAGCATATTAAGAATTTTCAGGCGGGCAACTCTAACATCGCAAGAATTGGCTGCCGGACTGCAGCAAGGTAAGAGCAAAATGCCGGTGAAATTAGCATATGTAATAAAAGTAATAGGGTTTTTGATAATCACCGGGTTCGTAGCTGCCTCTGTATGGCAGTACAGCTATGCTACCAATATTATTGCTGTACCCAAACCTAACACACCCCCATCCCCAGCTGCAACAGGTGTTACGTCAGGTGATATTAGCAAAATTGCGCACAAGCAGAATAGAGTACAACGCAGCACATACTCAGATAATAAAGGTATTGACAATTATATACAAGATTCAGCACACGTCTCAAACAACATATGGTATCAACACATGACCCGCATTGGTAAGCAGACAACAGAAGACAGCTGCTACGTTTGCTCATTAATACCATACGCCATGAGCGCTTCTCGAACATTTGTTGCCACAGAAATAGACGAAAAAACGGCACGGTGCATAATATACTTGGCACTGTTCCAAACGAAAGGAAGATTTCAAGGAACAGTGGTGCATATGACGTGGAAAACACGAGACTCATACCCATACGAAAACAACTTCCTCAAGACTTATTTGAGTTACCACAAGAGCAGTTTACATGCTGAAGCATTTAGATACATAACAAGTGGTCCTGCAAAAGGAGAAACAAAGAAAGTAACACTGCAGTACTTATCATGTGATTGGTACGCCACTGAAGTCCCTGGTAAATTAGGATGCTGGGAGAGGCCACTGGTGACGATAACAGGGAAAGTATACTTGGACAACAAATGGGAGATAGGAGTGGTTGGCAGCAACATGGTAACAAAAGAAACTATTTCAACTATTGATGCGCACAATCACAGATGTTGGACAACTTGGATCAAATACGTGCCCATGCTCACATGGATAGAAACGGATGAAGACCCGATAACAATACTGCCGTTGACTGCGCCTAAAGTATGCTACCAACATAAAGGAGAGGTGGACGTAGGATATAACACCAATTGTGGAAGCGTGATGGAGTTACCTGAGGGGGGAGCAGGAACAGCAGTGATAATGGACCATTACTGGGCCTGTGGAGAAAAGGCATATCACACGCTGCCCCCTCTGTGGAATGGTGTATGCACGATGGTGCACGTCAATGTACCATCGCTAGTGGTACCCCAGAAGCATGTGAATGTGGCAAACTTTCCCAAAATGGATGAAGGGGACAAGAGAAATAAGAGATCTGCACCGCCTCAGGGGGAGCCAGGGAACAGGACCAACGGCAATGATACTGTCCTAAACAGACGGAAAAGACAAGGGGAACCTCTGACAGGAAATTACCTATGGGGAAGGTCGGAAACGGCACTCACTTCGATTCCGCCAGAACACAGACTATTCAGCAGAGCAGCAATGTTCTTCTCCTCAATAATACATCCAGGACTGCAGGCTTACGCGAACGCAAAATGGCTCCAGATAACTAGATGGGAACTCATGATGACCATCAATTCTACAGTAAACGGATTCAACGCAATAAAAGAAGAGCTGCGAGCAATAAGGATGGTAGCACTGCAGAACAGATATGTATTGGACCTCCTCACTGCCATGGAAGGAGGAGTTTGCGCAAAGATAGGACAATCATGCTGCACATTCATTCCTGCCAATGATGCTGACAATGGTACATTGACAGAAGCAGTTTCACAACTGGCCCAGTTACACTCCAAAATGGTGGACGAAAGTAAGGGTGTGAAAAAGGATGAGAGCTGGTTTTCGCTATTATGGTCATGGATGCCATCTTGGCTGTCAGATGGACTGAAAATTATAGTTGGCTGTATTATTTTGGCTGGAGCTACACTGATCATAATAAGATTTTGGAAAGCACGGAAGGCACGCACCACTGACGAGTTGCTTGAAATGGTCGGTATGCACCCACTGATGCCAGCAGATGATGGCCAACACACAGGCATAATAATACAAGAGAGAGAGAAATTGCGCAACCAGATCATCACCAACCATCTGGACCCACCATCGGTGAAGGTCGAGAACCCAAGAAACCCCAGGAGTTACATAGGGAAATGGGTATACTGTACCCCTGGAGGAGCCTGTGAGTATATGTATTGGTCATTTGAAGATCATGTTAACCATTATGGACATTTAGGAGGAATAACTAAAGTGTGGAGAGTAAGAGGAGATAACGAAAAGGATATGTTTGTGGTCGACAAGTCGACCAGAGGGGGGACTGAAGTGGGAAAATGGAAAAACAGACTCCCCTCTTTCCCCTCTCGCGCCTGGCCTAAAGGTTCACGACCCAAGCACCCGCCACGAGAAGAGTTTGCCCATCTACCAGACGACCAGATACCCTGGTACAGGAACATACGGATGTGTCCATCTGCCTGCCCAGCAGCCCGCCCTGCCCATGCCGATGCCTGCGGCATGGATCAACTGGACTAAAACTATACGTCGTTAGAGATGCCATGACGACCTAGCCAACGGATAGCACACCTGTGCCGACATACACACTGGACACTCCCGTACCAATCTACATGAAGAATATACTCAGTGCTATGACGTAGGCGACAGACATACTCACGGACGTGCATCTTTATTATTTTCCATATAGGCTTTCAGAAATGCAGAAACGCAAGGCGCATCATGAACTCATCTAAAGAGCTTGCTTACGCTTCTCCTACACTTAGGTGCCATAATGAGAATTATAACGAAGACACGATACTGGCCATAAGACAATATGAGACTATAACCTAAAGCGCCTGTGCACCAGACGGTTCCACCTATATACTAGGCCTGAGTAGGCCACAAACAAGAGCTCCCGTGGACGTTAACAGAACAAGAGTCAGGTTGCTGATCCTGCAGAATGAGCCTGGGGAAAGCAGACAGCCAAGGTCGTAATGTTGCAAACCCACATTCCAAAAGCAGACCATCAAGGGCACGATGTTGCAACCTCGCACGCCGCGCACCAACATCAAAGTCACACCTGCAATTAAACCAGGCACACAGTGGAAAAACAATATTAATTGTGCAGAATTCTGCCTCAAACACGGTCCCATCCCATGTGACCAAGCCGAACCTGATGAGATGCCAAGCCCAGGAGGAAGGAGGCGTCTGGATCCCTCGTTACAAGATACAGGCAGATACACTTGAAAGGATCAATGGACATCTGCAACGATGGGAGTAGTCGGCCGTCTAGCTCATGAATAAGTCTTCACATTGTCTGCATGTACCAATAGTGAAACATTGTTGCAAATTGCAGGTACACCGAGAGCTGGGAACAGCGATGGTCCCAGGCTGGGAAGCTCACGGGCGCACCAATCAGAACATGGGGCTCTTATCACTGACGCCATTAACATCAACCAACCATTAGGAGTCTTCATGTAACAATTCTCATGTATCTAATTGTAGGGACAACCCAGATATATCACCTGACTAAACCTCGGCCACTCATATTATTCTCTATACGTATGCTATACTAACCCTACCACTCGAGCAACCAATTAAGAGTGGCGATAGGTTTTTTTGTTAATTTTCTAAAGTGACGCAAGTAGCGCGTCATACTACAGTAAAAAGGGCCTGCGAGCCCCACGATTGTGTGTGTGTCAGGTCAGACGCGTATGATCCTTGACCCATCCCTGCCGTTTGTGTTTAATAAACAGCAGAGTCACATTGCTTCTTGTGTGTGCCTCATACTCTATCTCTTTTGGGATATACGGGAGGAGTTGGGGCCTCCCTGCCCGGAGGTCTGCGGACGGCCCGGCCGACCCCGGCAGAATTTCCCCCCGACAGCTTGTATCAAGCATGACCAATAGGGGGTAGTTCGATGGATCACGTCTGTCGACACTTTTGTAGATGGGTATCAATATTGATTTTATCCAGCTTTCAGGCTGTCTGGCACTTTTTTCTATCTGCTTAAACAAGTTGAACAGTGCAATAGCACAGAATACTGGGTGAGCCTTCATGATTGCGTTTGCAAGCCCATCCCAACACAGGGAGGATTTTAACTTTTTATGATGTTAATTAATGTTTCAATGTCAACGTCTTCATCAAAGAGTTTAGAGATGTAAGTGTATTCTTACATTGTTGGCCTGGTAGCTTCATCATTATAATACATGTTTGTGGCATATCTTGCCCAGACACTCTCCAAAACCCCTTGTAATTCGACTACCACGTTACCTGCCAGATGTTCCCTATACATGGCCCAGAATTTTAGGTTATCATTGCTCCTTTGAGTTTTGTTGCACACAAGCCAATTAGTGTTGTTTAACAGATGCTTGTGATTTCTCACCCAGTTTTTGTATCTTGTAGATAGCAGGGTGAGCTGGAAGGCTTTCCACTCTGTTATTAAGCATGCTTGCCTACGTAGAAGAGCCTTGGATCTGCAATATTTGATCTTAGCTTGTAAGATTAGTAGATCAAATAGTTCTTTATTTGGTTAAGAATTATCATTGATTTTTTTATGAGCAATAGGGGAGTATGGTCTATTACCCGGGACGACATCGCCTCTATATCCCAAGTCTAACTTTCTAACCAGATATGAAGAGAATCTTTGTTTTCCCCAATAAATGTATTAAATAATCTTGAGACTCCTTCTGTCCATATTATACGGTTAGCAGAATCATTCACACCTACTTTGGTGACAAAGCCCGGCTTCTCGAAAGCATGAGCTAGCCTAGTGATCCAGGTTAGTATGGCGTTTTCACTTTCAATATTGTGTGCTAGGTTTACTGACTCACTGCTTCGATGCAAAGCAAGATGGTGAACACATAATCCAGCGTTGACCCAGGCTGGATATTAGACCAGATAAAGGTACAGTCTGGTTTAGTAACATTAATACTTGATAAGCAGTTGTGATCATTGACCATCAGAAAGCTTGTCCACCCCCGATCACTTGTGTCATGAACTTGTAGTGGGCCTGATTCACGTAGTTCTTTACCTAGGTTATTCTGCATGGTGAGATGAAGGTCATGTCTGGTAAACTGTCTCACCATCAATATTTTGGCAGTGGGGTGTCTGACATACCACTCTAAAAGTATGCCCGACCAAATTCGGAATATTATGTGACTCTAGCCCATTGGATGGGTCATAGATATTAATAATTAGTATTTGTTCATTAGTCTGATGGCCAAACAAGGAGGCAGCCAAAACTTGCGGCAGAGTATAATCAACATTAAAATGCTCTAAGAGAAATCTACTATGGGCACTGAAGGCTAATCCACCAGATGGGCAGCCCCTACCTGAGCTTATTGTTTATCTATAGAGAATGCTATAACCCTCTATGCTGGAGCCAGCAGTGAGCCAGGTTTTATGCAGCAAAAAGATTTTGTAATGTACTCAAGACCCTTAGGTCGTTTTAAAAAAGATGCATGGCCACGTAAATTCCAACAAAGCCATGAGAGATGCGTAGCAACACTTCGCTGTCAGATTGAAGTGGTTGGGACTATCTCCCAAAGCCATTTATCTGCGGAGGCATTGACATGTGCATTGTTGGTGTGACTAGTCACTGCCAACAGTGAAGCGCGCTCAGGGTAATGGTTAGTGGTGTGAGAAGGCAACTGCGGTATGGCTCTCAGTTGAGCATTCAGCAGGTGCATTCCCTGCTTCCTACAGATAATTAATCTAAAGCCAAATGCCTTCAGTTCGACAGAACATGCTTTTATCACTGCAACAATCAATGGAGAAACCACTTCCAGTACCACCCAGTTAGTTATACTGTCAAACTTTGGAAGTTCAATACTGGGTATGTCAGTAGGACTAATTACTGACATATCACCAATTTGTTTGGAGATTTCCAGCATAATTTTCCGATTTAAAAACGGGCTGAGGTTTGTGGGATGGATCTCCTCAACTTAGACCCATTTTCCCACTGATTTCACATCTTCAGCTGTGATAGTGCCTTTGCAACCTTTTAGCTTCTACCAAACTTTCCCTCACATTATGATGGGGCAGGGTCTGAAACTGTGCAGGATGCAAGCAATGTACCTGCTTCTCCTGTTCTATTGTCGAATCAGGAGCCTGTGTGTCTTGTTGCTGGATACCGTGCTGGTAGTCAGTTTCCAATGTAGGGTTAAGCAGAGTAGGCACAATGGCAGAGAGTTTTTGATTCATGTTAGTTGTTTGCATCCATTGGCCAATTGGGCCGTGCAGATAAGTCTGCCGAGGTGTTCCATCACCAAGTTGATGTTTCACCAATATCTTGGGTTTAGGCGTTTGCGTATCAGTCATATCTGTGTCACCTCTTTCATGCTCAGCCCTTTCTGGTATTCGGTTTGATTTACTCTTCTTTTCTCAGGTGTAGGTCGTTTGGTAATTGGGCTCACATTGCTAATGTGAAGAATGGATGGACAAGTATTGGCAGTAGCAATTTGTTTTGCTGAGTAAGGAGAGATCGAGACCTGTTCATAGTCCCAGTCAGCTTCCTCTGTGCTACTTTCAAGGTTGATTGGCCGATTTCCTTCATGTGAGCTTTGCGGTTCATATCCTGCGGTTCCATAATTTGTGACTTTTGGAGGTAGTGAGTTGTTCTGTGTTGTACCTTTGTGAGTATGTGTTTAAGTTCACTTTGCTCTTTTGCGATGGTTGCACATAATAGCATGACCGCTTCAATATTGGAAGATATTGCATTCAGCCCCAAAGTCAGTTTAGGATTAACAGGGATACAGCTCTTCACCGCTATCTATGTCACTTGAGAAGGAGTCTGACATTTGCGAGGGGCAGCCCAATTTGGATAAATCTGTTGTGGCGGAAAGGTTGGTGCCTATTAGGTTATAGGCTTTCTGAAATCTGCGTGGGTCTGGAAGCCGGGGGATTTTGTTTCAGGGCAATGCTCATGTTCAACAGTGAGTTGTTGTTATCTATTACCGAGGAACAGTCAGAGGCAGTTGAGTGAGGAAGAGAAGTGGCATTAGTTGATTTATTTAGAGCATGGATCTGTGGCACATGGATCTGAGGTGAGGCACATGGATCTGATGCACATGGATCTGTGGCACAGCTTCTAAGAAGGAGGTGATAGGGTGTTGGGTGTCTCTCACCTCCACCGCTTTTTTCTTTGTGAGGTCTTTGGTTTTTACTTGAGGACTGCAGGTTTGCTTTAATCCGCGATCTGCAGTGCTGCGTAAGCCGTATTGGCGGACATTTGACCACTTCATTTTGAGTGTGTGCTCAGTTACGAGTTTTAAGCCGTAGTTGGAGCGCAAGCTGTTCAAAGTAGCGAGAGGCTGGATACAATTTTGTTAAAATGCAACGTCGCCACAGCAACCGTCGTGGTCCAATCAGTTACCACCGGCAACTCAGTAGGGACACGTCCTGCTTAGCCCAATACGGTGTTCATTTCAATAGCGCTAGTGGGCTCCAGTTATATGAATGCAATAGGGATGTGGGCTTACCTGAGCACGCAGCGGACCACTGCAGAACCACTCACGAGCCACTCTCATGCCACGCTTCACGCGAATGAAGGGTTCTTGTAGGTACAAGCCAAACCCCTACCACAAGGTTCCGCCTTCGATAGTGAACACTGAAAAAATACTGCAAAATGCACCGGAAGCAGTCCTCTCCCACAGCAGGCCACTCACAAACCACTCTCGTGGCACTCACAAGCCACATCAGTTTCTTGCTAGTCCTTAACTGTTCACTCCTGCCGTAAATGAAAATCTGCAGCAACTCTACTCATGAACAGCCCAATCAATCTCTACCTTCATCAATTAACCAGCTCACCTTGCAGTCTACTAAGCACCCTCACACCACATACAGACCCCATCACACCCAACAACTTTCTAGCTCCATGCTCAACACATTAACCTCAGCTGAGCTGCTCAGAACTCACTGCGCACAGTCCACCACATCTTTCGCTGAATCACACACTCCCTAACACCTTGCCATTAAGATCTCTTTAACAGCAATGAAGGAGGGGCAAAGGGTGGGCTGGCGGTGAACCCCATTCATTCATTCATTCATTCATAGGGTGCAAGAAAGCAAGTGGCCAGATAATTGGTCGGACTCAGCTAGGAAGATGATGATGGCATTCATAGATGAAATCCTTCCTAGCCATTGAAGATGTAATCAATGACCCGAAAGACAAAAAAAAGGTGTAGCAGGAAATGACTCAAGTTACATCCCCAGAGGGAGTGATGTGGCTTCATAAGATCGTATCATAACGTTTGAGAGCCCCATTTCACCATATATATATATATATATATATATATATATATATATATATATATATATATGTTGGGGGGTTTAGTTAATAAAAAAAACTGGAGGGGAATGTGGGGAGGGGATTGCCGGGGTCTCCCCCATATATATATGTGATGAAATGAGGTAAAAAAAAGAAAAAAGAATTTGGTATTTTGAGCTTTGCAGTGATTGTTTCGACATTATCACATAGATCCCATATGATATGTATTGCCCGGAGCAAGCTATTGATACAAGTGGAGAAAGGTAGTGTTAACCTTTACCTCCTGACTGTGACACATAAGAATTATGCAGGAGACCCTGGAAAACGTGGGAAATTTGGGTCTAGAGCAGGCCACTTTGTCAAATAAGACAGGAGTTTAGGGTCACGAACTGCTCAACCCATGATCATCAGTGAGATGCAGAGCACCGGCCTGGGACACGCAGGTCTTTGTGGGAAATAGTGACTCTTCTCATGGAAGGGAGGCGAGATGAGGCCTACTGCAATAGTGCTTAACATGGATGCTTGTATGCTCTCGCAGATGCAGGGCCATTACATAGATCGGATCTGAGTTCCCTGTGGTGTTTTTCACCTCATTTCAGGAAATGAAGAAAGGCCATGAGAAATCACAAACTATAAAATGGATGCCGTTCGTGTTTACTTGTTTAGGGAATGTGTGCTGAAGTATTGTTGGTAACGGGAACCCGTTCAATACTTTGGATACCTTCATGCATTTGGATAGCTGCATGCGGTAGAGGCGGTATTCTGTTGTAGGTTCATCTCTGACCGCTCTATATAGAAAAAGGACCCATTTAGTGCATTGCATTGAAACATGGACTCGCGTTCTGCTAAGCAGACCCGCTTGTTTTTGCATTACTGAGCATGTAAAAAAAGGAAGATCTGAAAGGTGAAGATTGAAGGTTTGCTCAGAGTTAATAAAAACAACTCTTTCAGTCAGGGCCAGCTCAAATGCTTAGTTATGTGGTTTGCTGCATGATTTGATATGATATTTTATTCATAGCACGCCCATACACGGGTGTATCAAGGCACAACCAGGCAAGGGAGGGGTACATGGGAGGTCAAAAACAACGATTTTACTAGGCCCAGTGACATTGAGAACGCCCAAGTGCAGGGGAGAAGGAAGGGGGAAAGTGCAAGGGGCAGGGGAGGAGTGGAAAGTGCTAAATAGGTGATCAAAACAGCAACCGGTAGTGCGGCCAGCAGGTGGCAAGGGCAAGAATTAAGCACAGACAACGAGTGTCTAAAAAGTGCAGGTAAAGGGACTGTAGGGTTGCAGCTACAGACCCAAGTGCAAGGGTTGCCAGGGGTGCAGTGCAGGTATGCAGCTGGATGAGCAGGGATCTGGGCTCGAATTTAGAGGGTGACCAGGTGCCCTGTCCAGAAACAGAGAGAGATCAGCAGGGAGAGGAAGAAAGAAGGCAGAAGCAAAGTGGAACACCTAGCACTTACCTCCTTCCCTCATCCTTTCTTCCTCTCTGCACTTGCACGTTCTGAATGCTCACAAGGCCTAGTAGGTCCGCCTCTTTCTTTCGTTTCATTGTTCGTATGTTTGCCTTTTGTTCCCATGTTCCCTCCTTGCTGCCCTGTGGGTGCTTGGAAACACAATTTACTTGATGTATAAGGACCTTACAAATGCTCAATAAATAAATCAACTGCATCAACCGCACACAAGTACATTTTGCGCATGAGAGGAGCAGCAGAATTGTCAGGATTTATGTTTAAACGTATGAAACCTTTCTGAATGGATATATGGCTAAATGGCACCTTCCTTTCCTGTCACTCTCTGGCCGGCCTCCCTTGACCCTCTTCCTGCTCCTACCTGTGAGGCTAAGAACGTGGGGATCATCTTCGACTCCATGCTCTCCTTTTCTCCACACATCTCACCAGCTGAACCTCCTCAGAGGTATTCTTCCTTTCCTCTCCTTCCCCCAGAAGCTCACCGTCTCCAGACCTCTGGTTCTCTCTAGGCTAGACTACTGCAACATCCTCTTTCTTAATCTTCCTGCATCTACTCTACTCCCTCTGCAACTAATCCAGAACATGACTGCAAGACTTGTCCTTGGCCTCAAGTCCATGGATCGTATCTCTCCAGCCCCGAAATCTCTTCACTGGTTCCTGATAGCTGCAAGGATCAAGTTCAAGACCCTCTGCATTGTCCACAAGGTTTTCTCGGGCCGGGGACCACACTACATTCAACTCTCCTGCCCAAAGCACTTTCCTTCTCGAGCCCTCCGCTCATCCACCTCCAACTCTTTGAGGGTCAGACACTTCTGGGGTGAGTGGGGGGTGGATCCACCTCCTCAGCTGGTGCCTCCCTCTGTAACAGCCTCCCTGCCTCTCAAACTTGAGCAGGACCACCTCAGTTCCCGTAAGCAACTAAAGACCTTGCATTTTGCTTCTGCTTTCTCTCTCTCTCCCCTATGGATGTTCTTCTTCTGCTATGCTAACTGATTACCTGGCCACCCTGTAAACCTGATGGGGACCAGGCTCCTTCATGACCAGTAGCCCCATGCACTGCCTCCGGGCCTGCCGCACAATAAACACTGTATCTCCAACCCTACAGTCCCCTGCCTCCTTGCATTTACTTAGAGCCGGCCACCCTAGCAGCACTTACTTCAGCTTGCTTATTGCACTCTACTCTTCCCTCCCCATGGCACTTTTCCTCTCCCTTACCCTTGCACGATCCCTTGCACGATCTCATTGTCACAAGGCCTAGTAAGATTGTTTGTTTGTCCCCATTTGTTGTTCCCCTTCCTAGTCTTGTTAAAAATGACTTATCATATCATATCATATCATATTATATCATGTTGAAGTCACCCAGGAGAGGTTTAGAGGTGGATGTGAGGAGAGAGGAGGACAAATCAGTCCATTATGAGAGGAACGGGGTGATAGAGGCAGGTGGCCTGTAGATAGTGGCAATGGTCAGGAAGGAAGTGGGAGAGATAACCAGCTTGCAGACCAGGCTCTTGAAGGAGGTGTATGGCTGGGTGGGTACGAGGTAAGAAGCGACCCACTCAGGGAAGATCAGGGCTACCCCACTACCAGCATGGTTAGGGTGAGGCTTGGAGATTAACTTGTAGCCATCATGGAGAAGGGAATCAAAAACAGAGACTGAGCTGGTCTTGAACAACGTCTCAGTGAGACTGAGGATATCAAGGTCAAGGTCTTCAAGAAGAAGGCAGATGTCACAGAGTGTCTGATAGCAGAGCGACCATTAAGCGTGGCTAGATGCAGCTGGTCACTGCATTTGAAGGTTTTCCAATGTGTGGAACAGGGGCGTGGTATACCAGTCAGAGAAGGGGGGCAGAGAGAGAGGAAGAAGAAATAGCAGATGTAGGAAGGAAGTTGATGAGCGACGGCACGCGCTGGTAAAGGAGGAGGATGTTTGATTGAGGACTCTGAGCCATGATAATGCCATTTTGATAGACATTAATGATACACCTGGATGATGAGAAGCCCACCAAGAGTGCTACCATTAATGGGTGAAGATGTGTGAGGAGAGAGACTAGAGATAAGATGAGCAGTCCATAGATCTGGAGAGGGGACAAAAAAGAGGATATAAGTGACAATCTGTCTGGAAGTTGCACTGACGTAGGTGTCTGGAATGGGTAGACCAGGGTTGGTGGTCAAGATGTCTTTTTTAAACTTTGTTCTTCCAGACTTCATGAGAGAGGAGAGAAAATTAAAATAATGTGTTGGTGTTACCAAATGTGCCTTATAGCCTCCCGCCCCAATTGTCAACCCCAAACCGAACACTGTTAGGCACACATATTGTTAAAGGCCAAATGACACCTTAAATACCTCAATCATTCAATACCAACTCACAGCTGCCAGGGTGGGAGGATCCATGGACATCCTACCAACCACAATAGGTTATTGTCTTCAAATTAGACTCAAGTCACCTCTGGCTCAAGAGAAGAACCTAACTT
This sequence comes from Ambystoma mexicanum, assembly GCF_040938575.1. Classification (NCBI taxonomy): domain Eukaryota; kingdom Metazoa; phylum Chordata; class Amphibia; order Caudata; family Ambystomatidae; genus Ambystoma; species Ambystoma mexicanum. The sequence continues at coordinate 97,185,890 of NC_090928.1, forward strand.
GTCAACCAAACATTGCACTATTTTTATGACCCAAGTACCTAAACTTCTTCCACCCTACCTTGAAAAAGGTGATGCCATTAAGAACAAGTGTGTTCACTGGCTAATGGATAGGAAAGACTGTCTCTCCATAATTAGATCTGACATTCTAGATGAAAAAAGACTGCCTGACAAAACAGATCCAGCATGGGAGTTTATTAAAATAACAATATCACAAAAGGAGTTGGCAGTGTGCTTACTTTGTATTGTGTATCAGTGCCTACCAGCTAGGGGCTCTAACATTCAAATTCGTCAACATCCTCCACCCCTAATACCTTTTACAAAGGTGGAGGTTGAGTCAGTCTCTTCAGTTCCACCTAAGCAATGCCCAAATATAGGCCCCATCAATATTAAACCCCAATCTCAACCTGAGAGTATGGCCCGTATCTGACAACAGTTGCCCTTGCCCGCCCATGACCCAGTCACCACATTACCACGGATCTGCACTCCACCCAGCCAAGCTCGTACACGGCCTGCAAAGAATATATACATACTTTCGTAGAACATACAAGGCATTCGCAACAAAATGGATGAACCAGATCGCCATGCGTTTTTAAGCTCCGATTAAATTATAGGTTTACAACAGAACTGGGCAAATAATGAAGTAAACTCCCCAGGCTATGATGTGTACAGCATAGCAGTATCAAAGTGCCTTAATCGTAGACCTAAGGGGGTGGCTTACTATCTGGGTTAACCACGCTTTACGAGCCAAATGCACTACTATTGATACAGCACACCCTGATATGCAGGCTCTACGGATTACCTTTCCTGGTAATTTTTCACTCTTTCTTGTTAACATTTATCTGAGATCTGATCAATCGACAGTTGCACAGCTAGAAAACGATTTCCACTACCTGCTTACCCAAAGGAAATCCGATGATGAACGGATAATTGGCAGCAATTTCAACATGGCAAAAAAAAACGAAATTTGGGAGTGCCCCCAGGCTCTGTCAACACCCCTCTACATTGCTATCCTTGGGACCTTTCCTTTGCTTCTTTGCTGTTCACAATGGGGACTAGGGCATGCAATGGGAGCTTTCAGGATGACACTCCAGCCCAACCGACCTTCAGAATTAATTCCAGGCTTTTGTTAATTGATTATCTTTTTGTCGATTTAAGCCTCTGAATTATGGTTACAAACTTCATGCTGCTAAAGAGGGAGGAAAGTGATCATGATCCCATTATATGTTCAAAGCTACTCCCTTATAAGGTCACTTTATGGTCTGCCAAAACCAACAGTAATATCTGTATTAGGAAGAATTGGACGAACCTGGCCCCCCAAAATCCCTATCCTATATAATGATCTCATAATGATCCCTGGCTGCAGTGAAGCAGGTGTGAGCAGGCCACCAGCAGCCACTACCACGACGTGCTGGTAAGATTCCCAGCTGGTCCTCAGGGTCCAGAGAGTTTTGTTTTGATTATTTTTCTTGGTGCCTCAAGTGCGTTGTTTTTCTGCCTCCCCTCCTCCCCCTGCAGCCACTTCCTGGTCCCCACCCCATCCCGCCTCCTGCCCGCTGACCCCCCTCTGATTGGTGCTTTTGCGCGAGTCCTCCTGAACAACCCGCCCAGCTGCTCTCCCGCTCGCCTCTTGTTGCAGTGAAGCGGGCATGAGCAGGCCCCCAGCAGCCACTACCACAACGTGCTGGTGAGATTCACAGCCGGTCCTCAGGGCCCAGAGAGCTTTGTTTTGTTTATTTTTCTTGGCGCCTCGAGCGCATTGTTTTTCTGCCCCCCCCCACAGCCACTTCCTGGTCCCCATCCCATACCGGCTCCTGCCCACCCCCAAACCCCCTTCCGGCTCTCTTCTGGTCTTAACTGACTCTCCTGGGCAGTCCCCTGCCAGCAGCCCTACGGCTAAGGGCCCCTAAGGCAAAGGGGGGCTCCCACGGCCGTGGCTCCTGTGTGTCTGCAGGTGTCCGCAGGGGATGCCTGTTGCCGGCCAGTCGTCCTGGTCAGTCCTACTAGCCTCCTTGTCTACTCCCTTACAGTCACCCAATCACTGCTGTGCTATCCCTTGGAGTTGCTGTAACACGCACTGTTCTGTATGTAAAACTTTTGTTGTGCTGTGAAAACTAGGCCTTTTCTCCACTTTCAGGATTTTCAAACTTAGGTGGCCCCTCCACAGGTTGCTTTAACTGTTCTGTATGTAAAACTTTTGTTGCGCTGTGAAAACTAGGCCTTTTTCTCCACTTTCAGGACTCTCAAACTTAGGTGGCCCCTCCACAGGTTGTGTAACTGTTCTGTATGCAAAACCTTTGTTGCACTGTGAAAACTAGGCCTTTCTCTCCACTTTCAGGCCTCTCAAACTTAGGTGGCCTCTCCACAGGCTCTAAAATTAAGTATTTCTGAGCTCTTTGACCCCGAGAGTCTGTCCTATTGCGCAACTTGATTGATGCTCGCTATCCTGTCTGCCTATTCTCGCAAGTGTCTCCCCCTATTCCTTCTACTCTATGGTGCTCTCTGTTTCACCTATTTTCTCTAATTGCTTCTCTACCGACTATCCTGCTCTCCTCACTAAATCTGGTAGGAAGAAGTTTAAAAAGGACATCCTGATCTCCTACCCAGGCCTCCCTATCGCTGACAACTACACCAGTGCCTCCTCCAAGGAAACTCTCACTGACATCCTCTTTGTTGTGCCTTCACCTGACCTATGGACCCTTCACATGGTCTCTGTGCTCTCTCCCTTCTCCTCTTCTACCATTAATGGTAGCACCCGTTGGGTCATCCTCTTGGCCTCCTTCCACTCCTCTAAGGTCATCATTAATGTCTACTCTAATGGGACCGTCCTGGTCCAAGGCCAACCTTCACCTCTTCAGTAGACGCTTCCCGTGCCTCATCAACTTCCTTTCTTCTCCTGCTGTCCCCCCTCCCCTTTCCTCGGCTACCTTGCCTTCCCCCCCTCTCCGCCCCCTCTCGGGCTCCTTTTACACCTCCGCAGGGCGTACCTCCGAGGTGTACCCCTCCCCAGAAGTCCTTCATGGATGGCAACCTTCTTCATATTGCCACACTTAACTCTCGCTGTGCTGTCAAACATTCCTCTGATATCTGCCACCTTCTTGAAGAACTTGACCTTGATGTCCTCGGTCTCACTGAGACATGGTTCACGGCCAACTCTGTCACCAGCTTTGACACACTGACGGCTACAAGATCCTCTCTGTGCCCAGGCCTAACAGATCAGGTGGGGGTGTTGCCCTTATCTTCCCTGAGTGGATTCCTGCTTCTGTCACCCCTACGCAGACCTACTCCTCTTTTGAATGCCTCATCTGCCGGCTCTCTCTCTCCCCAAGCCATTCCCTTACTGTGGCTACTATCTATCGGCCACCTGGTCAGATGTCTTCCTTCCTCTCTGAGTGGGCTGACCACTCCTCCTCACGCCTGGCATCAACCCCTCAACTCCTCCTTCTTGGAGATTTCAATATACACCTGGATGCCTCCTGTCCCCCCTCTGGAATCTTTCGTGATCTCTGCGACTCTCTCTCACTCACCATTCTCCCCTCTGGACCGACTCATTCTGCAGGGCACACTCTCGATGTACTGATCTCCTCTGACCTTCCCCTCTCTGTACCTCTCTCCACTCCTCTCTCCTGAAGTGACCACTTTCTCCCATCCTCCCACATCACCTTCCCTACCTCCCAGGCCAAGCTACCACCATCACTGCTACCCACCTTCTCGGTCATTCGACCTATGAAGCACCTGTCAGTTGAGGCTTTTGACACCACCTTCTCACCCCCTCCTCCCCCTTTGGCTGACTCTCACCCTGACACAGCCCTCTCGATGCTCCACTCTTCTACATCTGATACTCTTGATATCCTTGCCCCTGTCATGAAAATACGCCTGAAGCCCAAAGCCAAGTGTAACTCCTTGTATGCCTCTGATCTCTTCACCCTAAAATGCAAGTGCAGGGTGGTGAGAGGAAATGGCGTGCTTTGTGTTCATCCTCTGACAAACTGCCCTGTCGCCTGGTGCAAAGGCAATACCGTCTCTCCGTCCTCACCAAGAAGAGAGCTCATATCCAAGCCCGCATCTCTGCAGCATCTAACAACTCGACTGAACTCTTTAAAAGCTGCAAAGAACTAGCCAATCCTGCTGCAGTCTCTACCTCTCATGTGCCTTCCCATGCCCTCTGCACGGTACTGGCTTCTCACTTAATTTCAAAAACTCAGGACATCCTGTCCTCACTCTCCTCCTATCGCCTCCCTCCCTCCATCCCTTGCTCTTCCTCTGGCCCTTCTGCAGCCAGCCCCCCTCCCTCCTTCGCTGCCTTTCCCCTTTTCTTTGCTGACAAGGTTTCTAGACAAGTCTGATCTATGAAAATCTCGTTGGAACAGGTTCACCCCTGTTCCTCCAAAACTATCATGGTCCACATTGACTCCCTGGCTCCTGCCCTGGCAGATTTCTGCAATAACTCCTTCGCAACGGGAGTCTTCCCATCCCCCCTGAAGCACTCCCTTGTGCACCCTCTCCTTAAGAGACCCTCTGCCGACCTCTCCTGCCCGGCTAACTATTGCCCAATCTCCATCACTCCCTTCCTGGGCAATCTCCTGCAGAAACTGGCCATCTCCCAGCTTGCTCCCAACACTGAATCTGTTGGTTATCTTTATGACCATCAGTCTGCCTTCAGAGCTCCAGGAAGCATGGAAACTGTTCTCCTGAACATCCCTGAAGACCTGCTCTCCAACCTTGACTCTTACACCCCGTGTCCTCATCTTGCTTGACCTCTCTTCTGCCTTCGATACTGTCAACCATGCCATCCTGCTCAACCGTCTCCGTGATAACTTGGGTATCACTGGTCAGGCTCTGGTGTGGCAGACCTCTTTCCTCTCTGACCGACCCTCCCAGGTCCAACTTTAGTCCCTCCTCTCCGTTATCTTTTTCTCTACCTGTGGTGTTCCCCAGGAATCTAACCTCTCTCCCTGGCTGTTCAACCAATACCTGGCACTCCTAGCCAACTGCATCGCTGCTCACTGCCCCAATTTTCAGTGCTATGCGGATGATACCCAGCTCATTTTCAGGCTACCCTCTGCTTCCTCCTCGCCATCTCCTTCGCTCATCTATGACTGTTTGTCTGCTCTCCAGCAGTGGTGTGCCACCAATGACCTCTGCCTTAATGCCAGCAAGATGGAGATTTTACTCATTGGCACACCCACTCCCTCCTTCCCTTCAGCTCGCTGGCCGGCCTCTTTTGGCCCTCTTCCTGTTCCCACCTGCAAGGCTAAAAACCTTGGGGTCACCTTCGACTCCACTCTCTCCTTCTCTCTTCACATCTCTGACATCTCTAAGAAGTCACACTACCAGCTACACCTCCTCAGATGTATTCTTCCTTTCCTCACATTCCTCTAGAAGATCACCATCTCCAGAGCCCTGGTTCTCACTAGACTGGACTATTGTAACAGCCTCTATCTAAATCTGCCTTCTTCTACTCTCCGTACTCTGCAACTTATCCAGAACAGAACTGCGAGACTTGTCCTTGGCCTCAAGCCCAGGGATCGTATCTCTCCAGGACTGAAATCTCTGCACTGGCTCCCAGTGGCTGCGAGGATTAAGTTCAAACCCCTCTGCATTGTCCACAAAGCCTTATGGGGCCTGGGACCGCAATACCTTCAACTCTCTCTTCCCAAATATCTTCCTACTCAAGCTCTTTGCTCATCCGCCTCCAACTCCCTCAGGGTCAGTCGCTTCTCCAAGCAACAAGTTGGTGGTAGATATCTCTCTTCGGTAGGGGCCTCCCTCTGGAACAGCCTTTCTGCCACCCTGAAACTTGAGGAGAACCATCTCCGGTTCCGGAAGCACCTCAAAACCTTCCTCTTTGTGTCTGCTTTCTCTCCCCCTCTGCCCTGCTAAATTCCTAGCTGAAACTGCACTGGTCACCTGGCCACCCTTCTGATCTCGGGCCCTGGCCCTGCAACTTGCACCCCTGCACTGCCTCCCTGGCAACCCCCACACTGGGGACTGTTGTTCTGTATCCCTCCAGTCCCCCTACCAGCCCTTCTGTTTGCGCTTACCTCCACTTGCCACCATCTGGCCTCTCTATTATCTTATTTATTCTACTATCCCATGTACTGCACTTTCCCCTCTCCCATCCCCCCCGCACTCATCCCTCTCCCCCTTCCCCATGCACTTGTGCGATCTGAATGACACCTGGCCTAGTAAGATCGTTGTCTGTGCCCCTCTGTTTCCCCATCCCTTGCCTTGTCGCGCCTCGAAACACGTATGTATATAGGCACGTTACAAATGCCATATAATATCATATCATATACCAATTTTCACTGATTTTGCAGAGTCCTCACATCTCCAAGATCTAATCGAATTTTATAATGCGATCTCAGAAGTGATAAGACCATTGGTTACATCAAATGTAGGCAACCACCACCATGCCCTGCCCAAAGTAACTCGTACAAAGCAGAATTCTGCATAGCAAAGAAGGCTTTGATAGAGGCAGTGCAACCATCATGGATAGACCGTCGTGAGTCAATGGCCAGGCAAAGGGCACTTTATAAAACCTAATTATACAGAAAAGGGCAGACTATTTTCAGAGGGCTTGACACAAACCGAGTATGGCTTCATTGTTAAATGATAGGATTATAGGAGAACCTTATGAAACTTAGTGTGTAATTCACAGAGGGATTTTTTACCTGACACCTCAAACCAACATACCCAGGAAGAATGATTCCTTAATTTTAGCTCAATATGTAAAAGGATGGCAGATTATCATAATGATTCAAAGAATCAAGGCAGTCTTTAACAGGTAACAGATGGCTTGGCGTTTATGCCTTTCTCACCCCTAGAGATAGAGGCAGCTAGTCTATCAAAGAAAGCGGGAAAAGTCCCAGGCCCAGATTTTATCTGGTCGATATCTTCAGGAAGCAGCCTAAAACCTGGGTTCCATATTTAACCACGTTCTTTAATGAACTACTGAACTCAGGCATTCTTCCACGCAGCTGGCAGGGTGCCGTGCTGATACTGATTTATAAGAAGGGGGCCACTAAGTTACCTCGTAATTACAGGCAGTGACGTCTTTATGGGAGGGGAAAAGGAGCCCTTGCCCCGTGCCCCCACCTTGGAGGGGGCCCCCCCACAAGGGTGTCTAATCTAAGGAAGTTAGTGACCATTGTTTACAAAACTTAAATAGTACATGTCAAGATATTTTATGGCGTGTTGCTGAGGCTCTGAACCTATTGCCTGCCTGTTGCAACAAATACTTTCTGCTCTGATCAATTCATCCTGTAATGCTTTCTGTGTTCACTGTCCCACACATAGTTTGTGTGTTCACTACAACTCCTGTAGCAGTCTCACCTTTCTATGGGAATAATATTGATCATGTGCAATAGTCAAAGTTGAAATGCATACTGATAGATGTGAGTGCCATGTTGTTTCACAAGATAGCTCAGTGTGTTAAGCACTAATTGCAGAGATTTGTGCTCATATGCAAGAGTATAATACTGAATTCCAGCAAGGCCAACTCAGCTTTTTCTATGTTTGAAGGTGATAAATCTGCAGGTATGTGTACTTTGTTTTGTAGTGCAAGAGGTGTTATTTTCAGCAGTGTACCTGTAACTGTGGTTGCTATAAAAAAACATGAGAATATAGCATCAGTATGGTAAAGGTCTAGAAATTGGTTTCTGCAGATGGAGGCTTGTAAAACCTAGGCGGGTACCTCAATCAAAGACTATGGGCCTCATTACAAGTCTGGTGGCAACCGTGCTGGTTAAATCACCAGGTTGCCACCAGACTTGCAAACTTTTCTGGCGCCTGATTTCATGGAAACACTGGGGCATTACAGCCCCGGCGGTCCGTGAAGTCAGGCGCTGGAAAATGTAAATCCCCATTTCCATTTGGGTCCCATAGGACTCAATGGGAATGGGGAGCATGGAAGCACTGCCACCGTGTGCAACAGTGCTGGTGCCTCCATGAAAGTCTGCGGGCGTGTTCCGTTCCGCCCACCTGGTCTGACCCTGGCGGGCGGGACAGCACCCGCCTACAGACTCGTAGTGTGCTGGTCCGGTAACAACTGTGCCGGTAAGCCTACCGGCACCGTTGTTACCAGGTCGACCCACTTATAATGAGGTCCAATAAAGTGTTAGTCAGAGAAGTGATTAGGTATGCAAATTCAAGACTGTGGAACCAAAGCGTTCATTCCCCAGCAGACGATACATTGATCCTGGACAAATCAACTTATTTCACTGACATTACTGTACTGTCTTCCTTGAAATATTTGCCTTCTCACATGTTGGGGGTATTGATTAGCCCATTTGTTACCTGATCTGACTATTCATGTAGGTCCTTTCAGCGGAAGGGGTCCTAGACAGAAGAGACCGGATCAAATATTGCAGGCCTGTGGCAAGCATATTTTATGGTCTGCTCATTTGGCACAAAAAAACAGTTTGCTTTTTTGTACAACCAAAAGGTTTTTATGTTTGTTTATAAATAACAATTTCACAGGCCTGTGTTTTGGGTCAATTTAAAGCATTAAAATACAAAAGAGAAACCCAGATGTAATCTTTTAGGATCACATCAAATAGTATGGTGGCACCTATATACTTCCCTGGATGATCCAGACAATGAAGCTAGGATCATTCCCATTTTGCGTAATGAGCTTCTATAACATATTGTTTTTAAAATTTTCATCTTAAATTATGTGATTGGTCTACTTTCTAAATCAAATTTCTAAAATGGGATTATTTTAGTTCATGGTACGTACTAGGAAAGCAAGTGGTAATGTGCAGAAATTGCCGAGTGGGTGCAAATCCCAGCTTCACCTTTTAACCAACGTGTAATCCTGGGCATCTCGTTTAATCTTGCACTGCCTAATATGTCACAATTGTCAGTCCCTAAACCATTCACAATTGTCACCCTTATGAGTGATTTTGTTCTCAGGGTATGAGCTTCACACCAGCTTCACACATGGTTTAACTGGCTGTAGTGTTGCTTCCTCTATACTAATAGTGAGCATTGATATTTTGCACACCACAGCCATTTGTTTCTTTGCTCTGTAATGGCAACCCTACTTGAAAACCATGTCCCTCTTCTAATCTCAATCTGTCTGGATGCGTATACCTTCCTGGTAGCTTCTAATCTTCATCCACTACCTATTCTATGGTAGGTGTATCTTTCTCCTTGCTTCTAATTGGTCTCCTGTATCCATGCTTGAGCATTGTTGCATTCTGTGAGGGAGCTAATCTGAGTCTGTCTATTCTGGATTATATGGGCCTTTTACATACGATATGCGTCCTGAATGTATACTATGACTGGTGTACCTTCCTCATTACTGCTAATGATGAAAAATGGCATGTACCTATGCTAGAATGCAAGTAGCCTTGTCGTGGACTGCTGATGTTGGCCTTGAAATGCTACTTCTTTATCATTCTTATTACAGCAAGAATGGAGAGGGTAAGGGGACTGAAAGGGAATACCATTGACTATTTTAATAGCTGCGAGGTAACATGCCAAGCTATGTGTTGTGATCGCGATGACGGGGGTACGACCAGATATTCTGGATACCTTAACTAATTTGGCTTGATGGAGGGGGCCCCCAAAGGTGTTCGTGCCCCGGGCCCTCAAAGTGCTTAAGATGGCTCTGATTACAGGTAAATTTCCCTCCTTGACTTCCTGGGCAAGCAACTAGATTACCACTCTGGTTCACTGAACGTAAATCACTTTCCCCCATGCAGAAGAGGTTTAGAAAAGGAGTATCCACAACTGACCAGGTGTTCTGTCTGTTATTGATAGTATATAAATTCATCATCCTTAGTAAGCAATCCATCTATCGTGCCTTTGTGGATCTTGCAGCTGCATTTGACACTTTCTTTTCCACATCTCTGGAGGACCCGGAGAGGCTTGCTATACCTACCGCTCTTGCATATGTTCTTCGGCTGCTTTACTCCAATAACTAGGTATGGGTCAGAGGTAATAAGTAAACAGTCCCCAGTGAAAAATGTAACATCATCATTAGGGTCCGACAAGGTTGTGTCTTGGCGCCCCTACTCTTGTTGTTTGTTTTTCAAAAAGCCGGGCAGATAGCACAGAGAGTAGAGCGCTCGCTTTGACATCCGTGCAGACCCTGCTGATGCAGGTTTGAATCCTGGCAGGGCCAAACTCAGCCTTTCATCCTTCTGAGGTCCATAAATGAGCACCACACACCGTGGGTAATAAGCAGTGCTCAGATGCCTGAGGGTTCGTAGTGCTATATAAATGCAAATTATTATTATAATGACTTATTCAAAACATTTTTGGAGATTTCATCAGATACTCCACATATGGGTGGCCAGAATATTGCTACACTCTTTCACGGCAGTGATGCATTCCTTCTATCTAAATCTCGAATGGGTCTGCTGCTCCGATTAACCATTGTTGCATAGGTTGCTTGAAGATAAGGGGCTAAAACTTATTACATCCAAGATGAAGATCCTTGGCTGACACCCGCCCACAGAAACAGGAAGCATTTAAACTTGTTGTTTGGTCTGATGGGGAAAAAAGAGTGAGACCGTAGACTCGTTTGATTATTTGGACGTTAGGTCAGATGTTATTCAATCATGGAAACCACTATCCAAGAAGAACTACACTATGTTGGGCCATAGAGGCGGAGCTATGCTAACATTTTCCAAAAAACTTAAAATAAATCTAGACAATGCAAGCTGCCTCTGCGACTATATATGGAGAGGTGGTATGGGGCCACAGTGATACAAATCAGTTCCAAATCACAGAGAACTAAATAGATAAAATGTTGCTTTTGTTGCCATACTGCGCTCAGGCATTTCCGACCTTACTAAAACTTGGCCTGAGGGGCATTTCTTAGAGTCTCCAGGTGCCGCCATGTTACTATGGCTAAAATATGTGAAAGATGTGTTGTTCAAACTGCATATTCCAGATTTTTATACTCACCCATTACTTGTGGGTCTCCATTTAAAACACTTTTAATTAAGACGTTTGATCATTGGGTTGAAACCGAAATATGCTGTTTGGCGGCAAAGAGTAGTTTCATCATGTAATACCTATGCATGAAGGAATCCAGCGCTTTAGATCTCTTTCTATATAGGTGGGATTCTAGGGGGCAAGTGCAGGGGGAGGGGTGGATGGGGGAAGTTCAGGAGTGGGGTGCCCCCAAAGGTGGGGGGCGGACAAGTGCTGGGCGGGCCATGACAGTGAAGTGCATGGGGGAAGAGGAGGGAAGGGATAATGAGTGCGGGGGATAGGGAGGACCAGGTGGCGCTAGTCTGGGAAAAGGTGCCCAGGGGCAAGTGCTGGTAAGGGATGTTGGGGGACTTCAGAGTTGCGATGCCCGTTCAGACCTGTTGTATCAATATAATTCGTTATTTTATTAATTATGTTATTTATTTGAGAGATGTTTTTTAAAATTGTTCCAAGTATTTGTATTTTAACTTACAGGGGATATGTTATGCATGTCTATCTCATCTATATTCATGAAGTGTGATACATATGCGCTCTATAGATTTTATGGTAATCATCGAAATACACTATAAACTAGTTTCTGAGCCAGTTATCAAAAAGCTTCCAATTTAATGAATAATAACGATGAGAACAACTTAATTATCCAGAAACAAGTGGTAATCCGCGATATGCATGATATATTGCATCCATACTTCTGGGACCATTACCTTTCAGAGCCAGCACATGATGACCATTTAAAAATGTGTCCAAGACTCCAATGAGTAGTGCTGCCCACACTCTCTTGATATTGAGTTACAGTATTGCTCCATGGCACTAGCACTCTTCCATCTTTAGCTTTGTCCTTCATATTTCTGCTCTTGCCAGAACTCCTTGTCCTGCGGGTTCATCGCCCATCGCTCTCATTCCCACGAAGGTTGTTCCTTATGTTAATGTTATGCAATTTCAAAAGAACAGTACCATCACTCTGGCACATCGCCTTTTTTCTCTTAAACACAGCATAGGCAATCCAAATCCTATGGATTTTGTTGTACCCATGGGTTAAAATGAATATGGAAATGTAATCATGAAATGTGTGGGAACTCAAGAAAAAATGGGCTAATGACAAATGTAAAAATACTCTATGCTAATGCTTCAAGTAGAGGGGATTGGATGTTTCTACTGTCCAATGAAAAAATTTGCTTTTGGTCTGGTGACTTATATTTACATTTCTATTAACATGAGAAAGTATAAAATTGCCCCAGACTCAGGCATTTTGCTTGGGCTAACCTGTTTACAATTGAAGGTTCAATATTGCTTATATTTATTTATTTATTCTTTTTTTGTAGGGCTTGTTCCGGGGCAACGGTGCATTGGCTTACCCCGGTTTGGAGCCACCTAGCCCAGCTCCCAATACCGTCAGCTATCCAAGCCTTGAAAGGTTGTACCCAACTTGCATATGTGTTAGCAGTCTCAACATGTCTAAGATCTGCATTTAAGAAGAGAATTTTAGAGACTAGAATAAGCACTATGTTGACAGAGCTGTGGGTTGAGTGGGATGCGTGTACATGTGTGTGTGATACTAAGGTTTGGATTTATATAAGTTGATATTAGTTTTATTACTGTACACCTATTTTGTGCATAATGATTTTAAGACATCAAGAACAATGTGGATATTAATGTAAATTGTGTTTTTAATGTTTTGTATTGTGAAAATTGCACTTTAATGGAGACTTGTTTTCCGGATAAAGTTAATGATGATGCATTCTTTCCAGGGTTCAGTTTTAGGCTCTCTTTGTAATATTTCAGAAGCACAATTTGAAGAGCTATTCTCTCACAGTACAAACTGGAAGCATACTAATGGTCTAAGTATAGTGTCTGGCCATTTTAACTTACGGATTAGTCACACAGGACTGGGTAGAGAGCTTGATCACAACACATACAGTGTATATGTTATTCCAAAGCTTAGATTTCATGGTCCACGATCTGAGTTTGGAGGACACCCGTTTTTGACTGTTTCATAAACACAGGACTTTATCTGGCACACTCTGTCAAACCTATGACATTTCTTTCCCATATTGTACTAATGATCGTTTCTGAGGACACAGTGGTGAATGTAGAAGTCTCAACAAACAAGACAGTGACCAAAATCTATTTTTGTAAGAGAAAACTTGGTTGCAGAAGAATAAAAATACCCCAAAAGAGCCCACACCCATATTGAGTGATAATACAGTCTATAGAAGTAGTGCATGTTGCACATGCTTGGATCACAATGCCTTTTGAGATACAACATTGTCGCTTCTCTGGCCAAAAAACAAAGTGCCTTTTGGAAAGCTACTCCACAGAGTCCAGACTGATGGCTTTCAGGGCCTTGCAAAATAAAGCATTACACTTGCTGACCACAGGTTCCAAGATATCATTGGACAATCTATTTATAATGGTTGGCATACAAACTGGGAGCAAAGATTCTTGACTAATTAAAACACACAAAATATAAACTATATAAATACCTGCATGAAAAGGTAAATAGGTGCGACAGCACATCGAAAGCACATGATTGGGCACACAAATTGCATTTGCAATCAGGCTACAACTTCTGTAATGTTTGCGCATTATATGGTAAGCTACACATGGCCCTAAACATTCACTATTCTGTATTGATTAAAACATGAAGGTGGTTCTTCCCACTAAATGTTAGCGATGGATACACTGGCTATGTTGTGATGAATGGGTCTGAATGACAGTGAGCCACACAGAAGAGGTGATTGATGATGCTTCTGTTTTGGCAAACTATAACTATATGAGCTACAACTGTAATGACTGCATTTTGCTGAATGTCTTATTGTTACCCCCTGCTGGTTGGGCGATGTAAATTTGGTGTAGAATGGAAAACTACCCATGGAACATCGGTGACATAGCAAAAGGAGTAGTGGTATTATAAGCAATGTTGAAATATATAGCCATAAATGACTGGGAAATAGGTATTCTACATAATAATCTCTGGATTGGAATAAAATAAAGATGGTATGAGATGAATGTAAAGGAATATTCATAGCGAGTGACAAAACTGATTATGTGGCATAGCAAATGAACAGCTTAAAATGGCTTCCAATTTGAGATTCAGCAGTTCCTCTCTAGTGAACCACAGACTATGTTATTGACACCACATGAGAGTTTACTCACAGATGAAGAGATCCAATACTCATCATTGATGGAGTCCATAGGTATATCCATGAAGGGATATCTGATACAATGATGGACTAGCTAACGAGAATCCACCAAGTTCAAGATTGGTGGCTCCTATTTAATGCTGATGGTAAAACCTTAAACCCATTATAAAAGTACGAGAATGGCAAAATACATTTTTTGTATAGGGCCTGTAGGGTATTTTGTGTAGATTTGGGGCCTGGCGGTATTTTCTTACCGCCAAAAATAATGGTAAATTTGGCAATGACTACTCCTTGCATTTAGATTGGGTTTGGCCTTATTTCCTTTCAGGGAGCGTTCCGTATTACAGTACACAGGATCGTTTAGTGGTATACATTTTTGTTGGTGGTATTTTCTGGTGGTAAATTACTTAGTGGCGAGCATGATTTTCCTTCCCTATATTATAGCCCCATCATACAAAACCTTCCTTATTTTTGTTTAGACTATTCGTGTGATCTCTAGAGAGGCTTGGACTTACATTATTCAGAAACACCACATGTTCATATATAGTGCCAACTGTGGCTGTTATCACTGATTTATCTACACCAGTTAATTATGTGTCCATGGCCCCATTACTGGTTCATAGACCCCCACTAATCTATGTATTGTATTAAATTTCCCCCAGAAAGCAAGCACTGGGGAACACACGCATGCAACTATTTATTACTACCAAGTCTTATTTTTAGACAACTTATTCTTTCTGTTGTTTTATCTACATGGGAAAAATGACTAATGCACTACCTAAAAATCTTCCCTGTATCACAAGTGCTGTTCCAGATGTACTAAGAAGAGAAAAACAAAAACGCACTACACATCTGCTTTCATGTATTTTTGTGTATTATATACAGTTGCATTTCAGAACACCATCTTACCCTTTTGTTTTACAGAAACAAACAGAAAAAATGTACAGCAGCAGAACGAGATTCACTTTGCGTCATCTGTAACAAAAAGAGAGAAATAAATATACAGCAAAAGAAAAATATTCACTTTGCAACATTACAGTGTGTCAATTAAACACAGGGGATTCCCTTTTTCTACTCTGCCTGCCTGATATTAGGTAATTCGTACAACAGCACACAGTAATCTCACTCCACTTGTATAATTACAGCTATCTGTAGCTCTCCTACACGCAATCTCCCTTGGCTCGTCGCCTCCGATGAATGGGCCCAGGGTTTTCTTTGTGTTTGGAGTTTGAAGCGCACAGCGAGAACATGGAATTCTCAAGCCGGTGCCAAGTGAGACTGGACCTGCCTCACAGTCAGTCTCAGATGCTCCGTCTCTGCAGCTCAGTCAAAAAAAACTTCACGGCAGCTCAGCCAAATCCATCTGAATTTTTTTCTGTCAGACTTTCTCCAGCAAACCTCTGTTGCATCCCCTATGCTTACGTGTCACCAATCAATTTCAAAAGATCGTATCCTCCTTCCTTCAACAATAGCTCAGCTTTTACAGTAAGAAACTGTATCTAAACTCATTTCCTGGCATGCAGAATTTGCTTCCTGCAACATAGTGACAAGAGAGAGCAAGGAAAAAAATCTGACTGCACGTTTAAAAATGACTCTCAGAGTGTATCTCTTCTGCCTCTTTTTCCACCTGGAGAGAGCACATTATTAAGTTAGTATTGGTGTTAGTATTTGTTAATTAAGTTAGTCAATTAGATAGCTAATGTGGTCTCCTGTAAATGAGGCATTTCAAATAAGAAAAAAAAATTCTATTGTGCTTTTAAATCTGTAACCTGTCTCCATTTGCATATCCATATGTTACACTGGCGACATATGGCTGGCTAAATATGTACCACATTATAGCAATAATATGATCATATGCAGTGGCGCTGTACTCCAAAACACAATAAATTATACTACATAATCCCTCCTTTTTCTGACAATTTGGCAATGGTCCAAGCCACAATTGGAAGAAACCCAACTTGCTCCTTTTCTTCTTCTAAATCATAGCAATTCAATAAAATGAATATTCACACAGTTTACAATAAATCACTGTTCATCCACCGTAATATCAAAATTCATCTCTGAGTCCATCAGTCCTCATAAAATATTTTACATATTTGTTCCCAATTGAAGTGTTTATAGTTCATTGTCCTGTTCTTTTACTTGAAGTTAATTATAAAACAATAAAATAAAATAAAGAATTTAAATAAAGAATTAAAATAAAAGATTAAAATAATTAATTAAAATAATAAATATGTGGAACTCCATACTCCAGGATACATCGGAAATCATGCAGCAACAATGCTGCAAGTTCATTGTTCTTCTACTGTTGTCTGCCTCTGATATGTCCCGATCAGCAACATCTCATCTGTTTCATTTGGGACATTCTTTCATCCTGGCGCTCTCGGATGCTTTTTCCATAGGAGTCATCTCTTTTGGCATCCCGGTTACTTTGTCTTCACCTCCACCCGGAGGCAGGCATCATTTGATCTTCATCCAGGGGACTCCAGGACTCCATCGTCTCCCGTGTCCTCCGACTAAAGGTATGTTAGTATTCTAAATCAAATAGAAAAGAAACAAATTAAGTAGATAGCACAATACTAACTTCACCCTTTTGCCAAAAATAAATATATATATATATATATCTCCATTTGCCCTCTTCCTCTCGCCTTCTGAAATTAAGTACATGTTAGAGAGAAAACAAACATACATAAAATAGCATTCAACATTTAACACATTTTAATTTTGTAAAATAACACCTTTAGTTTCAGCCCCCATTTTTATTTATATATGTATATATATGTATCCGAGTTCCATCACAATAATCAATCACATCTATTTTTATTTCTCTGTAACTACCCTATGACTAGACTCATTTATTTTCTTTCATGTATTTAAATGGCTTTATCTGTTTCTACATGCTCAAGCCTCTTTACCTCATGTTTGGGGTGCCATGGTTTGATTTGATTTACGTGAACAAACTGTTCTGTTGCTGTTTCACCTTCAGTTTTCAAAATTTTGTACACTATGGGAGAAATGTTATCTATAATTCGAAATGGCCCCTGCCGGCTGCCAGAAATTTAGAATTTTTCTGTTTACCTTTTCCAAAATGAAATTTATACACCTGATCCCCCACATAATACTCTTTCACTGATGTCTTTTTATCATAATATGACTTTGCACTGTCAGCAGCCCTTTCTAAATTCTGCTGCACAAAAGCAAATGCATGTTGTAAATGCTTCCTCAGCTCATCCATGTATTCATGAACTGTAGATGCGCTTACAAGTGTCTGCTCATGTGTTCTGTATAGTAGGTGTTGCGGCAACAACATCTTCCTACCTGTCAAAACTTCATGGGGGCTAATACCTGTTGCTTTGGCAGGAGTTGATCTGATTGCCATCAAAACCAAAGGTAAACATAAATCCCAGCTGGAACCTGCTTCTGCTACAAACTTATTTAATTTGTCCACAACAGACCTATTACAGCGTTCAACTCCCCCAGAAGAAGCAGCTCGATATGCAATGTGTAATTTTCTATTCACTCCCAGTATTTGCCATACCTTACTCATTAGAGCGCTTGTGAAATGACTTCCCCTATCTGATTCTATTCTTTGTGGTAACCCAAACCTTGAAAACACATGATTCACCAGTAATGTAGCTGCTGTTTGCGCACTACAATCTGATGCAGGAATACACTCAATCCATTTTGACATCAAACATACCACACTCAAAATATACCGGTTCCCCCTGCTCGACCTCTTCACAGGCCCTACATAGTCTATTTGCAAATCTGACCATGGAAGAGTTAAGCCTCTTTTCATTAATGGGGCTCTATGCATTGGTGAAGCAGATTTAAATTGGGCACATACTAGACATTCTCTAGTATATAATTCCACATCTTGGGACATATGTGGCCAGTAAGCATAATCTTTCAGTATTTCCAATGTTTTTTGTGAACCTCTGTGGCCTGCAGTTATTGCATCATGCACATGGTGTAGCATTAGCCATCTGAATGAAAGGGGTGCCACCCACTGTATCTGTCCTGTTGTGGACTCTCTAATCATGAGTCCATCCTGTAGTCTAATTCGTTTTTTATTCTTTAATAGCACCCTCAACTCTTCCTTTCCCATACAATCATTTTCTGTTAAAGGGTTTTGTTCAGGGTCTATCAAATGATTATAATAGATTCCCAAAATTGGATCATCCTTTTGTGCCTTAATCAGATCTTGATCTGGTGTATCATAACTCCACTGTACCACTGGTTGTTCTACCTCCTTTGGAGTTTTAGAACGTGTTACTGCATCAATTTGTATTTCACCAAGTAAATGTTCAATAGGTAGCAATTCTCCCGTCACAGCCCCAATTTTAGCCAGGTGATCTGCCTTATCATTCCCCTCCTTATCCTCTCCTGGAGTTTTTAAATGTCCACACATTTTTCTCCAGTATATTGTCAAATCATTCTCTGACACCAATTTGGCTATGGCTTGTATAATTTTTCCATGTTTAAGGGGCTTTTTGTTGTATGTAATCATGCCTCTCGCTTTCCAGCCAGGTAACTATTCCACAAAGCTATTTCGTGCATAATCAGAATCAGTTACCAGGACAATTTCACTAAATTTATTATCAACTGCAGTAGTAATTGCTTTATAAATGGCTGCCAATTCCGCTACTTGACTGCTCCTAGCTCCAATTCTCATCCCTATACTGGGGACGCCTTCACATTTCAACCAGACATTTCCTATTCCTGACACTAAGAGGCCGATTCATGGAACAAACATGCGCCGAAAATCCCAGCGCAAGCAGGCGCAAGGTGGCGCAAGCGTGAGAAAGCAAGCGCACGCGCACATGTGCGATTCAAGGAAGGCGTTGCGCATGTTTCCACTGGTTTTGCGCCAAATCCGTGCGTGGCGCACGCGGGCACACATGTCATCAAACGGCGTGCGCTACGCGCACAGCGAAAGCACACATAGCGCGGCGCACACAACAAAAGTGGGCGGAACAGTGAGCGTAACACACGGAATGGGGAACAACGCGTGAAAAAGAAGGTGTAACTGGGGAAGTACTGCAGGGAACTACACGGAACACCCACACGCACGCGAACAACCCGTATTCATGGATTCGAATACGGGAAACCTGTGCACGGCAAAAGACGCGCATAGGCATCAATGCGTCCGCCACAGGAAGGTAGGCGGAGGCGTCCCTGCGCACAGTATAAAAGTGCGCGCAAACAACAAACACGTATATACAGCTACGATTAATGCCCCATTTGTCGCAGCACTGATCGTGGGACACCGCAGGAGGAGGAGAATAGCCAGGGCACACATTTTTTCACCCCGGACAAGCCTTTATGGGATGCCTGATGACCAGGTCTACGGCAGGTATAGGTTTCCACCTCGTAACATCCTAGACCTGGTCAGGGAGTGGGAAGATGACCTTACATCCCCCACCCTCTGGTCCCAAGCATTGAGCCCCTTGGAGAAGGTGCTCAATGACCTGCATTCTTTGGTCACTGGGTCATTTCAGTGGACTACTGCCATAGTGGGGGGGGTCTCACAGGCCACTCAGTCACGCTGCCTACACCAGGTCTTGGCAATCATGACAGCGCGCCCCTCAGTCCGCAGGCACATATACATGCCCAGAACACCCGCAGAAAGGCAGGCCGTTGTCCAGGACTTTTACATGGTGGCACACTTCCCCAAAGTGCTCGGTGCCATAGATTGCACTCATGTGGCCCTACGTCCACCCAGGGCCACTGAGCACATGTACCGAAACCGCAAGCACTGGCATTCCATCAAAGTGCATTTGGTATGCGATGCAAAGGGAATCATCACCACTGTCTATGCAAACTATCCTGCCTCCAACCATGACAATTTCATATACAGAATGTCCGCCCTGAGCTGGGCCATGGAAGCTGGCCAGCATGGTGACACATGACTCTTAGGTGAGTACAAATGCCCGTGCACATGCATGCATGTCACACACACACACAAATACACAAACCTCAATAATCACAACCATCATCACCTTTCCAGGGGACAGTGCCTACCCTCTGAGCAACCACATGATGATGCCAATCCGAAGCCCCACCACACCACCCCAGGTAAGATACAACACAGCCCATATTGCAACCAGGGCCATAGTGGAGCGCACATTCGGAGTGCTCAAGTCACGCTTCCGCTCCCTTGACCGCTCTGGCGGGCAGCTACTCTATGCACCCCCAGTAGTGTGCAGGATCATTGTGGCAGCATGTGTCCTGCACAATGTTGCAACATGGCAGGGCGTACCGGTGGACATGGTGGTGCCCCCACATCCCCAACCACAGGCACAGGCGCTGCCCATGGGAGGGGACAGGGCACGTGGCGAGGAAGCCCAGACCCAGCTTGTGGCCACATTTTTCATCTAAACTCCCACCCCTGCGGAGTGCACTCAGGCCTGGCACATACCACGTGACAATCGATGATGACAAATAGACAGTCAACTGTCACAACCTTACCATCCTGAGAATGTTGCCATTGAAGTGCCACATTGTGTACATCCCTAGCTACTTAAACATAAGCAATCCTGTGTGACCAAAAGGCACACATGCAAGGTGTGAATCACACAGACCTGTAAAACAGGCCATGACTATCACTGGTATGTCACCCAAACCCTCCAAAACCACAACATGACATGGCAAGCAATAGATATACACGAACACAGTACCAATAAGGTACACATTGACATGTGAAAAATGTAAAGTGGCATCAGACAATGATGCCTGACATGGAATCAGATGAAATGACTGACCAACAACCTCCCACCCAAAAGAAGTCATACCCAAATGCATTCCAACAGTTGTAGTTGTAACATAACAATGAATGCCTGTCTAATGCACATTGTGCATTGCAAAATCAACACTGCAGCTTCTGTGTGCCGTGCCCACCTCCTGCAACACACTGCTCAGTGCTCAGCATAGTGAACAGCCATTGTGTGTGACGCACACCCTGAGCGTCACATCTAAGCGACAAACTACATTAAAAAGCAAATTACACATGTACAGGATCCACATTTGGTCATAGATCATGTGCTGCAGGGACACAGTGGGCACCAGAAGGCAAACAGAGTGTACATGTGGACATGGAAGGGTGGTTGTACATGCAGCGGATCATAGTGCGAGTGTGTGGGTCAGTAGGGCATGCACTCAATATATGCATGTGCAATCAAGTGACCATCAGTTTCCTCTACACATCACATGTGAACATACACCATGTGTACACCCCAGCATGTCAAGTCACAACTATTCCCTCACACCTGAAAGGTAAACACAACACATGAACAGGCATTGATCAGCAGAATACATCATGTGCTTAGGATACCGCAATTAAAATGTCAGGGTGCGCATCACACTGTAGGGCAAGGCAACTGTCAACAACAAAACACCCCCCCTCCCTCACAAATCACCATGACCCACTGAACAACTGCACCTGGGTTATGCAGCCTTCATCCTTGATTTTCTTCTGGCCACAGGATCACCCTTCACCTTTGTCACCATCTCCCACCTTGTGTGCAAAAAGCGTCCAGCACCCTCAGAGGCCACCTTGATTCGCAAAAACACCACATCAAAGAGAACTCAAAGCAGGCCAACACAGAAGCCAAGCAAAAAGCCTGCAGGGAGCAAAACAAACCAGAAGAGCCTCCAGTAGATGACTTGAAGTAGCAGTACGTCACAAAGCCCAAGTACTACCATAATGATGTAACAACCAAGGTAGCACAGTAAAACAATGTCACAACAGGATGTGTACATGTGTGGTACATAACACAGAATGATGCACCACGAACTGATGTGTACTGTCACAGCTCCCGTGTAAAGGCGCAGGAGTGGCACGAACCAACCACCCCCACCGTGGTCTGGGTGCCTGCATGGTCAAACTCACACAGGCCTCTAAGACCCTGGAGTGGATGGAGGATCAGGGATATGCAGTCGGGACAGGCTTTGCTATACTGGATCACCGGAATGCGGGGCAGGAGAGGGGAGTAGGATTGTCACGGGAAAGTAGGAAATGCACAAAACTGTACTACTCACATTAGCACATACACAAGTACACCAAACTTGATCATCATGCACATAGTAACAAATTAATCAAATGGAAGACAAAGAGAAACTTATCTCTGGGGTGAGTGCTGGCCTCCTGCCTGCGCACTCTCAGGTCCGGTAACAGGAGCAGTTCAATGCTGCAAAGAGAGCCACAGTTACTAATCTGTGCGTGCCCATAACACACAAACACACCAACAAATATGCCCCAAACTAACAAACTACTCTACAAACAAATAATCTGGTGTGGATGCTTTGTACCCATACGTAACATTACCCCTGTGATGGTTCATACACAGTCAATGCAGTAAGTCAGGCATAGCAATGAATTTACACATGAATCATGAATCATGAACCCCCCCATCTAGCGAAAGAAGAACAGTGGTCAATAACATCCCTATCAGCCCCACTAGGGGTGTTAACACAAGTTGGACAGCAGCAGACATGCCACAGATATGACAGTCCAAAGCCCTTGTGTAATAGGCTGTTACACCGAATCATCCTTGCGAGCCCATGTATAAGGGAAGCAGGAGTGGAATATGTGAGTGAAGGACCCCAAGCTGCAAACACATACACAAGACAAGCTTGAAGGGCCCAGCTGGAACAGACAGTGGATGCTTTCAAAAGCCACAAAGCACCACACCGTCACATGAAAGCACAATAGACAAGCAATTTTAAACTATATCAACTAATTACACTAACTATGAAAAACCTACATTACTTAATTAAACTACCTAACAAATAGAAACTTATCTAACTAAACTAAAAGAAAAATCAAAAATGGCAACATATGACCAGGGGGGGGGCACCCAAGAGGGGGGGGTACAGGGTGGTGCTCAACACCCACATGCAATGATGTTGAGGAAAAAAAAACCTCCATGGGCTCAATGCCTGCACAGCCTGACCTATGTGGGAGATAGAGTGTCGTCCGAGTTTGGCTCTTCCTGGAAAGGAGGACGTGGCACATGAGCCTGACCACGCCTAGCCGCAGCTTGCCCCTAGTCGGCAACAAGTCTGCCGGACGGGTGAGCCTGGTTCAGTGCAGCGATCACACGTAGGTCTGCATTCAGGACCTCAGGTGATACGCGTGCTTCCTCTTGCAAGGTAACACATGTAACACGGAGTTCCTCCTGTAAGGCCTGGCTGGACAACTGTTGCACCTCCCGGCAAGCATGTATTTCAGCCGAGATGGTATGCTCAAGCTGCGCAAACCTCTCCTCTGCCCGCTCCCTCTGCGACATCATATGGACACCCAGAGTGGATCTGAGGGAAGCATACTCCTCCCTCTGGACCTCCATGTATACCTCTGCATGAGCAGCAATTGCTTGACGCAAAGTCACCATCTCAGCCTGGCGTGGCCTGTCTGAGGCCGCCATGCCCAGCCTGAGCGAGCAGGCCGTGGACCATGCTGCCTGCTGCTGGAGAAGCACCTGCCTAGCAGGGGGAGCATGGATTGGGCCACACGCTCCATGCTCACAGCGATGTTCTCCATTGCTGCCCCCTGGCGTTCAGAATTGGCAGTCATGTCTTGCTCCCACTCAGTATACAGCGGTTGCGCACGGCGACCCCGTTGCTGGGCTTGACCCCTGAGGGACCCAAGGACTGGGTGTCCCTATTGTGTTGGTACCACCCGCGGCTGCACGACTACATGCCCCCGTCGACGTGATGGCCCAGGCACATCAGTGACTGGTGTGGAGAGGGACCCTGCATCCTGATCCACCACAGGCGGAGGTTCCAAGACTGTCTGACCCCTCAGTGCAGGTGTCACGGACAGAGGAGTGCCCACATCAGAATCACTCACCCCTGACATACGGACCTGATGCTCATCCAACTCGACATGGACGTCAGAGTGGCCATCAGGGCTGGACTCATTGCCAGCCAGAGACAAGATGGACTGTAGCACATGTGGGTTTTTGTGGCCTACCACCCCACAACCTCCACTTGTGCCGGGTTGCTGTGGTGATAACAACCCTGTGCCTGGTATGACAACACCATCCTCTGGCTTCCTTGTGTCATCATCTGAAAAGTAGAGAGAAAAAAGGTCACTACACATGTTATAAGCACACAACACACACACACAGACATCAGACAGACACCAAACACATCAAGCAGACATGTCACACACAAAAGAGAACCTGCCATGCATGCTGGGTCAACTTGACACTGCTTCTGTGATTAGGCATGTAGAATGGTGTCATTTTGCACAGAAGTGGGTAGATGCACTGCAGCAAATTTGTACGTTACTCACTGTCTACATGTACAAATACTTCATGATGTGTATCTGATAATGTGAAGGCAGTGCAAAGTCAACTTCAGCCATCACGTGCAATGTGAATTCAATGGCTAGCATGGCTACAAGCAAACCACCCCTCCCCCCAAGTGCAAATGCAGGGATGCCTAGCATGGTATCAAAAGGCTGACCATAGACCTGTGTATTGACAGACAGTGTAGACTAGCATCAACTGCATCATGTGAGTCAAGTGACAACACAGCAAATAATGATGGGACAGTAAGCAGGACACATGATGAAACCTCCGGAGTACACCCACGTGTGAAGAAGACACTCCACCAGTTGGACAGAGTCATTGGCCATTAAACAGGCTGAGGCCTGTGACCCACCCAAACTGTCAAAGCCTAAACATGTGTGCGACACAGGACTGAGCCACAGTGGACATGGGAAGGCTGATGAAATGCCATGCAATGTAGGTCCTCCTGGACTCGTACTAAAATGATCATCCAGTCAAGGACACATAGGGGCATGAGTGGAATACACATGGAGCATGAATGGGCACTCATGTCCCTGCGGGGCATCTGACCTCTGCACAGTCCAAGTGAGACACCCTACATCAAATACAAAGGATGTACTGCACAGCATATGTCTGGCAGATTGGCTGCTGAAAGTTAGCATGTACACAGGACGCATGAACAGAGAAGTACTCAACGGCAAAATTGAGGCATACCAGTGCTAAGGTGGAATTGAGGTGCAGAGGGGGGGTGGAGGGGCAAGGGAGCATGCCTACATGGAGTACCCGCATGCAGGCAGAGGACACATGTATGTCAGACATGCTATGACATAGTCCCTGGGCTGAGAGGAAGGTCACCCCACGCTACATGCAGAAGGGCCAGTGAGCAGGAACATGGACTTGAGGGGCATTCTGGTGACCAGCCTGTGAGTAGGGTGCGATAGTGGTGATGCAGACAGTCCCCGTCCGCTCCACATGTCCACCATCCAGCAGAGCAGACATGCATCAGGGAAGCATTGCATTACTTGCACATCAGAACCATGTACACGTGACATGTAGTGGCAGTCATGGACAACACATCACACAAGTAAAACACACATGTCCACAACAAACACGCAGCAAAACTCACTGGACTGGGCATCAAAGTACGGCATCTCTCCCACTCCTTCGACCGATTCAGATGGTATGAACTCTGCAACGAGTGACTCATGCGGAGTGAGGTCTTCCTCCTCAGGTGCAGGCCCACTGCCAGTCACCAGAGTCAAGTTGTAAATTGAGGCACGCTTAGCCTTAGCGCTGCGTTTGAGGTCATTCTAATTCTTTTTGCACTCTTGCGCTGTGCGCACCTCATGGCTGAATGCACTCACATGTTTTGCAACTTGCTTCCAGTGGGTATCACGGTGGGCAGCCGTAGTCTGACAATTAGCACCCACTAGCATGTCACGGCTGTGGTCCCGCACGTAGTCCACAAGGTAGTCCAGTTCCTGGTTGCAGAAAGGCTTCTTCCTCGACATGCAGGAGGTCGTGGCTGTGTGTGGGGTCCCAGCCTGTGCTGCAGGTGCAACCTTCCTCCTCTTGGATTGTGGCACAGGCCCTGGCTGGCAAACGCCACCCTGACACTATGGCCAGTAGCACCGGTGGATTGAGCCAAGGGAGTGGCAGGTGGAGGGACGACCAAAGGCCTGACTTGCGTCAGTGGCAGCTGGGTGCCCTCTAATGGACCCTGCGCAGCAACATCCGCTGTGGCAGGGTCATTGACCACGACTGTCCTGGTTGGCAGACTCACAACCGCGGTGTTGTTGGATGCATCTGCCCCTGCACTTGCCAACACCCGGCTGTTCGGGGCAGCAGATGACATTACTGCCCCAGGGACACGTGTCTTGGTCAGGGCAGCCCTGCGTGCACCTACGGTTTCCCTCCTGGCCTATTAGAAATCTTCCAAGGGCTCTTCAAGTGCCAACGCAGCCTGCGCTGCAGACCCTGAGCCTGGGTGGTGGTGTCCACAGCTGCACCTGCAGCTACCAATACCCTTGGGCCCGTGGCAGTCGAGGAAACAGACTGCCGGGTCACACGGGCGCCAGTGCCAGATGCAGAAGCTGCATCTCCCGGAACCACAGGGGGTGGTGGCATGACTGCACCGACACATGGCACAACATCATGCTCAAGTGGCGCACCCCTGCCTCTTCCCCCTCTGTGGCCATCCTGGACACCCTGGAGTCTCCCTACTCCCTGGTCACCCTGGCCACGTCCCTGACCATGCCCACCATGAGGAGGACGCCCAGCTGAGGCGCCCCTCACCTTTGGTGGCCTCCCAACCATGGCACAGATGGAGTAGTGCCGGCACAGATGGAGAAGTGCCAATGGGAGGTGTACACCACAATTGTCCTGGGCAATTGGGGTGAAGGGGGTGGGATGCAAGATGTTAACAGCCCCCCTGCACCTGCAAGGCTGTATGTGACCCCGGTGATGTAGTGATGAGTCACGCAATGCTCAGGCACCCCGAAACTGCAGTAAAAACGTGCATGCAACCCTGCAGCCTACGTGCGTGGAATCAACCTTCCGCAGTACGCGGTGGCACCCAGTAACACGAAAAACGCGTACGCGTGGGGCACGCAGGCTACTATGACCTCGAAAACGGGTGTGATACACAGGGGCACCTGCAGTGGGGAAAATAGCGTGCGCGACTCACCGTCTGACTAGCGTGATAATGAAAAACACGCGTAGCCAATACCCCCGCCAAAAGAAGAGATACGTCCTTGATCCGCTGTGAAGTTGTGATGGCGCACGAAACAACACAAAGTAGCAACACACGTCGGTCTCCACGAAAGGCACGTACAGCAAACTGCTGGCCCCACACACCTTTAACTCATGCTCAGGGAAACGCCCGCACGTGTCGCGCGTAGCCCCTTTCCTCGGATTACACACATTCTCACGCATACGTGCAGTTTTTTCACACGCGCGCTGAACCACTATGCCCAGTGAAATGCCTGTGCGCGCTACGTCACAGACGCACTCACGCGCTAAGTTTCCTCGAATTACACGCTGACGTGCAATTTTTTCATGTGCCAAATCACTCCGTATAGAGCTGGCCACGCGAAAAGACCACTCTCCTGCCCAAAAGGCCATTTTCCTGCCCCCAAGAGCCCCGAGCACGCTCCCACCAGCCATCTGCTGCTGCCTGCTTGCCTGCAGCCCACGTGCCCTGCTATTTGGTGCCTGCATGTCAGCCATCTGCAGGGGTCCAGTTGCTGTGTCCACCCCTGCTGGAACAGAAGACTCCTGACTGGGATACCATCGCTCCACAGCCCAGCCCCAGGACCCAGTTGCCCACCTACGCCTGCCTCGGGGGTCACCATGTCTGGGCAAACACCATCTGAGACCACTGGCGACCCCCAGTCAGACAGGCAGAGGGCCACCAGCTTCAGTGAGAAGGAAGTTGGTGTACTGGTGGAGCATGTCCTGGGGCATTATGATGCCCTCTTCAGAACATCATGCGCCAACAAGGAAGGACGGTCGAGGATCTGGGAGGACGCAGTGGTTGCCATCAACACAGAGGGGGTGGCAAACCGCGACATCAAGCACGTCAAGAAGCGCTGGGAGGACTTGAGGTCCAGGACCCTCTACAAGACCCGGCGCCTCGCGGAGGGGGGCCGGGGCAGCATGAGCAACATCCAGATGAGGGTTCTGGAACACAGGCCCAGCGCTCCACGCCCAGATCCATCGGAGGCAGACCCGTCTGGAGTTGAGCGGTAAGTGGCCAAGCATTGTTGTGTGAGACAGGGCATGTTGCAGTGTGCTGGTAGTCTGATACTTGCCTGTATGTGTGACATAGGCCATGTATGGATGTGTGTGTGCAGGGACATCATGGTCATGCATGTGAGACCAGTAATGTGTGAACCACATGGATGGTGCATGTGTTCCAATGCAACATGGGGAGCTGTATGCGGACTGCACACATGAAAGCATGCCAGTCTCTGTTCCTGTACATGGAGGGGGTGTGAGGGATGGGTGCTGCTGTCATGTACATGTATGGTGCACATGTGTGTGTGTCTGGGAAGTGTGTGTGTGACTTTGAAACACCATGGATGCATGTCACATGTCCGTGATGATGTGTAGATTCACTCATGCAGTGCCGTCACCGTTGTATCCACTGTGTCTATCCACTGTGTCTGTGGTGTACAAGCCATGATGCATGACCCTCCGGTGATGTGTGTGCATGGGATCAGTGTGAGCCATGATGCATGTGAGTTTGAAGGAAACATTTTGGTTAACAGAGGCCCTTGTACATGGATGCTGATGTTGATTGCAGGCGGCGGGACTGTTTCTGCATGTGTGTTGCGTGCATTCACCCATGTGTTGTGGAGGGACAGGATGGAAGTGACATTTGACAGTGCCACTCATGTGTTATTGCTTCCTGTCTAGGGGAATATTGTACTGTACCCTGATGCTTGTGTTCTATGTCTCCCTCTACGCAGCGTCAAGTGAAGAAGAGGGTGGAGACGGCGCTGTGGAGCCAAGCAGCGGGGATGCCTCCACCCGGCAGTGACGCAAGGCCCAGCCACCCTCCCAGGAATTGCCATCATCCGGGAGCGAGGGGGCTGGTGCCGCGTCTGCCACTACGGCGTAGCGGAAGGGCCGGGTGAGCCCCCACAGGGGCTTGCAATGGCGGAAGACGGTGTGGAGACATCCAGGTTGGGAGTCTCCACAGAGGAGGAGGAGCCCGCTACATGGGGCCTGGTGGGGGTAGTACCACTGGTGCAAGTGGTGCAGTCCAGGGCCAGGAGGCAGCACAGGTCACCGCGGAGGGGCCTGTGCATGTCGCTGTCGGCCCTGTGACTGCACCACCATGTACCAGCAGGGATGCCCCATCCCAGGCCTGTCCGCAGGTAGGGGGAGTGCCACATCATCTGCCTCTCCACTACCTGCGGACGAGGGGTCCCACAACCGTATGGGCTCCGTCCTGGTTGGTGTCGCGTTGCGCACGCGTGACATTCGTGATGATGTGCGTGCTTCCTGCACTCTGGCGGCCCTCTCCTCCTCTGTGGAGACTATGCGCCAGTCGTTCTCCCTGCCGTCTTCCAGCCCAGATTCCACCAGGGCCCCCTGTGGACCTGGCCTGACCAACACAGCCAGCTTGGTGGAGATCCAATCCCTGCCACAGTCGGGAGTCGGCAGTCCAACAGGGGTGGACACCCCAACAACTGGAGACCAGCAGATGGAGGATGTGCAGGCATCGGACAGGGCACATGGACAGCAGCAACAGCAGCAGGCTCTAGGTGGGAGCAATGATGGCTCAGGGCCATCGACATCAGAGGGGGAGGCATCAGCCAGAGGGCAGGAGGACCCTGGAATGGGTGTGTCTTCCGTGTGGCTGCGGTTGGGCCAGCGTATAGATGCGGAGAGGCGGCGGGCGGAAGAGGCGCGGCTCACCATGGTCAGGGCGGAGTTCTCCATGCGTCGGGCATTGAAGCGGGCAGAGTGCCTCGAGGCAACTCTCAGGGAGTTGGAACAGGCCATGAGTGCTTCCCTGCGAGACCTCAGGACCAGGGCAGAGTCCCGCCTCCGGGACATCGACATGGAGTTCGATGATACCCTGGCCCGGGACATAACAGAGTGAACCGCAGGACTTGCCCGCCGCCATTGTATATGGTTAGATAGTGTTAGGTTTCCTTTATTTTTCTTGTAATTTGGAGTTAATGGACATTGCTCCACTTCGCATCTTTATAGTTTTTTCTTCATATGACATTTTTGTAGGTTTCCTTTTGTTTGTGGGTCATGGACCATTTGGACTTAAATTGTATATAGTTGCAGACTTGTACATACTTTCTTTTTCTATATTCCCATGGATCAATGGTTATTTTTTATTTGGATTATGTTTTTATTATGGACATTGGCAATGGACCACTTTTTTATTCTACATGATTTTTCTTTTTTTTTTTACTTCATTGGATTTACAATATTTTTTTTTCTAAATCGGTCATTGTACATTGATTTTCATTTTACTATTCCTCAAAGTCAGTTCATTATATTTTTAATACAATTTTTATAACTTCTGAATTGGTGTTGTGTTCTGTCATTGGTGTTGTGCATGTCTCATTGAATATTTCCTCAGTCACGTGTTGCCACTGTGTGGCTACGTTGTGCATTCCTGAATGGACATGGTGGTTCATTTAGACTATCATGGCATTGGTAATTTGGGAGTGGTTTCTGTGGATGGTTGCATGCTTGGATTGGGGGCTAAGGGGGATGAGGGTTGGTTTTAGGGACATGGGTCTGTTTTGTTAGGACATGTTGTTTGTTGGGACATGAGTCGGGGCCTGCTGGCAGGTGCCCCTCACTGCTGGGGGGAGGAGGTGCTGGGGGACATGAGTCGGGGCCTGCTGGCTGGTGCCCCTCACTGCTGGGTGGGTGGGGGTGCTGGGGGACATGAGTCGGGGCCTGCTGGCAGGTGCCCCTCACTGCTGGGGGGTGGGGATGCTGGGGTACACGAGTCAGGGCCTGCTGGCAGGTACGCCCGACTGCTGGGTGGGTGGGGGTGCTGGGGGACATGAGTCGGGGCCTGCTGGCAGGTGCCCCTCACTGCTGGGTGGGTAGGGGTGCTGGGGGACATGAGTCGGGGCCTGCTGGCAGGTGCCCCTCACTGCTGGGGGCTGGGGGTGCTGGGGGACATGAGTCGGGGCCTGCTGGCAGGTGCCCCTCACTGCTGGAGGCTGGGGGTGCTGGGGGACATGAGTTGGTGATCACTAGTGGAAGGTGACATGTGGGCTGGCTGGGGGGCATGGGGTCTGGAATCTTTCCATCTCTCTAGAATCTTCTCTCTGTGGCCTAAATCATATTGGTTGTTTTCCCCCTGATTGGATCTATTCTGATACCTCTCAGGTGAATGGTTTCTATTGGGATTGTTCCTGAACTCTTGATTCGTATGTGGAGGGGAGCGGGGTGTACCCATCCTTTGATTGTAGCCCCCTGGTGGTGGTGATTCATTGTATTGACGTAGAGCATAATTCATATTCTGCCTCATGTCCTGTCTCTCTTTTTGTGGGTACTATCCCCTATGCTGATTCCCATTATCAGTAAACCGATCCACATATCGGGGTCTGTCCTGATTACCATACATCATGGTATTAGGATCAAGTCTACTTTGTGTCCCCAATGTCTGGTAGGGACCATTATTTCTTCGATCCTGGCCTTGTCTCTGATTATTATTCATACCTGACATATCAGGCCGATATCCTGCCCGGGGTCTGTCTCCATAGTACCTAGGGCTAATGTAGCTCTCCCTATTACTAGGATCATGTGATTGAAACATTGGTGCAGGGTGTGATGACCTCTGTTGATTACCCCTTTGTTCAGGTGCCAAATTATTTTTACCTGGACTTTGAGCAGACTCAAGGGGCATTTTGACTGACCTGATTTCCAACACTGTTGATGAAGGTTCTTTAGCTTTTGGTCTAGTGTCTTTCATTTATCACTTTCTCTACCCTGACAATAGAGTACTTCACATAGTTTTGTGCTTTGGTGTACAATCAACTCAAGGGACTTGTCACAATCAAATTCACGGAGCAACTGTGATATGATGTCTTTCTGTAGCCCATAGAAGTAGGCAGTTTTAAATTAATTAGAATTGGGGTCAAAAGATACATCAAAACGAGAAAATGCCCTTTTTAAGTCTTGCAAAAACTGGCGAGGGGATGTATTAGGCCTAGCAGTGATTGTGTAAGCGACTTTCTTTGCCTCCTGCAATGACTGGAAAGGAGAAAAATTACGCCTAATCTCTTTTTCAAACTCTGCCCATGTCTTATTCTGCTGGTCATTAAATCCCCTTATGATACTGGCCGTTGGAGCATCTAGAGTTAAATGAAAATACTGTCTGTATTGTTCCTTAGGTATCTGGAGGGCTTTAAATATGTCATGCACTGCCTCTAAGTGATCCTCTATGCAGCATTCCCCTCCCTTTTTAAATGGTTTGATCAGGGCTTTGATGGATTTCATTATTTTTATGGGGCTACTTGTTGCAATGCACAGAATTGCACTACCTGGTGATTCGACCCTGGTTCCAGGTGTATGGGATTGGTGGCGGCCCCCAATGGGTGTATCAAATCCCCCAAGGGTGCTGCAACCAAGTTCAGTCGCCGGCCCAGTCACTGGGGCACTAGCTCTTTGGGTAGAAATGGGATTCACCTCAATTCCCTTAAATGTGGTGCCCTGCCGTCTATCCTGGGACCTAGGAATGCACATTGGCTGTTCCAAATCCTTACACTTCTTAAGGAGCCTATCTGCCTCGTTTTGCAAATAGTTGTTTTCATCACTCATTTTATTAATTACGTCCTGCATGTCGCACATTTGCATTTGGCATTCATTGAATTCTTTGTTTCTCTTGTCTCCTTCTTGACACATTTTAACCATTTCCTGTTCTGCATTTTGGAGATCACTTTCCTTTTCATAATGTTCTTTTTGTAAAATCTGCATTTCTGAAACAATCTCATCTTTATCTTATCTAATGTGGTCCACCAATGCTTTTAAGTGTACCAATTCTTGTTCACTGTCCTCAAACTGTTTCTTGCTTTTGAACAACTGAGTATCAAGATCCCTATATTTTAACTGCATGTCCTTTTGACATACATCCAATTCTGCTGTTAACATTTCCTCTTTCTTGCTTGCCCCATCTAGATCAGCTTTTAACCTGTTGATGAGCTTAGAATCATTTTCTTGCATTCGCAGGGACCTATTCAAAATAAACCAGGTCTTGGCGCATAGCCATATCAGACAATCTTTCTCTGCATGTTTATCAGCTGCATTTAATAATCTCAGAAGGCAGACCTGAATTATGCTGCCTTCTGCAAAAATATTGTCTAGTGGTTCTTTCTGCACTTCACCACAAATACGGTCGTGCCATTCAGTGGCATTGTTCGATGACCACGTCCCATGTGCATATAAATTTGCCTCTAAATATTGCACTAATTCTGAGAATGTGGCTTCCATTTGAGACATTCTAAAATTTGTTTTTCAGTGACACACTGCTATTATGAAATGTGTTCCCTCTAATGTACAAATGGTAGTGTAAGACACACTTGCCACGCCCAGCAGGTGCTCTATGATCACTTTCCCGGCCTGCAACGCACCATAAATATGTAGGGTGTTTTGTGTAGATTTGGGGCCTGGCGGTATTTTCTTACTGCAAAAATAATGGTAATTTGGCAATGACTACTCCTTGCATTTAGATTGGGTTTGGCCTTATTTCCTTTCAGGGACCTTTCCTTATTAAGGAACACAGGATCGTTTAGTGGTACACATTTTTGTTGGTGGTATTTTCTGGTGGTAAATTACTTAGTGGCGAGCATGATTTTCCTTCCCTATATTATAGCCCCATCATACAAAACCTTCCTTATTTTTGTTTAGACTATTCGTGTGATCTCTAGAGACCCTTGGACTTGCATTATTCAGAAACACCACATTTTCATATATAGTGCCACCTGTGGCTGTTATCACTGATTTATCTACACCAGTGAATTATGTGTCCATGGCCCCATTACTGGTTCATAGACCCCCAGTAATCTATGTATTGTATTAAATTTCCCCCAGACAGCAAGCACTGGGGAACACACGCATATAACTATTTATTACTGCCAAGTCTTATTTTTAGACAACTCATTCTTTCTGTTGTTTTATCTACATCGGAAAAATGACAAATTCACTACCTAAAAATCTTCCCTGTATCACAAGTGCTATTCCAGATGTACTAAGAAGAGAAAAACAAAAACGCACTACACATCTGCTTTTATGTATTTTTGTGTATTATAAACATTTGCATTTCAGAACACAATCTTACCCTTTTGTTTTACAGAAACAAACAGAAAAAATGTACAGCAGCAGAACGAGATTCACTTTGCGTCATCTGTAACAAAAAGAGTGAAAAAAAAAATACAGCAAAAGAACAATATTCACTTTATAACATTACAGCGTGTAAATTAAACACAGGGGATTCCCTTTTTCTACTCTGCCTGCCTGATATTAGGTCATTCGTACAATAGCACGCAGTAATCTCACTCCACTTGTATAATTACCAGCTATCTGTAGCTCTCCTACACGCGATCTTCCTTGGCTCGTCGCCTCCGATGAATGGGCCCAGGGTTTTCTTTGTGTTTGAAATTTGAAGCGCACAGCGAGAACATGGAATTCTCAAGCCGGTGCCAAGTGAGACTGGACCTGCCTCACAGTCAGTCTCAGATGCTCCGTCTCTGCAGCTCAGTCAAAAAAAACATTCACGGCAGCTCAGCCAACCCCATCTGACTTTTTTCTGTCAGACTTTCTCCAGCAAACCTCTGTTGCATCCCCCATGTTTACGTGTCACCAATCAATTTCAAAAGATCGTATCCTCCTTCCTTCAACAATAGCTCGGCTTTTACAGTAAGAAACTGTATCTAAACTAATTTCCTGGCATGCAGATTTTGCTTCCTGCAACACAGTTAACAGAGAGAGCAAGGAAAAAAATCTGACTGCACGTTTAAAAATGACTCTCAGAGCATATCTCTTCTGCCTCTTTTTCCACATGGGGAGCACATTAGAATGTTATTAAGTTAGTATCAGTGTTAGTATTTGTTATTTAAGTCAGTCAATTAGATAGCTAATGTGGTCTCCTGTAAATGAGGCATTTCAAATAAGAAAAAAAAATTCTATTGTGCTTTTAAATCTGTAACCTGTCTCCATTCGCATATCCATATGTTACACTGGCGACATATGGCTGGCTATATATGTGCCACATTATAGCAATAATGTGATCATATGCAGTGGCGCTGTGTTTCAAAACACAATAAATTATACTACAAGCCCCACTTCTTATTAGTAGATGGGCCTGTCTTTAAAATAGCGTTTGAACGAGCACATGCATTTAGTAGACTAGGACTGGCAGCCCTCATTATGTCTAGTTGTGCAGTCCCATGCGGCCACCACACAGATGGTATTCACGCCTTTTTCTCATGTCATCTGTTTTGAGATAGAGAGGATATTTAACAACCAAGGAAAATTGGAAGCCAGTTTCAAAACCAAAAAATGGTTTTGACTCATGCAACATACAGGTATGATTGAACTAGGAGGAGTAGACACTATGCTGGCTTGCTTAATGGGGTGCCATTTTTGTTAGCAATGTTGGAGCCAACCAGAGTGCTGGTATAATTGGATGACTGAGTTTAAGATCATTTTGTTCTTCTTCTGTTTGCAGACATTCACATTTCCATTGATCTGTTTTTGTTTATGTACAGTCTCTTGTGTTCATTGAGTTGTGTTTCTTTGCATCCTAGCATATCACCTGTCATCTCCAAATTCTCTCTCTGCTTCATAAAACATGGTCTTTTTTATACATTTTTACCATATTACAAACTTCTGTGGTATGCTTTGATAAAGTGTGTGGTGCTTTATATTCAGAACATGTAATATGGCTGAAATATACATATATTTATTTGAACATGCATACAGTGCTGCTCCATAAACCACCCAGGTAGCATCGTCATGCTAGGTCATGACGGCGGATTTAGAGGAGGGATTAAATGGGTAAGAACAAAGTCTTGGCCTCTATGCATAAGCCCAAGTAGACTTGAACCTTCCTAATTACTCAGACCTCGCCTTGTTCTGCTACTGGATAGAGAGTTGTGGAAAGGATGAAGAATCCGGCTTTAAGGAAATCTGCAAGTGATACTATAATTTGGAACATGAAGAGTGGTAATGACTCATTAAATAACTTGGCTTAAGTTAAAATGAAGTTGCTACATAATACAATGGGAGTGCAAACCTGTGATTCCTTAGGTCCAACAACAGCAATAACTAGTTACTCAGGTCAAAGAGGTACAAGCACGAATAACAGTGAGCCCCTTTTTTGGTAGCCAGTGAGGTATGCTGAACCCTTCCTAGAGCCCTATATCCAACTTTCTGATATTCGAGTTGCCAAAGCAGGCATTAACAATGGTGGTAGTAGTCATAGGTGTGCCTCCATTGATTAAAAAAGAAGACACCATAACCCCAGTGAATAACATTTATGTATTTAATGCACATTTGTATGGTGCCTATACACAAGTGTTTCCAGGTGCCAAACTCTGCATTGGTTAAAATGAAATCTTAACTTTTAAACTGTGTCTCCGAAAGATTTATTAACAGTTTATCGATTAAGCTGGATATGACCTCCACCAAAAAACGTTAGGGGTGATTACATATTAGGTGCTCTAACATATATACGTTAGTTGACATTCATCAACCGCAGCAGTGATCCCAACAGTGGTCAGCTACTCTGAGAAAGTGGGGAGGATAGTTCTCTTCCAGAGACCTGTAATGATGCTCATGAGTTAAATCATGAAAAGGCAGCAAAGTTTGCAAGAAATCAGTAAGTGAGGATTACTCTGATTTTGCACAGCCAAAAGAGGATGCCATTTGAGAACAAACATGCTGTACTAACCTGAATTGAAGATGTTTATTGACCTAAGACATCATTCTCTTCTTCTCTAAGTACAAAAAATGGTGTTCCCAACAAAGATTGCTATGGCTGATCATCAACTCTTGTGAATACTTTGCTGGACTATCACCAGTTTAAATAATAAATTGCATGCTGAGGATCAGTTAAAATGTTTGAAAAGTAACAACATAATTCTTTTACAGAAAATGTGAGTCATTGAGTCTCCTTATATGCGTGGGTGTGCCATAGTTCAGCAATCAGCCAAAATGAACAACAATAGGCAAAATTCTGGGGGATTAGTTATCTAGTGTACGCTTTCTCGTTGTTACTTGTGCAAGAAAATACTTGAACATTCCTGTATTAATATACTGTCAACTGATATGTATTCCAATAATGAGTTAAAATGATCTATTATTAACTTTTATCACACAAGTGCTAATGGAATCAGCTGCTGACGATTGTATGGGCAGTGACACACCATATTCCCGACATTCCGTTGGGGATTTTAACATGAATCTAGGGAATGGTATGTTATTGCCCCGACGTCATTGATGAATCAGCATCCAGGTGCAATTAGTATGATATAGCTTACCTTTATTTTGGAATTGGATATCTGTTACCTTATAGGTCAAACCAAAAGCAATACTCATGGTCGCACGCCATTAATATGTAATAGAAGGGCCTCAACAATTTATGTTTTTAAGATAACTGGATAAAGTTGGGGAAAGCAGTAGATACGGTAGTAGTCAACAGGACTGAGAGTTTTCACCAATCCTTTGTTTTAACATTTTGCCTAAATGTAAGAATGGATGAATAACATATTCCTAACTTTTCCTATCCTTTCATGCTGTCAAACCATTCCAAACATTAGAAGTGGAGCTGTTTAGATCCTGGCCGTATTTTTGAGCAGGTAATGCAAATTTCTAACCAGGAAATATGAATTTGTTTGAGGAAGGGAAATGAAGCATTAACTGTAGTGTCAAGCATTAATTCCATAGGCTGTTAGGTTAGATCCTTATTTGTGGGTCAAGATGATAGGAATGGAGGCCCATTGTACAGGTATGGTATGATTACAAGTGCAGGCAAAGAGATGAATTAGTCGCTAAATGCTTTGAACACTACGGTTATTATAATCTGTCCTAGAAAAAATACAAGGATTTGTATGTTAAGAAAAAAGAAAGAATTTGAAACATTAGCCTGGGAATAGCTAGTTATTGGGTTGCATATTTGACCTCCATATAAACATGTAGTATAGAATCCAGCAGGCATACTGCAGACCTAAAACCACCTGCTAGTGCATCTCATAACCAACTATATGAGGATGACTGTTTGATATCTTCCCTACAAGAAGTTATATCTGCGATGACTCCACTGGATGGAAGTAATTCTGGCAAACCTTTTCAGGGATCAACCTGATTTGTGGGGGCCGCTGATCACTGTAGTAATAAATTCCATCGTTCAGGTCAAAATGCATTAAATTTCCCTGGGAAATGCACCTTCATAGAGCAAGACATTTCTACCTTTTTCCAGTGGATTTATGTTATTAATTGATTCATTGCTTAGGAAAATTGCTTAATAACCGACTGAGAGAAAGGCTAAAAGCAAAAAAAATATCGGAAGAAGACCAATATGGATTTCATGGAGATTTTAGATATCTATCCTATTATTCCAAGATCCGTACTGGGGGAAACACCATTATATCTTGCCTACATGGAGCAAAGTATGGCGTTTCACTGTGTTAATAGACTGTTTTTGTGGAACCGTCTAGAGAATATTAAGGTCCCCACTGACATTCACAATTTATAAGACCATTGTGCTGCAACCGTTAGATGTGATAGAAAGGGGGAATGTACAATGCCATAACGTATCAATCGCGGTGTTTACCAGGTCCACTCCCTTCAAAGTACACATTAATTTGTTAACCGCCACCCACTTAGCAATAGCAAAGTATACTCCATGATTGAGTAGACAATATATTCCGGCTGTATCGTACGCAGATGACAGAGTTTTGATTTCACCCTCCCCTGCAAACCCTTCTGCAAACATACACAAAGTATGAGGCACTAACGTGATCTAAGTGTCAATGTTATTAAGTCAAAGGTGATGGAATGGGCAAAACAATGTTGAACCCGGCCTTTTTTCTCAAGGAAGCAAAGCTGGAGCAAGTGCAGAGTTTCTCCTCACAGGAGTACATGTGCTGAACATATTAAGTGGCACTCACATGTGAAGTGCCCACTTGTAGAGCTTTGTTTAGATTTGCATATGTTGGCACTGGGCATCTGGAACAGATAAAGTTGGTATTTGGGACGAAGGCGCGTTCTCTTGCCATGTATGGATCAGACAAATGGTGGTACACTGATTGTGCCCCCTTGCGGACAATATAAAATACATTGATTAGATGTTTTGTAGCATTATCCGGTGTGGCACCAACCTTCTCTTTGCAGAACCAAGAAACAGGCTTTGATTACATTGATGATATTGCAATATCCAGCCAGTTACTCAATGTTCAAAATCATAGACGAATGGTGCGTATAATGTAACGATAAATATCATACAGGGACTATTTTCTAGCCATACATATCATTCCATATCTTAGCATATGTGAAAAGCTTTTTGCGAAAAGTAAATTGTGAATCTTGTTTTTTTGCAACCAGTGGAATCCCTAGGGATGCCAAATATATTATTCAGAATGAAAAGCTGGAGTTGTGAAACTTGGTTTTTGCAGATAAAGAAATCTCAACACCAAGGTCCTATACATATAGTGTCTTATCCTGGTATGTAATGCTACTAATCATTTAAACTGGGCAGAAGAATTGACAAAATGATTATGTGAAATTCGAACAAACAAAAGGGCAGCTGAAGCTGCCTGGCAAAAAGAACTCAGCACAGCAAAAAAGCTCATTTTGCGATGCCAAAGCTTCCACCTACAATGACAGGATCTCCAAGGCGTCTTCCAGCTACCGTGAACTTGTTGCCATCCTCCGAGAACTGGAAACCTCATTTCTCCCTCCCACCACCTTTCTTAAAGACAACACCTGGTGTAACACCGGCCAAGACACCTTCACTAACAAAATTGCACTTTTGCAACACAAGATTGCAGCCAAACGACGTAATACCCCGGCAGCCTGCACCCTATCACACCACCTGCAGGGTCTAGTGATTTTCCACCCTTAAGATTCCAACCCATGAGTAACTACACTCTTGGTAATATCATCAAAGGCCTCAAACCGTCTCGATGCAAAGGGGCTCCTGCCCAGCCTCTGTTGTAAAAGATTGTACCAAACCACTTCTTGCTCTCATCTCAGCTATCATCAACTCCTCCTTTGCCTCTTGCTCTGTCCCTCTGGCCCTCAAAGAAACTTGGGGACTCTTCTAAAGAAAGCTCCCTTGACCCGGCTATTCCCACCACTTACCAACCTATCACCACAGTTCCATAACTGCTGAATATCATCAATAGAGTCGCCTACTTACAAATCCAGGAATCTCACCACATTTTAAGCTCTCGACAGTTAGGGTTAAGCCCTAAACACGGAACAGAGACAGCTCTACTGGGCCTTATAAATCAGTGAGATGATGCCATTGCTGTCTCTCAAACAATGACCTCCTACCTTGCAAAAAAGTTCAGAAGACACTCTC
The DNA here is from genome assembly GCF_040938575.1 of Ambystoma mexicanum. Classification (NCBI taxonomy): domain Eukaryota; kingdom Metazoa; phylum Chordata; class Amphibia; order Caudata; family Ambystomatidae; genus Ambystoma; species Ambystoma mexicanum. The sequence goes on from NC_090928.1 coordinate 97,226,347, forward strand.
CGGCAAGGCCCTTGCCACCCCCAGATTCAACTGCACGAGAGCAGGAGGGGTTCAGCTTCCCAGTTTGCGCCTCCACACTCAGGAACAAGCTCCCGCGCCCACCTGCGAGATGAACCATCATACAACAGCTTTAGAAAAAATCTCAAAACCCGTCCCTTAAACAGAGACACTGTTTTCTCTATGTTGCACCCACCCATTTTTTCTGTCTGATTGTAACTAGTGCCAAGATGCCCAGGAGCTTGGTGCACTCATACACGTGCCTAAATCAAATACAATAACTAAAATAAGTCAAGATTCAATGTGTTAACTCAACCCTGCCTGGAAAATGTGTAATTAGGTGGTTTATTAAGCGTTACTGGCCCTTGCACTTGCCACAGGCCGGCTGCACTTTTATTTATTGTCTTTATTTACTTTACTGTTATCCTCTGTACTGTACTGCCCCTCCCCTTTCCCCCTGCACTTTCCCCTTTGCCCCTTCCCCTGCACTTGCGCGATCTAAATGTCACCTGGCCTAGTAGGATGGTTGTCTCTGTCTTCCCTCTGTTTCCCCTCCCTTGACTCGTTGTGCCTTGAAACACCTGTGTATAGGCGCGTTATAAATGCCATATCATATATCATTCTGGCGAGGGGAGATTGATACAATAAGGAATGGTTTGCTCTCTTGTCTTCATGGTGCTGATATTGGAAGGACATTGATTTGCTTATTAAAAATTAGACATTTTTAACGATTGTCACCTGGCATTTCTATGGGTCCTGCTTGCTCTGGACCGATGTGTGGTATGGTCTGCAAATAGCGTCCTTATAAAGTCTTGGGGAATCAGGACATCGTTTTCTTTAGCTCTGTCTAGATAACGAATTTTATGAAAAATATCCTGCTTTTTGGTGCTATCCATATGAGTACTTTTTAGAAGTAACATTTTTTGAATGTATGTCATATCATACTTTATTTTTACTAAATAGTAACTATAGGTTATTGTACTTTTGCTTTTTTTGTATGGTTATCTTCCATTTGTATTGTATTGTGCATGTTTTATGGGTTTAATCCCCGACAAAAAGTTGTTCTCACTTGGATAGTTGGCTTTGCAGGGGTGGGAGAGATAAAGCATAATCGGTGTCATTTGCAGTCATATCAAGTATTTCAGACCTTTACAGCATTTGCAATATAGCTCTAAATACTGTACACATAATGCAAGTTTGTAATATATTTAAACTTGGCAATCTCTTCAGAACATTCACTTTTAAATACATGCTCAATGTTGCAAACCATTACAAATGCGAGTACTTAAATCTTAAATAACGTGCAATTTGTCTGACTGGGTTACGTGGCTTGATTTTCTTCTTTTTATGCTTCGAAGTATTTGTGTACCGATGGGATATCTTGCGGTTGTGTGCATAGTTGTGCACGTGTTCTCTCTTATACTCTTCACTCTCTCCCTTAAGCATGATAGGACAAAGCAGCACTGCTCTTTGATCTTGGTCGCAGGAGTGAAGGTATTTTAATAAGTCTACATACTGTACTAATTGTACTACTGTCGGCCATTTTGCTTGTCTTGTGTCAGAGAGTGATGCAATGTTGTCACAGCCTTCTGTCTTTATCTGTCTGAGGTTACGTGGACCAGTGTGTCAGATATGAACATATAAGAGTTAGAGATAACAGTTTTGTCATTATGACTTTTAAGAATAAGAAAGTGAGTGTGTTTCCTTGTAAATGCTTGCTGCAGCTGGAAGCTGTAATTCTGCCAATTAATTGCTTGTTTTCATTGATTGTGCCTTTCAAAAGGATATCTTGTTTAAATGGTACACAATTAACATGTCTCTAAATATAAAACAACAGTTTCCCTAACAGCCTCGCAACATTTCCTTCATTAATAAATTGCAAACTTCTAATCTCGCTAAACTGCATTGACACTGAATGAGAAATACTGTGCTTGCCCTTTGGGATTAGTTTCTTGCCACCGGAATCAATAAATGTTAATGTAAAAAAAACACTGCTGAGGAATGTTTTCTCTTTGCTAATGGCTGGATCTGTTCACCTAGAATGGATGTCTAACCTTTTTGCAACATCATACACACTGACCAGTTTTTTACATTTTTCCCCTGGTCGATAACATGATTGGGAAATGGCAATATCCCAGAACAACCCCTAACCCTTTCTTGAGATAGCACTATCTGTTGATAAGAGCGAACAGCTATTCTTTATAGATACTTAAATTGGAGCCAAGTCTCTACCCTGGTCTACAATGCTTCCACTTCAGCATCTGCATCTCATTCAGCACTGCCTTTGCTCCAGCACTGACCCCTTTTACCATCTCCAGAAGGCTCTGGAGGAGTCTGGCAATGGCAGCAAGCAAGGTGAGCCCTGATTCATTTTATGGGCCCCACATGGCGCTTTACAGCGAGCGCTTATAAAAAAGGTTTTTATTGTCCAATTTTGCCAGCATTGCAGTATTCCCTCTATTTGTGCTCATTCCATTGCTTTGTGTTCTTTCCCACCTGAGCACAGCCGTGCCTGCATTGTTTCATGCCATCTGGGCATCTTTCCGTCATGGCAATCACAGAATCCTCAGGCACTAGGTCCCACACCTACAGGCCCTGCTGTGGTTGGCCAATCCTTAATTATAATGCCCAATCAGAAGAAAGCAGGCAAAAGCTGGCTCCGACACAAAGGCCCATCAACTAAGGCACCTGTCTCAGCCTGTCCGTGGCTGGAGGAGCAACTCTCCCTGAACTAGTTTTTGGCCATCTCACATAAAGGGCTTGTAAGGACATCCACTTGCCATGCTAACCAGCCATCAAGCTCCATCCTCCTTCCTTGACACTATACTTGTTGCAACTGTTGACTGCTCCTTTACCCACTACCTATCTGTAACTTCTAATCTTCCACCAACTGCATTCCTTCATGTTATGACTTGAAAAGTCTAATCCTCTCCTGCTATATGCCTTAGATTTTCTATACTCTGTGCTTCTTTCTGTGCAGCCATTTTGCTTTATATGATTTAGAGTGTGTTCTGCATTATTCCAAATTAGGTATACTTTCCATCTGTGCAGCCATTTCCTTTTGTATGTTTTAGAAGTGCTTTCTGCATAATTCGAATGTGGGTGTACTTTCCAACTGTGCAGCCATTTGTGTTTTATGCTTTATAATGTTTTCTGCATAACTCGAATTTAGGTGTACTTTCCATCTGTGCAGCCATTTTGTTTTGTATTCTTTAGAATAATATTTCTGCATAATTCAAATTTAGTTGTACTTTTCATCTGTGCAGTCATTTCGTTTTGTGTGCTTTACAATTGCTTTCTGCATAATTTGAATGTAGGTGTACTTTCCATCTGTGCAGCCATTTCATTTTGTATGCTTCAGAATTGCTTTCTGCATATTTCAAATTTAGGTGCACTTTCCATCTGTGGAGCCATTTTGTTGTGTGTGTTTTAGAGTGCTACCTGCATAATTTGAATTTAGGTACGTTTACAAACTTGTCACTGACCTGTAAATCTGGGCACCTCCAGGGAACCTACTGTTTTGTGTCTGCTTGGCTGTCTGGTGTGATCCTTTTGTTGCATAATGCCTCTAACTCTCTCCCCGGTATCCTATGACCTTGAACTTTCACCCCCTCTTTGTTCCCTTCTCCCACAATGCTCTCCATCTCCTCTATCTTTTCGAATTGTTTCTCCATCTCCTACCCTCCCTCTCTCACAAAGTCTGGAATGAAGAAACTATAAAAGGCACTCCTAAGATCCAACCTGGTCTGCCCATCGCAGACACCTACATTAATGCTTACTCCAGACAGACTATCACTGACATCCTCTTTCCTGTTCCTTCAACTAACCTATGGATCCCCCATAAGGTTTCTGTCCTCTCTCCTTTGTCATCCTCTTCCATTACTGGCGGCACTAGATGGGAAGTGCTCTTGGCTCACTTTGCATCTTCCAAATGCACCATTAATTTCTGTCATGGCCCAGGGCTCCCAGCCCAATTCTCGTTCTAGGCAGGGGCCTTTCTTCCCTCTTCACCTTCCCACCCTCTCCTTCTACCCCTCTCTCCCTCATCCCCCTATATCCTACCCCCAGGGTAGCAGGGCATCGCTGTACCCCCCTTACAAATCTTTTAAAGGGGTCACAACCCTCACTTAGCTACCCTCAATTCTCGCTCTGCCATTAAATACTCCTCTGACATCTGTCACCTCTTTGAAGAGCTTGATTTTGACATCCTCTCCCTCACTGAGACATGGTTCAAGGCCAACTCCGCCACTGCATTTGACACTTTTCTTCCTGAGGGCTACAAGATCATATCCAACCCCAGACCACCCCAATCTGGTGGTGGAGTGGCACTGATCTTCCCTAAGTGTGTTCCTACCTCCAACATCCCCACTCAATCATACTCCTCCTTTGGAAGCCTAGTCTGCAGGTTGTCTGCCTTCCCCTTCTTTCTCTGTTACTCTTGCTACCATCTACAGACCCCAGGTCCCTTCTCCCTCTTCTTCTCAGAATGGGCCGACCTCTCCTCCACTCTTCTTGCCTCCTCCCCCAAATGTATCCTCCTTGGGAACTTCAACATCCATCTCCACTCCCCTGATGTGGCCACCGTTCTGTTCTGTGACCTCTGCAAAACTATCTCCCTCACTTTCCTCCCCTCTGGCCCAACCTACTCTGCAGGGCACACGCTGGATGTTCTCATCTCAACAGACATCCCTCTTTCCAATCCCCTCATTACCCCTCTCTCCTGGTCTGACCACTCTCTCCTCCCTTCCTTGTTTGACCTCCCCTCTCCCCAGTACGCTTCCCCTGCACTGCAGGTTCCTTCCATAATTTGACCGATGAAGCATGCGTCAGTCGGGGCCTTTGCTTCCTCCTTCATCCCTCCCCCACCCTCTTCTTTGGACTCTTCTTCTGACTCTGTTCGAACTAAACTCCATTGCTCTATCACTAACACCCTGGACATCCTTGCCCCTGTCATGAGGCTCCACATGATGTCTGCCTCCAAATGCAACACTTAGCATGACTCTGGCTTAGCAGCTTTGAAATGAAAGTGCAAATCAGCAGAGCAGAAGTGGCAGACTTGTAGCTAATCCCCTGACAAACTAGCCTGCCGTCTACTCCAAAGACAATATCGCCTTAACATCAGCTCCAAGAAATGAGCTCAGGTCCAAGCATGCATCTCTGGAGCCACAAATAACACGGCTGAACTCTTTAAAATCTGCAAGGAACTTGCCAATCCTACCACAGTCTCCTCTACTCTTCCTCCCTCCCAGGCCTTCTGCTCTGCACTGGCCTCCCACTTTTCCTCCAAAACTCTTGATATCCTGTCCTCTCTGTCATCGGTTCCCCCATCTCCCTTCTTCTTTCACCTCCTCTTACTCCCATCTCCCTCCCCCATGCCCCCTCCCTGTCCCCATTGCACCAGATGAGATCCCTAGAGTTGTCCGCTCTATGAAAGTCTCCTTGAAAGAGGTCCTACCCTGCTCCTCCAGAACCATCAAGGGCAACATCGACTCTCTTGCCTCTGCCTTGGCTGACCTCTGCAACCACTCTTTTGCCATAGGCTCTTTCCTCAAAATCTCAAGCACTCTCTTGTGACCCTCTCCTAAAAAAGTCATCTGCTGACCCCTCTTGCCCGACTAACTATCGACCTATCTCTATCATCCCTTTTTTGGGCAAACTCATGGAGAAACTGGTCATCCCCCAACTTGCCCTCCACACCGAAATGGCTGGCTGCCTTCATGACCACCAGTCTGGTTACAGAACAGCCAGAGGACCTGAAACTGCTCTTCTGAACACCAAAAAAAGACCTACTCTCTAACCTGAACTCTAACTTCCCTTCTATTCTGATCCTCATTGAACTTTCCTCTGCTTTTGTCACTGTCAACCACTCCATCCTCATAAACCATATCTGTGATACCCTAGGCATCACAGACAGGGAACAGGCATGGCTAACCTATTTACTCTCTAACAGACCCTGCCAAGTGCAAATGGGTCCCTTTCTCTCCTCCACTGCACTCTCTTCCTGTGGCATCCCTCAGGGATCTATCCTATCACCATGGCTCTTCAACATCTACCTGGCCCCTCTGGCCTACCTGATTTCCAGCAGCAGGATACACGAGCATCCTGTATGTCCAACCAGGCTCCTTCTCCATTAGTGTTGTCTTGATATAATCATCTTGGTATGGAAATGACTATCTCGATTTCCATGACAAGGTTTCCCAGTTCCCTTGAAACTGTTTCTAGTAGTACATTCTGCTAGATGACTGAGGCACTTTCATCGTATGCGGACATCTCTTTTGAAATGAGGGTTTTTACTGAATTCATGGCATAGGGGAGGAGAGAGCAGAAATAGCAATTCTCATCAGGTGCTCTCTTGCCCACCTTTTTCATGTGCTGGTACCACATATTATTCCCCAGGTGAGCTGAATTATCAAGATAGGTATTTATGCTCTGGTTATCTTCTTCTACATTCCTCTTATGACACCTGACATGCCCATAGAGGTTAAAGAAATTATCATAATATGTACTCATACATGGACAAATCTTAGGAGCTCTTTTTTCAATGGGACTATTAGGAAGATAAAGACTTCAGAACATAAGGTAAAGAAAGATAAAGAAAATACATGAACATATATATATATATATATATCAGGCATAGTAGGCTGGAAAAACATTTGGTGAGCCATCCCAATACTTGTTGAACTCGTTTTCTCTCTATAATCACATTATCCTCTTCATGATCATTTTTAATACAGGAGTTCGATTTTATATGTGTAGCTGAACAATCTGCTCAATTATCACGATTAAGGGTCTTCTTATTGCTGGGCCATTTTTAGGATTATATAGAAAGGTGTGAATATTAACATCTCTCCTAACAAGAGCAAGGTACGATTGAAGTATAAACACAAAAATAGCTACTAGAAGCCAATGTGTATAATTGTTGACAGGTATGATATATTTATCCTTGAAACAGATATGCTCCTAAAAATGAATCTGGATATTGATTTCTCTTCCAATTTCTAATCAGAAATGGATGTTTCTGCATTATACTGATGCAATATTCATTCCTTCCAAAGAATTTCTAAAAAGTAAATTTTAGCCTCTGGAATTCTCTGCAAGTCCATGCACTTCCTGCTAAAAAATGTGTGAGCAGTGTCCCCTGAATTCCAGTACAAAAGAAATATGTGCTAACCACATGCTGTTTTATCGTCCTTCTTCTTAGTCATCGATAGAGTCTGCACACGCAGAAATTCTTCATCTTGCCTTACTTCTTGGTTAGTGAGTGCTGGAGGGAGGGTATCGCCTTTGTAGATGTTTACATCTCCTAACTGCAGCCAAGCTCTTCTTCCTGATGCATTAACTGCAGAAAGGGAGACTTCCTGAACACAAAAGGGACCATTGTACCTAGGCTCGTGACATTTTTGGGTGACGTTTTTTACAAGGATCAGGCCGCCGACATATAACTTTGGTGGAGGCCATGTTTACTTGGATTGGATGCTGAACTATCCTCTTCTGTGTTCCTTGACCCCTCCCTCTGATGCTTGACTTGGTCTGCAATGAAACAAACACTGGTAGTCATAAATGCCAAATAATCGTGCATTTCCTCACCTAGAGCCTATGCTATACTCTGGGCATTACTCCTAACTTCAGATGGGGGTGTAAGAGGTATCCTCATGCAACATCCTCTCACTAACTCATGGGGAGTACAGTGGTGGTCAGAAGCTTTTGAAGGGCATATAAGGCTTGGGGTAGGCAATACAGCCATCCCTTCTGCAGAGTCAATTTTATCTTGGCTATCCTCTCTTTGAGGAGATTGTTGAGTCTCTCATATATCACGTTTGCTTGTGGATGATAAGCAGAAACAAACGTGTGCTTTATCCTTAATAGTAGTCCAATTTGTTCAAATACCTCATTGACAAAATGTGGCCCATTATCGGATCTTAATACTTTGCACACACCCGATCTTGGAAATACTTCACACACAAGAAACTTTGCTGCGCTAGTGGCTTCAGGGTGTGTACAAGGACCGACTTCGATCCACCAGGAGAAGGGAACCACCACCACTAATAGATAACTATATCCATTACATGTCTGCAGCACAGCAATGTAATCAATATGCACATGTTGAAATAGACCATTTGGTCGAGGTATTACTCCTCTAATTTTTCTCAGTGTATGCCCAGCAGTAAACTTCTGACACCGATGCAATTCACCATGAACTGTGCAAGGTGTTCCAATAGATTGGGATCAAATCAGTCTTCCGCAATTTTGGCAGCAAGACTTTCTCTGGTTATATGTGCAGGTTAATGCAATTCCTCAGTGCAACTTTCAACAATGCTGCTGGCATCAATGGTATTCCAGTGCTTTCCTGTCACGATAAGGTTTCCTTGGGGGATAAAGAACACCCCTGTAGTTTCCATAGCTCTTGGTCTTCTTGTGGGGCTCTACCCTGATTTTCTATTAATTGTGTAATTGACAGCATATTAAACCCCTCTCACACTAGCATGCTTCTATTCAAAACGTCTTTACTATTTTCAGTATCAAAACCCAAAATGTCTGAAGAATATGGCTTCCAAATCTGTGACTTGGTTCCCATGAGCGATAAAGTTTAAAGTCTGTTTGTTTGGTATGCGCTGCACATTTTATGACCGCTATGGCTACTAGGAGTTGTAGTGCTTTAATAAGCCTATCCAATAAAGACGCATGTTGCACTGGAATGCCATCTGGGTGGAGATAACCCCTCCTCTTCCATCGTGACAGCCCTGCATGTACGGTTCACCTCATGCGGGGGGAGTCACTGTACACCATCACTTCCTACCCTATGTGTTCCTTGAGCGCAACAATAAGTGCTACCAATTCTGCCGCTTGTGCTGAAAAAATGAGACGTAGTCTTGCACTCGCCACTACCTCAAATTCACCATTTAATCTGTGCCTTACGACTGCAGAGCCTGAATGCGTCTCCCCATTAGTTTGGCCAATTTTCAAGGAACCTTCAATAAAGATCATTTCCCCTCCCATCACTGTCCTCCACCAGATCAACTGGGATACAACACAATATTGTTGCAGGAATAGAAACTAATGGAACCTCTGCTTCTACAATCTGATTAAGAGGGCGCAGGTCCTGGATAAATCTCCACATCTCTCCTTTAGGTTTTTTAATCAGATACACCACAGTATTGGACAAGGATTCCAATGGTACAAGAATTCCCTGTTTCATCAGTGCTGAAATAGTTTTGAATATGCCTTCATCAGCTTCTCGAAACATAGAGCATTGTTTTGCTTGTGGTAACATTGCTCCTGGCTTGAGTGTCATTTTTTACTCTCATATTCCTTTTAATAGGCCTACATCATATGGGCCCTGTAGTCCAAAGGACACTTGGCACCTTTTCTAGGTCTTCCTGAAAGAACGCTGGTCTTTGCCACACTAGCGCCATTCGCTGTGGGACTTCCCTCCTCTCAATCTTTATCCAGTATGTAATGCTTATAAAAACACTACCTCATCATCGATACATTCATCTGTGAACATGTATTTTATTTATGTATGTATTTATTTATTCATTTATAAAGCGCACAAAGCCCAGAGGCAGCTAGGCGCTGTTACATGCTTAGGAATATGGTTACAGTTGTTTGGATCATGGGGTCATGGTTGCCCTGAAACATTTTTACATAATATGCAGTCCACATTACATGGCCTGCGGTAGCGGCCATGTAGTTATGGTTAAGTTGAGGTTTGGTCAAGGGGGGAAAAGTTATACGAGGTACCAAAATTATTTTTTTTCCCATAGACTGAATGGAGAAAAAACTTTGCTCACGCCTACACCCCAAACTGCTGGACAGATTTTCACCAAATTTGTGGCAGGAGGGATGGCTTGGTCCCAAACGCACGCTTTTGTAAATTTGGTGAAAATCCATCCAGTAGTTTTTTTTAAATGACCAAAAAGTAGGTTTAAAAAAATGTGTAATATCTATGTCCGCTCTGCGGACACACTTCCCTGTTCAGTCCACAGACAGAACTGCCATTGGCTTAGAAGGCAACGTGGTGTCCGCAGACATCGATGCACCCACTGATTGGACGGTGAAAAGCTGAAGTGAGTGAGATTTTTGGAAACGGCCAGCATCTTGGATTTGCGGACAGCAACTGGTTTCAGCGGACACCGCGGTAAAACATATTAAAAAACACAACATTGCACTTGTCAAACTTATCAAATATTCTCTGGGGAGGTGAGGGTGATGAGGATGGGATATGGCTGTAAGAAGCCAAAAAACTGGTGTTTTTTACCACAAAAGTCTGCTAACAGTCCTGAGAAGTTCACAGACACCTCAGCATTACAGGGTTGGTGAAAAGCAGTTGGAAATTCGAATTGAAACATGGCGCTCATTGATGCACCACTGCTCCAACATTCACTCATGGACAGAAAACCAATATTTTCACAAATGTGAACATGGACATTTAACAGAGGAGCAGGAACGCAAGAAGAAGTGGTTGGTTCCATCTTCACCTGCACACAAGGCTCTTGAGAAGATCATGTTTGATAAAACTCTAGCAAGATATCTGAAGGGACTCACAGAATTCTGTCACACAGGAGATTTGGAGATGTTCCACAATATGTGCCTAAAAAGATTGCATTTCGGTACACAGGGTATGGAATCTCGCACACTATTTGCGATATTAGTGCATAACGAGAACATAGGCAGACAACAATCTAGAACTGCTCGCAAATTTGGGATGCTTCGATACGATATGGCCTTTGGAAAAAGAACCAAAAAGTGGTTGGTCTAGCCAATATACCAGGAAATGGAATTCGATTTCATGAAAGATCTGATTTTGACTGTGTTGGATTTGTTTCCTAGGACACATACATTGCCACATAACATTGCAAATGCGCCCTGTCCACCAAAAGCAGAATTTGTGGAACAGTTCGCATCCCGATACAAATGATTATCAGCTATTTGTCTGTTCAACAAATTTGATACATTGTACATGACCAATGGAAAAAATATGTAACTTGAATTTCAAAGCTATCAAAAGTATAGATTGCCCAAATAAAGCGTACAAAAAATGTCTTTCCAGATGTAACCTTTTTGTCAATTTCGTTTGCAAGAGTTGCCCGTTTGAGCACTCCATATTAGGTATATGGGAGGTGATTTTGAGGTGTGCGGGGTAGGGTCTGAAGGCGCAAGGTCCCCAAAATACAAAATGCTGACAGGTGGATTATGCATTCTGAGTGTTTTCATAAAATGAGTAAATCTCTGGAAATTTTGCGTGGTATTGGTGTTTCCAAGCAAACAATTTGTTTGTTTTTCATAAATATTACTAATGCTACAGTGGTGCATGTGGGAATCGATGCCGTGGGCCTCAAGGTCAATGCCTTTAGCTGTCTACTCCCTCGCATCCTGTCAAGCTAATTTGTCGCTTCCATTTACCAAAAGCAAGCTAGGCATAAGCCCCTATTGTTTTTTGTCCTTGGAAATAAAGGGAGGTTTTGTAAGGAAAGGAAAGGAATGGGGTGAGGTATGTAAAAACGTCAAACATGATAAGGGTCAGCATTCCAAAACTGGACAAAGTAACATTTCATTTCATTTGATGAAAAATCGTTGATCTGAATAGACACTCTGCGTTACGACAAGAGAATGGAAATGCCGATTCTTATGTACATTTTGCTGTAGATGAATTTGTAGACAAGGGAGTCAAGGTTTCATTTTATGAACGGTATGGATGGCTGGCTAACATTGCAATGGCTTGTTGTTTTTGGCAATTGGTGAGGAGAAACAACTGGTGTGTACTTGTATTTGTCCCATGGCATGTGGGCAGTCCAGCACTGAAATCCACGTCTGTGTTCTCACAGGCTCCACCAACGCCCAATTCTAGGCAAATGTTACGTTAAAATGCTCTCCATGTGTTATTCGAATTCTTCACTGAACTTCTGCATCGGCCTCCCATAGCGAGCTAAAAACACTGCATAGCACTAACCTCTCAATCACATTGTTGACTTCAACATTGCACGTTGTTTTCTCTGTGTTTTCATTGGTTCTAGTTTGTGTTAATCCTTAGTTTTCACACAGTGCATATGTAATGGATTGATTAGAACAGAATTAGAACGGCTACTGAGACACATTTCTGTTATGTTTTCTACACAGCCACATTCTGCCCTATTGTGAATGTAATAGTTTCCAGATACCAATGGATGACTTCTTCAGCCGGCAGTTGATGATACACCTCAATGGTTGGATCACCATCACGCTGTTTTGGGTGATCGCCCCAGGGCCCATATGCCCTTTTGCGGTACCGGCAATAAGGAGTACCTTGACATCGTTTACGGTAGTGTAGCAACAAGCTGATGTCGGAGCCTTGTGAATCATAGTGCCTCCATCCAATGAGCTTATACCCAAAGGAACACTGGGCCTCATTATGATTGTGGCGGTAAGGCAACAATGACGCTGGTAGTGCTACTGGTGCTGTTGTTACCATGCCGCTACATTACGTGTTCTGGTTGCGGGTGCCGCTCTGCACACCTGGTCAGACCAGGCATGCAGAGTGGCATCCGCAAGCAGAACAGAATGGTAGCGATGGTGCTGTTATGAACGGTACCGCTGCTACCATCCTCCCCATTCCCATTGAGCCCTATGAGGCTCAAGTGGGAATTGGGACGTACCGGCTCCGGGTCCCGCGCAAGAGGAATTACCGGGCCTGCCAAGGTTGGAATGGCCCAGTAATTCCCCTTTCACGGGACCCAGAGCCAGACCCGAGTTTGGGGGAAGCCATGCCAGTATAAACAGCATGGCTACCTCCAACCTCGTAATGAGGCCCACTGTCTGAGTCACGATAAACATTTGTGTATCGAGAACAAAGAAAGAGTATTGCGGTTTCATTTAAAGATAGTGTTTTGTATTCAGAATTGGGACGCGCTGTGATGAGAAAGGACGTGTGTTAATATTCCGGGTTCTGCGTCAACTGACGTCTGGATGTAGGTGATGATTGGCTGTGTTTGGCTACACTGCACAGTAGCGTCACAGATATAGGTGGAGAATATCGCTAGGAATGGTGATGTCAGCTTCAGGGGCGGGGACTATGATTTAGTGCCAAAAGGGCACTTGAGTTTAGGGCGATGCGGCAGCGGATATGATTAGCACAAAATGACTGCGCCCTGCTGCCTGATTTCGCATATTTAAAAGTGAGGAAAACCACGGTAAGGTGCATAGGAAAAGTTTTTACAATCGATCAACGGATGCTTAAATACACATGCCTGAACGGTTAGGACAATAATAATTTTGGGCGCACTACTCCTTTAATGAAACTGCATGACATTTTGCAATTTTATTCCTGACCTGCTTCCGAATGAGTTTGAAAAGTTTGGTGAGATTCTGTCAAGAGGGGTCAAAATTAGAGGGGGGGTCCCAAAATAATGTAATGGCTTATAAATTAGGTGCCATTTGACAAATCTATAATTAATTTGGCAAACTGATAACAGATCTATGTATAAATGTTTTTGCGAAGTTTGGTGGGATTTTGTCAAGAGGGGGCAAAATTAGAGGGGTGTTCTCAAAATAATGTAAAGGCTTATGAATGAGGTGGCATTTGACAAATCTATACTTACTTTGGCGAACTGATAATAGATATAGATATACATGTTTTTGCAAAGTTTGGTGGGATTTTGTCAAGAGGGGGCAAAATTAGAGGGTGGTCCCAAAATATTGTAAAGGCTTATAAATGTGGTGCCATTTGACAAATCTACACAAAGGTTTGCAAAAATATTATAGATCTAGATATAAATGTTTTCGTAAAGTCAGAATGGATTTTGTCAAGTGGGGGCTAGGTTATATGATTATTGTATGTGCATACATTTGACACTTTTGGAAAAATTAAAACTGGGTGGATATCCAGCAAACTTGTGGAAGTAACATTGGCAAGGACCTGAAAGCACGGTTTTGCAAATGTGCCTGTGTTTTATTTTTTGACAAGTGTCACAATGTAGGTACAAAAAATAGTGATAAACCTTTGGTGAATGAGGTGTAGCCTATGGCCATGGGCAGTGGCCAGATTGTCCGGGTCATGGAATAAGGTCATGATCCGGACAATCTGGCAACTTGCCACAACCATGAGGGACAACACATGGGGTTAAAGTGGCCATGTCCACCTGGGACTGGCTTTGTGGTAAAGTTATTAGAAATTGGGATAGGTTTGAAAGGGAAGAAAAATGTGCTCATGGTAATATGGTCATAGGGTTCTCTTTTCGCCTTCTGCAGGCTGCCATGAAAAGCAAAGAGGGGACCTGTACAGAACCCTGCCTTCCCTTTCCATGGTGTCCATCTTGGAAAAGGATTTTCCTTCCTACACCGGGATGCCCCTGTGACAGTGATGTCATCAATCATATTTGTTATGTTATCTTTGATGTCATGGGTGTTATTCATAGCAGTGCATGGTGGTGGCGTGAGTTATGGTTGCTTATCTTACCATAACTGGTGAATTTCAGGGGGTTTTCGGTTTTACTTGTAACCATAACGTCCCTTTAACCAAGTTTTTTCACTGAATATATATACATTTATATACATTTATATACACAGGTTGCACATTTATACAAACAGGTTGTGCAAGTGTTGGGCCGGGGTCTAAGCAGCTATTTCGGGAGGTTTGTCCTGAAGAGTAAAGTATTTAAGTGTTTTCTAAACGACCAGAAGGAGGTGTCATTTCTAAGATGAGTAGGAAGGGCATTCCACAATTTGGGGGCTATAGTAGGGAAACTAGCTCCTCTGTCTTTCTGTCTTTTGTATTTGGGGGTAGTTAGGAGGTTTCTGTACGCGGAGCGAGTTGGTCTATTAGATTGGACTTTGTGGATGAGGTTGCTAAGGTATAGGGGTGCTTTATTTGTAATACATTTGTGGGTGAGTGTCAGGATTTTTAACTTAATTCTGTTCTGGAAAAGGGAGCCAGTGGATCTTCCTCCTGATGGTAGAGATGTGATCATGCCTAGGAATCTTTAAGGTGGCTTTGATAGCATTGTTTTGGAGAAGCAGTAATTTTTTAATGTTCCTGCAAATGACGAGTTGCAATAATCTATCCTGGATAATATCAAGATTCTGGCCAGGTTGATAGTGTTGTCAGGAGAGAGGAATGATCTGCTTACTCTTATCAGTTTGGCAGTGTAAGCTGCTGAGGAGACAACAGCATTGACCTGTCTGTTTGGGGTAAGGGAGGAGTCGATGTACAACCCCCAATGTTTTAATTTCATTGGCGACTGGGATTGTGTTTCCATCGATATTGAAAGATTTGTATGTCAGGGGGAGTTTGCTGAGATTTGTTTTGTTGACAATGAGGATTAACTCAGTCTTGTCATCGTTAAGACACAGTTCAATAAGCGCCATCTACGCCTGGATGGCCAAATATATTTTGTTTAGGTTTTTGGAGTCCGTGTCATGACATCCAGTGATGGGTATGAGTATTTGCGTATCATCCGCATAGTTTGTATACGTGACCCTCATGTTGTCCAGTTTATCAAACAGTAGCTTAGTGAAAGCATTATATAAAGTGGGTGACACACAAGAACCCTGCAGTACTCCACAGGTCACAGGGATTGGAGGTGCTGTCGAGTTGTCGGAGAAGACCCTCATGGTTCGATTGGTAAGGAAAGACTTAATCCACGCAATGGAGTCTACTGAACATTGGGAGGCAATCTTCGGGTGCTGGCAAGAATGTCATGGTTGACCAGATCAAAGGCTGCATAGAGATCTAAGAGA
The DNA here is from genome assembly GCF_040938575.1 of Ambystoma mexicanum. Lineage (NCBI taxonomy): Eukaryota > Metazoa > Chordata > Amphibia > Caudata > Ambystomatidae > Ambystoma > Ambystoma mexicanum. The sequence goes on from NC_090928.1 coordinate 97,242,055, forward strand.
AGGAGGATACATAATTCCCCTTTGTCTTTGAATTGATCCATTTGTGTTTTAAAATCTAGTAAGGTGGTCTCTGTACTGTGACCCGGCCTGAAGCCTGATTTTCTTAGGCCCAGGAGCTTGTTGTCTTCTAAATGTTTTTGTATCTGCAGATATGCTGCACGATCGAGTATTTTTTATAAAAATGTTACAGCCGTGATAGGACGGAAATTAGTAGGGATGTTGGGATCAAGTGTTGGTTTCTTAAGTAGGGGTAGAACCCATGCTGTTTTTAAATTCCTCGGTACTGTGTTGGAGCAAACGAGCTGTTAATGAGACTGGTGATGAAGGGTGCAAATTCTGATGCACATTCTTTTATCAGTGTTGCTGGGCAGATATCACCTTTGCACCTAGATGGTTTTAGGCTGTTGATGGTGTTAATTGTGTCTGAGGTGGAGAGTGGTGAGAATGAACATTTTTTAGTCTCCACTAGGGGAGATGATGTTGGTGGAGAGGGAGAGAAGCAGAGTTTAGCTTTTTTAGTTCTATTTTTTGTTGAAGTAAGGAGATTTTGTCTGCTAGGGCATTTTGAATGTTGGAGCACCATTGCTCATCTGTGAGTGAATGGTCAGGGGTAGGTGCTGGCGATTCTAGTTCGCTGAGAATTTTGAACAGTTCTCTAGTGTTAGATTGAGCATTGGTTATTCTCTGGTTATATACCTCACTTTTAGCTAAAAGAATTTCTTTTTTGTAGTTGTTGGCAGCTGCCCGAAAGAGGCATTTGTTTGCTGTAGTTGGCAATTTGCGCCAAATGTTTTCAGCAGATCTTTTAGAAGCATGCATTGTTCTGAGTTCAGGGGTGAACCAAGGAATGATGTGTGCTAAGCATGTCGCTTTCTTTCTCTTTAGTGGAGCAACTTTGTCAGTAATCTCTTGCATGATTACGTTGTATTGACATACCAGAGTTGATGGTCATTGTCTAGGTGCCTTGATTCTAAGAATGGCATTAAGAGAGGTAGCATGTTGTCTTTATTCATGTTTTTGAAACTTCTAGACAGAGCCATGGAGCTGGGTGGGAAGTTCTGATTTTTAGTGATGATGGTGGAATTAAAGATGATGGTGTGGTGGTCTGACCAAAGTGTGGGTGTATTGGATAGTATGTTAGTGGTACAGTTAATGTCTGATAACCAGTCCAGGGTATGTCCTTTTTCGTGAGTAGGGGCAAGGCTTTTTTGTGTAAAGCCGAGGGCTTTCATGGATTTGGCTAAGAGGTCTGCTTGGATGTCTGATGGATCGTTCAGACCTAAGGTGAAGTTGCCCAAGTCACCCTTATCTGTTATTTCAGTCAATCGGTATCCCTCTTCGAACAATATCACTGTCCTCCATACTCTGTCTTTGTCATATACTCCTCCAAGCATTGCTTTTTCTCTTTGTATTATAACTGCTTCCAATTCTGTAGGAATAGTCTGTTCTTCTTCCTATTCCATAGGTACTTGTGGCCTGAATAAAAACAGCTCTTCACTGGTACAGGCCACCTCTACCTATTTAAAGGACATGTCTCACTTCTTGCAACTTCTGGAGAAACTACATCCTAATGACCCCACACTGATACTATTTACACTAGATTTCAACAGTCTCTATACTTCTATTCCTCATAATCAAGGGATCGAAGCTACGTGATCGTTTCTATTAAAACATGAAGAAACCCAAATACATAACGTTTTTGCCATCCAAATGATCAATATAGTCCTCTACTAAAATTACTTCAGATTTGAAGGAAAGTTCTACCTGCAGATAGCTGGCACCTAGATGGGCTCATCAGTGGCACCATGTTACGCTAATATTATTATGTATCACTGTGAGAAGTCACATGTACTTGAGATACAAACATGAAAGAACAAAATTACATTTTGGAAATGCTACATAGATTACATTTTTGGAATCTGGCAAGGCACAGATGAAGAGCTTGAGCCATTTTTCAATTATCTGAATAATTGTCACAAAAGGATTCAGTTCACCCTTCAACTGGGCAGACCAGATATCCATTTCTTGGATGTCAACATTGTACAAAAAGGCAATGAACTTACAACCAACATCTACAGGAAACCCACAGATGTAAACAACAGCTTACATTTTAAAAGTTTCCACCCAAAACATCTGAAATAAAACATACCTTTCAGCCAATGTTTGAGATTAAACAGAACCACATCAGACTCAGCACACCAACAAAACGAATATGACAATATGAAACTAAGGTTTATAGAAAGAGGTTTCCCAGAAGACACCCTCAATAAGGCAATTGACAGAAATGAACCACTCAAAAAAGCTGATCTCCTAAAAAAACACACAAAAAAGGTAAACACTAGACTAATTTACTCCTTGAAATTCTCTAGTCAGAGTTATCAGTTTAAGAGAATTATCAATAAGAATTGGGATCTGATTAAATTAGACCCCAATCTCAATCGACTGTTCCCTGAACATCCATGCTTGCATATAAAAGAGGGAAAAACCTTAGTGATACTCTAATTAGGGCAGAAAAACCAAAGAAGCATGGACAAACTACCTTGAGCAAACCCAAATGTTGCACCTTTGCTTGTTTTAACTGCCAACAAAGGTAATTACATTAGGCACCCCAATACAGGTAAAAAAATACCATTAAGGGACTATGCAACTTGCGACAATAAGAACATCATCTAAGCACTGCGTTGCCCATGTGGCAAGTACTATGTTGGCAAAACCACCCGTAGAAAGATGGACAGAACATAAGTCCAATATCCGAACTGCAAACATGAAATCACCAGTGTTCAGACACTTCAAGGAAAATAGACACAGCATATCTCAGCTAAGATGCATTATCCTGGAAGCAATGCACACCTTAACAAGAGGTGGGGACATATCAAAAAGAATTGCACAAAGGGAATTGTACTGGATACATAAATTGGGTGCCATGACCACATTGGGTATAAATGAACCTTCCTACACAGGCCCTTTTCTCTGAATATAAAAGAAGCCCTTAGGAGGCGATTAATCAAGACATAAGGAAATGTTGGTTCCCAACCACATTTCCTATAGACTGTGAACTCTTGGGAGGCAGCAAATTGTTATAAAGATGAAAATACATTTGCAAGTTGGGAAGTCTAGTCTCTTGAGGCCGCTCACATGATCAGGAGCAAGAATTAAATATGCATCAAGAATGTGAACTTTGTCGAGAAAGAAAAATGAGTGTTTATACATAAATTACATCTTGGCTGTTTTAACACTGTTAACTGTATGAACCCTAAAAATTGTGAACTCTTATGGGTCATATCTTAACACTAACCAAAGACCTACACATGAGTATGGATAGATTTGAGAACCAGATTCAATTGTCTCAATTTATATATTGTGGAACTGTACCTAAAAACTTCAATCTATTGTTCACTTAGATTAGGAGGGACACCATTAATATTGTCCTCTCTTCATCTAGCATTTACTGGTTGAATCCACTTCAGAACTCTCAACATTGTAAACTGGATAAACCCTAAAGATTGTGAACTCTTATGAGTGAGTGTATTAAAAATCCTAGCACAAACATATTATCTAGACATGAGTATGGATAGATTTGAAAACTGGATCCAATTGTTTATATATTGTGGGACTTTACCTATAAACTACAATCCACACTTCATTTATAGAGGAGTGACACTGTTGATATTATTTGTCCTGACAACCATTACCATTTTCTGGTTATGCCACTTTAGAACTCTACACTGTCTATCTACAGTAAACATTTGAAATCCAGCGCATTGGCGCACTGTTTACTAGATTTAATTGTGGACATACTAGCAAACCTGAGGTTTTCAATGTTATTATATATTAAATACATATCCCACCTTAAAAAGCTTCATAGTATATTAGACCACCTTACACCAACTATCTGGCTGACCTTGAATTAAATTTCTATAAATCAGTTTCATTTAGCACACAGTTATGGAGGTTTTTGTCATTCATTTACAAAGTTGCTGGCCTAGTACTACCACTTTATCACATTTTAATAAGATCACCTCATTTAGAATACCCGTGCTACCGCAAACAGACAATGCTTATTAATATGACATCACGCACATTAGCACGTGATGACATCACTAAGAAGACTTTCCTCTCTTCTACTATTAACATTGCTTACTGATGTACGTTTTATCATCTGTAATCTAGTGCCTCATTAAAAATTATGCAGTATTGTATTTAGTTAGTGCGCACAATCATGAGCAGTGTTTACTACAATGATGTCATGTACGCTATAACGTGATGATGTCACAAAAAGACACTGTTATAACCAGTGGCCATCTTGTATTCTAATGTAGCGTGCAACACAGAGTTTGGAGCGTCACTTCACTTCTCCTTGTAAGTATTGCACTTGGATGCCTTTTAAAACTTGAGAAAGCCTAAAATGAAGATGTCCCACTCATGTAGGAACCTAGAGCCTGGGTATGTGCCCTTTAATAAATATAGCCTTTTATATTTACAGATGCACTGTGCGCACCTCTTCAACATGCTGATTTAAACAGCAGGCTCTGGAACAATGCACTACAGGCCCTTTTCTTAAGGGTAAGATCCACTCTTGCACAATAGATTGATTTAAAACAAAGGTGTTATCACAGATGGTATCTCATGGTACTTACTCTATACACATTTAAATATACTGTGAAATTAAGGATATTTTTTTAAAAAAAACTCCAGACTACTACTAAGTCCTGTGGACCATTATTAAGGTTAGAATCTAATCTTTTGATATATTCTCTTTGATATATTTACTAAAAGATTAGCATTATTGTATTTCTTTTGCTTTGAAATGCTAAAAATTAGGAAAAGCCAAATTTACACTTGTCAGATCAGTAATACTCATGACTGAGACATAAGTTGTGGATTCATTAGAGTTGATGAAACTAACTGGATTACTAAAATGAACAGGTCTGAATTATGAAAATGGCATAAATTCTGATACCATAAATGTAGTTTGTAAAGCCTAGTATGATGAATTCTACTGTTGAAATCTTGTGAATGCCTTAGTGCTTCATGAGTTTGTTTCTGGATTTTTAATTATTGATTGGTATTTGTATTAAGTACTTAATATCAAGACAGGTAATTGATTGATCCATTTTTTGTTTGAATATCTCTATAGAAAATAATGATTGTACGCCGCTGTTGAAGAGAGTTTCTCGAAACGTGTTGGGCCATATGAACAATACATTTTGTTTGAATTACTGATTAAATTGTGATCTATAAATATCTTGAAATACTACTGTGGAAATTCATTTGCTGATAAAGAATATAAAACATAATACAAACACATGTCATAATCACCATTTATAGGCAATTTGTGTCCTATACGGAAGGAATAATTTGCTAACTGTTTGGCTTATTCCTGAGCTCTAGATAGTATGCAGGGGATGGGTGTTCCCTAACAGAGAACCTTTTTCTCTCATTGTTTCATAGACAACCCATGTTCCAGGGTTGATGTTTTCTCCTCTGCGCCTGAAACTACAATATGTATTTTGTAAAAAGCATCCAAACAAGACTACAATCTCTATAGAATACAATTTTTACCATAGAAGTGCTTGTTGTTAGGAATTTAGATTCTGAATAAAAACGTGTCAGGTATCCTCACACTCTTCGCTATTAATCCAGGTAGTCATGTCAATAAAATGCTCACCCCATACATAAAGACTTCTAGATATACCGGGACTCATCGTGGAGCAACTTGCCCTGTAAATCTCAATATAAACTCTCCTACGTTTAAATAGTGTATTCCTGGAGTGGAGCACACTATTCCCTGATCAGTGAATGAAATTGTCATATTGAGTTTTGTCATTAAATCTCTTTCCAAAAGATTAACTGGTGTATGTCGTGAATATAACAAGGAGACAGACATGTCACATTTCCCTATAGAAACAGGTAACTTATAAGTAAAAGGAACTAAATTTGTATCTCCAGAGAAACCTTGAGCATTCATGGCAATAGCTGACTTTGGATATTTTCCCTCCCGTATACAAGAGTCAGTCGCCCCATTGTCTACAAGAAAATCAATGTTTTGCCTCCTATCGTCACTGGGTTCCTCTCGGGGTCTGGTGTTACTGATAGTACTGGGCACATCAAGGCATCCTGTGAGCTGTCCTATTGCGGCTACAAACACATCCCCATCCCTATGAAGGGGTTCCCTCCTACCACAGTGAGACCCCCTATCCAAGGTGTCAGTATTTGTCCTGTGTTCACACTCTGTTGTGTTTGCATAGGTGCTTGTTTTGACTGTCCTTGTGGTGGGTACATTTGTATTGGTCCCTGCTATTGTGCCTACTGTACTTGTGGCGCCTGTGCCTGATAGGATGTGTGATCCTGGGCAAAACCCTCTTGTGTTTGCATGCTGTATGGTGGTGGATAAACTGTCCCCCCTCTTCCTCATATGTGCACAATATGCCCTGTAATTCCACAATTCCAAAATACTGGGGTGGCCCTCAGGCAAACCCTCCATTATATCCTCCTTGGGTATTCTGACTTTCTTTCTGGGCATTTTGAAATCCACCTTGGGTGTTCTGAAATCCACCTCCCCTTCCTTTGAAACCTACACCTCCACCTCGTGGCCAAAACCCATACCCACTTTGAGCCATTGGGTGTGCATTATTCACCTGTGATGTACCCATTACTTCTTGCGTTCCCACTCGTCTGCTTGTCAATACTGCCCCTTCTATAGCAAGCTTTGACAATTTCTTCTCAACTAATTTGGCTTCCTCAATCTTTCTCTTCTCATCTTTCTTATTGTTCTTCTCTTGTAACAAACAAAAATGATGCACAATTGTTAGCTGTATCTCAGCCTATGGCTTAGCTTCCATCCCTACTTGTTTTTCATTTGTCTCTGTTCTGGCAATCCCTGTCACCCAATATGATAAAATAGTGCCACTGTTTTTTCCCACGGTTCACATTTTTCAAGTTTTCATTTCTCTTGAATATCCTGAATATAAGCAATAGGGTCTTCATCTTCCTTCATTTTACTTGTCATAATTGCACCTATATCTGTTGTATCAGGATACTGTACCCTGAGAGCCCTCCAAACATCTGCCCTGCAATTATTAAATGGCGCTCCATCATGCTCTGTGTTTTGCACTGTCACATCCGCATATCCCACTCATCTTCAAGATTCGTCAGCTCTCTCTCCAAGAATAACTGCCAATATACGTTTTATGTCTCCTATGGCTAGCGTGTTTCCCCCTGTCATCTTCTCTAACTTGAATATCCATTTCACAGCCCCCGAAGTCAGACTAGGGAGCTTGCATTTTAAATTATCCTTATCAATCTGAGGCCATAAATATACTGTGGCCTTTCTCCCCCCTTCTCTAGCAAGGGGAACTGTGGGAAGCCCATCCTATGGTTGGATCCCACTATTTGTTTACCTAATGCAGGGTTGATCATTCCTATTCATCTTCATGCTAGTAACGACCTTAACCTATTCACATAAGGTGGAGATTCTTCTCTCTCGCTACACAATCGTTTTCGAGGAAGCTCAGGATAGGGTACAGGATCTGGTGTTTTTTTCCTTAGGGTGTTCTAGATCTGACCATTTTACCTCTTTATCTATCTGTTGACTTCCCAAGCAGGCGCACGCACCCTCTCCCTCTGTGTCACGACCTAACTCTCTTTCCTCGTCTGACATTGCTAGACCCCAGCTTATGTGACTATCATCCTCCTCTTCCCTATCTAAATTTAATCTGCTCAAAGACAGTGCTCAGCTTTCATCACTAAACATGTTTTCCTCCTCATCCCGTGGTTTAGGTATCGGGGATCGGTTGCCGCTCCCTCGAGTTCCATACTCGCTGTCCTGCCTTATTTGCTGATATATTTTGTCGATTTTTTCTCCAATATTTTCTGCATCATATCTTTCTTCTTCTAGTGCTACTCTAGGTATTCCGAACATTATTTCTTTTATCGGGATAATCTCTCTTATTCAATCCCATCGTATTTCCTCGCTCAGCCTCATTCTTTCGTTAAAAATGAAACTGGCATCTAGACCTTGTTGCCTTCTATTCTATTTTATCTCTTTGTCCACTTCCCTTTGCTTTCTTGCATCCTGTCTTGCCCTTTCTTCCTCTTGCCTTCGTTCTTCCCTTCTTACTTCCTTTGTTCTTCTTCTCTTCTTCTCTGTAATCTTTTGTCCTTCACTTTTTGTGACTTTCATTCTCTTCTATCTATTTCTTTCTAGTTTCGTACTTCCTTTGCTCCTCTGCCCATTTTTCAGCTTTTTCTTTTTCTTCTCTATATATCTGTTCCCGTCAATCCCTGCGTTTTCTTCCTTGCTCATCCTCCCTCAATCTCTTTTCTCGCTCCCTATCCTTCTTCTCTTGCTTGTCTTTATCTTATTTTACCTAGTCTCCTCGATACTTTTCCCATCTAACTTGAGTAGTATTTGTCCTCCCATACATTCGTTCTGTATGAGCGTTACCTCATCAGCCTTATCCTTTTCTCCTTTCCATCTCTTCATTTCTCTGTCTATATCTGTCGATGTATGCGATCTCTCGCTTTTCTCTTCTTTATCTCGTATGAATTTACAGGCATCTTCCTTCCTTTTACTCTCTTCTGGACTGTCATCACTGCTGTAAGCAGGGGTTCATATATTGGCTTAGTATACCCCGCCGCTGCTTTCAATTCCTTTAAAGGATAAACTACTATCTCTTCTGTATCTACGCTCTTAATCTCAGACAAAGAAAGAGGAGCTGAGGGCTCAATGCCTTCCCCTTCATGCTGATTAAGCATCCACTCCTCAGGTGGTGGGTCCTCTTTCTCCTCTTGGTACATTTTCCAAAGTTCTAAAACTGCCAGTCTTTTTTCTAACTTCTTTCCTGTGTACACAACATGCACATATGTGGTCATGTGTTGTAATACTGCCTTTGGCAATGATCCCCCTTTTGGCCATGGGATGAACATTTGATCAGCTGCACCCTTTACCCATTCTGCACTGTACTGTTTAAGCTTGGGTACATGTCTTGGCAATGTTTTACAAAGGTGCATAAGAGGATTGTCCTCCATAGTGACAAGTTGCAATTGACTGTCGATACTTACCAGATCAGTAATGAAATTGATGTCTATCTCAAGGCTTATTGCCCACCACTTTTAATCTCAGATCAACAAATATATACAAGCACCATCAATCGCCGTTCAGTGCTCTTTTGTTTCAAAACATGTCCGTCTTGTGATTGGTGCAAATCATTTACTACACCTTAATTCAAAACATCATCACTTCCAACCCTCACAGCTTATTACCTCTCAAAACATCAAACAACAAATAATACTTTAAAACATTTAACACAATACATATTACTAACCCATTGATCACCTTCCCTTCTTTTATCACCATTTACAATAAGAGGTATACATCCCACACCTCGAATTATATCACGCTAAACAGAGTTTAAGACGTCACCTTTCACAGTCCTGATTGTGCATATTCCCTCTCTTAGTATTCCGATTGGAATTTGAGACGTCTTCTACTATCCCCCTTGAAATAGGATTACTTAGGCGTTCCTTTATCTTTACAAACTTTCCTGTTACCGGAAATAACACAATCCTGCCCCTTTACATTGCCATTTCCCTTAATGTACTTACATCCATTTAATCAACTTGAGGCCTTCGGTATTAACTCCTCCTCCAATCCGACCACGTTGCCTTCCATCCGAGGAGCGCCAGTGGAAACCGAGCAGGGATTTCTTCAAAGAGGGACCTGCCCACCATCTCGATTCTTCTTGCAAGTTTATTTCTATCGGCCGCTCTCCACAGGAAACTCCACGATCTTCTAGCTAATGGCAGAGGATGCCCGATCCTCCGAAATTCTGGAGTCAATCTGGTTTAGATCTGGAACCATCCGTACTGAATTGAATTTACATTGGGAAGACAGACCAAAAGATCAAAATACGCATTGGAGAACATAAGAGCTGCCTAAAGAACCGGACAAACAATGCCCCGATGGTTGACCACTGGGTCGAAAATCAACATCGACCAGATGAATTTAGGTGGACCGTAATCTACAAGCTATTACCTAGCATGGATACCAACAAAGACAAAATACTACTTCTAAAAAAGAGCAGCAATTGATTTACCTAACCAAAAGTTCAATAACTGGTCTTAATGAAGAAATGGACTGGAACATCTAAATCGGGTTTGCATGACATACGTTTCATTAGAACTTCATCTACATTATGAGCTGTCAGCTGTACAAACTACAGTATCAGTAAACAACATGAGTATCAATGTAGTAATCACAAATTGTGATGGGTTATCCAGAAACCCGACATGCACACCATACAATGAAATCTTAGTGGTTTACCTACTCAGTTTTTTTTATTTCATTCTTAACAACATACGAGAGATGTCTCCTGTATAAACAATGATGACCCATGCCAACAATCAGGAAAAACTCTAGTAGCTAATAGAATTCACGTATGGTCAGCGAAGATAGTGGAACGCTCTAGTCGTTTAAACCAGAGACTTATGCCCCACGGTTCTCTTTCGCATCATCACTCAGAACGAACATGTTGCCCCCTAGCAATTATGCCTGGTGCTCCATGACAACAAAATGCCTCGTACTATCAAATCAGGGAGTGACACGTCACGCCGTACTACGCATATAGACGGCTATCAGTAGTCTCATGACTCCACCCATGGAACCAGTGGAGGACCGGCAGACCAGCCCACTCTGAAGAGGACGCACAAGGGATCGGTAAGAAACTCTTGCACACTTTCTTTTCTAAGAATTCTCTTTAGAATAAGAGCCGCTATAGCCTGATGCATTCCCCTGTTAATTTTTACAGAAGCCACGTAACGTGCCCCATGTATTCATGCACAAATCGAATTAAGACTTCATGACCCGTATCGTTATGCCTAGAATCATTGCACTATGCTATTGTGAAGACCGGACACTTACTAAACGGCAAACAATAGACTGGTAAGGGTCTGTGACAGAAGCTGCCGTACTAGATCCAAATGTCAAAGATACTTTTCCGGCCTCACTAATCTTGCCGCAACCTTTGTTTCCTCTCGTTAATTTCATCAGGGGTGATCCACCTTGGCTGCACAGATCTTTAAAGCGGTCCTCATGGGCTCAAGCTCTACCAGTAATCCCATCCACAGCGCAATTCAGTATACATCAGCCTTGCAGGACTTTGTAACCACACTATATGCTAAAATAGTGTTGGATTTGAACACTCTACTACCACGGTGGGCAGTAAGAATCACACCCTCATGACAGAAGGTGCCGCACTAGATCCAAACGTCAAAGATACGCTTCCGGCCTCACTAATCTTACAGCCACCTTTGTTTCTTCTCGTTAATTTCCTCAGGGGTGATCCACCTTGGCTGCACAGATCTTTAAAGCTGTCCCCACGGGCTCAAGCTCTATCAGTAATCCCGTCCACAGCGCAATTCAGTATACATCAGCCTTGCAGGACTTTGTAACCGCACTATATGCTAAAATAGTGTCGGATTTGAATGCTCTACTACCATGGAGGGCGGTAAGAATTACAGCCTTTAGAATTATCAACATTCTAATAGGCTGATACACCGTTCTCATTGTAATATTTCTGATTCTGAGTAAGACTATGCAACGCTACCGTGAAGATAACCTTGATGCGCATTTAGGCGACTACAGGAAGTCTACCCAAGCTTGGCGGATTGCCACACACCACCTAACTTTAACTTTGGACCCATATGTACTCCTAATGGTGAGTAACATGTTGCATGCAGTATTGAAGTAATCATTGTCTTTATAACTATGCATTTAACAACAAACAGAAGATGTTATAAACGGTTTTCCCGTTACAAGTTATAAATATTTCATGCCTTTACTTTCATCTTTATTTGTTTCCTCCATCCACTGTGAGGATTAGTCATGTCTATAGTCGTTGCCACCATGAATGATATGATGCTCTCTACAGTAATTGGGGATCCCCACATAAATTAGAATTGGTTGTCTAATTGTGTGACTTAACAATAAGGTCTGAAAATCATGGGTTCTCATAGTGATACCCCACACGTTCTCTTTACAGATGATGAATCATATTGCTGGTCGAGTATTGAATAGGATGGACCCCTGCTAGGACTTCACCTATTGGAGGCCGTTTGACATTAAAACCTATCAATGTATTTTGGATAGAATGCATTAATTTGTTCTGCTCTGTCCTCTTGTAAAAACACATTTTTCTATTGTGTTTTTGAATACCAGTCTCTATTAACATACAACTGGGATATTTGCAGACATACCCCTGATGAATATCTGCATAACTTCTATCACACAGTTCAGAAAGAAACATGTTGGGATGAGTTTACATGAGAATATGATTGTCTGAGTAATGAACAGTATGAATCAAGTGCTTAGATATGACAGATGCTCTATGTAAATTGCACAGCACACGCCACTTTAAACCCATAGGCATCTACGCATAAGGTTAGTAAGTTGACCACGTACTGCCTACTCTTGTCTGCTCTCTCCGTTTGTCCGGTGCATTTAGCAAGTAATATTTGGTGACTTGCATCTTGTACCCCTAAGGGATTGGTGTTTGTTTTATTGTATTTGGTGCAACCTTTTTAACCTTGTTTTGATACAAATAAAATTGATTGATATATTTTTGTACAGAATTGTCTTGTGAGTGTATTTAGAGACTACAGGTTTGATCACTCCACCAGCAATCCTAGTTCATTAGAGTAAATTGAGAACTGTAGCACTATTTTGTTGTGTGTTCAAGGCTTTGACTAATTTGAGGATTCAATAGAAGTGGGACTACAATTTCCTCCAACCTCCCTTTTCGTGTTTGTTTTTTTTACCATCCGCACTGATACCACGTGAGCTTATGGCCCTTGGACCGTGCATATGGGATTACAGCAGAATAATTCTGAGTCCAAATAACTGGACAAACTCAAGAATATGGCAAGTTACCGTTTTGGTAACAATTATCTAAAATAGGGAGTTACAACAAACATTAATGGACATACGCTCAGTCTCGCAATTATCCCCGCACAAAATACGATTCTTAATCACAATTAAGGGACACAGTGATGTCATACTATATGCTAATAGTGAAAACCCTATGAAGAGTCTGGATCAATTAAGGGAAACATCTAGATATATACTTATATGGGAGCTAGGATTGTTATTGGCTGTCCGATATCAGGTGGAAAACTTATGCCTACCTCTTAAAACATGTCATTTCAGAAACATCAGATACACAGTTTCTCATTGGTCTTACAAGCTATAAGGTCCTTCGGCATACAGACTTATACAATTGGTTGGCATGCATGTGCCATGTCTGGAACATTCAGTTCATTTAGCAGCATGTAAGCCCTGACGCAAGTGCAGGGAGATGGGACCGAAAGCTACCTCACCACCCAATTAGCCTTGCATCTCTCATCACCCATGCCTTCTGCCATGAAATTGTCTTTGTACTTTGCCTTGTGTCTAGAACTCCAAGTTCAAGCTCTATTTCCATCCTTGGCTCACATGACGGGAGACAACAATATGGTCCATTTTGCAGCTTTTAAATGCTCTAAATGAATTAAAACTTGGCATCCCATGTGTTCTTTCTTGTACCTTAACGTGAGAAGGTTCGTCCTCTGCACACTTGTTCTTCTTCAGAGTAGATAGCTGACCTCGATTTGTAGAATCTTGACTTCTGGCCAGGCAACCTTGCCACTCAGCTCCATGAGCCTGCTATTCTGCCGCGATACAACTTTCCATTCTCCCTTCATGGTTTCTGGCTTACTTATTTCATGATACCAATGTCCAGTTTCTGTACAACGGCAGCTTTGCCTGCATTCTATTCAGTACTCATAGCTAGCCTATATGATGACTTGGTCTACCTTGCATTTCAGCGACTGTACATTTATTGTAAGTCTGTTTTCTGCATTACTTTGTGCACGTGTAATCTTCTTTTACACTTGAAAGTTCACTTGCTTCTTTACTTCGTCACTAGTTTCTTTAGGATCCATACATATCTCAGACATCAAGCACACTTTCTTATGGTATCATCATTTCATTTCCCTTGCTCTTTCTCATACTCCTTCGGGGAGTTCCTCCTGTATGTTGTCATCACTCAGGGGGTACATTCGATAAGGTTGTCTCAATGGGTATCTTATTCCAAATACTCACTGAGGTATTGGAACAACAGCTGGTGTCATGCCCGGCACAGTCTCACGTCTCCAGTGCAAGGGAGGTAGGGAGCAGGATCTCCCGCAGATGTATACAACTGCTCCTGTACAGAATGTTATAGGAAAGAAACACGGTTTATAGAATAGGAGAATGTTTCTAATATGTTACAGATGGCCTCAAGAACACACAAACTAACAAAGAAGGTTCTAGGGATTTTGTAAAGGAAATTCAAATGGAGCTTGTTAAGGGCCACCCCTCTCTCTCTCTCGTCTAGCATGAGTAGTTCCTTCACTAGCCCAAGTATCCCTCAACCCAAGGTTGATCTGTAGAGATTGGTATTTCTTACTGTCTAAAATGCCACCTTTGTGTTTGTGATGGCTTAAGGGCAAACACACTTTATATCTGTCCCCCTCTAGGAACAATCTAGGTGAATCCTACGCTAGGCCCAGAACACAATTTAGTACAAGAATAGGTGCCTTCCAGAAACTCAGCTCCTACTTTATCCTTCCCTGTTATGCCCTTATACTTGTCGCCTTGCTGTTGTCAAGGAGTTCCCCCCTTCTCACCTGGGTCCATTCTTTTCTGGAGTCCTTGGTCGCTGCCTTCTTGTGGACGGACCTGGTTTTGAACAAGGCTGCCCGAGTCTCTTCCGACTCCAGAGTGTGTTCAGTTTCCGGGACGCGGGTCCAGGAATCCGGGAAACCAGGAAAGGTGCAACTAGCACATGAGTCCAGGAAATAGGAGGAAAGGAAGGGGCAAGGAACGGGCAGATAGACAGGTACAAGGAAACAATACCGCAAGCTACGGGACACACGTCGGATCGCTACTTTGCAATAGCATTGAGACGCACGGAGCCGCGGAAGGGGTGGTCTATTAATATAATACGTTACATCTAGCGCGTGGAGCGAGAAAGGGGTTTCACGCTGGACGACCATGTTGGCAGTATTATGGAGTGCAAGCCCCGTTGTCACAAGGACCAGGAAGTCCAAAAGGAACGTGTTCTGTAGTTCATGACAGCTGTTCGCTCGTTTTCTCTGTTCCTTCTACTCTCCTCCAAAATCTTTGTCCCACTCTCCTTTGGCGATCCCTCTTTCACTATTCCCTTTTGTTCCTCTGATGTTTCTCTCGTTTGTTCATCATACGATGTCAGTAGATAACCACATTTGCTCGTAGACATCACACATGCCATCCAGGACACCTGACCTGCTCTTTGGACACCCTGCAATGGGAAAGGTCACTTGTAATGTCCATGAAAGAGCTTTATTCAAACCTGATGTTAAGATGCGAGTTTGATGTAATAAAGCCCCCTGAATTAGGCAGTTGTTGTACGCTATTCCACCTTAACTTTGAGACCCCTTGTTGTGTAGACCATGTGCACACTAATGCTATCATAAACTGGGATTTTAGGAGGTATCTACCAGGCTCAAGTATGACATTTCTGGTGTTTGCTAACATCCAGATCCACCTGCAAAAGAAATGACTACAGAGAGTTTGCACTAAACTGGCTGCACAGAGGGGCAAACATGGGCTTTCCTGGTACCACCTACCTTTCCAATGGGCTGATCGGGTACATACAAACTATACAGTCTTAGACTACGGACTATCCCAACTCTAACCATTTTTTGTATGACATTAAGAAACACGTTCTCCTACAGAGAGTTTGTTTGCCATGTCCCGGCCACACAAGTAGTGTAGGGCAGAGCGTTTGCCACAACCAAGTACTCCAATGAGGGCACTACATAAAGACAAGCATGTAAGAACTTTTCTTGATTTAACAATATGAGCTTACATTTTAAAACCAAATATGTTGCTGAATCCAAAAAAAGTACCACATGATGCCACAGCTTAGGGTTTCCCATGTAGCCCCCGACTTAACACAAAGACAATTTCATCACATTACAACACACCTGCCTGGTGAACAAACTGTAAGAATGCATAGACATCTGCAGCCTCCTCTTTTTTGTTTTTAGCATATTTGGGTGCACGCCAGCGCCACCTAATGCCAAAACAAAGGTACTGTGGGAGAGAAAGGAGAAAAGCAAAAGCCATGCATGATTTCTTAAACACTCTGTCTGCCAGAGAGGGTCTCTCTTTGGTGGCCGCAACAACATCAACAGCAGAGGAAGATCTGTGGCATTGTTGCAGCAGCTGCAGAAAGAAACCGGTGGCATTCCAGTAACAGTGGAGTGCTGGGCTCTGCCTCAATGGGGCTGACCCTCGCTGGGCTGCTTTCGTTGGCAAGGTGGTACCTCTAAGGGGTTTTTGATGCCTGCCACCATTGCGCTCTGGCGCTGGCAACCTTTGAAGCACGATAACGGATTACAATTTTAGCGAGTAATGTTCATGCCGGCAAAATGAAACTCGCAGGGAGGTTTCTCTACTGGGCTGCATTGGTTACAGGTTGCTTCTATCTGTGAGTGACCGGGTGGCGTTGCACTTGCGGTGCGTAATTAGAATTGTTTCGGCTAAGATGAGAAGGGGCACAGTGGGTCATGAAAGGCCTAGTTGTGTGTGGGGCTATACTGGTGTAGTGCCCAGCCTGCAATTAGAGACACCCTAGTTAAGGTCCGGTGGGGGTAAAAAGGGAGGCCATTTTTCATATGTACATGGATGTCGGCCACTTAAATGCCTTTCGCGCAAAAGTTGCTAGGTCTGGAAAAGACCTGGGGCTAAGCTGATGTTGGTACTGTCAGGACTGGGGGCTAGCTAGCCTTTTGGTTGTAGCTCCTGAGATTCTATCCGGGGCTACAACCAAAAGATCAGGGGCTATAGCCCCTTAGCCCTCCCCTAGCAACGCCCCTGTGCAAAGGTAACAAGAAATCAGTGCAAGGTTACGGGTTCGGATCCATCATGTGAGAGGATACGCAAAGGGATACAGCGCGCCATACATGGGGAGTAGTTAAAAGGTGTAAAAATGTATTAACATTGAGTGTGCACCCAGCAAATAGTTTATTTAAACGACAAACGTGGAAGTGACTGGAAGTGCAGATAATACTACGTCACGATGGGTCTGGCGGCCTGGGATCCCTATGTGCTACTTCGGGGTTGCGGGGTGGCACCCCGCTGCGCTCATATTGAAATGATGCGTGCGAATGGAGAAGGGGCCGGTCGGTGCCAGCTACAGAGGCTTTATGTTGGAATATTTCTGCACTGCGTTCATGGGCCAAGGTTAAGGAGAATCCTCTAGGTAGCGGTTAGAGCACAGGTTTACCAGTGGCAGGGTTCGAGGTTCAAATCCATCGACTGCCCCGAAAATACAAATGGGTCCAGTGCAACATATATGGCAATTCAATGGCTTTTGGCCTTACAGCCTGACGGGGCCTGAGACATCTGCTTATTAAACTAAGCAGGGTCAGCCTGGGTTTGTCAGAATATGGACGACCACCTGGAAATAGCAGCTGCATGGCCGTATGAGCACATTTGTTTTTGTAGGTCACTGTGCAGTCCATTACCAGGAACGTGGGTGGAGATAGCTGGGAGCTGGCTATTTCATTAGGACACAGCCGAGTATTTGCAAGGGATAGTTTCCGGCGCATGCATTTGTTGCCTGTGGCGTTTTTGAATAGCAATTGACAACACTAATATCACAAGCCAAGATCCTCCCCAGGGGCGTTGCTAGGGGGGGGCTAAGGGGGGTATAGCCCCTGGTCTTTTGGTTGTAGCCCCGGATAGAATCTCAGGAGCTACAGCCAAAAGACTAGCTAGCCCCCAGTCCCAACAGTTCTGACATCAGGGTAGCCCCGGGTCTTTTCCAGACCTAGCAACTCCCCTGATCCTCCCATATAAATATGGGAAATTCACTTGCTCTCACGTAATGACCTTTTATCAACAAAACGTAGTACCAATCATCACATATGGAGCTGCAACAATGACACCAAAGAAGGAATGTTTTTGGAACAAATTAGGAACTTCATTATGGAAACAAGTATTTAATCTCCCAAAAAGTACACCCGGTATGCTATTATGTTTTGAGTTGGGATCTTTGTCATTACACGTACAAGTGATTTGGTAAATGTGTCGCCTACTAAGGAAATGCTTTCTGGGGATGTCCTCAGAAAGTATCCTAACTGTATAGGCCAAACATCGGCTCTCTCCATCCTCACACACATTTCCAACCAAATGGAGGAACTGCATAGAAAATGCCCTTGAAGAAGCAGATATTACTTTGAACTGTTAGTGCATAATCCAGTAAGGGCTAAAAACAAACTATATAATCAAGATTGGATTCACACACAAGAAGAGTGTTTACTGTTGTCGATTTTGACAGAGCTCTATTTGGTCATAAGAAATTCCGTAATATGG
This sequence comes from Ambystoma mexicanum, assembly GCF_040938575.1. Lineage (NCBI taxonomy): Eukaryota > Metazoa > Chordata > Amphibia > Caudata > Ambystomatidae > Ambystoma > Ambystoma mexicanum. The sequence goes on from NC_090928.1 coordinate 97,260,494, forward strand.
CAGACTATCTTGTCAAATGTCCCACAAACCAGCTGCGAAATAAAATTTTAACATCCCGTATGAATTTATGGCCTACAAATGACATTTTAGCCCGAAGACGTATTATTGATGAAAACATGAGATTCTGCTAACACTGTAAAAATAGCAACACTGGAGAACCCTTACAACACATCATTGTAGAACGTAAGGCTTAGTCGACACAGCGTAAGCATCTATTTAAATGTATGTTGCCCACATACTCATGAAGAGATTTGGTGGGCTATATTCACCACGAGCAAAATATCGGTTAGAATTGCGACAATACAACTATTGGAATTTGCCCTGTCTGATGATGAACATGCTCAAAAGAAGGGGAATGGCACCAAGTCGGCACATTGGAATCACTTGATGAAATATTTTGCAAGTACTAAACAGCGATAAGACATTGATAAATGACATCTAGAGTCCTGTCTATTTTTGTTTTCACCTCTTTTTTAACTTGTCTTTTGTACGCGTTTAGTATGTAATTGACATCAAATAAATGCATTGTAATCGTATGGACCATATTTTGTAAATTGTCAATTCTAAGGATGAAGTCTTTTGATTGATTATTGTATCATTTTCATGTATGTTGTGTTTTGAAAGGTTGATGATTAACCAGCCAAACAAAATAAAAAATAAATGTAAAAAAAGAATAGTAATGCGTAAAGTGTGCATAGAATGTAAAGGTTTCAGTTTGAAATGAGCCCTTCCAGCCTCATGCTACTGATTTGTCTGGTAACTCGTTAATAAGCTGCATGATAGGAAAGGGCCGCCCTTCCCTACTGGTTGAAGCTAAGCAGGGTTGGAACCTGATTCCTGCCTGCATGTAGTGCCGGGTGCCTAGTTTCAGAGGCTTAGCCAGGATTGTCTAACAGGTGAGGCTTTAAACTAGTGTAGTTGGGGTACGCAGTGACATTAACATCCGTAAATGCCCACACAGCGCTGCTGAGTTTGTATTTACAGATTTTGGGTGGGCCTTGCCCGCTCAGGCCCTAACCTGTCTACGCCTCTGCCTAGTTCCCGTTCAAGTATTTTGTGCCCTTTGGCGCTTAAAATTTCTAGCAACACACACACCAACAATGTGTTGCCATTTGTTGTGGCCTGCCCTGTTTTGAGCGTAGGGAGCACCATAGTAAGATTGAATGGCGGGCGGATCGCATACCAAGCCTGGGTCGTCAAGTGTGCTGCGCGTATTGACATTAGAATAAAACCGGAAGGGGAAACCGCACGAAAGGTATTCTAAGACAAGAAGGGGATTTATGATTTATTACGGTTTTTATAAAACTAGCTGTGTTACCCATGCATGTAAAATGAGATTGTTTTGCAGGGAGTGCGAAGTTTGATGAAATGTACTAAAAGGGTCGCTAGGTTCTGTGTCTGCCCCCAAAGGTTAGACGATCAGCCGGAGGTGTAGCAAACGGCACAGGCTGACGGATAAGAATCCGGGCATTTTCATCATTTAGCATGCAGCCCAGTGTACATGCAATGTCCTGTTATTAATATGTAGGTGTGATCTGCGCTGCTGTGGTTTAAGGGACACCCCTTCCTCAAAAGCGGAGAGTTGTGTTCCAGTGCCAAAGCTTAGTTTGACATACAGAATCAGGTTAATAATACCAGCTTTCCCCACATGTACACACCATGTGATCCTGGGCATACTACCTTCTTTTTTCCGGGTGTTCCTAGCTGTCCAAATTAGGATAATTGTAATACTGGTACCAAGCACTATGGGAGGAGGAGGGAGGATGTCTCTCTGGCAACGCGCTGGTCTGGAAAAGAAGACTACACTGAGCAACACAGGTTCAAATCCTGGAATCCTGCTTGAAACCAATCTATTTATAAATAACCTGCACCTGCACGATCCAAATGTACAAAGCCTAGTAGAATCGTTCCCCCCTTGCCTTCGTGCGTCTTGATATGCGCGTGTATAGGCGCATAATAAATGGCCAATAAAATAAATGGGAGAAATGTGCATTTATAGCCGGCACGCACATAGCCGTAGGCTGCAAATTCCATTGGGTGATCCCAGGAGAGAGGAAGTTTGGCTGAAGGGCCCGTGTGTGTAACAATGTACATATTATTTGGAATTGCAATGCAGTGCCGAGCTTTTCTGGTAACGTGACCATTGTTTTTACACTTCACCATCTTAGTACTTTAACTTTAACTTTACTACATTTATAAGGCGCACCGAATGACCCTGGGGTTTACGGACGCCAACAGACAGAGTTAAGACAGACAATGAAAAAACATACAAACATTCGGACAGTTCAGGAGAGCTATCACAGCTAGGTTTAACAGGGAGACTGAACAAGAAAGTCTTACGCTTTTTTCGGGAACACAGTAGTGGATTAAGAGGCCGATTCATGGAATAATTAGCGCGGCGCAAGTGGGCAAAAACGTGCGAATCGCAGTGGAATAGCGAAAATCGCAGTGAACGTGCGAAAATCGCACGAAAAGCAGCGCACGTCGATTCATGGAAGGCCGTGCGCGAGAAAACCAGCGGATGTGCGATAAAAAGTGCGCGGCGCACGTTAGCGCACAGGCCATCTAACAGCGTGCGCCAGGTCACTGCGAAAATCGCACAGGCTACAGCGAAAATCGCACATAGCGCGGCGCACGCAACAAAAGTAGGCGGAACACGGGCGTAACACTCGGAATGGGGAACAACTTGCCAAAACGTGGGCGTCACGGGGGAAGTACAGGGCACAAGTGCGCGGAACGCCCACACGCTCGCCTACAACACGTATTCATGGAATAGAATAGGGGAAAAAAGCGCACGCTCAAACCAGCGCACAGGCACAAACACGACCGCCACAAGAAAGCAGGCGGTAGCGTCTCTGCGGCTGTAAGAAATGTGCGCCAAAAGGTGCGCCAACTAATCGCACCTATATACTGCCATGATGAATGTCCCATACTGTGGCCCTCCAGGAACAAAGATGTGCAAAGGGGTACCCACAAACACGGACACCCGCTGACAAAAAATACGTGTGCGTGTATACCGGGGTGCGCGGGAAGTCTAACACGCGATTTCAGCAGGGTACGTGCATCACAGGGGTTCGCGTGAAGTTTCACACGCGATCGGGTCTGGGGGAGCGGGCTACGTGTATTTCTGGGGTGAGCGGGAAGTTCCACACGCGAATAGGCTGGGCGCGTGTATTCCAGGGGTGCGCGGGAAGTTCCACACGCGAATAGCCTAGGCGCGTGTATTTCAGGGGTGCGGGGGAAGTTCCACACGCGAAAAGCCTGGGCGCGTGTATTTCAGGGGTGCGCGGGAAGTTCCACACGCGAACAGCCTGGGCGCGTGTATTGCAGGGGTGCGCGGGAAGTTCCACACGCGAACAGCCTGGGCGCGTGTATTGCAGGGGTGCGCGGGAAGTTCCACACGCGAATAGCCTGGGCGCGTGTATTTCAGGGGTGCGGGGGAAGTTCCACACGCGAACAGCCTGGGCGCGTGTATTTCAGGGGTGCGCGGGAAGTTCCACACGCGAACAGCCTGGCCGCGTGTATTCCAGGGGTGCGCGGGAAGTTCCACACGCGAATAGCCTGGGCGCGTGTATTTCAGGGGTGCGCGGGAAGTTCCACACGCAAATAGCCTAGGCGCGTGTATTTCAGGGGTGCGGGGGAAGTTCCACACGCGAACAGCCTGGGCGCGTGTATTTCAGGGGTGCGGGGGAAGTTCCACACGCGAAGAGCCTGGGCGCGTGTATTTCAGGGGTGCGCGGGAAGTTCCACACGCGAACAGGCTGGGCGCGTGTATTTCAGGGGTGCGCGGGAAGTTCCACACGCGAACAGCCTGGCCGCGTGTATTCCAGGGGTGCGCGGGAAGTTCCACACGCGAATAGCCTGGGCGCGTGTATTTCAGGGGTGCGCGGGAAGTTCCACACGCGAACAGCCTGGGCGCGTGTATTTCAGGGGTGCGCGGGAAGTTCCACATGTGATTTCACAGTGTGGGTCCTCCCAGGTGTACCCTGTACACCCTCCACGGCCCCTGCAGGCAGCCCACACCACAGGGGACTACCCTGCATCCCTGGTCATGTCCCGCAGGCAGCCCACCCACCATGGGCATGCCCCCCAGCAAAGGCACATGTCTCCTTGAACTAATGAACACCAACTCATGTCCCCTTGCACCCCCACCCCCCAGCACTGTGGGGCACCTGCCAGCAGGCCCCCACCCATGTCCAACTCATGTCTCCCACCCCCCCCACACCCCAGCACTGTGGGGCACCTGCCAGCAGGCCCCCACCCATGTCCAACTCATGTCTCCCACCACCCCCACCCCCCAGCACTGTGGGGCACCTGCCAGCAGGCCCCCACCCATGTCCAACTCATGTCTCCCACCACCCCCACACCCCAGCACTGTGGGGCACCTGCCAGCAGGCCCCCACCCATGTCCAACTCATGTCTCCCACCACCCCCACACCCCAGCCACCAGGGGCACCCTCCACCAGGCCCCCACTCATGTCACCCACCACCCCACCCCCCAGCAGTGCAGGGTCACCCTCCACCAGGCCCCCACCCATGTCCAACTCATGTCTCCCACCCCCCCCCACACCCCAGCACTGTGGGGCACCTGCCAGCAGGCCCACACCCATGTCCAACTCATGTCCCCCACCCCCCAGCAATGTGGGGCACCTGCCAGCAGGCCCCCACCCATGTCCAACTCATGTCCCCCACCCCCCCCCACACCCCAGCACTGTGGGGCACCTGCCAGCAGGCCCCCACCCATGTCCAACTCATGTCTCCCACCCCCCAGCACTGTGGGGCACCTGCCAGCAGGCCCCCACCCATGTCCAACTCATGTCCCCCACCCCCCCACACCCCAGCACTGTGGGGCACCTGCCAGCAGGCCCCCACCCATGTCCAACTCATGTCTCCCACCCCCCCCCACAACCCAGCACTGTGGGGCACCTGCCAGCAGGCCCCCACCCATGTCCAACTCATGTCTCCCACCACCCCCACCCCCCAGCACTGTGGGGCACCTGCCAGCATGCCCCCACCCATGTCCAACTCATGTCCCCCCCCACCCCCCAGCACTGTGGGGCACCTGCCAGCAGGCCCCCACCCATGTCCAACTCATGTCTCCCACCCCCCCCACACCCCAGCCACCAGGGGCACCCTCCACCAGGCCCCCACTCATGTCACCCACCACCCCCACCCCCCAGCACTGTGGGGCACCTGCCAGCAGGCCCCCACCCATGTCCAATCCATGCCCCCCTGCACCTGGGTCCCAACATTCCCCAATCATGTCCGTAATGCCCATCCTGCCCTGCCAAAAGGCCCAACCAACTATCACACCCACCCACATATCAAAGGCAATTACATGTTACACCCCCAATGTAAATAATGCAATTTAACACATGTCTGTCACACACAATGGCTGCAAGTGAATGACAAAACACCCAACATGACATGCCTGAAAGCAATGAGATGATACGACACATTGAAGAATAAAAAAATATTATGTATTGAACAGCAAACAAGAAAAAACACAAAGCAAATCAAACTAAACAAGAAGAATGTCCAAGAAAAAATTCTGAATTATTAAAATAAGGAAATTAAGAAGATCATCCTGGGTCCATGAGCCCTACCAAATTAAACCTAACTGACTACTAACTAAAAAGTGAACTATATACAAAAAAGTGGTGCATTGTCCAATCGCAACCAAAAAAAATTCAAAAAAACAAAGGAAACCTAACCCTAACTATACAACTATATACAAAGGCAGCGGGCTATTCGGACGGCTCACTGGTTGTTGTAATGGGCCAGGGCATCATCGAACTCCTGGTCAATGGCTTGGAGGCGGGCATGTTCCCTGGCCCCAAGGTCCCGCAGGGATAACGCAGTGTCCAGCTCTAACTCCCTGCGAAGACCCTCGAGGCACTCAGCCCGCCTCAGCGCCCTCCGCATGGAGTCCTCCGCCCTGACCATCGTGAGCCGTTCCTCCTCTGCCCGCTGCCGCTCCGCACCTATCCGCTGGCACAACCTCTCCCACACGGAAGCCACTCCCATTCCAGGGTTCTCCTGCCCTCCGGCCGATGCCTGCACCCCCGATGTTGATGGCCCCGAGCCATGATGCCTCCCACGTTGAGCCTGCTGCTGCCTCCGACGCAACTGCCTGTGCCAGCACGACGGCATCCAGGCTGATGGAAACCACCGACGCCGTCGTGCACGTGCCCTGCCCGATGATGCCGTCACATCCTCCATCTGCTGGGGTCCAGTTGCTCTGGTGTCCACCCCTGCTGGATCTCTGACTCCCGACTGTGGCAGGGATGGGATCCCCACCGAGCTGGCTGCATTGGTCGGGGCAGGTCCACAGGGGGCCCTGGTGGCATCTGGGCTGGAAGACGGCAAGGAGAACGACTGGTGGATAGCCTGCACAGAGGAGGAGAGGGCCGCCACATTGGCCAACACATGCAGGAAACCCCCGAACATGGCCGATCCCAATTGGGCCACGTCGGCACGGTGCACTTCGTGATGACGTGCGTGCTCCTCCCGGGAAGCACGCACGGCATCACGAATCACAGCCGTGCGCATCGCAACCCCAATCAGGACCTTCTCCGCACGGCCAGGGGTTCCCACGTCCGCAGGTGGAGGGGAGTCAGGTGACATGGACATCCCCTCTACCTGCGGACGGGCCTGCGACGGGGCATCCCTGCTGGTGCATGGTGGTGCACTCACAGGGTCAGGGACAGCGACATGCACAGGCCCCTCCACGGTGACCTGTGCTGCCTCCTGCCCCTGGCCCTGGACTGCACCACTTGCACCAGCAGGGATGCCCCCACCAGGCCCCATGTGTGCCCCAGTGGCGGCCTCCTCCTCCTCTGTGCAAACCACCAACCTGGATGGCTCCTCACCGTCTCCCACCGTAGCAGGCCCCTGTGGGGGCTCACCCACCCCTTCCGCTGCAGCCGTGGGGGCATCCCCGCCGCCTTGCTCCACAGCGCCGTCTCCGCCCTCTTCTTCACTAGCCGCTGCGTAGAGGGAGACAAAGAACACAAGCATCAGGGCACTGTACAATGGTCCCCTAGACAGGAAGCAATAGCAGATGAGCACCACTGTCAAAGTACACTTCCATCATGTCCCTCCACAACACATGGGTCAGTCCAGGCAAAACACACACAGTAACAGGCATGGTGCATGCCATGGACATTTCCATGCATGTCCAATGGACTCTTGAAACATTCAATGATATGTAACTCACATGCATCATGCCTCATGCCCATCACATGCACACACTTCACCTCAGTCACATCCATCTGGCCCCAAACACACCAAACACAGCGGTTACAAGGGTAATTTGGCTGCTTTACTGAATCTCTGCATTGTCACACACATGTGTCATGCATCCATGGCATGCACAAGTCACAGACACGCAGGTCAGGCACACAGACATGGCTACCATATATGTACCTGGCATCAGCACCCATCCCTCACCCCCACCCATGTCCACGTACAGAGACTGGCATGCTCTCATGTTCAAAATCTGAATAGGGCTCCCCATGCGGCATTTCAACACATGCAACAACCATGTGCATCACACATCACTGGTCGCACATGCATTACCATGATGTCCCTGCACACATACATGCATACATGGCCTATGGCACACATACAGGCAAGTATCATAGAACCAGCACACTGCAACATGCCCTGTCTCACACAGTAATGCATGGACACTTACCGCTCAACTCCAGACGGGCCTCCCTCTCAAGGATCTGGGCGTGGAGCGCTGGGCGTACGCGTTCCAGGACCCTCATCTGGATGGAACTCATGCGGCCCCGGCCCCCCTCCACGAGGCGCCGGGCCTTCACAAGGGTCCTGGACCTCAAGTCCTCCCAGCGCTTCTTGATCTTCAGGACGTCGCGGGTTGCCACCCCCTCCGCGTTGATGGCAACCACACAGTCGGCCCAGATCCTCTGCCGTCCTTCCTTGCTGGCGCGGGACGATCCAAAGAGGGCATCATACTGCCCCAGGACATGCTCCACCAGGACACCAACTTCGGTGACAGTGAAGCTGGTGCCCCTCTGCCCCTCTGGCCTGGGGTTGCCACTGGTGCCAGATGTTGAAGTGCCCGACATGGCAACCCCAGAGGCAGGTGTGGGTGGGCAACTGGGTCCTGGGGCTGGGCTGTGGAGCGATGTAATACCAGTCGGGAGTCTTCTGTTCCAGCAGGGGTGGACACAGCAACTGGACCCCTGCAGATAGCTGATGTGCAGGCACCAAATGGCAGGGCACGGTGGCAGCAGGCAGGCAGGCAGGCAGGCAGCAGCAGATGGCACGTGGGAGGCTGCTCGGGGCACTGGGGGGCAGTAACTCGGCCTTCTGGGCAGGAGCGTGGGCTTCCGTGTGTTTTCGCGTGGCCAGCTTGATACGGAGTGATTTGGCATGTGAAAATCCTGCACGTCAGCGTGAAATCCGAGGAAAGGCCCTTAGCGCGTAAGCGCGTCAGCACGCATACGCGATTCTATTGGACCAGAGTCCCTCAGCGCGTAAGCGCGTCTGTGACGTGACCCGCACGGGTGTTCCCCACTCAGCACGTGATGACGGGGCACACGTGGAGATACTGCACGTCAGAGTGTCATCGCGTGTAATTGGACAAAAGTACGCGTACACGCGATTGGCCTATGTACGTGTATTTAATGGGTGCGCGGCCACTTACACACGCAAGTACGTCAGCGAACCTGTATCACGTGGTGCGTGTGAATTTCCGCACGCTATTGGACTGGGAACTGGATTCCAGGGGTGCGCGGGTCACACGCTGTATCCCGTGGTGCGTGTGAATTTCCACACGCTATTGGACTGGGAACTGGATTCCAGGGGTGCGCGGGTCACACGCTCGCCTAGAACACGCGCTAAGCATAAATTGCGGACTTTAACAATAACAAGCTCAGACGCCAGGATGAACATACCGTTCCTAGCAGCAGTGGCAGTGGGCTACCAAAGGAGGAGGAGGAGGATAGTCAGGGCCAGAATATTCACACCCAGAACCAGCCTTTTCGGGATGCCTGATGACCAGGTGTATGGGAGGTACAGGTTTCCACCACACATCATACTGGACCTGGTGAGTGAGTGGGAGGATGACCTCACATCACCCACCCTGTGCTCCCAAGCACTCAGCCCCCTGGAGAAGGTCCTCAATGTACTGCACTTCTTAGCCACTGGATCATTTCAGCGGACAAGTGCCATAGTGGGTGGGGTGTCACAGGCCACCCAGTCACGCTGCCTACACCAGGTCTTGAACATCATGACTGCACGGCCATCAGTCCGCAGGCACATATACCTGCCCAGAACACCTGCAGAAAGGCATGCTGCCGCCCTGGATTTTTACGCAGTGGCACGATTCCCCAAAGTGCTAGGTGCCATCGACTGCACCCATGTGGCTCTACGTCCCCCCAGGGCATCTGAGCACATCTATAGGAACCGCAAGCACTGGCATTCCATCAACGTGCAGGTAGCATGTAATGCCAAGGGAATCATCACCTCAGTATATGCCAACTATCCCGGCTCCACCCACGACAGCTTCATTTACCGAATGTCCACCCTAAGCCGGGACCTAGAAGCTGGGCGGCATGGCGATACATGGCTGCTTGGTGAGTATGTATGCCACTGCACATGCATGCATGTTGGATACTGAGCAAGGTCACAACCTCACCAATGATACCAATCCCCACCTCCACAGGGGACAGTGCCTACCCTCTCAGCCCCCACATGATGACGCCAATTCGGAACCCCACCACGCCACCCCAGGTAAGATTTAACACAGCCCACATTACAACCAGGGGCATAGTGGAGCGCACATTCGGAGTGCTGAAGTCACGCTTTCGCTCCCTTGACCGTTCTGGCGGGCAGCTGTTATACGCTCCCCCAGTAGTGTGCAGGATCATAGTGGCAGCATGTGTCCTGCACAACGTTGCAACACGCCGGGGCCTGGCCGTGGACATGGTGGTGGCCCCACATCCCCAACCACATGCACAGCCGCTGCGCATGGGAGGGGAAAGGGCACGGGGGGAGGCAGCCCGTACACAGCTAGTGGCAAATTACTTCACATAGAAATCACACCCCTGTGGAGTGCACACTGCCCTGGCACATTCCATCTGACAATCAATGATGACTCAACCTGACACTGATCCTGAATGTGTGGAGAATGAACCGGGAATTCCATGTCAGCCTGAGATTGTTCACCTGGAAGTGTCACAATGTGTGCATCCCTACCCACACAGACACCACCAATGCAGTTTTGTGAAGTCACACATTGAAGCAGCTAAAATGAATACCCACTTTCAAAATGCAACAAGAGGACAGTGCCATGTCAGCCAACCCCACCCCAGCACTGCCACACGACACACCGTGCCATGTCATGCTAATTGCAGGTAAACAAAGTAATCCCCACAACATGACATCACTCTCACTATGTACAGTGGCACTATTAGAAACCTGCAACACCTGAAATGCTCACAGCAATGCCGGACCAACAACATACTTGAGCACGTAGTACCATTAACATGACATCAAAAAGGTTACATATTAGTAGTCTCACCACCTGGAAATGCCTGCACTCCCACCACTACCAACTGTGCAGTGTTGGCGCCATGTAGAGTTGTAGGTGCACTGCTGCCAACATGGTCCCCTTCGCCAGACTAGAGGTCCTTGTGTGGACTTGAGGAAGGGACCTGCAAATTGGGAGGTAGACACAGAAGAAGAGTTACACATCAATGCAACATGCAGTGTACAACACAACAGCAATATGCACTATGAATGTATACACAGTATTGACTACAGACTGGCCACACAGCTCATGGGAGTCCAACGTCACTGTGTAATTCACTGTCACTTGGGCACACCCTTTGCAAGCCCATGGAAACGGGAAGCAGGAGGGGTGTGTGTGACTCAAACCCAAGCATCTGAACCAAATACATTACAAGCCTGCATGTGCCCAGCCACAATGCAGCGTATGCCCACAGGAACCACGGAAGCCAACAGATCGGAGCCAACAGATCGGAGCCAACAGATCGGAGCCAACAGATCGGAGCCAACAGATCGGAGCCAACAGATCGGAGCCAACAGATCGGAGCCAACAGATTGGAGCCAACAGATCGGAGCCAACAGATCGGAGCCAACAGATCGGAGCCAACAGATCAGAGCCAACAGATCGTCCCAAAAAAATTGGGAATAAAAGAAATCAAAATAAAAATAAAAATAAGAAACAATCAAAAATGGCCATTGATGGGCCCGGGGGGGTTGGGGAGGCCACCCAGGAGGTCCGAGGACAGGATGCACACCAGAACCCACCTGCGTGGATCCTGGGAAGATAAAACACCTCCATGGGCTCATGGCCCACACGGCTACCCTATTGTGGGAGTGTCACTGCTGTCGCTATTATCACCCTGTGCAGCTGCATCCGGAGGTGGTTGCACTATGGGAGGCAGCCCACGCAAGGCCCTACTCTGCTCCTCCATGGCTGCAAGCATGCGGGTGTGGTAGGTCTGGTTCTGGAGGATGAGTGTGCGGAGGTCCCCATGCAACAACTCACGGGATGCCCGGACCTCCGCCCTCGTTGCCTGCATCTCAGCTGAGAGCATACGGGTGAGACGCTCCAGCTGCTGTTCTGTCCTTTGGTGTGTTGAAGCCTCAAGCTCAACAAGAGTCGTCCTGAGGTGTAGGAGCTCCTGCCTCAGGGCTTCCCTGTGGCCCTAGGACTCAATGGAGATGGCCTCCTGCAGAGTCGCCAGTGCCGCCCGCCTGTCCCTGTTGGACCCCAACATGTCCTCCCTGTGTGACTGGCAGATGGAGTCGGTTGCCTGCTCTAGTCGCTCCATCAGCCTTTCTGGGGGGACAATGGAAGTGGCCACCCTATCCATGGCCTGAGCCATCATCTCGGATGATGCAGCCTGTTGGGTAGCCATACCGTAAATGGATTGCTCCCATGCGGTATTGCCGGGTGGCGTACGGCCACCACGTCGGCGGGCACCACACCTGTCTGGGGCAAGGCGAACTGCGCCTTGCTGTGCCGGCACTGCCTGAGGCTGCAGGACTGCATTCCCCCTCTGATCTGCTGGCCCAGGAACAGGATCAGATGTCGCGGAGTGTGACCCTGCATCCGTAACCACCGAAGGCGTAGCTGCCAACACTGACATCCCCATGGAGGGTACTGACCCTGGAGCAGGTGGGTGAGACAGAACAGAATCCCTCCCTGGAACACTCACCAGCGACGGCACGTAGGTCTCATCCGAATCAACACCTGAGTACAGCTCGGGGGAGGTGCAGCCAGAGACACCCCTTGAGAGCACGACCTGCAGCACTTGTGGGTTCTCCCCCACCACCACACCACGTCCCTCACTGGTGGTTGGTCGGCCCTGGGACACCTCCTGGGTCTGCACCATCTCCACAACCCCAGCAGTATCAGGTGCGTCTTCCCCTGCAAAGACATGAAAACAAAGTAATGGAAACGGGCATTAGCACCATGGCACACATTGAGGGCTGAGAAGCAAGAGAACCAGTACTTGATTGACACATGTCCCACATGACTAAAACCCTCCCATGCATGCACCCTCACTGCGTATGAAGTGCAGGCAAATGGCACACACTGATGACACCAAGATGGAAGATGAACAAATTTTCTGCATGCTGCCTGGCAGTGGCATCACACATTGGCCTGTGATTGGCAGGTGAAACACACATGCCATCACACAGATGGCATGTACCATTGCTATTGAGTGAAGATGGAGAGGAGGGCAGCACCTATTCATTCAGTCCAGTTCCCGCATGTAATAGCTTTTCTGATTCTAACAGGTCAGATTTTTCACCTGGAGCTGCCAGTCTGAAATGGTCAAATAGCACAGGGACATGTGTGTACAAATGATATCCAGGTAACAAAGTCACTCCACTTTACCATACCCATGTCAGACATGTGACTAGTCGACAGCGACATGCCTAGTGAAAGTGGTGGAATGCAAACAAACTGACTGAATGAACAGTGAAAAATAAGCAAATATGTTGTGTCAAGGTGACACTTCAAGGGCAACTGGCGTGCAGTTGTGCTAGATGTCTACTGTTGGCAGAAGGGATACTGCTATGGCCAAATGCAGCTGCGCAGGAAGTATTGCATGAAGCACATGGCTGACCCATCCGACTGAGGCGCACACACTCTCACCTGGCACCCAAACAGAAGCCCTCACACACACACCATGCACATGTATGACACACACATGCATGTGCACTCACCGGACAATGCCTCGTAATCAGCCAGATCTCCCACGCCTTGGATCTGTTCCTCCGTGACGTAGGTCCCAGCAACTGACTCATGTGGAGTGAGTTCCATGTCTACTACTGGAGACCCACCTCCAGTCACTAGAGTTGCGGCATGACTTGAGGCCAGCTTACTCTTTGCCCTGCGCTTTAGGTCATTCCAGCGCTTATAGCAATCATTGGCTGTGCGCCTCACGATTCCAAGGGCACTTACGATGTCCGCAACGGTCTGCCAGTGTGCCTGGCGTTGTGCAGGTGTGGTCTTGGATCCTGCAACAATGACCATCTCGTTGTCATGTCCGGACACATACTCAACAAGTGCATTCAGTTCGTCATCCGTGAAGCTGGGCTTCCTGGACGGGCCGGACTGTGTAGCCGTGTCTGGGGCATCAGCCTGTGCCGGACGAGCACTCTTCCTCTTCCGCTTGGAAGGTGGTGGTGATCCTGAGTGTCCTGCGCCGCTCTGGACACTAGGGGCAGGAGCCCTGGTGGACTCTGTATCAGGAGTGTGGGATTGCACACTCAGCATGGGAGTTGGTGCAGGCATTGGCTCTAGTGTGATGGTGTCAGGGGGAATGTCAGCAGCATGGACTAGGACCGACACTGTCCTGGCTGGGTGTGTGAGGGCTGGGGTGGATGGAGCCGCAGCTGCCCCTGCAGCCACTCCGCCCTGCCTCCTTGGTGCAGCAGATGACCTTGCTGCCCCAGATCCACGTGGCATGATGGCATCAACGTGCACCAGCGCACGTGTCGTAGCCCTGCTGACCTGGAAGTCAGCCATGGAGTCAGCCAGGTCTGGTGCCACAATGGGCTGGTCCAACAAGGGCTGAGCATGGATGGTGTCAGCCACTTCAGCCTCAACGGGAGGGGGGGTGGGGGGGGGAGGGGGGGGATGATGGGTGCCCTTGACTGGTCCTCCACACATGGGGGGACAGGCTCACCCTGCAAGTTACGACCACGTCCCCTACCGGATCCACCACGGCCACCACTTGTGGCTCTTCCACCTTTGCCACCCTTACGGAATCCTCGCCTCCCAGCCATGGCACTGATATTAATGTGCGTATGGGAGTGGCTGTAGACAATTGTCCTGGGCAATTGGGGGTCAAAGGGGTTGGGTACCAGATGGTAATTGTACCCTAGTGCTCTAGCACGGCTGATTGTAACCCCTGGGGAAAGATGACGGGTCACGCAACGCACAGGAGGCCCAAAAAAGGGAGATGACGTGCACGCAACCCCTCCTAGACCACGTGTGCAGAAAGAAAAACCTGCACTACGCTGTGGCACCCAGTAACACAAGAATGAACGTATGCGTGTCACACGCAGCCTAGAATGACCTCTGAAGGGGTAGGCTACACACGGGGCAAGCACAGAAGTTGGATACGTGCGTGACTCACCGTCTGCCAGGTAAAAGAGCGTGAAGAATGAGCGCGTTTGGCTGGCTAAACCCCCGCCAAAAGAAGATGTGTACGCTGTCTGAGAAGACAGGACAACAGTAGAAGGGGACACTGTTTGAGGGAACAGGCCCAGGTAAACCAGTAAAAGAGAAAAAAGAGAAAAAGCTGTCAGAGGTAACAGGGAATACGAACTGGAAACGCCGTGAAGTAAATCGCGTGTGAAACGACAAGAAGTACAGATTTCACCCACTCGCTCTCCACGAAAAGCACGTACAAGGAAATGGTGTTCTACATGTACCTTATATACAGGCCCACACGTACAGCGTCACTTACGCTGCGTGTACGTTCACCAATCACACGCTTTGTCACTCCTGCGTGTAGATCCATTTTCACCAATCACACGCTTTGTCACTTCTGCGTGTAGATCCATTTTCACCATTCACACGCTTTGTCACTTCTGCGTGTAGATCCATTTTCACCAATCACACGCTTTGTCACTTCTACGTGTACATCCATTTTCACCAATGACACGCTTTGACACTGGGACGTGTCACGCAACAATTTCCTGCACGTGCAGGTGACTATAGGCGCGCATATGCTGTTGACGGGTTTACGCGCTAAGGGCCTTTGCTGACGTGTGGGATTTCACTACCTATCAGGCTGTCCACGCGTTCACACACGAGAGACCACGCTCCTGGCCAGGAGGCGAAATTACTGCCCCCCAGAGCCCTGAGCACGCTCCCACCTGCCATCTGCTGCTGCCCGACTGCCTGCTGGCCACGTGCCCCACAGTGCTGGTGGGTGGGGGTGTTGGGAGACATGGGTGGGGGCCTGGTGGAGGGTGCCCCTGCACTTGTGGGGGTGGTGGGAGACATGGGTGGGGGCTTGGTGGAGAGTGCCCCTGGTGGCGGGGGGGTGGGGGTGGTGGGAGACATGGGTGGGGGCCTGGTGGAGGCTGCCCCTGGTGGCGGGAGGGTGGGGGTGGTGGGAGACATGAGTGGGGGCCTGGTGGAGGCTGCCCCTGCACTGCTGGGGGGTGGGGGTGCAGGGGGACATGAGCAGGTGTGCAGGGTAGTCCCCTGTTTTGTAGGCTGCCTGCAGGGGCCGTGGAGGGTGTACAGGGAACACCTGTGAGGACCCACCCAGCCTAATCGCGTGTGATGATTCCCACGCACCCCTGTAATACACGTACCCTGGCCAATCGCGTGTTAAACTTCCCGCGTACCCCTGTAATACACGTACCCTGGCTAATCGCGTGTTAAACTTCCCGCGTACCTCTGTAATACACTTACCCTGGCTAATCGCGTGTTAAACTTCCCGCGTACCCCTGTAATACACTTACCCTGGCTAATCGCGTGTTAAACTTCCCGCGTACCCCTGTAATACACGTACCCTGGCCAATCGCGTGTTAAACTTCCCGCGTACCCCTGTAATACACTTACCCTGGCCAATCGCGTGTTAAACTTCCCGCGTACCCCTGTAATACACGTACCCTGGCCAATCGCGTGTTGAACTTCCCGCGTACCCCTGTAATACACGTACCCTGGCCAATCGCGTGTTAAACTTCCCGCGTACCCCTGTAATACACGTACCCTGGCTAATCGCGTGTATAACTTCACGCGTACCCCTGTAATACACGTACCCTGGCCAATCGCGTGTTAAACTTCCCGCGTACCCCTGTAATACACGTACCCTGGCCAATCGCGTGTTAAACTTCCCGCGTACCCCTGTAATACACGTACCCTGGCTAATCGCGTGTTAAACTTCCCGCGTACCCCTGTAATACACTTACCCTGGCTAATCGCGTGTTAAACTTCCCGCGTACCCCTGTAATACACGTACCCTGGCCAATCGCGTGTTGAACTTCCCGCGTACCCCTGTAATACACGTACCCTGGCCAATCGCGTGTTAAACTTCCCGCGTACCCCTGTAATACGCGTACCCTGGCTAATCGCGTGTATAACTTCACGCGTACCCCTGTAATACACTTACCCTGGCTAATCGCGTGTTAAACTTCCCGCGTACCCCTGTGATACACGTACCCTGGCCAATCGCGTGTTAAACTTCCCGCGTACCCCTGTAATACACGTACCCTGGCTAATCGCGTGTATGACTTCACGTGTACCCCTGATATGCACGTTACCCGCTTTGCGTTCCTTGTTTGGCTGCCCTGTAAACTGGTCCAGGGTTAGCGCAGCCCTTTGCGATGATTTAGCGATTTTGATGGCTTTTCCTTGCGCGAGGGCGTTCTTGGGGGCGTTACTGGCGCTGCTGCAGGGTCGCTGCGATACTCTGCGCCACGGCTGGTTTGGGAGCATGAAATCCATGAATACGCTGTGCGCGGAAATCGGTTTTAGCGCACGTGCCTGGCGCAGTATATCGCACGCGGACACTCTGCGCCAGCCGCTTGCGACACTTTTCAGCGAAATTCTATGAATTACCCTGTTAGTTTCCCTCAAGTCTGGAGGAATTTCGCTCCAGGCTCTAGGAGCGGTCAATGAAAAGTCAACCCCTTTCTGTTCCCCTTCCCTATTGCCACGCCTTACAAAACACCGAAATAAAATAATGTTTCATCCCACTGATGTCTAGGACATTTTAGACATTACCCAAACAACCAACGTGGCAAATTAAAATGCATTTTGAATGAGCCAGACTAACATGAAAATCATACCTAGAGATTGTCTGGCAGTCTCCCAATAGGCTCTATGATTGCGGCAGTCACTCACAGTGACTGCCATGTGACTGACTGTGCCGCAGGGTACCTGGCTTCTGAAGGCACCAACCTGTGAGCAGAAACCAGTTTTCTCTGAAGGCTATCCTGCCTCTGGAATCCTATTTGCAAAGTCTGTCATGAAGTTATAAATGCCACATCTTTTCCCTTTAAAGTAAACTCATTCAAAAGCAGTAGTGTCTTACGAATGATCTCCGCGACTAAGAATCGTAAAGTCTTCCCTCAAACAAGACTTTTAGAAAATATAAAGTTTTAACATATTGTCTACTGCCAATTTGAAGGTTCGCATTTCATCATTCTCAGAAGGATGAAAGGATGAATGGACACTGCCGAGGTTGGGCAGTCAAACATGTGACATACATGCTTAACCTCATGTCAGAGATGAACATTAACCCGTGAGCTATCCACCAGGATCGGTTTAAGCTATTGTTTTGTTAACGAGCATAGAAATCCATTGGAACGTGCACAGTATTTGCACTCTCTTCCTTGCACCCTGGTGCCTATAAATGCAAAATGCAAAGAACAGCAGTAAACTCCAAAACAATTGGTATTGCCAATGATTGTTTCTTCATGTCTCAACAATGTTGCATTCTCAGGACAAGGAATAATAATTTGTCATATCGTTGTAGAAAGTCTTCTCTCCTCCCGACATATTCCACTGTCCCCTCTATCTGATGGCTGTGCTGAAATGCATGCATGCCAGAATACCAATTTTAAAAACATGTTCCCTCTATCCACAATACATGACAACATGTCCTGTTCTGTTGCCTCCAATGTAGTTCACTGGGGTTCCTAATTACCTTCCCCTTAAAGGAATGGTTCGGTCAGAAAATATTATTGGCCAAAAAGATGGCCAAGAATAAAACAAATATGTAAAATATATATTTTATTTAAGTGTCTATGTAAAGTTTCGAGCAAATGAAGCTCAAACTTTAAAATTGCAATCACTAGAGGGCATCCATTTTGTGATTGCAGGCAGCCTCCTCGTTCTGCATTTGTGGCACTAAACAAGCAGCAAAAGCCCCCTACTGGGAGCTTTTGCTTACTGTAGCCTGAGCAGAGCTGAGGAGGCTGCCTTCACTTTCATTTTACGTTTTCAGTGCTCCCCAAGAACAGGGAAGCACAGAAAACGTAAAATGAAGGCAAAAAGCAGAGGCACACCAATTAAAAATATAACGCTGTTATATTTGTGTTTGCCGTGGTTGGAAAACCCACGCAATCACAAATACAACAATGTTGTTATTCTGACAGTGGCAGCTTTCGCATGGAGTTTCCTGGACTCCCCCAACCCTGAGAGAGTCCAGGAGACTCCCAGCGGAAGCTGCTGCGTTCAGAATAACAACGTTTTTGGATTTGTAAATACTGCAGCATTTACAAATCCAAAACCGTTGTATTTATCACTGTGGCAGCTTTCGCTTGGAGTCTCCTGCACTCCCTCAGGGTTGGGGGAGTCCAGGAGGCTCCACACGAAAGCTGCCGCAGTGAGAAGCACTGCAGCATTTCTAAACACCCGCGTTGTGTTTCTGCCTGCAGCGGCTTTCACTTTGGAGCTCTCGGGTTCCCCACGCGGAGCCCGGGAGCCCCACGGCAGGCACAAACACAACGCTGTTGTGTTTCAAAAACGCTTTGTTTTTTCTTTCTAAGTTTCTCAGGATCCTCTGGCTCGGAGGAGCCTGAGAAACTTAGAAAGAAAAACCGAAGCGTTTTTGAAACACAACAATGTTGTATTTATGTTTGCGGTAGCTTCAGCTCGGAGCCCATAAGGCTCCGAGCTGAAGCTCCAAGCTGAAGCTACCGCAAACATAAATACAATGTCTAAAAAGCTGCGGTTTCATTTCTAAGTTTTCCGGGCTCCTCCAGCTAGTGCTTATTTTTTGTCAAAAAGACAACCGAGAGGCAGCTGCAGCTTTCCTGCCTGGAGTCTCTGGTCCCCGTCCTCCGCGGCCGGCACCAATGAAGCAAAAGCCACCCAGTGGTAGCTTTTGTTTACTACAGCTTGCTGGCTTTTGCTTCATTAGTGCCGCAAACGCAAGCACAGGCGGCATCCATTTCACAAAATGGATGCCCCCTAGTGCTTGCAATTTTAAAGTTTGAGCTTCATTTGCTCGAAACTTTACATAGACACTTAAAAAAATATATATTTTACATATTTGTTTTATTATTGGCCATCTTTTTGACCAATAATATTTCTGAACAAACTATTCCTTTAAATACTGTCAGCTGGATCTCCAAATACATATTTCAGGTGCTCAAATACAGTCTTAGCCTGAGTCCCTGCCCCCTGCAGCTACACACAATATTTGCTAAAATAAATGGCCCTGAGAAAGATTTAGTCATGCTGGCTGGGCCTCCTTGTGATGAATGTTCATCTGGCAAGGGTGTGAAAGCACTTGCTTTTTTGATTCTTATTACACAGTGAAATGATGTGGGTAATTCCATTTCTGAAAGGGAAATCTGCTCATCACATTTCCCTTTCATTGACGCCATGCCAAAACTCTAGTGTGTACTTGTGCCCTGCTGCATCTGTATCCTGAATCAGAACACCTGCTTTACCAGACACACAAAGCAGGTTCAGAGGTCACAGGTGGCCTCTTGACACCTGCAGTGACAGCCACGTCTTTGCCGCACAGGGCTGCATTTAAGATATGCATACCTGTTCCAAATACGGCATAAATCTGAGGATCCTGTCCTGGTGGCATATTAAACGCTAAATAAAAGCCATAGTAAGAGTACAGTGGCCAGCATCTCTCAGAGCTATCCCAGCCACTTTAAATTGATTTTGCACATTTGTCAGGCCTGTAGGCCCATATCATCTGGAGAAGGACTATGTGTATTTCTTTAAGACAAGGACACCCCTGTCCCATGATAACACTGCAGCCTTCAGGGATTCTAATGGTAGGTAACGCTATTTCCACCAGGACAGCCACTCTGCAGAACCCTGGCCTGGAAATAGAAACCAAGAGATGCACCCCTTCAAAAGAGCCCAGCCTCGCACCAATGGGCTGCATTGCTAAATGCCTTTGATCTTATGGAGAAGGAATAGGGGTGGGGTTAATGCAGTCATGGAGGGATCTGTACAGTCTTGTGAGGGTTCTGCTACCTTGATTGTCTCTGCCTCTCTTTCTCTTTCCTGCCCCCTTCACTTCCTTTGGAAAAAAACACTTTGGGTGTGACATCAGAAAGGCACGGTTCACACATTTCAAGAACCGGAATTGGTCCCCTAATGCAGGATACCTATAGTCCAATCACTTGGGGACTTATACAACAAGGGGTCTACCACTATGTCTTGGAATCATCTTGAAGCATCTGTGTTTCATCACTTGAGAAGATTTCGCTGGACCCTGCTGTTGGAGCAGTCCTTTCTGAAGTCCTCCAGTTGTGAGGTGAAGGCAGGTGTTCCAAAGGTAGAGGCAAGCTCTTTCCCCTAACCATACCCAGGGGTCATTGGAGGCGATCTGCTTCTGGAACAGGACATGCCTGTATACCTGCCAAAGCAATACCCAGGACCTTACCATGTCAGAGGACCCCTGCAGTTGTGTGCTAGCTTTCCCTGTGTTTGGGAGCCTGAAAACAAGGACCCATTTTGATCCCTGGAGTGGGACTCACAGCAACCTAAGAAGTGACATGCTACTGGAACAAGGTTGCCTCTCTCCCAGCCACAGCAGTACCAGGACCTCACAGTTTTTAAGGACCCCTGTAGTTGTGGGTCAAAGAAAAACAACTGTGCAGAGCAATCAACCATATATATATACATATATATATATATATATATATCCACAGAGAAACCACCAGCAACCCACCAAAGAGCTCAGGACACTTAACTGATGGTCCAGTAGCCCCGTGAGGCCGCCTGGACACTGATGAGAGTTGCGAGGAATTCCCTGCAGGCTGTGCGCATCACTGCCGTCTGGCCCAGTTCCCCTGCCATGAATTCAAAGTGCAACACAGCACCTCTATCACGCCATGGCCGCCGCTGACCGGGTCTCCCTGAGCCACTCCTCACAGCATCTGCCTGTGCCGTTATCAACTTCAATAAGCCGCACCTGGCATGGATGGACGTCAAGCCTTTCTTCCAGGCACAGTTGCGTGCCATGCGATTTGCGACCTCTTCCCAGGAAACTTGGGAATTGTAGTCCTGCCTCGGCCAGGCCCGTTTCCTTATTCCTGACAGGATGGGCCAACAATTGTGTCAGATAAATGGATAGGAGGACAAATAATACTTAAACTTGATGGAAAAGGCATAAATGATTGTAGAGAGAATTAGCTAGAAGATGGAGACAGAAGGTAGAGAAGGAGAAAAGGAGGGAAGAAGAGAGAGAGAAAGAGAAAGGAAAAGGGAATAAGAGAGAGCGACAAAGAGAGACACCGGAAGGAAGTCGATTACATAATTAGCAGATATACATTGAATGACAGACAGATGAGTAACATTACGAGAAGGCACAGTGACGGTCTGAACAGGAGCAGAAGAGATAGCATGCGTAGAAGAGAGAGTTGGAGAAATTCTCTGCAAAGTATGGGTAGGACTGTATTGGCGGAGATAGTGTGCGGGAGGTATATGAGAGAGCCCCTTAGAAGGCTGGAGTTTAAGGAAGAAGATGATAATGAAGATGAGAGGGAAGAGGAAAGACAGTCAGAATGGGAAGGTGACAATGAGAATGGATACAGGCATACTTATGGGCAGAGAGGTGGATTTGATAGATTTGGAGGGAAGAGCGATAGAACCCATTAGGTATTATAGGGAATCTGATGATGTTATCATTCCTTTCCCTGAGATTGCCTCTCTTCGGGTGGTCAGAGGACGGCAGTCACTATCTGAACATGACAATGGGGTTGGCTACATGGAGGAGGTGACCCTCTGCGATGACATGTCATCATCAGGTGAGGCACAATATGCCCCTTTCCCATTTAGTGTTATGCGCTCAATCCCTCATGTTCTAATGACATATTGATAACATCCCCTTCAACAACTTGACAATTTGAGTGGCAGTAGTCCCCAATATCAGAGACCAAGAAAAGAAACAAGAACTGAGACGAGGAAGAGGAAAGGAACAATGATGATTACTCCTAATGTGAACCGACACCAGCAGTGTAGTAGCTGGACAAAGGTGATTGGACCAAGATGGTTTAAAACCATGCCGGGAAAAGAAGCATGGAGTTTGTCTTCTTACCCAGATGTGGTAAGAATTTCAGAAGAGAGAGACCGGGAGCACGGCGGCTGGTGTCACAGGAAATTCTCTGCTTCCGATACAGATCGGACCAACCTGAAGAAGCAGGTGGTGTTACCAAGCCATGGGGGGCCGGGGTATGGTGTGTGGCAAAGCTCACGGGTCAGAGCACTGCCACCAAGATGCCAAGAAAAGTAGAAGCTTCTAAGGGGAGCCGGAGGTGCAGTGGAAGCCGACGAGAGAAAGAAATGCTCCAGAGACCCGACAACAAGCCGCAGCCTTACACAGGAGACACGAAGGACCTTGAAGCCACTGCTCAGAACCAGTGAGCTCACTGAGAGGGATGGGCACGCCGGGGTTCTTTGGAGGGTGTACCACATACAGAAGGAAACACATTGTGAGAGTTGAGGAAAGCCTGATCAAGCTAACAGAGACCCTGAGACATTTAATTATAACCTAAGAAAACCATGTTAAAGGTTCTGGGAACCATAGCCACATTATAAAATACATGTGAAAAAAACAGTGTTGAAGTCCATGAAAAAGGGTCTTTGACCCATAGCCACATTATAAAATAAAATAATGTGGCATAAAAGACTGAAGTGAAATAAATGTTGAAAGAAAGTCCTGGCAGGGGAGTATACCAGGTGTTGTTGATGTGTGAGTCAGATAATACCAAAGAAGATTCATACCCTTAGGAATTTTGGATTACGATTAATGTGAGAAGGACTTTTGGAATGGAGACATTTCCCCTGGAGTAAGTTGCAACATCAAGAGGAGGGGAGTTATCCTCTTGAGCTACAAAGAACTTGGTTATTCTTTTTGAACTTTTGTTTTGGTGACAAGGGACCCGGGGAAGGCAGTGATTCAATGGAACTGTGAACATTATTTACTTGGAACCTTTGGAGGAATTACGCCTTTTTGTTGAACTTGATCATTTGTGCACTTTGCAAGTCAGAGACATTACTTTGGACATTTTGACACATGATAGGCCCTTCAGGTTTGTTGAGGCAGGGAAATACCTCTTAGGTTATGGACAGTGAGACATTTTCCATCCCCTTTTTCATTTAATAAAAGTTTATGACAAACAACATTACTCCTCTGTGTCCACGTCATGATCCTGGTTCATCACAGTATCCATTGCTCCCAGAGAGACATCCAATGAGTCCAGAGAGGACCACACCATATGTAAACCGATGAAGAGATCTACCAGGTTGTAAAACATTTATATGACAGCAATGGCGGGTGAAGACAACGTGTGTGGCTGCACCCATGCACAGATGTGTAATGAGTTAATTCCTGTTATTGCAGAAAGCCAGAGGATTAACACAATATATAACCTAGCCACAGACGGATAAATATAACTTGATATATAAATTACCGTCCCTTACAGCAGCACCAGGGAAGTGAATTCATGAGTTAAAAAGGGAAACAGCTGGCATGACTTTAGTGGTAGGAGACATGAAAAGCTTGTTTGCTGTCATATTGGGTGCGCAATCAGAAGACATATGCAAATGGCCAGGGTATTGGGAGGGGTCAGTAATGCGAGGCGGACAACTGCTTGTGTTTTTATCCAAATTAAACATTTTATTGAAAGCAAAGAGTGCAAATTAAACCTCCCTAAACCTACTCTATTCAGGAGTTCCCTACCTATTCTATGGTCTAAGGGATTAATTCCTAGCATTAACAAAAATGGCATGCACACTAAACAACTAAACATTCAAGATAAAACATAAACAATATAAATACAAGAATGACCAACAGTCAATGATTTGATTGACCTTCACCAGTCCTGGGTAGATACTTTTCCCAGGATTGCTAAAAGTCACCTTCTCCCAAATGTTGAAAAGGAAAGTAAAGTCTTGAACCAGATCTTATCAGTTCCAAAGTAAAATAAAAATTCACCATACAAAATCCCACTGGCACAGTTCTTCTGTTGAACATTTACCCTTCCAAGATTAGCAAAGAAAACAGCATCAATGGTAATCCGGAATATTCTTCTTCCGGGATAGGTTTGCCAAAGTTTGTTAAACAAAGAAACACATTCTGCTTCAACAACTTCTTTGGTATTCTTGACCTCTGCAGTGCCTTTAGTATACTTGTCAGGATGCTTCTTCTTAGGGTGTTGCTTTCCTCTTGACAACCCCCTGTTACTGGGGAGCAGGCTCCTTTGCCCCACTGTGCACTACTAACTTCAATCAGCTTTAGGGTAAGATGCACTTACAAAAATATAGAACCACAGTTTAGTTAAGTCTACTCCAACTTGCTTGATGCTTTAAAAATATAAGGTGTTTGAAGACAAGACTCTCAACCTCCGCCGGTAGGCAAGGCACTCTTCCTTCCTGAGCTATTAGAAAAGGGAAGCCTATTTGCCTCTAATGTCAGTCTTATTACCAGCGATGTAATCTGCCTCTGCTTCCCGATGTCTTCTTTGTTAGCTTCAACAGTCTCAGCCTTACAAATTGATCCCTTAGTTCTTTTACACACAATCAGCTCTCTTCCCCAGCTTCATTTACACCTTCATGGTTCCAGTAGTTACCCTTGAACTGTGTTGCCACACTTCCAGCTTAGGATAACAATATCACTCTTGCATCAGAGAACACTCGACCATTAACAACTACAACACTCTCAAAATGCGGGTGAATAGTTATTAACAGGGCTGGTTTTATTATAGGAAAGATTCACCAACTGGCTTGGGAAGTGCTTGCTTGTCTCTTGAGGTTACCAACATCTGTCTTCTCGGAATACTTGTTCTAACTGTTATAAGGATCTTTCTTCAATATAGAAACAGATTTAGGTACACGTGACCACTTTGAAGATTTTCAGCTTTAAAGTCTTGAAATAAATTGTATTTGCGTTTATTATCACAGAGTTACACTCTGACTCAAGTCAGGAATCACAATTATTCGCATGCAACCTTGCTTTGATGGAATATACCTTGTAACAAATCGTGAAAGTCAGCTTTAGGTGTTCGGTGGGATCCTGAAAAGCGTTCCCCTTCTTAATTGGAGACACGCGACCAGTCTGGTAACGGTTTACAGTTCAACAATGGAGAATGACCAACGTCTTTTGTACTCAAACACTCTAACTTGCATTTAGAGTTACAAGTGATACATTTTCATTGTTATTTGACCACTTCACAGCAATGAGCTACTTGTACCCGCTTCCACACCTATGCAAGATATTATTGAGCTGGTAACAGTTACTAGCAAGCTTTTACAAGCTGCATAGAGAGCTTTAATCTCAGGCTCCAGGAACTCCTCTGTCCCTTGCCTTTCTTCAGTACATGGGCCTAAGGTTGCAGCATGTTCTTGGCTCTGCATTCACAGTCACAAGGCGCGCCCGGGAAGACTTTCAACCTCAACACATCTCTCTCAGAGCAGCCACGACAAAGCAGGGTTTGTGAATACAGGACTCTCTCAGGATGGCAGGTGAAATCTCCTTTCCTCTTGCCCCAGAGTTCCTTAAGTGGACACACTTCCTCATGAACTGCCGGCCTCATGCTCTTCTGCTACTGCTACCAGCCTTCCGGTTCCTGCTCCAGCTCTATTCTACTTCTCCCTCCTGCTGCAGCCTTTTATGCCTCTCAGGTGAGGCAATTAAGATCAGGTGCAGGTCCTCACTGTTAATTGCCAGATCTTGGCAACAGCTGTTAGACCTGCACGCCTGTCCTTCACTTCTACATGCCTCCTGAGCCCTCTTCTTCATCTCAGTCTCTGCTGCATTATGGGGCATGTAGTTCAATGTAGTAAAATTATGTTCTCATACTTCATTTCTAGAATTAGGTTTAGATTTAGTTCCCTTAGTATTTTTAGAAGAAGGATTGTAGGTCTTAACCTTAGTAGAGGAAGGAGATGTGGATAAAGCAACATTTCCATTAATTCTAGTATTGTACCTTTGGTACTGAGGAGGACATTAGATTTTAGGGATACAAAGATGTGGTTCTTTTGATGTAACAGATTTAGAAATTACAAACCTAGCATTTACCATCTCAGTTTTAACAGTAGGCTGAGAGCTGTTAAAGTGGCAATAACCCATAAACTCTACTGGTATGATGGAAAGTGAATCTCTTTCAGACGAAAAACACCATGTCTCATCCCACAGATTATTCTCACTACAGTGGGCCCCGTCTCCACCCAGTCCATCCTCCCACATTACATCACCCCCAGAATTGGAATCGGGAGGTATCCTGGCCACCTCGGAGGAGACTTTAGGCAGGGTTTTGGTGAAGGATCCACAGGATTCTTCACAGTATCCCTGAGTGACAGCCCAAAATACGAGACATGACAGGGCACCCTTTAATAATTGTCGAGCAGACATTTGGAGGGCACTCAGGATACAATTCCCAGACACATCAGACATGTGTTCAACAATGACACAGAAAAGGATGCCAGATGAGGACCCTGCTGATTACATACAAGACATAGAAGAGAAATGGTGCTTAGAAATGAGGGAAGCTTGGAACAAAACCATAACAACTTTTAATTACATTTTTTGGCAAGGGCTTCTGAAAAAGTAAAAAGGCAATTAAAGAAATTGGAGGATTGAGGCAAACCATGGCCCAAGATACAATTGACCATTGGTCATCATTGTCGATTAAAACAAGAGAAAGATAGGAAAAAGGTTGAAGAAAGACAGAGGAAGCAAAACTAGTACACAAATAATTGTCAAAATTGGCAGTAGAAGGAGCAGCGTTAACAAATGTTCGGGAGAACAACAGTGTGCATGGAGCACAACAGGTACAGACAGGTACGAATGGACATTTTGTGGGAAGAGGACTATATCATTATTATCCCCAGTCAAGGAGGTTTATACCAAGAGGAAGAGGGTTTGGATTTCAAGCACCACAGACTTCAGAGGACAAGGGAGGACCACCATGATTTGGGCGATTTTTAGCACAATGCTGGTCATGTGGAAAAGTAGGACACATTGCACATGTTTGCAGAGGTAGGGGAGGAATGCAACAAAACTGGCAGCGATTTGGTCCAAGCGGGGGGGTTCGCATATCGACCACGATATAGCGCTACACAGTAAGATTACAATGCCCAAGATTACACATACTATCAACAAACTCAGACACAGATGCTGCAAATACAGCAGTCACAGCAGGCAGTCCATCCACGAATGCAGCAAACACAGCTGGCAGTACAGCCTCAGATGCAGCAAACACACGTACAACCACAGACACCACAAAATACAATAGCACAATGGAATGATAAAATATTGCTGCAAGTGCTGCCGGCACCTAAAGTAGAAGGTGTGACAGTAGTGGGAGGGAACCCCTATACGGGAACAGGACTGAACAAGTATCCACAATAGGGCAGCTCACAGAGTGACTTGATGTGCCCAATTCTATCGATTCCATGAGACCCACAAGAGGAACTGAGAGTGGGGTGACCATAGGCAACTAGACTTTTTCCTTCTTAGTTGACACTGGGGCAACAAGATCTTGTGTTAGAGAGGAAAAGTTAACAATGTCAGGAATATCAATGGATGCATGAGGATTCTCTGGGGCTATGACAATGGTTCCTTTTACAGATAACTTGCCCATAAGAATAGGAGAACATGGCATGGCTATACCATTATTATATTCTCGGAAAACACCACTTAACATATTGGGGAAAGACTTGATGAGCAAGCTAAACATACCGACCTCTTTTACTGAAGAGGGAATAATATGTTCAAAACCAGGTATTCATTATGTGAACATGCAAGAATATGTGAGGGCATTTTATGTCCAGAAAGTACAAAGAGGAGTGCCACTAAACCCAGTGGTTTTCCTTATTGGGGTACAAGTGGTACTGGCATGGCTTTCACGAATACCAGACAAATTGTTGAGATTACCCACCAAATTCTTGTTCAGACCTGAGGTGCCCATGGATGTGGCAGAAGGACAAGTTATCACAATTGAATAAGAAGCACTAATAGTGAGAGAGGATAGAGTGATATTGCATGGAGCTGATGACAACAGAGTGTCCTGGTGCACAGTAATAATGCTTGACTCAGTACACAGACTTACTGACTTGACTGATGACGATCTGTTTGAAGATGATTCTTCAGATGACGAGATGATGTTCAACATTTGTGGTACCTATCAGTTGCAAATAGAGTACAGAGAGGTTCCCCAAACAATAATGCTTGTGAGAATTGTGCCATCATATCTGCAGGAAGATTTGGCACAGATGTCGAGTTCCTTGTGGACTGGCAGTCCATATGAGGTTGGTTTATTAGAAGGGGTAGGAGTGGTTAAGATAAAACTGAAAAAGTTGCCAATTTATCATGGGTAAAACAGTTTCCCATGTCAAAAGCAGCTGACAGTGGTATCTATGAAACCATTTCAGCCCTTCTGCGACAAGGTGCATTCAGAATCACCATGCAGTACGGCAGTGCACCCATTAAAAACAGCAACGGGAGGGTCTTAGAGATTTATACAGCATTTATGCCCTTTGAACAATATTTCTGAGGCAGTGCTTCCAAATCCAGTCACAATATTATGTAACATACCGCCTAAGGCCCATTGTTTTACAGTGATTGATCTGAAAAAAAATATTTTCTCTTTCCCCCTGCATGAAGAGTGACAATATGTGACAGTGTTTACCTATTGCAGAATCAGAAGTGAGTGTGTCAGTGTTGCCAAGTGTGATTTACAACAATTTGTTTGTATTGGCTGTGTTGTTTCTAGAATATACTGCACTGTCTGCAACCGTGGGGAAGATGACCATCACGCCTAACCAGTCAGATAAGCAAACAACATACAAAAATTATCTCAACACAATCAAGCGCTCAATGCCAAGTGTTATTTCAATATAAAGAGATACACGGTGATAGATCATAGGAAGAGCTGCATATCATGGTCCTTATTGAGACTCGTTATAGTGCTTTGAAGTTTGGAAATTATTTTAGCCTCTTCTTGTCTGAGAATGAGTTCACAAATTTTATTCCATCCTTAGGGTCCATTTGATGTCTGGTTTCCCAATGTTCTTGGAAGGGGTGTTTCGTTTCTGTTGTGGTGGTCTCATTCATGTTCAAATGTTCTCATATTATTAGTCGCAATTCGTGAATTGTTGAGTGAGCACCAAGGAACTTTATTGCACAAGAAGCACAAGTCACACCAACCCAATATGCACAATGCAGATAGGCACAATGCATGTAGCCTTAGACAAAGTCATGAGAGGCTGTAAAAGAAAAACAGTTATATGCTTCAATTCACAAGTTCTACTGTTGATTTTTCCAGTCTCCTCCACAGATGGAATTAGATCAAATATATGTATTTCTGCAGGTGTTAATGTATGAAATATGTTTACAATAAATACAATAACACACAGATGCAAGGGCTAATCCTAGAGCAACAGGAAAACAAGGTTGAATTTAGTAATTGACCAACATTGCTTTTTAGTATTCCTTGAATGACAAGGAATTTCCAACCAAGCCTAGAGGAAGCCACTTGATTGGCGAAACATTTGGCATGTGCACCAAATGTTATTGTTGGCTTATTTCACTTGAACTGCATGTAACCTGTATTCTTCTTCACCCAAGTCAAATGCTACCATGGAAGACATTACAGGATATAACACAATATTTCGATAATATTGACTCATTAAACCAAACATTGGTGACACATACTGAAATGTGTATCTCTTTTTATTGAAATAACACTTGGCACGAATGTGGGAAGATAATCTTTGTATGTTGTTTGCCTATCGCTGAATAAGGACACAGCACAGTCGCCTCCCACACGGGTACTGTGAATCCCCAGTGTTTTCAATAGGGTGCGGCAGATGGACTTGGGGAATTTACAGACACACGGCACAATAATATAGTATGTTATTGACTTGCTTGCTTGCAGTGCCACAGAGGAAGAGTGCAGGAATGACTCAGTGACATCATTGACAGCATTGGCTGAAAAGGGATGCAACGTGTACAAGGAGACATTACAATATTGTCAGGAAGAGGTATTTTATGTAGGCCGGATAAAATCAAAAGAGGGGAGGAAGGTGACACCTGAAAGAGCAGATGGTGTTACCAGAATTCCCTGACTAAATACAGTGAAAGAGTTACAGCAGTTTTTGGGGATTTGCAATTATGGTCGCATATGGGTCTTTGAATACAGTACTTATATTTGGCCACTCTTGGAAGGACTAAAGGAAGTACAGAAAGACAGAAGTGACATTGCATGGACAGGTGAGATGATAAGTGACTTTTATGAATTAAAAGAAGCAATACGTACATCCCCTGTGTTAGGGATCCCAGATCACAAGGAAGATATTTTCCTGTTTTCTCATTCAAATGTGTGATGACGGCTGTCCTTGCACAAAAATCTTCAATGGGATACAAAACAATGGCATTTTATAGTGGGATCTTAGACCCAGTAATGAAAGGTCATTATCCATATGATTAAGTCGTTCAATAAAACTACGGGCTGTTCAGTTACATTATATGTTGAACAAGCTCTTTTTGACATCCTTGAGAAGCCCAAAAGCACATTGACTACATAGAGAGCATCAGGTTATGAGGTCATAATATCTAATGCATCAATCAAAATTGTGAGATGCTGCATCGTAAACCCTGCAAGGTTCATAACAGAGCCAATGAAGGAGGGAGGCAATGTATATGACGGTACTACCAATCCTGGTTATTATGAAGACGTGCCCATGTCAAAGAAAATGCCCTTCGAGGGGGGATTATTCTCATTATTGATGGTTCATTGATGAAAGAGAGACACAGTGGGATGGCAGTAGTGAAAGCAGAAGAAAGTGGAGAGTTTGAGGTAGTGAAGAATACAAGATTGCCAGCATATTTCTCAGCGCAAGCGCCAGAGTTGGTAGCATGATTCAAGCACTTGAAGAGCATCAGGATCAGGCAGCAACAGTGTATTCCAACTCTGCCTTTATGACATCAACAGTGCACTCAAAACTGTCACATTGGAAAAGGAGGGGCTTCCAGCACGCAGACGGCACATCAGTACATCATGTTTTAAAGGTAACTAGACACACTTGGATGTCCCCCTGTTATCGCTGTGGTGACGTGCGCCTCAATTACGAGAGGTGCAGTCATGATTTCCTGTGGCAATGAAGCTGCAGATTCAGAAGCCAAAGGGCAGCATGTTTACCAGAGATTTTAAACATTACCACTGCCCCGAATAAATGTACACACTGCAGTAACATGGTGATGAAAGAAGGTTTTGATACATTGCCAGTAACAGAGATTGTACAGTTGCAAGGAAGCACGCCACAAGAAGAGCAGGAATTGTGAAAGAAAGGGGGTGCTCATTATCTCCTGCAGAGCTAATTTGGTGACAGAACAGCACAGGGAACCTGGTCATGCATGTCGAGCTGTTCATAGTAGCGCTGGAAATGCTCAACTATCCAGCACATATCACAAGGGAGGGTCCCCCAGCATCTATTTCGGGTGACTGTTTCATCCCAAATTTAAGTAAACGTGTCCAATTTTATTGTAAACTGTAAACTGTAAATCACCACTGGCCACATATTGCGAATGGTGAGAGGGGCAATACCCCATCCTACTGCACCATTTCGGCATTTGCATATCGAGTAAGTGGCTGTGCTTCAAACTTGTAATGGCTACAAATACATGATAGTTGTCATGTGCCCCTTTGTTTGCTGGATAGAAGCAGGTCCCTGCACTCATCCAGATGCAATATCAGCTGCAAAATTCCTCATACAAGGGGCATTTCCTAGATATGGAGTGTATGAAGTTCTCCGTTCTGACAACGGACCCTATTTTGTAAGGTGAGGTGTTGGAACATATTGCATCTCTATTAGGAATAAGACACCAATTCGCATCTGCCTATCACCCCCAAGTGAATGGAAATTGTCAGTGCCTAGACAACCTCCTAAAGGAATGCATTGCCAACAAAAAGACAATTTGCACAACAATTGGCTACACTGTTTTCCCCTGACTCTTTTTGTCTTACGCAATCAACTATGTTCTGACCATCACCAGACACCTCATGAGCTGGTGACAGGACATAGAATGAGTGTCCCAATTGCTCCTCTGACTCGTGCCCGAACAGATGCTGGGAATTCTTCGGCAGAGCTTGGCGGAGACATGCATGACTATTGATGGCTATAACTAAAGCTCTGAAATGTATCTGCAAACAGGTGCAGGCAAGTTAGGGGGGGTCCAACAAGACTCACCGAAAACTTGAATTAACATTTTGACCCTGCTAGTTTGTTACAACCTCTACCTTCATACCGAGGGGACCTGGTCATATGACGAAATTCTATTAGAAAATGGCATAAATCGAGATTTGAAGGGCCACACCTTCAGCTGTGAAGATTAGGGGCAGGAGAAGTTGGGTAAATCTCAGTGACATTAAACTATACTGTGGGGAGGCCCTCCTGTCACAAGATACAGAAGAAGAAGAGGAAGATGAGATCTGAGGACCCCAGATGAGGGCGATGACCAGAGCAGCAAATTAGCAGCAATAACAGCAGCAGGAGTTGGGACAAGGTATTGTTTTCTTTTTTTATTCCATGAACACTTTTCCAAAGTTTTCCAAAGATGTTTGTGAATACAATCTGTGGCTTTTTCCCATTCCAAGAAGGACATCAAATGTTTTCCATAGACATTTTGTGTTTTCTGGTATTTTCATTTCTTTTGAAAATTGATCATTTTCTAGATGTTTTGAACATTTTTGTAATGGTTTTATGGTTTAATTTAAAAGCATATGTTGTTTTAGAAAGGAGATTCATCTCACTTCTTTTTTCATTTCAATAGTTTTATTGGAGATTTTACATATACTGAACAGTAGATTAATGGATAAATAGGTTGATTACAAAGAAGAAGTTATGTAGTTTGTTACAATAATTGATGGAATACATTGAGAAGTAAATCTTAATTATCAAAAAATAATGAAAGAAAAAAGCAAAATGAGTTAATTATGAAACACTGCTATATAGTGATAATGATAATGATATGTTATTTATATAGCACCTCTATAAACACTTGTTACATGAGTTGAGACTAACAGGGGAAGACCAACAAGACAGACTCAGAAACAGATGAGGAAAGAGGAAGGAGGGGAATTTCTTACTCTATGGAGGGATACATGTTTCACATTAAATATGTGATAAAGACATTCCATTTGCTGTTTCACAAAGGTTTTACCACTAATCCCATCAAAACATTCTGATATTTTGTAAGCATTTACACATTTGTTCCCAAAAAGAAAAGACCTATTTGCATTTAAATATAGAATGAATGAACTCAGAGGATGGGTATTGAAAAGTCCAGCACATATTGTGAGTGGAATTGGACATTTTTGTAATCTTGAGGGGTGTTAAATAGGCTGTATGTAAAATAGAATTGTGTGATTGTGCACATGTAGCCACAATTGAAATGGGAAAACACTGCTCCCACATTTGTACCCAAGTATCCAGGGAAATATGTGAATCCCAATTTAACTCCCACTGCAAAGTAATTTTAGAAACGTGACTATTATTTTGTTTGGGTTGATTAAGGTGGCATACCTTGGTGGCCCTGGCTGGTAATCCTCATCCTACTGCATGGAGTAGCACTCCATTTCTCATAATTGTGCCTGCATCGCACTTCCTAGGAATCCTTTTTTACATTAAATATAAGCACCACATTCTTAAACCCTGTGGCTGCTTAGGCATTTCTACATGCCTTAGATGCTGCGCTGTGCTGTTCCTGCATGGCCATCCGCATTCTCCTGTTACTTGCTTTGTTGTTAACTGGCCTGCTCCCACTCCCTTTGGCTGCCCACTTTCTCTTCAGCCAGTCGGACCAACCGGGAGGCTGGGGCCAACATATTCGATCTAAGGCCCACGACAAAGGCCCCTGTCTGCTCCCTGTCCGCTACAGATATGCTGCCTACCCCCCCTGCTCGCCTGTGATGCTGTGTGTGCACCCCACCCACCCTTGGTCGCCTATGATGCCTTGTGTGCTCCCCACCCCCTGGTCACCTGTAATGCTGTGTGCACCCTCCCCTTGGTCACCTGTGATACTGTGTGTGCCCCCACCCCTCCTTGGTCACCTGTGATGCTGTGTTTGCCCCCCATTCCCCCTGGTTACATGTGAAGCTGTGTGTTCCCCCACTCCCCCTTGGTCGCCTGTGATGCTGTGTGTGCCCAACACAGCCGGTCACCTGTGATACCATGTGTGCCCCCAAACCCTCCCCCTTGGTCGCCTGTCATGCAGTGTGTGCCCCCGAACCCCTCTTGGTTGCCTGTGATGCCGTGTGTGCCACCCATGCCCCCCTTGGTCACCTGTGATGCCATGTGTGCCCCCCACACCCCCATGTCACCTGTGAGGCTGTGTGTGCACCCCTCCCCCCTTGGTTGCCTGTGATGCTGTGTGTGCCCCCCAGCCCCCAGTCACATGTGGTGCTGTGTGTGTGCCCCATGCCCCATTGGTCCCCTTTGATGCCATGTGTGCCCCCTCAGTTGCTTGTGATGCTGTGTGTGCCCCCCACCGCTCCGGTCACCTGTGATGCCATGTGTGCCCCCCACCCCCTTCTGGTCACCTGTGATACTCTGAGTGCCCCCCTTGGTCATCTGTGATGCTGTGTGTGCCCCACCCCCTCTCCCTTGGTCACCTGTGATGCAGTGTGTGCCCCCCACCCCACCTTGGTCACCTGTGATGCCATGTGTGCCCCCCACACCCCCTCGCCACCTGTGATGCTATGTGTGCCCCCACTCCACCTGGTCACCTGTGAATCTGTGTGTGCCCCCCACTCCCGCTAGTCACCTGTGATGCCATGGGTGCCCCCTTACCAGCCTTGGTTGGATGTGATGCTGTGTGTGCCCCCCACCCCCGTCACCTGTAATGCCATGTGTGCCCCCCACGACCACTTGGTCACCTCTGATGCCGTGTGTGCCCCCCAAAACGCCTAGTTGCCTGTGATACTGTGTGTGCCCCCATACTCTTGGTTGCCTGTGATGCTGTGTGTACCCCCATACCCCTCCCCCGCATTCCTTTCTTCCTAGCCTGATAATGCATGTATTGAATTTTTTTATGGCATTTCCATGCTACTGCCACCTTGCAACATGGGGTAGGAACCATGTATTTGCCCACTGATTTGACTTTTACATTTGTGTGCTGCTGCCACCCTGCAACATGGAGTAGGCACCATGTATCTGCCCATTGATTTGACTTTCGCATCTGTGTGCTGCTAC
The DNA here is from genome assembly GCF_040938575.1 of Ambystoma mexicanum. Lineage (NCBI taxonomy): Eukaryota > Metazoa > Chordata > Amphibia > Caudata > Ambystomatidae > Ambystoma > Ambystoma mexicanum. Next base: position 97,296,204 of record NC_090928.1, read on the forward strand.
CGCCCTGCAACATGGCGTAAGCACCATGTATTTGCCTATTGCTGGACTTTCGCATCTGTGTGCTGCTGCCGCCCTGCAACATAGGGTAGGCACCATGTATTTGCCTATTGTTGGACTTTTGCATCTGTGTGCTGCTGTCACCCTGCAACATGGGGTAGGCACCATGTATTTGCCCACTGATTTAACTTTCGCATCTACATGCTGCTGCCGCCCTGCAACATGGAGCAGGCAGTATGAATTTGCCCACTGATCTGACTTTCCCATCTGTGTGCTGCTGCCGCCTTACAACATGGGCTAGGCACCATGTATTTGCCCAATGATTTGACTTTCAAATATGTGTGCTGATGCCACCCTGCAACATGGGGTAGGCACCATGTATTTGCCTATTGTTGGACTTTCGCATCTGTGTGCTGCTGCTGCCAACCTGTCACATGGGGTAGGCACCATGTATTTGCCTATTTCTGGACTTTTGCATCTTTGTGCTGCTGCCATCCTGCAACATGCGGTAGGCACCATGTATTTGCCTGTTGCTGGAATTTTTCATCTATGTGATGCTGCCATCCTGTAACATGGGGCCGGCATCATGTATTTGCTCACTGATTTACCTTTCGTATCTCTCTGTTGCTGCCGCCTTGCAACATGGGATAGGCACCATGTATTTGTCCACTGATTTGTCCTTTCGCATCTGTGTGTTGCTGCCGCCCTGCAACATAGGGTCAGGCTTAATGGATGTGTGCACCTTGTACATCTTCTTTGTACTTCGAGTATGATGTATTACCTTGGCACGTTCTACGATGTTGTAATGCACCTCTTATGCTTCCTTTTCTGTAACCTGAAGCACTGAAACAACTTTTAAGCACCTAGATACCTCAGGGTTTTGCGCGCTATATAAACAAACAAACAAACAAACAAACAAACAAGGTTGGAGTAAAATTTGGAAGAACTGGTGGATGAGTAACACGGCAGCAATTCAATACATTTAGAGGTGGCATTTTGGGAATAGAAGGGAACAGCATTAGTTACTAAGTTTGTTATAAGTGTACATGTTTGAAATCAGTACTACCAAGAATAAATCAAGTGCACAACTCAGGAAAGGGTAAAGGTGATGTATTGTGGAATAAATGTGTGAATAGAAAAATTTCAGCAGAATACCATTTTAGTAGAATATCATGTTTGGGTCTAAACAGGAATATTTCATTAAACCATAAAAAGGCACTGGTGGAATCTTAAGTAATGGACGAGCAAGAGATTACACAATTCCTTACATTTTTGAAGGAGTGGAGGAGCAGGTGTGTTTTGATAACAGGCCAAAAAGAAGTTTGGAGGAAGTGAGATAAAGAAAGAGGAGCTATGAGTTGTGATTCCAATTTAGGATGCCATGTGTGCCCGTGTGCCCCCCTCCTGGTCACCTGTAATGCCATGTGTGCCCTCTTACCCCCCTTGGTTGCCTGTGATGCTGTGTGTGCCCCCCACCCCCGGTCACCTGTGATGCCATGTGTGCCCCCCACGACCACTTGGTCACCTCTGATGCCATGTGTGCCCCCCAAACCCTATAGTTGCCTGTGATACTGTGTGTGCCCCCACCCACCTTGGTCGCCTGTGATGCTGTGCGTACCCCCACACCTCTCCCCCGCATTCCTTTCTTCCTAGCCTGATAATGCCTGTAATTATTTTTTTTATGGTATTTCCATGCTACCGCCACCTTGCAACATGGGGTAGGAACCATGTATTTGCCCACTGATTTGACGTTCACATTTGTGTGCTGCTGCCACCCTGCAACATGGAGTAGGCACCATGTATCTGCCCATTGATTTGACTTTCGCATCTGTGTGCTGCTGCCGCCCTGCAACATGGGGTAAGCACCATGTATTTGCCTATTGCTGGACTTTCGCATCTGTGTGCTGCTGCCACCCTGTAACATGGGGTAAGCACCATGTATTTGCCTATTGCTGGACTTTTGCATCTGTGTGCTGCTGTCACCCTGCAACATGGGGTAGGCACCATGTATTTGCCTATGCCTGGACATTTGCATCTATGTGATGCTGCCGCCCCGCAACATGGGGCAGGCACCATGTATTTGCCCACTGATTTAACTTTCGCATCTACATGCTGCTCACGCCCTGCAACATGGAGCAGGCACTATGAATTTGCCCACTGATCTGACTTTCCCATCTGTGTGCTGCTGCCGCCATGCAACATGGGGTAGGCACCATGTATTTGCCCAATGATATGACTTTCACATATGTGTGCTGCTGCCACCCTGCAACATGGGGTAGGTACCATGTATTTGTCCACTGATTTGTCTTTCGCATCTGTGTGCTGCTGCCACCCTGCAACATGGGGTAGGCCCCATGTATTTGCCCACTGATTTGACTTTACATCTGTGTGTTGCTGCCGCCTTGCAACATGGGGTAGGCACCATGTATTCCTCCACTGATTTGACTTTCACATATGTGTGCTGCTGCCACCCTGCAACATGGGGTTGGCACCATGTATTTGCCTGTTAATGGAGTTTTTCCTCTATGTGCTGCTGCCTCCCTGCAACATAGGGTAGGCACCATGTATTTGCCCACTGATTTGACTTTACATCTGTGTGTTGCTGCCTCCCTGCAACATAGGGTAGGCACCATGTATTTGCCCACTGATTTGACTTTACATCTGTGTGTTGCTGCCGCCTTGCAACATGGGGTAGGCACCATGTATTCCTCCACTGATTTGACTTTCACATATGTGTGCTGCTGCCACCCTGCAACATGGGGTTGGCACCATGTATTTGCCTGTTAATGGAGTTTTTCATCTATGTGCTGCTGCCTCCCTGCAACATAGGGTAGGCACCATGTATTTGCCCACTGATTTGACTTTACATCTGTGTGTTGCTGCCTCCCTGCAACATAGGGTAGGCACCATGTATTTGCCCACTGATTTGACTTTACATCTGTGTGTTGCTGCCGCCCTGTAACATAGGGTCAGTCTTAATGGATGTGTTCACCTTGTACATCTTCTTTGCACTTTGCGTATGATCTATTACCTTTGCACGTTCCACAATGTTGTAATGCACCTCTTAGACTTCCTTTTCTGTAACCTGAAGCACTGAAACTATATTTAAGCACCTAGATACCAGAGGGTTTTGTGTGCTATATAAATAAACAAACAAGGTTGGAGTATAATTTGGAAGAACTGGTGATGGGGAACACAAAAGCAATTCAATATATTTAGAGTTGGCATTTTGGGAATAGAAGGGAACAGCATTGGTTGCTAAGTTTGTTATAAGTGCATACGTTTTGAAATCAGTACTACCAAGATTAAATCAAGTGCACAACTCAGGAAAGGGTAAAGGTGAGGTATTGTGGAATAAATGTGGGACTAGAAAAATTCCAGCAGAATACCATTTTCGTAGAATATCATGTTTGGTTCTAAACAGGAACAAGGTTTTATTATTCTAAATACATTTTGATAAAAGTTTGTCTATTTTTTTAAAGAAATTGGTTGAAAATAATACTGGAATCATGGAAAGATAATAAAAGAGGATAGCCCAAGTGCCATTTTGATAGTCTAGGTGACCCCACCAGGAGATAATTAGATGGGAACCACTAGTTTATAGAAGTAAGTAATTTATCAATAATTGTATTTTGTTTCAAAGTTAGTGTAGAAGAAACATCTTTAGTAATAAGAATGCCTAAAAAAAGTATTGGACAATATACAAGAATTATTTAAAGACAGACATTTCATCAATAGTAGTCATTAATGCTAAAATAGAAGTGGGAGGATCTGATAGATAAAGAGGAATATAATCTGCATAGGTAGAACATTTGATTGCGTTATCTTTTATGACAATTCCTTTGATACCATCATTAACCAATATGCTTTGTAGAAGAGGTTCTAGAGCTATGATGAAAAGTAGAGGAGATATAGGTCATCCTTGCCTAGCTCCACATGTGATGGGGAATGATTAAGAAAAATAATTATTGATGGAAAGTCTAGTGGAGGGTGTAGAATTTAGAGAAAATAAGGCCCAAAGCCATGCCATTATAAAGATTCAAACATAAAGGGCCATGAAACCCGATCAAATTCTTTCTCAGCGTCCAATGTGAGAAAACTACGAGGATCAGAAGTATTTTTTATGTATACAAGAAAACATATTTATGTTAACTTATGTTAATTAATGTAGGCATTATACCATCTAGTGTATTAGCTATAAGTTTGGCTAAAAGGTTTGATTTCGAATTTGTTTATTTATTTACTTTTGCATTTATTACAGCACACAAAGCCCTCCGGTATCTAGGTGCTAGTTACCTTGAAGGAGGGGTAATGCATTAGAAAGAGTGATGAGTCTTAGGAGGCACAAAGCTAGTTGAACAACCAGGCCTTTAAGTTTCTGCAGAAGGTCCAGTAGGCTGGTTCTTTTTTTCTGAGTGCAGGAGGGAGATTGTTCCAGAGTTTGGCGGCCATGACTGGGAAGCTCTTACCCCCCACCGAAAGGCAATTGAAGTTGCAGATCTTCTGGAAGTGAGAGATGGCAGATCTGAGAGGTCAAGCGGGGGAGTATTTCGCCATACATCTTGAAAGGTAGATAAGGACAGAGTTGGAGAGACATTGATTGACCAGGGACAGTGTTTTGAACGTTATCCTTTCTCGCATGGGTACCCAGGGTGAATCTCTCCTAGCTTTTGAAATGTGGTCAAATTTGGAAAGACCAATGGCCGCTCGGAGAGGATTGTTCTGAATTGTTTGAAGTTTGTTCAGGTTACGCTTGGAAGTACCAGTAAATAAGGCGTTGCAATAGTCAAGCTTGGCTCCTATGATAGCTCTTGCCATGGAAAGGTGGTTGGGAGTGGGGAGAAGGGGCCTGCTGGCTTGTAGCAGTTTGACTGTGAAGACGACTGTCGAGGTGATTGAGTTCACTTGTTGCGAAAGGTCAAGGTTAGAGGCATGGTAAATGGCAAGGGTTTTGGCAGCAGTGGAGGTGGGGATTCGGTTTCCGTCGATGGTAAACTCCTTTTAGGTTGGGCTAATGATGCTTAGTTTAGAGTGGGCTTCGACGATTAGGATTTCAGTTTTATCGTGATTGGTGCAGAGTAGGTGAGAAGCCATCCAGTTCTGTATGACTTCATATTCTGAGTTAATGGTGGCTGAGTCCTAAGCCTAGGAGCCGGAAAGAGGGATAATAAGTTGTGTGTTGTCAGCATAATTCTTGTCAGATATGCCGAGTTGGTCAAGGTGATCGAAGAGGGGTTTCCTATAAATGTTGTAGAGGGTGGAGGAAAGGCAGGAGCCTTGGGGAACTCCGCAGGTGACAGAGAAGTCATCAATGAAGATTTGTGAAGATCTGTCAGTTAGGAATGATCTAATCCAATTGGAGGCCGATGGAGAGATGTTGGATGTCGAGGCAAGTTATGAGTAGAGCGTTTGGTGGTCTATCAGATTGAATGCTGTGGAGAGGTCCATCATCATCAGGAGGGCAGGTGTGCCAGTGTCCTTGATGGCATCGAGTTGAATGTTCAGGTCAAGTAGGGCAGTTCCGGTTCCGTGCTTGGTGCGAAATCCAGATTGACGAATGCCTAAGGTATTATACGTGAAATGGGGCGATAATTTTTAACATTGAGAAGGGTCTTTCTCTGGGTTAGGAAATAAAATCAGCATTGCTTCACCAAAGGTAATTGTAATTGTTTATTTCTTTATAATGCTAGGTCTATGTCCTAAAGATAGAATGTGATTACATAGTTCAAGAAGATTAAGTGAAAGCAAAGCTGAAAAAGAATGATAAAAACCATAGAAACGTCATTAGGTCAGGGGGCTTTCCCAATTCTGAGGTCCATAATAGCCTTTTGTATTTCTGGTAACAAAATAGAGGTATCTAAAAAGGAATGATCTACTGGGTGATTAGTGATTTTCTTGTTTTTCTGCAGAAAGTTACGAAAATCATCATTAAGAATAGTATGATCAGCCGAGTAGAGTTCAGAAGAAAAATAGAAAAAATAATCATTAATTTGCTGTGAGGTGAACTGGTGACTCTAATGCCTTGCTAGTTAACAATAGATGTAATAATAGTCTTTGTTTTCTTTTGAGATAGGAAACTAATAGCTTGCCAGATTTGTTAGATCAACCATAGAACTTGGATTTGGTTCTCAACAAGGATGAATATGCTTTATTTGTATTGTATTTACTAAATGTAATGTATTTAGAGAGGAAGGATTTAAAAGTAGCATCTGTCGGGTGATTAGAATATGATGATTCAAGTCATTGAACTGAATGAAACAAATCCTTTGACAATTTCTCATTTTGTTTCTTTTTGTATAATGAAACCTTGCAAAGTGGCTTTAAATGCATCCCAATTATTATGAATAGGAGTGTCCAGTGGGTTTTTATTGGAGAATAATTCAGTAAAGAAGTTATTTATTTGTTGAATGAAAGAAGGGTCATTTAATAAAAAAGGAATTAAACCTCCATCGAGAGGTAATGTTGAAGTGTGGTTCCCATTCAAGGACAGTGAGGACTGGGGCATGGTCAGAGATAACAGTAGGGCCAATTGCCAAGTGGAGAATTGTAGATGCAAGTGGTGAGTTCATGAATATATGATCCAACCAAGAAAACCTAGAAAAAGATTTATGAGGGGAAGTAAAAAGGAAATTCCTTAGCATCTGGATGACGAACACACCAAATATCAACAAGGGTAAGATCCTCTAAAAAAAAAATTAAAAATAGTTTATGGGACTAAGAAATAATACATTTAGCATTGATTTCCGATCAAAAGTTAAGTCACAAATTTGATTACAGTCACCACATATAATAAGTCAATCATAGTCTTTATCGAAAAGGATTTGTTTCAAATTAATCCAAAATTATGGATCAAGGGTATATTCAGAATTGTAACTACTGACTTGTTAAAATTGGCATTAATTATAGACCAGCGCCACATGGGATGTGTTGTTCATCAATTAATTGAAAATATGTTATTTTTTGGATAAGACACTAACACCACATTTTTTCCCATCAGCTGGTGCAAAAAAGCATGTTTAACCCATATCCTAACCAGTTTATTATTTTCTTTGGTGGATTCAAGATGAGTCACTTGTAAAGAAGCAATGTCTACTTTATTTTTCCCGATATGACTGAGAATTCTTTGCCCTTTTATCAGGTTATTTGACCCCTAGAAATTCAAAACATAACTTTAATACTGATTGTGACAACAGTATTGGAGAATGATAATGAGGGAAGCATTAAAGGCATTAATAAGAACAGCAATATATATATACCAGCGTCAAAGATTGAGATATGCTTAGTGCTTAAACAGTTAAACCACCATAAATGAATACTTACAGTGTATAATAAGCAGTAGCAGGGGGAGGAACCAACAAAAGGGTGGGGAACATAAAAAGAAAAACAAAAAAAGCGATGATGATCATTATAGGGCAAACATGTAACAAAAGAATGTGCAAAAAATAACATGAACAGAGAAAGCTTTAGATATCTATTAGGAGCTGCCATAGGGAAGAACAAGACAGACTAGTATAGAGCCATGCGCCCAGATGGAGCTGATTGAATATAAGAAAAAACAGAGGAAACTTAGCTGGATTATAAAAATGCAATATTGATTATAACAAACAGTAAATTAACAAGCACAAACATGCTTTGAAGCATGAATAGCAGTAACTTGGTTGCAGGCAGCTCTTCCAGATCCTTTGTGATGGTGGATTATGTTCAGGTCATTTTCTAGAATGATGAGACTTACCAGATTCAAATGTATTATGACTGGAAAGATTATGAACAGGAAGTGGATGCTGAACATTGGAGCAAGTGGTAGATTTAGAAGCAGTGCTGGGTGAAGTATCCATCTCTGAGGATTGAAGAGTGTTGATGAGAGCATATAATTCATCTAGATTTGAGATTTCTTTTGGGATGCTAAGAGGAAGTGTGATAAGCATTCTTGCTGGTTCAGGTACGCCATATTTAATATCCCTACTCTTCAGGGCTGGTCTGATATCCAAAAATCTCTTCCTTTTGTTGCGGGTGGCTTCATAAAAATTCATGGAAATATATATTTTATTGCCTTGGAAGGTAAAAGGAGATTGTTTTTTTGGCTGTAAGTAAGATCTGCCATGCTTGCTGGTGATGCACTGAGCATACAATGAGAGGTCTTGTTGAGGAATTATTGGAGGTAAAACACTCTGATTCTATGTGCCCATTGAAATTCAAGAGGAGGTGGAGAAAGAAATATTCAGCACTTTAGGAAGTCAATCATCCATTCTGCTCAGAATTTTCTGGAACACCACATATTCTAACGTTCTACTTCTATCCTCTAAGTTGGATACCTCTGTCTCTAAATGAAGAAGCTTCTGCTGCATTTGTTCAAGGCCTTCCATCCTGTTGTGAAAGAAGGACACACACTCTTCCACTACAGTTCATACTGAATTAATTGACATATTCTCATTTTTGTCATCCTGAAGAGTTAAGGACCTGGAGTCCAGAATTGATATAGAAGATTGGATAGTGGAAATCTCCAATAAAATGTTCTCCATGCCTTTATTGTAGAGGAGAGCTCTCCTGAAGCATTAAGAGCACTTTGATCAGCCATAATAAATAAAGTATATTCTCACAAATAAAGTATATTCTCACAAAAGCTTATTAAAGAAGGCACATGTAAAATAAATGAGCACTTAATAATTATTATGTTGCTGGTAATACCATGGAAAGACACTGGAGGTGGTGACCTGGCCTCAATGGAAATACATAGATATGCTCTTGCGTACCTAGTCATGCTGATGAACCGCCTAACATGACACAGCAAAGTTCCAGAAAAGCCCACGGGGAGCAGCGGAGGCAAGCTTGAAATATGAAGGAGACCGCTCACCGTTAGGACCCACGACCTGCACACCAGCAGACAGAGTTCATGGGCACATATGAAGCGAGTTTGTGAACGTAAACCTCAATGCCTTCAATTTTGTCTGCTCCAAGCCCGCCCAGCAGCTGCATTCATCCAGAGAACGCTCCGGAAAGAGAGTGCTCCAAAGCAAGTGTGGTGGTAGGCAAATATCACACCAGAGGATCCCCACACGCACAGTAATGAGATGCTGATGTTAACACAGTTTGGAGATCGTTCCTAAAAAGGAACGATCTACTGGGTGATCAGTGATTTTCTTGTTTTTCTGCAGAAAGTTACGAAAATCATCATTAAGAATAGTATGATCAGCCGAGTAGAGTTCAGAAGAAAAATAGAAAAAATAATCATTAATTTGCTGTGAGGTGAACTGGTGACTCTAATGCCTTGCTAGTTAACAATAGATGTAATAATAGTCTTTGTTTTCTTTTGAGATAGGAAACTAATAGCTTGCCAGATTTGTTAGATCAACCATAGAACTTGGATTTGGTTCTCAACAAGGATGAATATGCTTTATTTGTATTGTATTTACTAAATGTAATGTATTTAGAGAGGAAGGATTTAAAAGTAGCATCTGTCGGGTGATTAGAATATGATGATTCAAGTCATTGAACTGAATGAAACAAATCCTTTGACAATTTCTCATTTTGTTTCTTTTTGTATAATGAAACCTTGCAAAGTGGCTTTAAATGCATCCCAATTATTATGAATAGAAGTGTCCAGTGGGTTTTTATTGGAGAATAATTCAGTAAAGAAGTTATTTATTTGTTGAATGAAAGAAGGGTCATTTAATAAAAAAGGAATTAAACCTCCATCGAGAGGTAATGTTGAAGTGTGGTTCCCATTCAAGGACAGTGAGGACTGGGGCATGGTCAGAGATAACAGTAGGGCCAATTGCCAAGTGGAGAATTGTAGATGCAAGTGGTGAGTTCATGAATATATGATCCAACCTAGAAAACCTAGAAAAAGATTTATGAGGGGAAGTAAAAAGGAAATTCCTTAGCATCTGGATGACGAACACACCAAATATCAACAAGGGTAAGATCCTCTAAAAAAAAAATTAAAAATAGTTTATTGGACTAAGAAATAATACATTTAGCATTGATTTCCGATCAAAAGTTAAGTCACAAATTTGATTACAGTCACCACATATAATAAGTCAATCATAATCTTTATCGAAAAGGATTTGTTTCAAATTAATCCAAAATTATGGATCAAGGGTATATTCAGAATTGTAACTACTGACTTGTTAAAATTGGCATTAATTATAGACCAGCGCCACATGGGATGTGTTGTTCATCAATTAATTGAAAATAAGTTATTTTTTGGATAAGACACTAACACCACATTTTTTCCCATCAGCTGGTGCAAAAAAGCATGTTTAACCCATATCCTAACCAGTTTATTATTTTCTTTGGTGGATTCAAGATGAGTCACTTGTAAAGAAGCAATGTCTACTTTATTTTTCCCGATATGACTGAGAATTCTTTGCCCTTTTATCAGGTTATTTGACCCCTAGAAATTCAAAACATAACTTTAATACTGATTGTGACAACAGTATTGGAGAATGATAATGAGGGAAGCATTAAAGGCATTAATAAGAACAGCAATATATATATACCAGCGTCAAAGATTGAGATATGCTTAGTGCTTAAACAGTTAAACCACCATAAATGAATACTTACAGTGTATAATAAGCAGTAGCAGGGGGAGGAACCAACAAAAGGGTGGGGAACATAAAAAGAAAAACAAAAAAAGCGATGATGATCATTATAGGGCAAACATGTAACAAAAGAATGTGCAAAAAATAACATGAACAGAGAAAGCTTTAGATATCTATTAGGAGCTGCCATAGGGAAGAACAAGACAGACTAGTATAGAGCCATGCGCCCAGATGGAGCTGATTGAATATAAGAAAAAACAGAGGAAACTTAGCTGGATTATAAAAATGCAATATTGATTATAACAAACAGTAAATTAACAAGCACAAACATGCTTTGAAGCATGAATAGCAGTAACTTGGTTGCAGGCAGCTCTTCCAGATCCTTTGTGATGGTGGATTATGTTCAGGTCATTTTCTAGAATGATGAGACTTACCAGATTCAAATGTATTATGACTGGAAAGATTATGAACAGGAAGTGGATGCTGAACATTGTAGCAAGTGGTAGATTTAGAAGCAGTGCTGGGTGAAGTATCCATCTCTGAGGATTGAAGAGTGTTGATGAGAGCATATAATTCATCTAGATTTGAGATTTCTTTTGGGATGCTAAGAGGAAGTGTGATAAGCATTCTTGCTGGTTCAGGTACGCCATATTTAATATCCCTACTCTTCAGGGCTGGTCTGATATCCAAAAATCTCTTCCTTTTGTTGCGGGTGGCTTCATAAAAATTCATGGAAATATATATTTTATTGCCTTGGAAGGTAAAAGGAGATTGTTTTTTTGGCTGTAAGTAAGATCTGCCATGCTTGCTGGTGATGCACTGAGCATACAATGAGAGGTCTTGTTGAGGAATTATTGGAGGTAAAACACTCTGATTCTATGTGCCCATTGAAATTCAAGAGGAGGTGGAGAAAGAAATATTCAGCACTTTAGGAAGTCAATCATCCATTCTGCTCAGAATTTTCTGGAACACCACATATTCTAACGTTCTACTTCTATCCTCTAAGTTGGATACCTCTGTCTCTAAATGAAGAAGCTTCTGCTGCATTTGTTCAAGGCCTTCCATCCTGTTGTGAAAGAAGGACACACACTCTTCCACTACAGTTCATACTGAATTAATTGACATATTCTCATTTTTGTCATCCTGAAGAGTTAAGGACCTGGAGTCCAGAATTGATATAGAAGATTGGATAGTGGAAATCTCCAATAAAATGTTCTCCATGCCTTTATTGTAGAGGAGAGCTCTCCTGAAGCATTAAGAGCACTTTCTTCAGCACTTTGATCAGCCATAATAAATAAAGTATATTCTCACAAATAAAGTATATTCTCACAAAAGCTTATTAAAGAAGGCACATGTAAAATAAATGAGCACTTAATAATTATTATGTTGCTGGTAATACCATGGAAAGACACTGGATGTGGTGACCTGGCCTCAATGGAAATACATAGATATGCGCTTGCGTACCTAGTCATGCTGAGGAACCGCCTAACATGACACAGCAAAGTTCCAGAAAAGCCCACGGGGAGCAGCGGAGGCAGCGGAGGCAAGCTTGAAATATGAAGGAGACCGCTCACCGTTAGGACCCACGACCTGCACACCAGCAGACAGAGTTCATGGGCACATATGAAGCGAGTTTGTGAACGTAAACCTCAATGCCTTCAATTTTGTCTGCTCCAAGCCCGCCCAGCAGCTGCATTCATCCAGAGAACGCTCCGGAAAGAGAGTGCTCCAAAGCAAGTGTGGTGGTAGGCAAATATCACACCAGAGGATCCCCACACGCACAGTAATGAGATGCTGATGTTAACACAGTTTGGCGAACTTAGAAATCAGAAGGCCATCCTGTTTGGTCACAGGCCACGCCCCCATTACATCTCACTTCTAAGTTTTTCTTTGTTGTGTGTATGTCCTTTATTGTATGACAGTACAGAGGTTTTACACCAATTTTATTGAGGGTAACACAAGTATAATTCCTGAGATAAGAGCAGTTGAAATGGAAACTGGCATTCCGCCTAAGGGGAGCACACAAGTTAAGCAAGAAAAAAGAAGTGTGCAAGATGACATGAACCACATGATGCAGTATTTTGATAATTTCCTCCATGTTACAAACAAGGTGTGGTATCAACACATGCAGAGGGTGGGAACAGAGGAGCTTTTTTTCTCCCTCATTCCCTATGCCATAAGCACCTCATGAGTGTTCATAGCAACAAAAGTAACCACACACAAAGAACATTGCTGAACACATCTTGCACTATGCATTACAAGAGGACATTTTGAGGAAATGAAGGCTTAAATACAGTAGGTAACAAACGAGGATTCCCTGATGATTAAAGCAGAGACACAACACAAGATAATGCAATAAATATTATCAGGCCCACAGAGTGGGGAAATTAAGAAAGAGAACCATAGGTTGTTGCAGTGCACCGACACACAAGTGAAAGAAATACCTAGCTGCTGGAATAGAACCCAGTCACACATAGCACAGAAAGTACTGACTGCAGAAAGACGGGTTGATGGATTGATAAGCTGTAAAGCACAAGCATTGATAATGGCACCAAAGGAGGTTGCAGAGAATGCAAACAGGGTGTGCCTTGAGGAGTGGACTGAAGATTCCAAATTGTTTACCTGGGTAGAAGATGAAACAGGACCAGTACTCATAATACTGATACAAAATGCAACCCTGTGTTTCAGAAACAATGGTTGAGTAAAAGTAGAAGTGAACAAGGGTTGCCAACATATCATTGACCCACCCGGTATGAAGGTGGGCACGGCTGTATTAATGAACCACTATTGGGCTTGTTTTTCAAAGGCCTTTATATAGCTCCCTCCAAATAGGGGAGGCATTTGCTCCATAGTAGTACAAAGTGCACTAGCTCTGGTAGTGCCACAAACTGAAGTGCAGATTGGTGATTTTACCCTGATGATTGCACATACCAGACAGATATCTTATCTTAAAACGTACCCAAAGGGAGAATTATTTTTCTGCAAAATCAATGGAGCGGTATGACGACATACCAGACGAACATAAACTGTTCTGCAGAACAGCAATTTTCTTTACCTCCTACCTTGCCCCTGGTCAACACACATCCACAAACGCCAAGTGGCTACGGGTCACCAGATGGGAGCTGTTGCAAACAATAAATGCCACAGTGAAGCAGTTTAATGCAATTAAGGAGAAATTGAGACAAGTACCATTAATGACTCTCCAAAATAGGAATGTTCTTCATTGCATCACAGCCATGGAGGGGTACGTTTATGCCAAGATAAGTTTGTACGTTTGTGAGATAAGCTCATCTTGCTGCACATACACATCTACAAATGATGAGCAGAATGGGTCCCTTACAGAGGCCATGATAACCTTTCATGAGCTGTACAGTAAAATGGTTTTAGAGATGGAGGACATTGAAAGTTATGACTGGTGTGACTACCTATTTTCATGGGTACCCACCTGGTTGGCAAACACATTCAAAATAGTACTGGCCGTATTGGTACTTGCCCTGACAACTATCTGTGTCCTGAAAATAGCACTGAGCCAATGTAAAAAGGGCAGTAAGAAAGCACTGGAAATTAGTATAATAGTAAATATAGGTGACCAAATGCACAGATGAACTACCCAATATGTACCCGATAGAACACCCTAATGGACCCCTCAGGACAATGTTTGAATGTCCTGTTGGCTCCTATAATCACACCAAACATTGAGTGGATTGTGAAGGAGGTGGAGATTGATTTTCATGGCATACGGCCCCGAGGAATACGTAGCACAAGGAGATAGCTTGGGGAGGGTCACGAAAATATGGCTACCAAAGAATGCATAATATGGAATGAGCAATAGTGAATGGGTGGTCAAAGATTCAAACAGAGGGGGAGGCTAATGGGGCAGATGAATATACAGGTAGGACAAACTGCCTTATCGCCCAAAACAGACAAGCAAAGGCAGGTTCTACTAAGACAGGTTCTAAGAAGCAATATTTCTGATAAGTCAATTTAAACGCCTCTGCCTTAAAGATTTAGTTAGGCTGTGCGACTCTAGTAGGGGTTGTAGTTAAAAAGTAGAAAGCATAATTTACCTACCATACATAATATAGAAAGGAGGTGGATTCCAGGATACCAAGTTAGGGACTCACAACACTTATAGGGTAGATGGAATAATAAGAAGGGGTAGATGCAGTGTACATAGGCTGGGAAACCAATGTATGGCAGATGCATAGATTGAATGTACTATGAGAAAACACAAGTATAGGACACCAACATTGATGCGAGAAGCACAGTAGTACAGACATATTCCTAGCACAGAGGCTACAGCAGGCCTAAAAGTTATCCAAGGCCTTAGACAGGATGCTGAATTCATAAAAACCACATTTATTTTAGAAGCCTTGAAGCTTCCAGACAGTAGATTTGCAGCAAGCGCCAAGGTCAGATGTACGAAAGGGAGTACTGGAGATGCAGGACACAGAAACGAGATAACAGTTTCCAGAACAAGAAGCAGTAGACTCCCAAGCTAATTAAAGTTCACTGATAACACAAACAGCTACTGATGTCCAGATGCATAAGATCAGGATGCCAAGTGACTGCATCGTGGATAGATGAATGCTGTCTCCAGCGGCCACAAAGAGCACAACATGCACATTAGAATGAGCATAAACCCCAGTAAATAGGAAGCAATTAATTCTCTGGCATGGTCCCCTCACACACGATCAAGGCATGAAGAACACTAGCTATTCGTTATATCCCAAGCGTAGGTAAGGCACCTGCATACACGCGATGAGACACAAGGACAAGTACAAAGGAATAGATAGGCCACATGGCCTGGGAATGACAGGAAGTACTTTTAGTTGGAATTAGCATGGACCATGGACTTCTCTTTCCCACTGCCCAATGTGTCTTTCACATTTTCACATTTTAACAAAGTATCCAAGGTTGGTAAGGTATGTGCCAACCAATGGGAACCTCTCTCGCCACATCTCCCATTATGAATAACAACAGCCAATTAGTGGCTAAAATGGTGATATAGCAGAACCATTATCTAGGTTGAGCTGGGCTCAGGAGGAGCCATCAGACAGTTATATACCAATGCGGGAAGTAACACTTATGTAATCTTTATGTATTATAAGATGTTAACCAATTATAATCACTCATATGTTTTGTAACTGAAACCGTAGTTCAACGTCATTGCTGATGTATCTTTAGCACAAAATCTGCTCAGACTCTTTGGGCCCGATACATAGATTCTGGCACAGAAAAGGCGCAAGCAATGCATGCCAGGAAGGAGCATGCGCCAGCCATGGTCCAGAGAAATGATTGCACGGCACGCGTATTCATGGATTTCCAGAGGCATGAGTAGCTGTGGCGCAAGGAACAGCAAGCTGTGCCAGTAACACCCCCAACACGCCCCCACACGCAGTGAAAAGCACATGAAATGCCTAACACGGCGCGAGCCTCCGTGCCACTCCTGGGCCAGCATACAGCCAGACCCCCTAGCAAAATCATGTGAAAACACCCAGCAATCCCTGGCGGCACCCCAGCGTAATCGCACATAAACACCTCGCAATTCCAGGCTGCAGCTCAGCATAATTGTGCAAAAACACCTCACAATCCCCGGCCGCACCCCAGCATAATCATGCGAAAAAACACCCTGCAATCCCCGGCTGCACCCCAGCATAATCACGCCTAAACATCTAGCAATTCCAGCCTGCACCCCTGCGTAATTGCGTTAAAACACAATGCAATTCTGCCCTGCACCCCAGCATAATCGCCTGAAAACACCTCGCAATTCCTGCCTGCACCCCAGCGTAAATGCACAAAAACACCTCGCGATCCCCGGCTGCACCCCAGCAAAATTGTGCGTAAACACTTTGCAATTCCGGTCCACACTCCAGTGTAACAGTGGGAAAACACCTTGCAATTCCGGGCCGCACCCCAGCATGATAGTGCGAAAACACCCCGCGATCCCCGGCCGCACCCCAGCAAAATCTCGTGTAAACACCTGGCAATTCTGGCCCGCACCCCAGCGTAATCGCACAAAAAAAACCTCACAATTCCTGGCTGCACCCCAGCGTAATCACGCGAAAACACCCCATAATCCCCGGCTGCACCCCAGTGAAATCACACATAAGCACCTCACAATTCAGGGCCGCAGCTCAGCGTAATTGTGCAAAAACACCTCGCCAGTCCTTGCCACAACCCAGAATAATCGTGCGAAAAAACACCCTGCAATCCCCGCCTGCACCCCAGCTTAATCACGCCTAAACACCTCGCAATTCCAGCCTGTACCCCCACGTAATTGCGTAAAAACACCTCGTAATTCTGCCCTGCACCCCAGCGTAATCGCATGAAAACACCTCACAATCCCTGCCGGCACCCCAGCGTAAACATGAACAAACACCCCGCAGTCCCCAGCCGCACCTGAGCAAAATCACGCGTAATCACTTTGCAATTCCGGCCCGCACTCCAGTGTAATCGCGTGAAAACACCTCGCAATTCCCGGCCGCACCCCAGCAAAATTATGCGAAAAAACCCTGCGATCCCCGGCCGCACCCCAGCGAAATCACACATAAACACCTCACAATTCCGGCCCGCACCCCAACATAATCACGCAAAACACCTCGCAATTGCTGGCCGCACCGCAGCATAATTGCACGAAAACACCCTGCAAACACTGGTCGCATCCCAGCCAATTTGTGCATCTGCACCTGGCAATCCGTGGCAAACAGCCTACTCTTGACAGGACACACACACCCCAGCCCCCATCACCCGTGGTGCCACCCTGCAGACACCCCCTCCACATGGGACACCCCAGCTCCCATCACCCATGATGCCACCCTGCAGGCAGACCCTCCACATGGGACACCCCAGCCCCCATCACCCACCCTGCAGGAGGCCCCCTCCACTTGGAACGCTCCAGCCCACCCCCCATCACCCGTGACAACACCCTGCAGGCAGCCTCCTCCACATGGGACACCCCCAGCCCAACCCCCATCGCCCATGATGCCACCCTGTAGGCAGCCCCCTGCACATGGGACACCCCAAGCCCAGCCCCCATCACTGGTGACAACACCCTGCAGGCGGCCCCCTCCACATGGGACACCCCCAGCCCCATCACCCATGATGCCACCCTGTAGGCACCCCTCCACATGGGACACCCTACCACCATCACGCATGATGCCACCCTGCAGGCAGTCCTCTACACATAGGACACCCTCAGCCCAGCCCACATTACCCATCACCCCACCCTACTGGCAGCCCCTCCACATGGGACACCCCAGCTCCCATCACCCATGATGCCACCCTGCAGGCAGACCCTCCACATGGGACACCCCAGCCCCCATCACCCCACCCTGCAGGAAGCTCCCTCTACTTGGGACACCCCAGCCCACCGCCCATCACCCATGACAACACCCTGCAGGCAGCCCCCTCCACATGGGACACCCCCAGCCCAGCTCCCATTACCCATGATGCCACCCTGCAAGCAGCCCCCACCACATGGGACACCCGCAGCCCAGCCTCCATCACCCATTACCCCACCCTGCAGGCAGCCCCCTCTACATGGGATAACCCAGCCCCCATCACCCATGATGCCACCCTGCAGGCAACCCCCTGCACATGGGACACTCCCAGCCCAGCCCCTATCACCCGTGACAACACTGTGCAGGCAGCCCCCTCCACATGGGACACCCCCAGCCCCCATCACCCGTGGTGCCACCCTGCAGACACCCCCCCCACATGAGACACCCCATCACCCATGACGCCACCCTGCAGGCAGCCCCCTCCACATGGAACACTTTCAGCCCAGCCCACATCACCCATCACCCCACCCTGCAGGCAGCCCCCTCCAGACAGGACATCACCTGCATGCTGGAGGCTGTTATAGTAACACATCATCACACCATCGATGGTGTGTCATGCACCTTGACTGCCGTGTTGCGACACTACCGAGAATATCCACTGGAAAATGTATCCTGCAAACCAAAATAAATTCATACACCTGGCCCACATCCATGAGTGTGGCAGCTGCTCAAACAAAATTGCTGTCTGCAACCATCTCCCAACCTTCACATGTAACAAGTTAATGTTAAAATGAGGCCCTGCTGGCCATGTGACAATGTCATGTCACAAATTTCCAGGGACAAATAGTCCTACAATGAGAGAATAAAAAAGTAGCCTCGATGGGTGCCACATGAAGATACACTGGCCAGGCGTCTCACAGCCTGAGCCTCAATGAGCTGCTATTTCTAGAATAGACTTCCGAATAAACACATCACTGTTTCTCCCATGTGTGAAGAATATGATATGAAATTATATGAAATGGTATGGCATTTATAACGTGCCTATACACAAGTGTTTGAAGGCGCAACGAGGCAAGGGAGGGGAACAAAGGGAAGATAGAGACAACGATCTTACTAGGCCAGGTGATATTGAGATGGTGCAAGTGAAGGTGAAGTGGGGAAGGGGAAACGTGTGGGGGCAAGAAGGAGGGGGCAGTGCAGTGCATGGGAACGACATTAAAATAAATAGAATAACAAAGCAATTAATTAAAGTGCGGACAGCTGGTGGCAAGTGCAAGGGTAAGTGTAGACATAAGGTGTCAAGTGCTGGTAGGGGGCTGTAGGAATACAGAAAACAGTCCAAATGCGGGGGATGCCAGGGAGGCAGTGCGGGGGTTCAAGTGGTGGGCCAGGGGACCTGGGCCTAAGGTCAGAGGGTAGCCAGGTGACCAGTGCAGATTCAGTCAGGAGTACAGCAGGGGAGAGGAGGGGAGAAAGCAGAAGCAAAGAGGAATGTTTTGAGGTCTGATTGAGTACATGGCAATCAGACAGTGCGCCACGCACCGAGACAGCTGAATTGGTCAGCTGATGTGTAAATACAAAGAGATGCCAATATTGTACACCAGTGCAAGAGGTTGATCAACACCAGAGATAATGATAGTTGCACAACATGCTGTTGAAGGGGAAAGCACTACATGTGTATTACACAGCATCAAGCAAATCATGTTCCAATATCCTGAACATGTAACACTCCCATAGTTACCCCACCCACCTCCATCACTAACACAGTGAGGGCTAATACCAGTGATTCTGCATATGTGAAAGCAAATGCCATTTTACCGTGGACACCCAAACTCCCACTTCACACTCCACCACCGGTCAGCCACATGTGTATACCCAACCCGCAAATAAACCCCAAACATGACACATGCATGCAAGGAACCACACACATGAATAACTATGGTCAGAACCAGGGCCATTAAAAGGACTACCAAACCGGCACACTGCAATAATAACTGTGAGAAACAATCACTGTGAGATAGGAAAATAAATTATATGAAACAGTTGTATTGCGTTCATACAGACTGTAAATCAAAGTTCAAAATCTGTCCATGAAAGAAACAAATGTAAAAATGTCCATGTCCATTAAAAACACCAAAAACAAAAAATAAATAAACCATTATTGCATGGTGAACACTAAAACACACTCTAATAAAACTATGTACAAGATAAACATGGAGTAATGTCCAAAGTCCACTACAAATAATACAATAATAGGAAAACTACACATGAAGAACTATGTACAAAAAAACAGTAATGTCAGAAAGCTCCAAATAATAAATAAAATCAATATATCTATGTACAAAGGAAGCAGGCTAGTCCTCCTCCTCACCAATGTCGCTCAATGTCCGGCCCAGGCCATCATCGAGCACTGCGTCCACTTCCCCAATGCATGTCTCTGTTGCCTCCTCGAGGGCTTGCTGGTCCACCAGCATGGCCCTCGCCTCCCAGTCCCTGCAAGCATCCTCACGAATGAGATGACACCGCCTTGCCCAACGCAGTGCAATCTCCGTCCTGGTCAGGGTGATTCTTGCCTCCAGAGCCCGCTGCCTCTCTGCCCCGATTCCGTGCCCATATTGCTCTCACACCGAAGGCATCCTTGATCGGAGGTCCACATTTGCATCCTGCCTGATGCCAGATACCTGCCCCCTTTGGATGGTATGCCCTGAGTTCTGAAGCCTCCTACTCAGAGCCTGCTGCTGCCATATTGCCCGGTGTCTGCCTTGCATGGACACCCTCCGGGCTGATGAAATTACCCGGGGGCGTCTGGCACGTGACCTGCTCCTGGGTGCCTGCTCTCCCTTCATTGACATAGCTCCTATCATAGCCTGAATCAGCGTGGTGACCACCTTAGCTGATCCACTGGTGACTCCCAACTTAGGCAGGCCGACATGGGTGGGACTGGTAGACAGGGGGCACCCGGGAGGACGACTGGTGCACAGAGGAGCAAGACGAGGAGGGGATCGTATAAGTGGCCATCCCATGCTTCCAATTTGAGACCAGGAATGCTTTTATCCAGTTCAGGGGATGCCAGACCTCATTGTGATGATGTGCAAGCCCATGAGTGTAAGCCTGCACATCATCACGAAAGACGGCTGTCTGCCTCGCAATACCGGCTAGCAGGGGTTCCACTCTGTCTCGAATGCTCAGATCCGCAGACATTGAGGTGTCGGTTTGGGTGGAAACATCCGACAGCTTCCGATGGGTCCGGCCTGGGGCATGCCGGCAGGTGCATACTGGTGCAGGGGATGGTCTAGTGACAGGATTTGGCACAGGCACCTCCACTGTGACCTGCACTGTCTCCTGCCCCTGAGTCAGGACTGCACCAGTCACACCCACCTCACCCCCCCCCGCCGGGCCCATTGACTGGGCTAATATGGCCCCCTCCTCCCACTCCTCTCCTGGCAAGCTGGATGCCTCCCCAGCATCTTCCGCAGTGGATTGCCCCTGTGTTAGCTCACCTGTACACCCCGCTGCCGAGGAGTCCATGTCCAGCTTCGCCCTCTTGGACCTCCCCTCAGCAGCTTCTGCCGATGTTCCGGAGGCGACACCAGCCACCTCAGTCCTCAAAGATGATGTGTCCAGGGACTGTGGCTGGGCCTTGAGCCTATGCCTAATGGAGGCATCCATGCTGCCTTGCTCCACAGCACTGTATCCGCCCTCTTCATCCAAAGCAACTGCAGATAAGGAGACATAGAACACAAAAACCAGGGGACTACACCGATGTGTGCTTGTCACCAAAAATATTTGCATGAAGTACACTGCTAAAGGGTACAACCATCATCACCCTCAACAACGCACATGTACATGCAATGTACATACACACACATACATGTCTGTCCTTCACAACAGACAATCACAGCCGGGGACATGGCACTGTCACAACCTATCAATTGCACATGCTACACACACATGCATCATGTGCTCATACACATGTCATGCACACACACATCACCTGACAGTCCTCAAGCTCTGCACTGAGCAATCACATCAGAGTAACCTCAACAGCAATCACGCATCATGACTAGGTCACACATTAAAATGCACCTGTTACATCCATGCAGGAGTGATGGCCAGTCACATCTTAGACCCATACACATAAACACCATGCATGCACATGAGGTTGACAACACCACCTCATCTGTCACACTTCTCATACAGGCATGTCTCAGACACATGTAAATAACCATTTGCACGTTGTGAAATGCTGCAGTATCACAGACAATGCTAATTTAAGACCATTAAAAACACACATGGTTCACTGTACACATGTAGAGCACTGTCTGGGACATGCACACAGACATCCGTACAAGAGGCATACTTGCTGTAAGCCCAAGTTGCACACTCCCACCATACATAAACATGAACATGCACTGTGGAGGCCAGCTACACATGGACACTCACCTGTCGACTCCAGATGTTTTATCTCGCTGACCTGGGTGTGCAGTGCAGGGTAGAACCTCGCCAGGACCCGCATGTTGGTGGTGTTCAGCCAGCCCCTCAGCGCCCCTTGTCTGTCACCATCCGGAGGAAGCGCAGAACCTTGCTGTGGGTCCTGGATTTCAGGTCCTGCCAGCGCTTGTGCACGTGGTGGTAGTAACGGCATGCCACTCCCTCTGCGTTGATGGAATGCATGATCTGGTCCCAGATCAGCTTCCGTCCTTTCTTGCTGCGTTGTGTCTGGGCGTTGAGGAAGGCATCATAATGCCCTAGCACCTGCTCCACCTGGATGTCAACTTCCCTGGCTCTGAAGTTGACAGCTTTCTGCCTCGCTGCCATGGGGTTGCCACTCACCTCAGAAGATGGTGCTTGAGACCTGACAAGCCCCAAGGCAGGTGTGGGTGGGCAAGGTGATCCTGGGGCTGAGCTGTGAAGTGCTGGTGATGTTCTGGCACTTTGGGAGTCTTCTGAATCAGCTGAAGTGCTCACAGCGCCAAGGACAGGGGCACTGGCGATGGCTGCACATCAGGAACTCAAATTGTAGGGCTGTGGGCAGCAGGCACACACTGTGGGCAGGCAGCAGCAGATGGCTCATAGGAGGCAGCTCAGGGCAGTACGAGGCAGGTAAAAAGGCTTGTAGGCAGGAGCGCACGGGTCTTCTGTGTAACTCGCGTGGGCAGCCAGAAACAGAGTCACGGTTACTTTGTGCGTGCAAAATCAGCGCATACACGTATAATCAGAGGAAAGGTCCTAATTGCGTAAATTCTGTGACACCGCAGGCCATTGGGCATTGGCACGTGCTGGCTGTTGGGCATTGGCGCTCAGATTCGGGATGAAGGAGTGCATAGGAGAACATTACTCCGGATGTGCTATTTGGAGCGGATGGACGTGTGGACTTTGGAGATTTCTTGGGTGCCATGCAATTTGACCACCACTGTGACATTGCGAAATTCTTATTTTGGTGGGGGATTTGTGTCCGCTTACACGTGCATGTTTTTGTTTCAGAGGCTAACAGTGAGTAGCATATGCATTACCCATACTCTTGGTGCCCCTGTATATCACTCACCCCCATTGTTGACATCACAATGGCTTTCGGGGGCTTCACGTATGCATTTTTTGTGTTGCTGGGTGCCAAAGCGTTTCACGTAAAGCTTTTTCTTTTCACAGGAGCTACCAAGGTTTTGCATACACTGTCAAGGGTTTTGACCCATGTTGAATCAATAGACTGGGTAGATGTGGGGATGAGCTGTTGCCGCCCATTATTCTATCCCAGAACAAACTAAATCAATAGACTGGGTGGATATGGGGATGAGCTATCGCCACCCACATTCACGCCAGAATAGGAGAACTGCGCAGTTGGCACAAGACCACTCCAAAGATACAACCTTCTTGTGGGGGGTTCCACATCACCACTCTACTGTAAGGATGCCATCAAAACAATGTTAAGCAAGGGTCCTATACTATCAAGTAAAAGACCACTCTATTGAAATACAGTAATACAAGAGAACTCAAAAATGGATGCAGTACCGACAAATTCCCCACGGCGGTGCTAGCGGTCTAAACTCTGACAGGGAAACTGTATTTAGGAGTTGCAAGAGGGGCAGGGACTTGAAAGCTTGTTGGTTAATTGAAAATCTTAGCCACCTGCTGTTCCCAGAGGCCAAGAGGCTGAGAACTCTTAACACCCCAGAGACTCACCACAGGAGACAGGATATCACATGGCCCTTCTGAGTGAGAGGGAGGGGGGTTTCCCCTTCAGCCTGGAGGAGAGAGACAATAGCCCCTTTCTGTTGAATGGGGTATGTTCATTTTGAGTGTTTCCTGTCAACAGCCCTCTGCCAGCAAGGAGAGACATGTGATCACTGACCCACCCAGACTTCTGGAGGCGGACCCAAACACTTTGGGGAGTTGAATTGCAACAAATATATATTTTATAGAAACAGTGATAACCTATTGTAAGCAAATGACAGGAATGTACAACTTTGAGAGTCTTAGTTTGAAAAATGCCCTCACGATTTGAGTCCAAACTCCAATTTGTACAATGTTCTGGGGCAAAACCCCGCTAATTATGAATATTGTAGACAATGTATTTAAGCTAGAGACATGGGAAGTTACTGGGATATATGTGGAAGGGAAATGTACCTTTGTATAATTTTTGATGAAAATCCCATATTGCACAACCCACTAAAATCAAAAATAAGTTGCCATTTTTGAATGCAAGCTCCTAGAAACGCCAGAGGCGGAACAGAGACTACCTTAAGCAAGGTGTAACATGTACATGTAATGTCAACCACTTGTGTACCTGGGAAATATGTATTTGAATCAAATATAGATTTGTGGGCAAATTGACCAGGGGAGGATCCTCTGACCCATAAACAGACCTCATCACTCTGACTCACAACCCAATTCCCCCAATCATGGGAGAGGGGAGAATTGGGCCAATGACAAGTAGAGAGGGGCAGGCTCAATTTTCAAAACACATAAAAAGGGCCACTGAAACCCAGGTAGGGAAGGCAATTCCATTTTCTGCGGGACGCTCTGCCGGGAGACTCCAGACTTCACATTCATCAATCTTCAGAGACCAGAAATTTACTTCAGAACTTAAAGCAAGGGCCTAAACCCACAAACTGAGAACTCTTCTCAGCAGGCCTCAGCAACCTTAAAATCATTTGCAAACTATTCAACAGCCGGGCGAGCTGTTTGAATTCCCTGCCAAGAACTTTTGCCGGAACCGCAGACCAGACCCAGCCCGCTGTGAGCAGACCCAGAGATCCGGATCGCTATGAGCAGAACCGGTGCCTGATTGACCCGCCGAGCAGAGAGAACCGCCGCTGGACGTGTTGACCAGATCCGTGACGAGGCCCATTCATTTCAAAATTAGGAGTGAGTATCCGCCGGAACTGTGCAGAACCCAATCTCTTAGTTAAAATAATCTAATCCAAACTATTTTAACCTAATTAGAACAGCCTCCTAGAAATCGTGTCATCTGTCATTTGTAAAGCCACATAACTGTCACCTGTCAATTCTGCAGCTGCAAGCTGTCACCTGTCATTTGAGTTTTACTTTAAATCCGAAAATCTACCTTTTTTAAATCGTCCGTATCTCTGGAACCGTTTGTCCTAGGAACGAGATTTATACTACTCCTTATACTTTTACCGCAATCGCGATTCACGCACTCGCAAAATTTACCGCGATTTGCGATTTGGCTCAATTTCTCCACTTGTCAAAATAGCAGCTCCATTCTTTCCTTTGTTAAAATCCGTTTGCAACCTGGTAGTTACGCATAGAGCATTGCTAAAGTGAGCCTGAACTAATATAAAGTATCTCTCCCTCACCCTGAACCTCCTGCAGGGAATTAAAATCAATTTTATCATTTTCACTTCATTGCCACCACATTTTAAAGTAATTCGCCTGTGTTTAAAATTCATACCTGTTTTCCCTAAGCTTGCTGGGGGAACTGGAACTGTGTATTGCATTATAAAGTGTGATTTGTTGGGATTCTTGAAGACTGTGTGCTCTCCTTCCATTTCTTACATTGCATAGGGGGGGGAGTGAATTGTCAAGGAAAAGTGATTACATTGTCGTTTGTTGGAGCCATATCAAGTTATTTTCTGTACTGCATTTCATTCATCACTGCGTTTCCTTGAACCATATAAAGCAGTCTTTCCCACCTTATTCTTCTGTTCCTATTCATAAGTTTCCTCTTGCTGATTACTGCTCATATTCACAAGTGTAATATCCATTATCAATTTATTTATAGAAGTGTGATATATATATATATTGTTTACATTTTCAAATAAACCT
Source organism: Ambystoma mexicanum (assembly GCF_040938575.1). Classification (NCBI taxonomy): domain Eukaryota; kingdom Metazoa; phylum Chordata; class Amphibia; order Caudata; family Ambystomatidae; genus Ambystoma; species Ambystoma mexicanum. Next base: position 97,322,308 of record NC_090928.1, read on the forward strand.
TTTAATTTGCAAAACAAACCTACTTCTTGGCTCAGTGCGGTCAGGGGGATTCTAAGAGGGGGGTGTTATACAAGGGTTGTCATCAAGAGTACTGAACTGGACATAAAAATACATCAATAAGGGTTTTCCTCAGCATCCCAGACTAGGCATTGACTTAGCTGTAGTGTTTATTGAATATCGCTTACAAAGTGGGGGCTCAGAGCCGGGATATTCTGGGTTAGATTTACCACTTTTGCAGATTAATACTGTGTGCCAACTGACCAGATACACATATCCGGTTAGATCACCACGCTGTTTTACACTGTGAAAGCATCCCTCAAAGGAACGCTCTAAGGAAACGGTCTGTTTTGCAAAATAAAATACAAACTTCTGTAAGTCAGGAAGGAACTCAAATTCCAGAATGACGACCTTGGTAGATATGAAAATAGCCAGAGAGCACTTCTTACATAAGCTATTTGTGAGAGGTGAGTAGACTCATCAGGACCAAATGGTCTGGTTGCAGGCAATCGTGCAACAGGTCACTGAAACAGGGTCAGATATATGGAGAGATCAGGGTCCATTACATGTGGCCCTGAGTGAATTATATATGGCTTCTAAGGCCAAAGAGGAACACAATAAGATTGCCAGGATAGCGGCATATTTGTATCTATATATGGGAGCCATGCAGGACAAATGTGCTGAAGGCCAAGATCTGGCAAATAGGCAACAGATGGCGTGAGAAAAGGCCCAATCTGACTTGGTCTCTTCTGAGCAGAGGCTGCAGAGGAGCCAGGAGTCCGAAAATGATAGTAGGTAGTATATCATTAAAATAAAAGAGGACATGGATATACTGCAACAGGAAAAGACAGACCAGGATACCAGAATTCTGGCTTTGCAGAATGAGCACCAAGACAGTTTGGACTCCTTACTGTAGAGCCAGAAAAAGCTGGAGCAACAGATCAATTTCAACAGGGCATGCAAAGAGCAGGTAGCCACCCTACAAATCCAACTAGACAGAGAGAAAGAGGAAAGCAATAAATTGATTTTGAAAGACCTGGATACCCAGGCAGAGTTTGATGAAGAATGCCAGAAAGCTGGTGACTTTCAAAAGCAGAGGGACGACAAGACGTCACAAATGCAGGCTCTTGGTCAGTAAAGGGATACCTTAGGCCAGGAAGTCTGCCATTTAAAAAGAAAAATTGAAGAAAATAACTTGGCCCTCCAGGTGCTGGGTGACCTCCAAAAAGAGCATTAGGGCTTGCTAGATCACACCAGGAGGGTGGAGGAGGCTCCGGCAAGAAAGGAGCAGGCCAGTAGGGATGCGACTGAGGAGGTAACCCTCCTGCAGTAGAGACTGGCCCAGTACTCCAGGACCAATCAGGAGGCACAGAGAGAAAATGAGGCTCTCTGTCAGCACAATGATAGGCTCCAGCAACAGGTAGCCATGCAGGAGAGACTGATAGAGTCTAGTAAGGCCTTAACTGAGGAACTGAAAGCGCAGGCTCTTGCATTGCAACAGGGAGCAGGGGCTGATAGAGACGAGGTTCGCTGGCAAAGGGAAACGCCTGAGCATAACCTCAGGAGCCCTGGTACCAGAGGCCTTCATTTCTCCCAGTCCCTGGACTCTGCCACCCCCATGTCCCCTTGCGCACATGAGCCCAGGGCCACGGGGATGGCAGATTACTATCCAGCTAGAAGTATGGGGCTCATAGGCCAGTACCTCCCAGGAATGGATGGGCGGGCATCCGGGTATGGGCACCCAAGCACAGTGCAATTTAGTGGGGAACCCCAGGAGAGTAGGTCCATTAAGGGCATCCTGAAAACCTCTGCCCAGTTAGGTCAGTGGGGGGGTACCCATCAAATCCTGGCAGCAAGGAGGGATCTGAAGACTCCTCTGAGCGTTACAGGACACAGGAGACCAGGTCCCCACATTCTGGCAGCCATTCCCAGGATCGCAGAATCCGGGAAAACCTGGAAGATCAGACGGGCACCTCTGGGAGCAGTGCTTCGGAGTCAGAGGATGAATGGACCAGGGTGACCCGAACCAAAAAGTCCAATAAGGCAAAAAGGGCCTTGCTTAAGGACCCATTGAAACAAATAAAGGCAATAAGGAGTGTCATCACGCCTTATCATAAGAACGCCAAGTATTCTGTTTGGGAGCACTTGGAGCTCTATGAGCAAATGATGGAGACTTTCCATTTGAAGGACAGCAGTAGCTGCATCCAGTACGTCAAATGGACATTCTCCCCAGAATACTCCAGTTTCTTTGCAGGGCTGGAGGACCAAAACCATTCAAGATGGTCCACATACAGGGCGGCCATCTTGAAACATTTTTCTGTGCACAGAAATCCTCAAGAGGCTCGCAAGGCAGCCTACAATTTGCAATGTGGGGAGGATCAGGCCTCACAAGAGTTTGTGCAAGAATGAAAGCGTGCTTTTGCGCAGACCACCAGAAGGGTTTTTCCATGCCTTACCCAAATACATAATGACCCAGCTCGTGAGAGATTTTCATGAGAAAAGATCTTTAGACTGGGCCATTGAACAGGCTACCCGGATCTATGAGGTGCAGAAGCCCATCGAAAATAAAAATAATGCGCCAAAACACCCCAAAACCAACAGCACCCCTGCTGCTGCCAAGGTGGCAGAAGTAAAGGTTGCCCCCGTTTTAGATCTGGAGATGGGGGGGCCTAAAAACCTGCCTGCACCATATAATTCACAGCCCAGAAGGCCCTCGGGCCAGTCACAGACAGGGAGTCGAGGAGGCAGTCCCACAAATGGGGTCGCCCGCTCTCCTGACTATGTAAGTCCCCGCTACAAGGGAAACCGACCAATCCTGGGTTATGTGTGGACTCCTCCAGCCCAAGGGGGGGGGATCCAGCCAAGCACCTGACCCAGGTAACTTCCCTCCTAACTTCCCCCAGGAGGGCAGAAATTCACCAAATCCTGGGCAGAACTTTTTCCCCAGGTATCCACCCAATTTCCAGCCCCAAAATCATCCATCCTTCTTTCCCCAATTCCCTGAGCCCAGACAACCCAATCCGGCAGAGGGGAGGCCAAGGGTGGAGGGGTACCAAAATCTTCCCAACCAGGGGTACTACCAGAGAAGGGATAGCTACCCTTCCCGGGATCAGCCCAGAGGAGAAAATAGAGCCCCGTATCAGCCTGAGCGGGTTTCACAACTTGAGCGCCAGGTCCAAAATATGGCACGGGATCTGGGTCACGTACTGAGGGCTCAACAGAACCCTCAAATGAGCATGCCACCGCAGAATGCCCCAAACTCTGGACCTGGTGCTCCAGAACAATGACGGGGGCAGCACCCCGATAACCCACCGGTTCCCAGGGAGGAGGCACAAGGGGAAGGGGGGTGTAAAGCCTTGGAGGAAGCTTCCTCCCCAACTTGTAAACAGCCCCTGGAAAACCAGGAACCGGAAACAAAATCTCCTGCCCCTGAAAGCCTGCCTCCCAAGGAGCAGAGGGGGGTAGGAGAAACAAAGGACCCAAACAGACCCACTTTGTGGAGGAGGTACAGGTCTTCGGATTTGAGGGAAAGGGATCCTCAGAAGATCCTGGGAAAAGGATCTTCTCCTTCAGAGATGGAGATGGGGGAACTCCTCCCAAGGAAAAATGGGTCCCAGGGATGTAAATTCAGACTGGGGAGATGTGGAGACTGAGCTACCGCCGCCCATCATCTCATCCCAGAACCGACAATACCAAAATCCCCAGGGTCAAACCCATCCTGATGACTGCCTCCAAAAAGGGGGGGGGCAGCCCAGAACCCGAAACCATTTCCAGTTGCCAACTTTTTCTTTCAGATTCCCCAGGCTCTCCACAGAATTCTGCCCAAATATCTTCGCTAGCAATGTCCAAAACCAGAAAGTTAGCCCACCAGTTGTCCAAAAATGTGCATTATCTGTGCCCCCTTGAGGAGAAGGAGGGAAGATATTATGCCCCGGTACAAGTACAGGGGCAGGGTACAATTTTGGCACTGGTGGACACTGGATCCCAAGCTGCCCTTCTGTCCAAAAGGGCCTTTGATGAACTAAATGCAGGAAGGGGGAGAATTACCGAATTCCTCTCACCTCTCTTCCTGGACAACTGCAGAACTTTGACGGGAAGGAAATTCCCGTTGACGGGACTGCAGACTTGGACATTAAAATTGGGCGACACAAGGTGAAACACCCGGTCATAGTAGTAACTCCAGAGGGCACGCCTTGTTTTCTAGGGAATGACCTCGTGAGAAGGTTGTCACCCCTAATAGATTGCGTAAACAAGGTCCTCTGGACTCAGACTAGCCGACCAATAACATTAAAACAGAGCGTCAACCATGTTAGTTTAAACGGCACCTGCCACATGGTTCAACAAGAATCTGACCAAGTAGAATTTCACTTCCAGAACAACCAGATTCCAGACGTGACAGTAATAGCAGTAGGACAACAGACTGGTGATGGGGGGTCCTCTCTATTTCTGAAAATCAACCTTCCTTCCAGTTTAAGGTGGTATTTGTTAGGAAAGATTTCGTAATTGTAGGTAATTTTCCTTCCATGTGGCAACCCCTAAACTTTTTGCTGTTGTTTTTCACCTTGTTCTTGACTTTGCCAGAGAAGTGCAGCCTTCTGCCGCATTCCTCTGGGCTTTCGCTCCTTCTTACGGGGAAACTGACATGCCCTTAAGACAGTCGGTACCGGGGAACGCTGTTTCCCGTAGTTTCTTTTATCATGTTGCGGCTTTAGTGCAACATGACACAAGAGGGCACTGTAAGCTAAGTTACAGCTCTCTTGGGTCTCTAGCCTTCTACAGGCCCTAGATACTCGTTTAGGATTGTATTTGATCGGTGCAAGTCATTCAGGGACTGGAATGGTGGCAGCGATCGTTTTGTGTATTTTGAGCTCCTTTTGGCGTTCCAAGCGCGTTTTCGCGCTGAACCCAAAATGGTGGCCTGGCTCCCAAAATGGCCAGACCACGAGGCTCCTTTGTCCTGTCCACTGACCGTCTTGCTCCCTTCACCTTCCCCAGGTGGAGCGACCCGGGGCCTTCCTTATTTGGGCATGTACTTTCCCGCGAAACACGGATGCTTTTGCGGGCTTCTACATGTCTTTTGTGTGCCTCCAGGGTGTGGGCTGGGATGTCTAGTCCCAATACACATCCTGGGTGCCAGAGAGTCTAGGGTGGTGTGAATGCCTGGGACCACCGTGGTCCGTGATTGGTCCACGAATGGTGTGTGTGTTGATGAGCGGATCTCCCATTGGCTCCCCTCCGTTTTGGCGCGAAGGGAACCGTGGATAAGAGGGGGCTGGAAACACCACTACCATGTCGATCTCCTGAGTTCTCACGAACAAAGGAATACAGGAGCCAAGTATCCTGCAACCAAGAGGCTGGACCGAGGAATCGCTGGTGACCCGCTGAAGGACTCCTCCTTTGCACTGCTGTCGTCCTGTGAAACCCTTTCCTCCCTTGATCGAACCAGAAGGCCTGTACTGGTGCTTCGACCTTTGGAATAGCAGGAACAGCTATTCTCGGCGACTTCATCATCTCCTGCCAGTAAGCCTTCGGAAGCGTCTCTGGGCCATCCAGTTGACTGACCAGCTTACACGGGAGTCCTGCTCTGTAACCGCCGCCAGGTTGTGTTGTATTTCGAGTCCTTGTCACTCTCACACGCTTCGTACACTTGGCGTTCCCAAGTCTGAAGTGAGTAGTGTACATTTGGCTCAGATACACATGGCCGCTCCGTTGCCCTGCGGGGGGGACAAAACTGTGCAGGTTTCTTCGATTGGGACGTCTTTTTTCTCTACACGACGACGAGGCATTCCCAGCTCTTCTGAACCTGCCAGCTGCTGAAACTAACGTGGAGAAGCCTGGGTCTGCTTGCATCGGGGACCGGTGAGTAGTATAGCTAGGATCTGGTCGCCCTCCTGCAGTAGCCCATTGCTTTTCCCCGCTGTGTAAAAACAGCACCCTTTTGTCCGTACTCGCGCTCTGCTTCTGCTCTCTGTGGAGGCTGCGCTTGAGTCGCGGAACCTGTTCTTCTTCTGTTGTGCACTAACCCGAACTGCCTGACTTCCTCCGAGGAGCTTCTCCTTTTGCCTGTTGGCACCAGCGTGTGCAGGTACTTTGAGCACAAGGCTCCACTCTTCGCAGGGCTCGGACTTCCATCTAGTTAGGTGCCTCTGAAGGCGAACTGAGTCTAAAGCATTATCGCACTGCCTGTTTTCCTTCCCTTTCAGGTGGACTACACATTTCGTGCATATAACGCTTGCGACTGTCGTATTTGTATATATATTGTGTTGATATGGTATGTGTTGGCTTAATATTGTGATATTGTGATATTCTCGCTACGGTCATTATTTTAAAGGCCTTAAAATAAATGTGTATATATTTTTGATATAACAACTGTTTGGAGTAGTTTGTAAGCGCTCTTGCTTTGTGTGCTCATTGCGGGCTTTCAGTCACCCTCACCCCTCTTGAGACCTAGTCTTGACCGCCGCGATCGCTACCTTGATTGGTCTGGCTCGTCCAGAGGTTACCCTGTTCCAAGTAATTAGGTTGGCCTTCTGAACTTCTGCGCCACCAGGACAGAGTTCAGAAATCCGTCTTAACAAATTGGTGTACAGCGGTGGGATACGACTGAAGGTATCCAGTGATGCGCACGAACTAAGGCATTTCAGGTTATTCCAACCAGGACACATAGTGAATTGTTGTAGTATAACTTTAAAAAGGCCATAGTCCTATCTAACAGTATGGAAACAAATACCTTGTTAACTTTAAATGCTTCCAAATCAGAAACATTGAAGAAGATGTGTGCGGAGAGAGGTGTTTCCTCTCAAGGCACGAAATTGGAAATGATTCAAAGAATCGTGGCGTGGCAAGAAGTGCAGCTTGACGCTATAACTTCTGAGGACAGTGCAGAAGGTGGTGGGGCTGCTCTCACTGGTAGAACCGACGGTTCTGCCGCTGCACTGATCCATTGCGACCACGAGGACAGGGAGGATGTGATGTCTAATGTTTCCTCTCCCAGTGTTGATGGGGATGCTATGCTTGAATTCAAGAAGCAAGAGCTGCGGTTTAGGCAGCAGGAGCTTGAATTCAGCATAGCCAAACTAAAAATCGAACAGGCAGAAAAACAGAAAGACAGGGATCACCAGTTGGAACTGGCCAAGCTTCAGGTTGCAAATGGGTCCAAGGGTCCTGGACATGGGTCTGGGGCTTCCTCTCATCCACGGTTTCCGAAAGATCTGCTCAGTGTGTATGAAGAAAGGAATGACATTATGGACTGGCTGAATGCGTTTGAGTATGCATGCAAAGTTTAACAAGTTGACAATGCTGATAAGATTGCCTGGTTACTCAGCAGACTGCCCCATTCTGGCTGTAGTGCCATCATGGAAATGTCGAAGGCTGAGCGAGCTGATTTCGCAATGTTAAAGCAAACTCTCATTTTAAAGTTTGGGAAGACTCCGGCCCAATATTTGAAACGTTTCAGAGAGTATAAGAAAAAGGAAGGTGGTACTTGGGTATCTTATGTCACTGAATCCTTGAAAAACTTAACTGGCTGGGTCAAAGGTTATAAGGTTTCTACCTTCGAAGGCATGATAAATCTTGTCATGCTGGAACACATTTTTGCTTCTTCTTCCCCGGAGCTTAAGCAGCATTTGGCCGATTCGAAGGAGATAGATCCTAAGAAGCTGGCCATTGCAGCAGACTTATGGGTGTCACATCGAGTGTCCCATAAGGACAAAACTCATCCTGGTAAGCAGGAGGAAGGGAAAAAGTCCAAAGATATGGAGGGTGGAGAATCTGCTAAATCTTCTTCCCATAAGGGCCACAAAAAGAAAAATAAGGGTAGGACACAAGAGAACTCACAGGGTAGTGGAGGTCAGCCTCCGAAACAAAACTCTAGTTACAATAAGCCTCCATATGTAAACAGACCCTATGGATCTTGTTTTGCTTGTGGAGCAACTGACCACGTGAAGGGGGATCCCCGTTGTAAGGTTAGACCTTTGGGGGTCCACTCCGCTAATCTGGCCTTCTCCTCCTACGAGGAAGAAGAGATTACAGGAGCATCCTTCTCCTCAGACTCATTTCCCAGCGGGATAGAGGCTGAGGTAGTTTTAGTGTCCCTGGGTTCCTGGGAGCCTAAAGTCGCAGAGGCTTATGCTAGGATTCCGGATAATACCAAGCCCTACTTTAAAGACAGTGTGCTGATCAATGGAGTAGATACTCCAGCTCTTAGGGATAGTGGGTGCAGTCGCACTGTAGTGGATTCTACCTTGGTAGACTCAGAGGAAGTTGCCAGAGCTACTCTGATGCCCACTAAGTTGGCTGACGGCCCCTCCGTATGTTTCCCGTAATACCTGTAAATCTTACTTTAAATGGTACAGCAGTCAGGATTCCAGTGAGCATTCAGAGAAACGTCCCGGGAAAGGTCTTGTTAGGTAATGATCTCAGAGCTTTAGGGCTCGTAGGAGACACTGCCGAAAGACCCTACACACGGTCTCAAGCACGGGCAGCATTGGCCAAGTCCAATACGCCGCCCCAGCCGAAGGGGAAACCCAAGGCGAAAGGAGTCAACAAGTCACGACGAGGGAAAGAGAATATTCCCCCGAGCTCGCCTACCACTGCGGTGGAGGAAGTTGGTCAATCGCCCGGGCCTGACGAGGAGGTGGCGATGCCTGAAGTATTCGACCCCAACGATCATCCTGAACTAAAAGACTTGTTAGTTGAAGGAGGTCCTGATAGGGACGAATTCAGTAAAGGCCAACGTGAGTGCCCATCTCTGGAAGGCCTAAGGAGACAGGCCTGCTCCCAGCTTGAGGGTGAACCTCCTGGGACGCATAGGATTTATTGGGAAGGTGGACTCCTGTATAGCGAGCCCACAGAGTCTACAGAAGGAGACCATAGGAGGTTGGTGGTTCCCCTTGCTGTTAGGCCCTTCCTCCTGCAGTTGGCGCATGAAGTTCCCCTTGCTGGTCACCTTGGTATGAAGAGGACCAAGCAAAGGTTATCCATGCACTTCTACTGGCCCAAGATGGGGGTGCAAGTAGAAAGTCACTGCAGGAGTTGTACCTCCTGCCAGTTGTCTGGTAAGGTTGGCGCGACAATCCAAGCTCCGTTGGTACCGCTCCCAGTTGTGGGGGTACCATTTGAAAGGGTAGGGATCGACATCGTTGGTCCCCTTGACCCGCCAACATCCTCGGGCAATAGGTTTATCCTGGTGCTGGTCGACCATGCAACCAGGTATCCTGAGGCCATCCCATTGAAAACTGTAACTGCCAAGTCAGTTGCAAAAGCTTTACTCGGCATATTTACTAGGGTTGGCTTCCCTAAAGAAGTTGTGTTGGATCATGGCAGCAACTTTATGTCGAAGTATAGGCTGGCTATGTGGAAAGAATGTGGGGTCACCTACAGGTTCTCTTCTGCATACCACCCCCAGACCAATGGTCTGGGGGGGCGTTTCAACAGGACGTTAAAGAGCGTGATTGGGGCTCTGGAGGAGCCTCAGAGAAGAAAATGGGATCTTCTTGTTTCATGCTTACTGTTTGCCTACCGAGAGGTACCACAGGAGGGTGTTGGCTTCAGCCCCTTCGAACTTCTGTTCGGTCATCCCGTACGGGGACCCTTAGCCATCGTCAAGGAGGGATGGGAGATGCTCACTCCCCCTGTTACTACCAACGTAGTTGATTATGTGCTAGGGCTCAGAAAACGGATGGTACTTCTTATGGGCTTGGCTAGTGATAAATTGAAGGCAGGGCAAGCGCTGGTGAAACATTGGTACGACCAGAAAGCTTCCCTCATCAACTTTACACTTGGTCAGCAAGTCCTGATCATGAATCCCATAAGGCCTCGAGCTTTACAGGACAAATGGTCAGGCCCTTACCCAGTGGTGGAGCCCCTGGATGAGGTTAACTATTCAGTGGACCTTGGAAGGCCTGGACAGGCTCCAAAAGTGTTTCACATGAATAGGCTGAAGGCTTTCGTCCCAAGCGTCGAAATCGCAGCACTGCTACTGGCTTCAGATGTTGAGGAAGAGGAGTCTGAACCTCTCCCCGACCTGTTCCCAAGCAGTCCTTCAGATAGCTCTTTTGAGGGTGTCCGAGTGGCCCCTCACCAAAATGGACAAGGCTCAGTGGTTTACCTTGGACATGAAGTAGGTGGAGGGAGGATACAGCCTCTACCCAGTAAGGTACAAGCAGTACAAGACTGGCCTACCCCCACTACGCAAACCCAAGTGAGAGCCTTCTTAGGACTCACGGGGTATTACCGCAATTTTGTGGCAGACTATGGCACCATAGCTGCTCCTCTGACTGCCCTCACAACTCCGAAGAAACCCAAGAAGGTAACTTGGACCGACGAGTGTGAGAAGGCCTTCAATGGCTTAAAAGACTCCTTGTGCCAGGCCCCTGTCCTCAGGGCCCATGATTATCAAAGACCTTTTATCGTGCAGACGGACGCCTCTGACACTGGGATAGGAGCTGTACTATCACAAGTAGATGAGAAGGGTAAGGAACACCCTATCGGTTTTATTAGTCGCCAGCTTAAGGACAGAGAGCTCAGATGGTCCACGGTAGAGAAAGAATGTTTCTCTGTTGTGTGGGCCCTAAGGAAGCTGAGGCCCTACCTCTATGGGACCCACTTCACTGTGCAGACTGACCATAAGCCGTTAAAGTGGCTAATGAACATGAAGGGGGAGAATCCAAAGTTGCTTAGGTGGTCCATAAGTCTACAAGGCTTCGACTTCACTATTGAGCATAGGCCAGGTGTCCAACATAGCAATGCTGATGGGTTGTCCAGAATGTTTAACCGACCTGAACAAGAGACTCATCCAGGGGTGGATTAGTTCCCCCTGTCCATAGTCTGGGAGGGGCGAGTGTTAGGAAAGATTTCGTAATTGTAGGTAATTTTCCTTCCATGTGGCAACCCCTAAACTTTTTGCTGTTGTTTTTCACCTTGTTCTTGACTTTGCCAGAGAAGTGCAGCCTTCTGCCGCACTCCTCTGGGCTTTCGCTCCTTCTTACGGGGAAACTGACATGCCCTTAAGACAGTCAGTACTGGGGAACGCTGTTTCCCGTAGTTTCTTTTATCATGTTGCGGCTTTAGTGCAACATGACACAAGAGGGCACTGTAAGCTAAGTTACAGCTCTCTTGGGTCTCTAGCCTTCTACAGGCCCTAGATACTCGTTTAGGATTGTATTTGATCGGTGCAAGTCATTCAGGGACTGGAATGGTGGCAGCGATCGTTTAGTGTATTTTGAGCTCCTTTTGGCGTTCTAAGCGCGTTTTTCGCGCTGAACCCAAAATGGTGGCCTGGCTCCCAAAATGGCCAGACCACGAGGCTCCTTTGTCCTGTCCACTGACCGTCTTGCTCCCTTCACCTTCCCCAGGTCGAGCGACCCGGGGCCTTCCTTATTTGGGCATGTACTTTCCCGCGAAAACACGGATGCTTTCACTGGCTTCTACATGTCTTTTGTGTGCCTCCAGGGTGTGGGCTGGGATGTCTGGTCCCAATGCACATCCTGGGTGCCAGAGAGTCTAGGGTGGTGTGAATGCCTGGGACCACCGTGGTCCGTGATTGGTCCACGAATGGTGTGTGTGTTGATGAGCAGATCTCCCATTGGCTCCCCTCCGTTTTGGCGCGAAGGGAACCGTGGATAAGAGGGGGCTGGAAACACCACTACCATGTCGATCTCCTGAGTTCTCACGAACGAAGGAATACAGGAGCCAAGTATCCTGCAACCAAGAGGCTGGACCGAGGAATCGCTGGTGACCCGCTGAAGGACTCCTCCTTTGCACTGCTGTCGTCCTGTGAAACCCTTTCCTCCCTTGATCGAACAAGAAGGCCTGTACTGGTGCTTTGACCTTTGGAATAGCAGGAACAGCTATTCTCGGCGACTTCATCATCTCCTGCCAGTAAGCCTTCGGAAGCGTCTCTGGGCCATCCAGTTGACTGACCAGCTTACACGGGAGTCCTGCTCTGTAACCGCCGCCAGGTTGTGTTGTATTTCGAGTCCTTGTCACTCTCACACGCTTCGTACACTTGGCGTTCCCAAGTCTGAAGTGAGTAGTGTACATTTGGCTCAGATACACACGGCTGCTCCGTTGCCCTGCGGTGGTGACAAAACAGTGCAGGTTTCTTCGATTGGGACGTCTTTTTTCTCTACACGACGACGAGGCATTCCCGGCTCTTCTGAACCTGCCAGCTGCTGAAACTAACGTGGAGAAGCCTGGGTCTGCTTGCATCGGGGACCGGTGAGTAGTATAGCTAGGATCTGGTCGCCCTCCTGCAGTAGCCCATTGCTTTTCCCCGCTGTGTAAAAACAGCACCCTTTTTTCCGTACTCGCGCTCTGCTTCTGCTCTCTGTGGAGGCTGCGCTTGAGTCGCGGAACCTGTTCTTCTTCTGTTGTGCACTAACCCGAACTGCCTGACTTCCTCCGAGGAGCTTCTCCTTTTGCCCGTTGGCACCAGCGTGTGCAGGTACTTTGAGCACAAGGCTCCACTCTTCGCAGGGCTCGGACTTCCATCTAGTTAGGTGCCTCTGAAGGCGAACTGAGGCTAAAGCATTATCGCACTGCCTGTTTTCCTTCCCTTTCAGGTGGACTACACATTTCGTGCATATAACGCTTGCGACTGTCGTATTTGTATATATATTGTGTTGATATGGTATGTGTTGGCTTAATATTGTGATATTGTGATTTTCTCGCTACGGTCATTATTTTAAAGGCCTTAAAATAAATGTGTATATATTTTTGATATAACAACTGTTTGGAGTAGTTTGTAAGCGCTCTTGCTTTGTGTGCTCATTGCGGGCTTTCAGTCACCCTCACCCCTCTTGAGACCTAGTCTTGACCGCTGCGATCGCTACCTTGATTGGTCTGGTTCGTCCAGCGGTTACCCTGTTCCAAGTGATTAGGTTGGCCTTCTGAACTTCTGCGCCACCAGGACAGAGTTCAGAAATCCGTTTTAACAGTATTCCATACTGGAAGGAAACACTCTGAAATTCTTTACTAATCCACAATCAGAAACTCCCACTCCTATAGTCCAGGAAGATGTGAAATCAGCTCAGAGCCTGGCTGATATTCAGAAAATTGGAGAGCAGTTGTTCATCCCTGTTTAGTTAAATGATGGGAAGGACTCTGTTCTCGCTCGAGTGTGTGTGAACAATGGTAAGAGCTTCATCAGCGAAGCCATGTTCCGCCAACTCCCAAAAGATCCAGCCATTCCCACATTCAAACTGCTAGACAAATGGGAAATGGACCTGGAAGCACCTAATTCCAAACATCTCCTGCCAAGTAGGTGTATGCTCAAAATCTCCATTGGCAACAAGAGCATAGTCTATAATTGTTGGGTTGTGCGAGACATCACTGCCGCCTTTTACTTAGGCAGTGACATTCTCAATCGCTTTGCCATTAGTTTGGACCTAATAAACTTCAAAGCTTGGTCTCGATTAGCGGATAATCCCATGGGCTTTGATGATTCAGAAAAAGCATTTAGGTCAGCTCAATTGCTACCTTATGCAGTTGAAATTCAGATTAAAGAGGAAGTCACCATCCCAGAAAGGACCCGATAATTCTCCCTGGAAGTGAAAGTTAAAAGAGGACAAAAATTGAAAAACCCTGATGCTTATATTCATCTAAACGCTTCTCTCCAACAGCAAGGGTTAGGGGTAAACCCAACACCATTAGTCAACATAGAACATGACACCATTCCAATAGAGGTGGATAACAGCGACTTAAAGAGTATTACTCTAGCCGCAGGCACCATTATTGGAATGGCAGTTGATGACCGACATTTCTCCATTGATTTAGGAAATTAACTGTTAGGACCGATCCCCAAGGACTGTTTTGACAGTGACAGTGAGGACAATACAACACCAGAAAGGATTTTCACCCGGCATGGGGGGAACTTCCTGGTGTACACTTCTTGCCCTTATGGTAAGGAAGATGTGACTTGTGACTTCAGGAGGGATGAGGTGATTTTCCAGGTCCATGAGGGCTGCCTTTCCCACCTGAAGCCTCCAGTCCAAATCAGCACTCTGACCAGGGATTTCTCCACCCAGCTGGAGGAGGCCACTGAGATAGCCAAACCAGAAGTCTTTCCAGCCTTCAGGCAGATGGTGGAAGAGAGAGTCAACCTAGCTGATGCTTGTGTGACTCTGGAACAGAAGCAAAAGTTGAAACAAGTTTTCTTGGATTTCCAAGATCTCTTTGCGGTAGACTCATATGACTGTGGTCGCACCGACATCCACACCACAACAATTCCCACGGACACTGGAATGTCTCCAGTGTTTGTGAAGCAATATCGTTTGCCTCTCGCATCCATGGAGTCCCTTACTGAAATAATTAAGAACCTTGAGTCCCGGGGAATAATCCGTCCAGTACACAGCACCTTCAATAATCCGGTGCTGGGAATATTGAAGCCAAACGGCCAGTGGAGACTCTGCGCCGACCTTAGGGAGCTCAACAAACGGGTCCATACTTCCCGATGGCCTCTGCCCTACATTGACCAAGGGCTGGCCCAGATCCAGGGGTCACAGGTATTCACAGCAATAGACCTGACCAATGGATACTGGACTGTGCCTGTCAGTAGGAAGGACCATTACAAACTGGCTTTTACCTTTGGGGTCCAGCAGTACACATGGACCCGGACTCCCTTCGGATACCTCAACTCCGGCAATGAATTCAACATTTTCCTACATAAGGCCATGCCCGACCTGGGTGCGAGGGGTAACCTGGCTTATGTAGATGATGTCCTCATCAAAAGTTCATCTGCGGAGGAACACATAGCAGAGATCCGTTATGTTCTGACGCAGTTGAGGGCCGCCGGAGCAAAACTTTCCTTTCAGAAAGCACAATGGTGTAGAACCCGTGTTAATTTCTTGGGGCATGAGATTACTCCTCAGGGTCTCTGTCCCCAAGAAAAGAAAGTGGAAGCACTTCAGAATCTGAAGGATCCCACAACTCTGCGGGAACTAAAGAGCCTCCTTGGACTGACTAATTACAGCAGAAAGTTCATTGAAGGCTACGCAGAGATCACTAGACCCCTGATTCATCTCTTGAAGGGGGGGGTCAAGTGGGAATGGGGTCCAGAACAATCCGAGGCAGTAAGACAACTCAAAAGAAGCCTTTCACAAGCGCCTTACCTAGCTTACCCTGTCAGAAACAAGGAGTTCTTCCTGGAGACAGGGTTCTCTAATACGTGCTTGACGGCAGTATTATACCAAAAGCATGACAAGGTCAATAAAGTAATCTCCAATGCGAGCAAAACTTTATCCTCTGTGGAGGAAAAATTCAACGATTGTGAGAAGGCACTCCTGGCAACTGTGTGGCCATTGAAGAATTACTGCCCGTTTATCCAGGGGGAACACATCATACAGGAGACACCACACCAGCCTCTGCAATATCTCCAAAGTGACAGAATCCGGGCCGGAAATGTGAGCAATTCCCAAATTACTTCCTGGATTCTGTCAATGCAAGGCTTTCCTGTGGAGGTCAGATATGGCCAAAACAAGAAGAGTCCACTCGTGCAAGGTCTGGCTGACTTGCATGATTGTGCCAGAGAAAACTGTCTCGAGGACGAAAGTCTAAAAATCAAGGACAACATGGAGGCATACCGTAATTCCAAACACAAAGTCTTTGAAGAAGACAAGTGTGAGGGAATGCCCACTGTCTATGTGGATGGATGCTCTTACCATGTTGACAACAACAGGGAGAAAGAACTGGTGGTCGGTGTAGGGAATGCATGGATGAAGGAGTTTCCAGAACCCTCCGCTGGATACAAAATTGGTCCCCGAAGTAGTCAGGTGGCAGAATTGATGGCTGTGCATCAGGCCATCCTCACTGCTGTCCAGCATCAACTCCACAAACTGGTCATAATCACAGATTCGGATTATGTACAGAACGGGTTCGTGGAGCACCTGGTCAACTGGAAAACCAGAGGCATGTTATGTGCTAATAACAAACCCCTGAAACATGGGAAGTTAATCCAAAATATTGATGATCTGGTCACATCGAATGGGATGACCATCTACTGGAAAAAGATCAAGGGTCATTCCAAAGTAGATGGACCAGACAAAACTGCAAATGACTTAGCTGATCAGCTTGCCAAAACCGGGGCCATCCATGGGGATCTAATAGAAATAGAGTCCCTGTCGGGGGAAATCCAGGTCACTGCTATCACTAGGTCCCAGCCAAATGCTCACAATGATCTTTCAACTGCCCAATGGAGTAAGGAGACCCCTGATGCTGATTTAATTACAGCTCAGAAGGGGGATCCAATTATTGGTAAGTTTTACCAACACCTTGAGGACCCTGAGAACTTTCCCCTGACGGATACCGATTACATTGGGAAAGAGGACCTAAGATTGTTGATGAAATGTCCAAAAATGTTCCGAATCCAAGACGGTTTGCTGGTAAGGAAATCCAAAGCTGGCCATGATCAGTGGGTGGTTCCTACCTCATTCCGCAGCCTGATGTTAAGTCACGCCCATGATGCGGCCACCGCTGATCATAGGGGGTTGCACACAACACTAGAAATCTTAAGAGAGGTTGCATACTGGCCACACATGGGGCAGGACTTCGACCAATACTTGAAGGGGTGCCTTATGTGTGCAAAATTTCAGCCATCTTCCCTCACACACCGTGCGCCTCTCCAAAAGAGGGGGATGACACTGCCATGGTCAGATTCGCAAATCGACTTTGTAGGCCCTGTAATCCGCTCATCTAGAGGAAACAAGTACATGTTGACCGTTACATGCTTGTTTACCAAGTGGGTGGAATGTCTCCCAGCCCCAAACTGCAAGGCAGAAACAGCAGCTGCCCTGATGATTAACCACATCTTTTCCCGTTTTGGTCTACCTCAAAGGATTGAGTCAGACAGGGGTGGCCACTTCACTAGTGAAGTAATGACAAAGATGTGGGAGATACTGGGGGTTAAAAGGAAGTTACATATTGCTTACAGGCCAGCTTCTTCTGGAGCAGTGGAGAGATACAACCGAACCATTGTGAGCATATTAAAAAAGTTTGTGGCAGATTGTGGGCCAAGTTGGGATATCCGATTACCTCTGGTCCTAATGTCCATCAGATCTACCCCTTAATCTGCAACTAAAATGTCACCATTTGAGTTGATGACTAGACGCAAGATGGTGCTTCCCCAGCATTTGCTCTACAGAACCCAAGAGCAAACGTTGATAAATGCCTCCACAACTCATGAGTATGTGGAGAATTTAAGGAAACACCTCCAACATGCTTTTGCCTATGCTCAGCGGAATCTAGAAAGATCAGCTGATAGCATGAAAACCCACTACGACCTGAAGACCACCAGGAAGGAATATACTGTGGGGGACCGGGTCTATCTATACAATTTCCAAAGGAACCAGGCCAAACAGCGAACATTTTTGCCTACATGGAAGGGAACCCTTTGAAATTCTCGACAAAATCTCCCCTGTTTCATACAGGATCCACATCCCCAAAGGCAGTTTGGCAGAAGGGGAAGACAAGTGGGTACATATAAATCAGCTAAAGTGTTGCCATCCCAGGCACACGCTGCAGCAACTGGAGGAGTCCTCTGCAATACCAGAGGGGGCCGCTCCAGAGTAAGTCAGTTCAAACTCTAAAATATTCCACATATCAAAAATATAGTAACGTAATGCAAATGTTCCCTGTTATATATTGTTTTTAAAATCAGACTGCAAAATGCATCCGGATGTATAAAATGTACATGTTCGCCACACCATTAATAGTGGTGGAAAAATGTCTAGGAATGTGTATTGCCGCTTTTGCTTTATCATCCTAGGAGACAGGAAACCATGGAGACTGACCAAGGAGGACGACCGGGGACCGGGAGCAGAGACCCGAGGGGCCCGGGGTACTGCCCAATATTCCCATCAGGACCAGCGAGGAGAACCGATCGATCCAACTGGGTGGAGGAAAAGATGCTGAACTGTGCCATCTACAGAATTGGAAGAAGATAATGGGGACATACCAGCGCAAGGGCTCAAAACCTCCTTTGCACCCGACTTCCCCTCGACTTGAATCAAAGCGTAGTCGGGCGGGGGGGGGGTTGTCAAGGGTTTTGACCCATGTTGAATCAATAGACTGGGTAGATGTGGGGATGAGCTGTCGCCGCCCATTATTCTATCCCAGAACAAACTAAATCAATAGACAGGGTGGATGTGGGGATGAGCTATCGCCACCCACATTCACGCCAGAATAGGAGAACTGCACAGTTGGCACGAGACCACTCCAAAGATACAACCTTCTTGTGGGGGGTTCCACATCACCACTCTACTGTAAGGATGCCATGAAAACAATGTTAAGCAAGGGTCCTATACTATCAAGCAAAAGACCACTCTATTGAAATGCAGTAATTCAAGACAACTCAAAAATGGATGCAGTACCGACAAATTCCCCAAGGTGGCGCTAGCGGTCTAAACTCTGACAGGGAAACTGTATTTAGGAGTTGCAAGAGGGGCAGGGACTTCAACGCTTGTTGGTTAATTGAAAATCTTAGCCACCTGCTGTTCCCAGAGGCCAAGAGGCTGAGAACTCTTAACACCCCAGAGACTCACCACAGGAGGCAGGATATCACATGGCCCTTCTGAGAGAGAGGGAGGGGGTTTCCCCTTCAGCCTGGAGGAGAGAGACAATAGCCCCTTTCTGTTGAATGGGGTATGTTCATTTTGAATTTTTCCTGTCAACAGCCCTCTGCCAGCAAGGAGAGACATGTGATCACTGACCCACCCAGACTTCTGGAGGCGGACCCAAACGCTTTGGGGAGTTGAATTGCAACAAATATATATTTTATAGAAACAGTGATAACTTATTGTAACCAAATGACAGGAATGTACAACTTTGAGAGTCTTAGTTTGAAAAATGCCCTCACGATTTGAGTCCAAACTCCAATTTGTACCATGTTCTGGGGCAAAACCCCACTAATTATGAATATTGTAGACAATGTATTTAAGCTAGAGACATGGGAAGTTACTGGGGTATATGTGGAAGGGAAATGTACCTTTGTATAATTTTTGATGAAAATCCCATATTGCACAACCCACTAAAATCGAAAATAAGTTGCCTTTTTTGAATGCAAGTTCCTAGAAACGTCAGAGGCGGAACAGAGACTACCTTAAGCAAGGTGAAATATGTACATGTAATGTCAACCACTTGTGTACCTGGGAAATATGTATTTGAATCAAATATAGATTTGTGGGCAAATTGACCAGGGGAGGATCCTCTGACCCATAAACAGACCTCATCACTCTGACTCACAACCCAATTCCCCCAATCATGGGAGAGGGGAGAATTGGGCCAATGACAAGTAGAGAGGGGCAGGCTCAGTTATGCCACGCACACACCCATTTTCAAAACACATACAAAGGGCCACTGAAACCCATGTAGGGAAGGCAATTCCATTTTCTGTGGGACGCTCTGCCGGGAGACTCCAGACTTCACATCCATCAATCTTCAGAGACCAGAAATTTACTTCAGAACTTAAAGCAAGGGCCTAAACCCACAAGCTGAGAACTCTTCTCAGCAGGCCTCAGCATCCTTAAAATCATTTGCAAACTATTCAACAGCCGGGCAAGCTGTTTGAATTCTCTGCCAAGAACTTTTGCCGGAACCGCAGACCAGACCCAGACCGCTGTGAGCAGACCCAGGGATCCGGATCGCTTTGAGCAGAACCAGTGCCTGATTGACCCGCCAAGCAGAGAGAACCACCGCTGGACGTGTTGACCAGATCCGTGACGAGGCCCATTCATTTCAAAATTAGGAGTGAGTATCCGCCAGAACTGTGCAGAACCCAATCTCTTAGTTAAAATAATCTAATCCAAACTATTTTAACCTAATTAGAACAGCCTCCTAGAAATCGTGTCATCTGTCATTTGTAAAGCTGCACAACTGTCACCTGTCAATTCTGCAGCTGCAAGCTGTCACCTGTCATTTGAGTTTTACTTTAAATCCGAAAATCTACCTTTATTAAATCGTCCGTATCTCTGGAACCGTTTGTCCTAGGAACGAGATTTATACTACTCCTTATACTTTTACCGCAATCGCGATTCACGCACTCGCAAAATTTACCGCGATTTGCGATTTGGCTCAATTTCTCCACTTGTCAAAATAGCAGCTCCATTCTTTCCTTTGTTAAAATCCGTTTGCAACCTGGTAGTTACGCATAGAGCATTGCTAAAGTGAGCCTGAACTAATATAAAGTATCTCTCCCTCACCCTGAACCTCCTGCAGGGAATTAAAATCAATTTTAGCATTTTCACTTCATTGCCACCACATTTCAAAGTAATTCGCCTGTGTTTAAACTCATACCTGTTTTCTCTAAGCTTGCTGGGGGAACTGGAACTGTGTATTGCATTATAAAGTGTGATTTGTTGGGATTCTTGAAGACTGTGTGCTCTCCTTCCATTTCTTACATTGCATGGGGGGGGAGTGAATTGTCAAGGAAAAGTGATTACATTGTCGTTTGTTGAAGCCATATCAAGTTATTTTCTGCACTGCATTTCATTCATCATTGCGTTTCCTTGAACCATATAAAGCATTCTTTCCCACCTTATTGTTCTGTTCCTATTCATAAATTATCTCTTGCTGATTACTGCTCATATTCACAAGTGTAATATCCATTATCAATTTATTTATAGAAGTGTGATATATATATATATTGTTTACATTTTCAAATAAACCTTTTCATTTGCAAAACAAACCTACTTCTTGGCTCAGTGGGGTCAGGGGGATTCTAAGAGGGGGGTGTTATACAAGGGTTGTCATCCAGAGTACTGAACTGGACATAAAAATACATCAATAAGGGTTTTCCTCAGCATCCGAGACTAGGCATTGACTTAGCTGAAGTGTTGATTGAATATCGCTTACAACACGCATCTTTGATATTTGGGGTGCCTGTGCGTTACGCGCCCCATTCATTTTTTCACCACACTAGTATGGTTTACATCACGTACCCTGCCCCCTCACTCCTATTGCCCAGGACAATTGCTTGTTGGGCCTCCCATTGTACAAATCCATCTGTACCATGGTTGGGAAGGCCCCAAGAGGGAAAGGTGGCAGAGGTGGCCCAGGTGTCCAGCGTCGGAGACGTGCAGGGAGAGCTGTTACCTCCCCCAACAGGGTCAGGGAGCTGCAAGTGATGCTGCTGTCCCCTGCACCGTGGGTCAGGGAGCTGCATGGTAATCTGCTCTCCCCTGCTTCCAGGTTGAGACACCTGAGGGACAGCTCCTGTCCCCAACAACCAGGGTCAGGGAGCAACAGCAGTATCTGTTGTCGCCCCCCCCAGGGACACAGACACACAGGGGCAGCTGATGCCAGTGTGTCCAAGGGGAAGGACGGCACTGCAAAACACCTGACCCCAGCACCCTGGGTCAGGGAGCTGCAGGGTCATCTGCTCTCGCCTGCTCCCAGATTGAGGCACATGCAGGGGCAGCTCCTGTCACCAAAAACCAGGGTCAGGGAGCAACAGCAGTATCTGTTGTCCCCCCCAGGGACACGGACGCAGAGGGGCAGCTGTTGCCCATGTGTCCAAGGGGAAGGGACGGCACCGCAAAACACCCAAGGTTGAGGGTCCTGCAGGGCCAGTAAATGGCCCAACATCAGTGGGTGATGGCATGGCCCAGGCCACTAGTGGTCCAGCCCCTAATGCCCTGAGTGGTCCCAGCCACACAGGGTCTGAACCACCTTCCAAGAGGCAGAAGCTTTCAGAACAGGGAAAGGCTCAATCCGAAGCATGGCAAAGGAGACTGCCACGTCGAGGAAGAGGAGCTTCAATGATCATAAACTCAAGATCCTCGTGGACTATGTACATGACCACCACCGTGACATGTGCACGCAGCCAGGGACCAAACATAAGCCTGCTCAGTGTATGGTCCACTGGCAGCGAGTCACGGGTCGCATAAGCGCCTTGGGGAATGAGAGGCGCACCACTCGTGATGTCATGAAGCGGTGGAATGACCTCCACCGTTAAACCAAACAAAAGCTGGGTGCCAACCTTGCTTCTGCTCTGGTGACTGGAGGTGGGTCACCACAGGAGGAGGAGCTCACTCCATATGAAGAGGCCAAGAGCGAGTTGATTCATGTGGATCAGCCTCAAGGTGTGGCAGGCCTGCCAAATTATGTGCAAACGTCCTGTGAGTGATGAAGCGTGTGAATCCTGAATATGTGTATGTAGATTGAATGAATTGGTATGCTTGTGTGGCACTTCTGCCTGTGTTTGTATGACTGCGGTGGGTTAACCATGTCATGATCTACTGACTTGTGCTTAGTGTACTGCAGAGTGCATACAACACATGTGTTGCACATCGGTTGAACATGGCTTTGGAACATTAGTCATCCACAACCGTCACATGCTAATGCACATTTTTAGCATGCCAACACAACGTGGCATATGGCTATGTACATCAGTGATGTTAGTGACTCAGCTATGCCAGTCAAGTTCTTGTGTCTGAAGCACGTGATATTCATCATCCACTGTATGTAATAAATGTGCCATCCACACATGTACATAGGTGGTTTCATGCTACACACACCTTCCATGAACACTGTCAGCGTGCGGGACATTGTGCCGTGAGGGACATAGCATTTTACTACACCGTGAAAATCCCTGCCACAGCTATGGCACTAAGCTCCTTGTAAGAAATCTGTCTGGAGTCATCTATATTGACCTGCCAGACTGAACACACCCCCATGGGTGCATGGCCCTGTCACTCTTGTGTGTCACTGTCCCCTCTTCCTATCTCCCAGGACATGTCCTCACTCTCTCCACATCACATACCTGGGACACCACACATGTCTGTTGGCAATGTCCGCAGTGCTTACATGGTCAGGGACATGGGATGTGGTGGCAAGTCTGCATACGCCATGATTTTAGGGCTTTTTGTACATAGTGTGTGAATGCAAATCATGGCATGTTAACATGCATGTAAATGTGTTGCAGGACAGCATTGTGATGACAATGCATGTAGTATATGCAATTAACATGATTCTTCATGTATTGATGTGTCAATGTGCAGGTGATGAGCCACCAGATTCAGTGGAGGAGGTAGAGGAGGAACGGGAGGCTGAGCCCCAACAGAGCACCAGTGGAAGACATGTTGTGGCAGCCCATGAGAATCCACTGGTGCTACAGTCCACCCGGGGCATGAATCAGCATGAGTCCACCTCCAATGATACCAGACGTCCATTCCTCTATGCTGTAAGAGGTGAGTGCATCAAGTGATGGTGCCGATGTAGCCTGTGCGTCTGCAGGGGGTAACATCCCCTCACAGGGCCAGTCAGTGTTGCCACGTCTGCATGTGGTGATTACGGCTACAAGGCCAAGCTCCATTCAATTGGCTTCCGGTCCTGGGACAGATGACCAAGGGAGGGATGCAGTCCAGCAGCCACACACAGCGGCTTCACATCAAGGGCCATGCTCCCTTAGGCCTGGCAGGTGTGTGGCACGCACACGTGGTGGACGTGTTGCAGCTGGAGAGACAGTGTGGGAGCAGTCAATGTTGCGTGTTGCACAGCAACAGGATGCTTCCTATGAGATGTTGGCTCAGGGCATGGATAGGGTGGCCAATTCCATGTTCTCCCGACAAACACAGGTACAGCACCAGCTGCAGGAATTGCAGTCCACATGCTGCTCATGCAGGCTGAACATGGAGGCCAGCAACAGGAGCAGATGAGCAGAACTGAGGTCTCTGCAGGCATCCCTGCTTGCAGAGGGTCAGGCCCACAGTGAAGCACTGAGGCAAGAGTTACTGCCCACAGAGCTTCGATGGGAGTGCTAGAGGCAGCCCGCGGTGCACAGTGCAACCAATTTATGCAACTGTTGACTCATACCATCTCGGAGGAACCCTATGCATCCCGTCAGGTGTTGCATGCAGACCTCTGTGGCTTCATGTTGCAGATGCATTCATCTGTGTCCCGCCTGGCCACTGCCATGGAAGATTAGGCAAGGGCCATACCTGGTCAACCTCCCTTACCACAACCACCTTCGCATTCTACATAGGAAGGTGGCGACAGCAGCGACACCAGCGACAGCCCTCCCAATCCATGATAGTCGTGCGGTCCATGTACCCATGGAGGGAATTGTTTTTATCAACATCCACACATATGGGCGTTGACGTGCACCCTGCCCCTCCCTCTCCTAGGCGCACCCCTATCCCCATCCAAGATGTACATTTTTTTCTTTTTTTCACCACCCCTGGCCAGATGTTGGCATGGTATATTTTGTTTTGCCCTTTCCTGGTTGCGGTCTTTGTTTTTTTGCGTTTTTACCCTTGAGGTGTGCCATTAACTCCTCAGGGGCTATACATGTGCAGTGGTGTACGTGCAGGCATGCCTACTGAACTCTTCTAGAATGTTTGCACGGGGGTGCACTGGGTGGCATGTGCAGGTAATCATAGCTTTTGTTTGTGTGTGCTGTGTCAATTATACTGCACAATGGGTATTTTATTATGTTTGCCCATGTTGTTCCAGTAATCTGTGATGTGGCAGTGACTGCCGTCCTGGCTGAGACATCCTGCACCATTCGAAGTTCACACTCCTGATGCCCTCCACCAGATAATGCCGTTCCTTTAACAAATTAGGTACCACACTTACTGGTGAAGGTCATGTGGGGTTTACCAGTTATTTGGTAAGCATTTACACTATCTTGCATGTTGGGCATGCTTCATTGTTGGTCATCTTTGCTGCATGTGTTGGTTCTCTTATATGTCCTTTGTGTGCTCACATGGCGTTGTGTTAATTTGATTGGAGCTCATGTCACTGTGTAAGTTACCTATGTGGATACCTCAATGGGCGCACCGACTATGCTGTGCAGCATGTCATTGTACATCGGTAAACCAGGCCATGGGCTCCATGATCTGTCATTTCCTTGTTATTCACTCTCTGTGCCACTCTTTCTCTCCCTCTCTCTGGTGTGGGACACTGCACTCGCTTAGAAACCTCTGGGTATTAAGCATGTTATAAATATCCTATCATATCATATCAATGGCCATTCACCCTGTATTGCTCCTGCACTCTGTGGTGTATGCATATTTTCTTTCTGGTGTCCACTGTGATCTTGTATGTGCATGTATTTTGTGCTGTTACTCTGCATTGCATTCCATGTAGGTAGAGCGTCTCCCGATGGTGTGCATCGTATGCAAGGCAAGTGAGTTCCACGGATAGGTCAGTGCATGGCATTTGTTGACACTTTGGTGGCCTTTGCATGGGAACGGGGCACTGTGTGTATGTGACCCTCACCCACCTTTCCCCCGTGATGGCTGTGCGTGTGGCCCTCACCCCCCTTGCACCATGTGATGGCTGTGTGTGTGGCCCTCACCCCCTTTGCTCCCTGTGATGGCTGTGTGTGGCCCTCACCCCCTTTTCTCCCCATGATGGTTGTGTGTCTGGCCCTCACCCCCCCTTGCCACCCGTGATGGCTGTGTGTGTGCCCTCACCCCCTTTGCCCCTGTGATGGGTGTGTGTGTACCCTTCACCCCCCTTACCCCTTGTGATGGCTGTGTGTGTGCCCCTCACCTCCCTGGCCCCCATGATGGCTATGTGTATGGTCCTCACCCCCTTTGCCCCCTGTGATGGCAGTGTGTGTGCCCCTCACTCCCTTT
This sequence comes from Ambystoma mexicanum, assembly GCF_040938575.1. Taxonomy (NCBI): domain Eukaryota; kingdom Metazoa; phylum Chordata; class Amphibia; order Caudata; family Ambystomatidae; genus Ambystoma; species Ambystoma mexicanum. The sequence goes on from NC_090928.1 coordinate 97,347,879, forward strand.
ACCCCCTGTGATGGTTGTGCGTGTGCCCCTCACCCCTCTTGCCACCCATGATGGCTGTGTGTGTGGCCCTTACCCCTCTTGGCCCCCTTTGATGTATGTGTGTGTGGCCCTCACCCCCTTCCCCCCTGTGATCGCTGTGTGTGTGGTCCTCACCCCCCTTGGCCCCCGTGATGGCTGTGTGTGTTCCCCTCACCCCCTCTGGTCTCCCTTGATGGTGTGTTGTTACCCCCCTTTTCTCCCCCTATCTGTTCTCTGGCACTTTGCTATTCATACCTGCCTCCTGATTTGTATGATAGTTGCCTGTCTGTGTTCCCCCTCCTTTGTTCTTCTTCTACCCCTCCCCTCCAGCACTACTCTGAAAGTTTGTCTGGCCTAGTATGTTGGTCGCTTGTTTTGTCCTCCTCATCCTCCCTTATCCCCCCTCCCCTCTTCTGTTGAATTCCGACACTACATCAATTGTAGTCAGGCATAGTAATGTAACTGCTTGTTTTGTCTCATTTTTCATCCCCACCACCCTCCCCACCGCCCTCCCGAGCTCTCTTATTGTTCCTTGCACTTGCACTATCTGAAATGTTGCCAGGCTGATTAAGATCATTTTTATTCACATTCTGAATTGTTTCAAGGACTTGTAAGAATGTAACTGTATTCTCCCATGTTCACTTCCTCCTTCAATGCACTTTGCAACACGTTGTGTATAGGCGCTATACAAATGAATAATCAATTCAATCCAATTCTCTCCATTTTCCCTGCTAAGCAATCTCTCTGCTCTCTCACTCTCTCCATTCCTTTTGTCCTGGTTGCTTGATGACATGTCTGCTTGATGTGCCTCAAGGTCTCACACGCCCCTGTCAACCCCAGCAATTTGTGGGGCAGTTTCCTCCGTGACGTGGACTAGTTTCATCATCACTGCACTTGGGGAATGACCAGGGAGAGTTGTATCTCTCTGCACTTAGCCAAGCATCCACTGACTGGTTGCACTTGAACCACCCCTGAACTTGTCATCACCCTTCTGAATACCACACCCCTCTGAACATATGTGCACTTGCTCCTTCCAATTGCATCATGCAGGTACGGTGTCTGTCTGTTCCACCCTTCCCTCAGTCCCTGCATGGTGGCATATTGATGCAATTGTGAAAACATGATGAATCACTGTCCGACAGATTCACTGTTATATGCATTGTTGATAGTGCGGTATAGTTTAGTATGCAATTACTGTTCCTGTCCAGAATATTATGGATCTCTATGACGGGTGTTACTTTTGTACTTGTTCCATGCGTTGTTGAGCGCATTGAGACATCTGTATTATGTATTGGCCATTTATCTGTCTCCTTTGACATTACATACCATGGCACAGTCTTGTGAATATTTAACATGACATATGGGCCGGTTTATGTGACACACAGGCGATAGGATGTCTAGTTTGGCATGTTGCTAGTGGCATAGTCCCTCTTCTATGTGTTTCTTATGACAACACAAAATGAAATTAGTTTTAGTTCTAAGTGTTGCACACAATGTTGCACTTCCAAAGACACATTCTCAGGCTGGTTTGGTGGGCCCAGATGATTGGCCCTTTGTCATCATTGAATGGCACCTGGAATGTGCCAGGGCTGTGTGCACTCCACAGGGGTTGGATTTTAGGTGAAAAATGTAGCCACAAGCTGGGTACGGGCAGCCTCGCAACGTGCCCTTCCACCTGACATGCGCAATCAGTGTGCATGGGGTTGCAGATGTGGGGGCACCACCATGTCCACCGGTATGACACACCATGTTGCAACATTGTGCAGGACCATTCTGCCACAATGATCCTGCACACTAATGGTGGTACATATAGTAGCTCACCACCAGAGTGGTCAAGGGAGCGGAAGCGTGACTTGAGCAATCAGAATGTGCGCCCCACTATGCCCCGAGTTGCAATGTGCGCTGTGTTGCATCTTACCTGGGGTGATGTGGCAGCGTTCCGTAATTGCATCATCATGTAGGTGCTCAGAGGCTAGGCACTGTCCCCTTTACAGGCGAAAGGTTTGTCATTGGTGTGTATTTGTGTGTGTGTGGCATGCATACATGTGAACGGCCATTTATAATCACCAATGAGCCATGTATTGCCATGCCTCCCAGCTTCCAGGACCCGGTGTAGGGGTGACATTCTGAATATGAAACTATCATGGGTAGACCCTGGATAGTTTGCATATAAAGATGTAATGATACCCTTGGCATCACATACAACCTGCACATAGATGGTATGCTAGTGCTTGCGATCGCGATATATGTGCTCTGTCACCCTAGCTGGACGTAGAGCCACATGGGTGCAATCGATGGCACCAACCACTCTAGGGAAGTGCGCCAACGCATAAAAATCCTGGAACACGGCCTGCCTTTCTGCAGGTGTTCTGGGCATGTAGATGCGCCTGCGAACTGAGGGGAGTGCCGTCGTTATTGCCAACCCCTGGTGTAGGCATGGTGACTGCATGGGCTGTGAAATGCCACCAACTATGGCAGTTGTCAGCAGAAATGACCAAGTGGCCAAAGAATGCAGTACATTGAGCACCTTTTCCAAAGGGCTCAATACTTGGGAGCACATGGTGGGTGATGTAAGGTCATCCTCCTACTCCGTGACCAGGTCTAATATGATATGAGGTGGAAAACTATACCTGCCATAGACCCAGTCATCAGGCATCCCAAAAAGGCTGGTCCTGGGTAGACGAATCCGGACCCTGGCCATCCTCCTCCTCCTGAGGAGTCCCACGATCACTGCTATGACAAATGGTACATTTATTGTAGCTGTGTACATGCGTTTGGTGATCACGCTGGCTTTTTATGCATTTGTTTTTGTGTGCGTTGACATATCCGTCAGCTATCATGTGGCATACGTGTTTCAGGATTTGCACGTATTTTTTTTAATTTTTTTATTTTTATTGAAACTTCAGCGCAGCGAACCTGTTGGGAAGCCAACAAGTCGCCAAGCTTTTGTTACAACACATCGTCATATGTGCCTTGTTATCTATTACAGTGTAAAAGAAAAGAAAACAATCAGCAATCCAGCATATAAAGTTGTATCATGTCATCGTATAAATAACAATTTAAGAGATCCATATGACATCATTTTTCAGTTAAATTTAGAGGGTCCAAGAAGTTCACAATTGCGCAGGTTAACTTAATGTTGGTTAACTTAATGTTATGTCCGGCAACCGCATAAAACCACCAATTTTGATTGTCTGATTCAACAGGGGTAAAGTCTCCTAAGTGACGCAGTCGACGTAAGGTTAACGCATGGCATCCTGTAATTAGATGTTCGATAGATTTGATTCAAAGGTTGCAGAATCTGCAAAGATTGCCGTTTGCTTCGTTAATGTGTCGTAGAAATTGCATTTCCCTGGTGTTTAATGCATTCAAACGCAGCCTCAAAAATTGGTCACAATGATGTGCGAGGGGCAAGTTACCAAGTAGCGACAATAAGCATTGAGTTTGTGTATGCCTAATCCCGATCTCAAGAATGTAGGCTTCGTTTTCAGCAGATCGTAATTCTGGATCCAACACCAACGGTCAAATTTCTTTTTTACCCACTGAGGTTGGCTAAGCAAGTCAGCTATGTTCAAATCGGCATTGTTTAAAGTGGCTTCCAGTAATTGCTGCCAGTCTCCAAGAAGGCCCGGTTGCCCACAGCCTGGACGATTTTCAAAAAGTTGGTATGACGGAGGCAGTGGGTGCAGCTTCATCTTTCGTAGCACCATTATTGATTTCCACATGACGCAACTATGTATTGAATTTATTGATAATTCATATAGAAGAGACACCATACCTGACGCCAAAATAAACCTTCAAGCTTCTGCCAGAATAGGGCATCAATGTTTCAGCCTGATTCAGATCCAAACATAATAGCGGGTATTACCTTTTGAATGTAAAAAATTTGTACCGGTTCAAGAGAAAATGTTCCATATTGCTTATTTATTTTTGAGGCTTGAATACTGAATTGAATCATTCGATTTGTGAGGTCCAACTTCCAGTGATGTTCATTGATAGAAGTGTTGAAAGTTATTCGAAGGTATCGAATGGAATTCACAGAACTCAAAGAGATTCCATCGGTTTTCCAGGAGAAGGACTTATTTTTTCTGGAACCACCAGCACTAATGGTCACGATCTTTGTTTTACCTGTATTTAATTCAAGATCATTCCTATTAAGATACTCACACAGACTTCTTAGCAAACGTTGAAGACCAATCTATGTAAGATCTACTAGGACGAGATCGTCCGCATAAGTTATGCAGCGAATTTTGATGTTGTTTATCTTTGGCGAGAAACATCTGACAGCTTCCAGATGTTTCGGAAGGTCAGAAATAAACAATTTGAAAAGTTCGGCTGCCAGGGGACATCCCTGTTTCACCCCCTTGTTGGTAAAGATTTTCTTCGATAGGTCTCCTTCATTATTTAAACGAATCTGGATGGAAGTTTTAGAATGCAGCGCCTTGATTGGTTGTAGCAACTTTTGAGGACAGTTCCAGTTTGACAATTTCTGCCAGAGCTTGACACGATTGACACTGTTGAACGCTCCTCGCAGATCGATGAATGCCAGATGTAGTCGCCTTTTTGCTTTTAGGGTTTCTGATTTTAATATGTTTAAAATCAGTAGGTTAACCTGAACTCCAACTCCTTTAGTAAAGCCAGTTTGATGAACGTCATAGATTTCATCTCGCATGGACCACTGTGCAAGTCGTTGGCGTAGAAAAGAGGCAAATAACTTGCCTATCCTATCTGCCAGAGCAATCGGGTGATAGTTGTCGCGATCCACCCGATTGCCTTTTTTTATATATATGTACAATGATGGCTTCACGCCAGGATTCAGGGATAGTCCTTGAGGAGGATAGTGAACAAAACAAGGCTTCTATGAAGACTGACCATTGCGTTTCATTTTGTTTTAGCATCATGTTGGATATCATGTCCGGACCAGAAGCGTGTGAATTCTTCAGAGCGCGTATTGCAATTTTGATGTTATCTAGCTGGATTTCCAAATCCCATGGGATTACGTTATCAGGTGGATCAGGCGGTCCTTCACTCAAGGGAGTACTATGAATTTTCACTAAGTGAGTCTCCCATGTGACTGCATCAATTGCATTTAGCACAGAAGATGAATGACATGAATTTCCTGTGTTCAGAATCCTCCGAATTTCACGTGAATTTTTTGTAAGCAACTGTTTCATCATTAGTTCTGCTTTGTCTTGTTCAATAATCATTTTTGCAGACCTTAGCCAGTTCCGATAAGTTTGTTGTCGTGCTCGAATTGCACTTTCAAGATTGTTGTCGCAAAAGTTAGTGAGGGATGACTTTTTCATAGCTCTTATATCACGACGCATCTCCCTTTTTGCTGTAGTTTGTAGTGACGATGTGAGATGCTTGTGGGAGATTCCCATCACTCTGTCTGCAGATTTGACAATGATACAATTGACTAAAAGTGGTGCATACTCAACCGACTGTCCTTCCTTCTGATTGAATAATTGCAGACTCAACTAATGGATTTGAGAGTCATTCATCCGAAGACGGTGTCCCCCAGCATTCACTGATAACGGAAGGGCACACTGCCTTGCACATTGTGACCATTCCAACATACAAGAGAAGCACAAAAGGTTGTGATCACTGTCAGGCAACTTGCGAACTTCGAGCTTCAGTTCTTGGGCAAAAAAGGTTTGGGATACCCAGAAATAGTAAATAATGGAACTTGATTTTTGGTTCGACCACATTGCACATGGTGGTTGGTCACCTTTCACGTTACCGTTAACCATTTGACAGTTTCTGCGCATATTTTACTGTGAGCCGGCGAGCCCTGTTCAATTCCATGAATACATGTTTTTAGCATACGTATGGGCGTTATGAGGATTTTACTTTGGGTACATCCCTCGTTACGCCCATATTTTCACTTGTTGTTACCCATTCCACATGTTCCACCCCCTTTAAAGGTGACTGCGCGGAACCAACGCCCCTTCACTACGACTCTCATGCACAGTGTTTGTGGTGTCGCAGTGACGAGTAGGCCCCACGCATTATGTTCCATGAATACACAAACTGTCACTTGCGCGCGATTTTGCGCGCATGCCCCTTATTTTCAGCGCAAATCATTCCATGAATTAGGGCCTTTGTATTCTTTAGAGCTACTTGTAAGCTATATCAGCCGTTAATCTGTGCTTTGAATAAAGCCTGGATTTACCATGCGCTTTCAGTACTCCATTATTGAGTGTTGTTTTTTATGCTAGCTTGGCTAATCAGGCCATACTTACAGTTTCTGAAATTAATAGAGACCAGCCAATGCTGGGATGTCTGATGTAGAGCAGCAGCTCCCATCATGATCATTGTTAATGTTAATAAATCACCGGTGGTGACCATTACTGAGGCTACAAGTTTAACCTCGCTGACGCTCCCCCACATACATACAAATGAACATTCACACGCTAATACATACATGCATACACTCACACACCTCTCATCCTCTCACACACTCACGTGCACATATACAGAAACTTGCAGACACCTACCTGGACCTCTGCATTCACTATTCAACAGCCTCACTTACTCAAAGACACATATACATTTGCAATCCCTAGCACATACACACCCACTCATTTAAACTCTCTTGCATGCACACACACAGACAATTAGTGTCTCATGCACAAAAATAATGACTTACTCAAGCACATACACTCAATTCCAAATATGAAATCTGTTTCACTCACAGATGTATTACATTCACTATACGTACATACAATTTGTAAATGTGTTCTTATTTACCTTAACACGAGGGGATGGGGCGTGGAGGGGTTAAGGTTTCAGTGGCAATACGGGCAGTACAGAAAAGGAGGAAAAAAGTGCAGGCACGTTCAGTGCCCCAGCCAGAAAACAGCAATAAGAAGGTGCAGAATGTGGGCACCGGACACAGGTTCAACAAACAGCCATTAGAGGAAGAAGTTATTTCCCACAATGAAGGAGGTCCCATCACCAGCCCTTACTCCTGCTCTGGACATCCCGCATACAGAGATCTGGAGCAGGACAGCATCCCCACTAAAGCTAGGATCACACCTCCTAAATAGCACACAGATGGGGGATTTCCACAGACAACAACCTCAGCTCTTGCAATGTACTATGAGAAACATATACATTATTTTGGCGACAGGGGCACCTATTCTGCACCTAATTTTCAAAACCCTGTTGGACAGATTTTCCAGCAAAACATCAAAGGCATGCATTCCATGCTACTTGCCGCTCCGCAAAAAGGTTTCGAGAAAGTCTATCCAGTGTTTTAGACTGTGCACCTGCGGGATAATCAATGCACACAGTATCAAATATGGCTCTTTTTGACACCTTATACTTTTGACTGTTGGGTGGATTTATGCCATATTTTCCAGTGCAAAGACTTGTTTCCAGTTCTTCTTAATAACGTTTTTGATTTGATACGAAAGTTTTGTGAAAGTGTTTTCATAATAAGGTACCAATAATTTCAGAAATTTTGGTTTTATTTCACAGACAAAAAGAAAACCCCTATGTTGAAAAAAATCACATTAACAGTAGGTAAAAAGGCACATAGAATTGTCCAAATATATTAAAAAAACAGCTTCTTTAACTTTTTTTCTATCAGAGGTGTAAGATATATGTATGTATTCGACAGCAAGGTGTATGTTCACAGAGCTATAATAATGTGTGCAGGTCACTTGGAAATAAAAAGGGATATTTATCCTAGAATTCAACAGGAGGTTGAGGGAGACCTAAAATAGATTGTTTGACAGAATGAAGAACTATAAAGGGTGCAATTCAGTAGAGACGTAAGGATTGGACGATAACAGAAGGTAGGGTATTGTATTAGGATACACACATATGATGGGATGTATCGACACAAAATGGGATGTGAATGTTTTTTTTATCTCATCAATTGTGAGTTGTATATGTCTTCTGTGTCTCTTTCTATAACAAAATCTGATGTATATTAGGTGTTAAACCTCAACCGACTTTATATAAATGTATTCGGGAGTTGAAGGTTTCTAGTTATCTGTCTTTCTCAAAAATATAAACTGTTGTGTATGATAACTGTAGAATATTGAGGAATGTTTTCTCCTAGACACAGGTATTTATGAACAGATTAGCAGTACTTTGAGGGATTAATCTTTACATTTTAATGGGCAATTTGATGTAATGCATATTGATTATGAGATTTCATATGCGAACAAAATAAACATATATAAACCATTTAAACACGAAAGACTCAGAAGGTCTAATTTATTTGTGAACAGAAGACATTTATAGGAAGTCTCTCCTTTTCTTATAATACTGTGTGTGAATTAAAGCATTTATGATGCATGACTGGATACCAAGGGGAAAGCAAATATGATGTGTTATTGCATGGGTGCACTGCCATACATTGGTGCAGCCAGTTTAGATTTCCTTACTGTGTATGGCATGTTTACGGGGCATCAAGGGTAAAGCAAACCTGATAAGTGTTATTATGTTTTCCAATTGTGGCATGGCATTCCTTACTGCCAAAGGCAACAGGAGTATGCTCATATATGGTCAAATGGCCACATATCCCTCTCCACGGCAGTCAAGTCCCTGGGTTTCACCATTGACTCACACCTATCCTTCACAGACTTTATTACAGCCTTCACCAACACATTCAACCTACAGCTACACCTCATATGCAAATATAAGACACATCCTACCCACAATCACTTCTGTGCCATACCACAGGAACTATTTCTCTCCAAGCTGGACTATGGAAGCACTATACTTACTAGACTTTTCAAGAACACTCTCACCCCTCTGCAATCCAAATAGAATGCCGCAGCATGACTCATTCTACACTTACTCAAACACTCACACATCACCCCAGCTCTCTCCCCACTCAACTAGCTACCAACCACAGGAAATCACGCTCAAAGGACTCTGTGTTGTATACAATGCCATCCACCTCAAGCCCCCTGGTCCTACCTTCATAACAAACTGAAATCCATCACCCACACAAACACCAGACAAGCCAACCAAAATCTTCATCACATTCCACTCTGAAAAATAACCTGCACACAACAACAAGCCTTCCCCCGAATGGGAACAAGGTGCCTGAACATCCCCCACCCCACATATGGGTCACACCTTCCATCATCACCTTACATGAAAGCCTCAACCCATATGACTTTCCACTGTCACAGATTGCTGTAATAGTCCACCAAGTCTCTACTGATGGTTCAATGGTTTTTACTAGAATTTGCAAATTATTTGGGTTGAGTATGTTTTGCTTGAAGGAGGTCCAACAAATGGGTGACGCTCTCTCTCTCCTCCTCCGGTGGGCTTCCACCATCCCAAACCGATCATCCCTAACACCCAGGATGATTTTCACTAGAGATCAGTACTATCTAAAGGCTTGCTGGCTATGGGCGGGGACCTAAAGGCTGACAACGTATCTATCTTTCTCTCTCCAGGACTTTCTAAGGGTACCCTAATATTTTCCTGAGATTTACAGGAGAAAGAGTATTGTCTTGCTAGTGCCAGCCTGTTCTCTCACTCACTTACTCCCTTTCTCCCCTCTCCTTGGTCGTAATGCTCCTCTCTCCTACCTCTCCTCTTCTCCTCCAATAGCCCTCTCCTCCCTCTCTCTCTCTCCTGTCCCTTTGATGTTCCGTGCTCCCACTCTCACTCACCTTGCTGCTTTTCGCTAAACCCTCCTTGCTTTCCTCTTATCACCCCTCCTTGCTTTGCTACTTTCACCCATCTCTTCACTTATCTACACGCACCCATCCTCTGTATGATAATCTCCTCCGCCCCCAGTCTTCTGCTACTCTCCTGCTTCTTAACTCTGCTACTTTATCCCTCCACACTCTGCAGTTCTCAGCCCTCCTTATATCCTCCCTTCTCACCCCCCTTCCCTACTAATGAGTATGGTGCCCCACTCACTCTCCCATGGATATGGTGCCCTGCTCAACCTCCATGGAAATGTTGCCATGCTCACCTTTCCATATAACAGAAAGAATGAACACATATGCACACCTAGAACGCTTCAGGATTCAACCTGTTTAATGGTTTTATTATTGGTAGTGAGGTGCTGAGGAGTGTAACACAACCCTGACACTAGGTTGTAAGTTTGAGAAAACTGGAAAGTAGAGGGTAACCACAAAATGTGGACCCCTCGCGTCCCCTGCACACTCGAGAATACTGTCAGTGGACAGTCAATATATGTAGTTTTCAGGATTGTAATATTTTGGATACCCAAGTCAATTTAAAAATACATGGATAGTTCAATATTAAATACTTCAATTACTTTCTTAGGACAGAAGGTTAATAATTGTGCTTGTAATGAATTAGTATACCTCTAGGTTCACAGAGACATATTTGTTTATTCACAAATATAGTAAGTCAGTTTATTTTGTTAACATGCAAACCATTCCTCACCAATTTTTGTTGCATATCAAACAATATATACAAAACATTTAGCAATATCGCCTGATATGCTAAATATGCTCCCTATAAATCAACGATTAATCTAATTAGCACAAGTGAGAAATATTTGTTTAAAGAAAATGAATGTACAATATTCTTTAAAGGAAGGATTTATAAAGAAATGTAGCTTTTTTAATTGGGTTGTGAGGCAGGGCATGGACTTTATACCCCTATCTTCAGGCATCCACAGTATTTTCTCAAGGTCGACTCAAGCTCCTCACAACCCAATTAAAAAAGGTACATTTCTTTATAAATCCTTTCTTTGAAGAATATTGTACATTCATTTTCTTTAAACAAATATTTCTCACTTGTGCTAATTAGATTAATCGTTGATTTATAGGGAGCATATTTACCATATCAGGCCACAGAAGACTGGAATGAAGTTAATTTCAGCAACTCAGACCATTAGACACAACCGTGGGGCATCTATGCGAGGTATGAACTACTGTGCTAATTTGATGTAAGCTATTAGTAAGAAATACTAATTACTGGCTTAATGAGCGTAATTCCATCTGAGAATTATCATTTCTCTTGTAGATATCCATAAATATCACCGTTGAAGTTTAGGAATTGAAGAAAACTATATGGACACTAATAGACTTTGACAATCATTAACATTTACTCAAGAAGAAGGGATTTTTCCCGAAACGCGTTGAGTTTTTATGTACTAATACGTATGAGAAATCACAGAGATTGCTAAATGTTTTATATAAATTGTATGATATGCAACAAAAATTGGTGAGAAATGGTTTGCATGTTAACAAAAGAAACGGACTTACTATATTTGTGAATAAACAAATATGTCTCTGTGAACCTAGAGGTATACTAATTCATTACAAGCACAATTATTCACCTTTCTATATAACCTCATTCTGCTCAACCCCCCACTTTATTTCACTCTACGTACTACCCTCACTCATCCACTCCGAACTCCCACTCTCCCATCACTACTAGCCTCATCTCACAAGCAGTCTCTCACTCACTACTGCACTCTTACATAAATACCATTCGGAATCGTACAAAAATGTCGACCTGGGAATCGCGACAGCCGAAAATGCTGACTTTTTTTTTAACCCCCCCTTACACCACATATATATGTGGGGGGGGTTAGAGTATAATATTAATATGGGGTGGCAGCGGGGGTCTCCCCCCGCATATATATGTGGTGTAAAGGGTTAAAAAAAAAGTCGTCTTTTTCGGCCATCGGAATAATCACATATATCCATACCATTCTCCCACACAACTAATACCTCACCTGCACTCTACTCCAACTCTGCCACCAACTGGCCAGGACTCTGCTCCGCTGTCCATCCTCGCTCTGGTCTCTAGGTTCCCCTCGACTCCTTCTGACCTCACCTACCCATGCCACACTCTATCTTCCATTTATTCCTCTTTTATAGTGCTCTCTTCCTGCTTCTGACGGCCTTGTTCCATTAATTCCAGCACTCACCTGACTCTGTGGGGGAATCTGCTTTTCTTTTCCCTAGGAACTGGCTTACACAGATGGAAACATTTAAAAACACCTCTAAGCCCCACCCCCTTCAACCTCTATTTTCAGGACAGCAACTCGGTGCTCACGCTACTCGCTTTCCTTCTGGCGTTGTGCTGGTGAGTTTTTCTTTTATTTAGTTTGAGGAGAGTGCTGTGTCTTTCCTGCTCCCCTGCAGTCCATTTTGACTCACATTTCGTTTTCTGCTGCCCTACCCTTTCCTAGGGTCAGTATGGGGTTGGTAGGCCAGATGCTGGGCGTCTCATCTCCACTGGTTCCAGTGCCATTTTCGTGGTTGCACCCAGGTCCACTATGGGAGTGGTTGTCCTGAAAAAGACAAAAGAGAATTCTGGCCAGAGCAAGCACTGGGAGGCATTGGGTGACAAAGGGTGGCACCAGGTTTAAAAGGAATAGCACATGAAGGGGTTTTAAAGACTGAGCCCCATCCCAAACTCCCTCTCCACCTGAAGGACAGGGATGTCCTTGTCTTAAAATGTAGGCAGCCCCGCTCTCCCTGGTCAGAAGGGGCCATAACATTTACCTGACAGAGTCATGCGCCTAAACCTGTCACACCCTGTGCCTAACCAGCCAGACCACTTCCCCTGCTACCTTTTACCTATCCTCATCGTCCTAAACTGTTCTGAAAACATAACTTATTGTTCACTTAATCCATTTTGAACTTCGTAGGGGACCTGTAAAATTTCTGTATAGGGCTAGGACTGTCTACATGTTTACATACAATCATAAAATACTGTGAGAGATTTGTGAGCCAAGATGGAGATAACACAACCCAAACGGCAGGGGAAGGAGTGTATACCCTAGCATGTGAGAGAGTTATGAGACAGGAAGTAGGTATACAACTGGGGAGAGGCCCCATAAGATATCTGTGAAGTGGTCTAAAGAAGAAAAGGAAACCAATAACGTTAGGGGAAGGAGCGAGCAACCGGGCCTTGGAGAAAATCAAGTGTAGAAAGGTCCACAGACAAGCGAGAGGTCCAGAGGTGAGATGGACTGTGGAGTGGTTTGGAAGCGATAAATTCAGAGGAGAGGGCCCAGAGAAGGCAAGAGGCCATGATGAGGTCAGAACTGTGAGTACTCCTTGGAGACGAATGCCCAGTGAAAGAATGTTTGCATTTGTTTAAGGGCCGGGGCTGGAGATTGATATAATAGTTTTTTAAATACATTTCTTTTGGCCATTGGAAGGAATAAGAATAGGACTATATATTTACAAACTGAAGAACGTGTTGCAGTCTGACTGCGCCAACAGAAAGAGATTTTTGGAACCTGCTTCAATTGCATATTTATTTAATGAAACCATGTACAGCCTGACCTAATGTATATATATATATTGTTTTTTTGTTGCTCAAGGTATTTTTGTTTGTGTTGAATCAAACCCCATATTTAATGTGCATGGTTTCATTAAATAAATCTGCAATTGAAGCAGCTTTCATAAATCTCTTTCTGTTGGCGCGTTGAGACTGGAACACGTTCTTAAGTTTGTCATTTTCCGTGGAGCACTTGGGCAGCATACCCACAATCTCCAGCCACCTGCTGCCTTCTTCGTGTTTATTTACTTTGCAAGCGCAGTCTCCCACTGGGTTCCTTTGCCCATCTTTCTTCTTGTCTATATTTTTACAACATGGTTAAAATAGACATTTTCTGTAGCTATCTGGCTGGATAATATAATACCTAAATAAAATAGTGTGATCTGCCAATGTTGGTCTTCCTCCCTGAGAGAAAGGCATTTATTTTAAAACTTTACCGGATTTCACCATACATCTAAATCTACGTCTAAATCTACAGATGCCTACATTATTCAACTGCCTGTCTTCGGATATCATAAAAAGAAAACATTTATTTAGAAATCCTTTGAATGAGCTATTACACAAGTACCTATTTGTCAGTGCCCACAGCTGCAATCAGATGCACTGTGATAGCTGGGTGAGATGCGAACTGATCACACGTGCATCAATCTTACACCCAGTCTCACTAAATTGAAAGGAGGGGTCATGCTCATTTGCGACTACACACCTATCCTTGGAGCAGAACCATGCAACAGTCAATACATGGAAAACTCCATCCAGGGACATATTGCAAGAATATCAATACTAATGCGTAATTCAATGATGGCAACACATGCATATGTGAGCCTGCACCTTGCATATGGTGACAATACCAGGCACATAATGCATTCGGTAGCATTGCATAACATGTCTGGGCATTTCAGGCTTCACTTAGCATATTGTGTCAGTCCCTGGATATGTAAGGATGCACCTTATAGGTTATAACTATACCGGACTAGTGAGGCAAATATAGAATACAGCTGGCTGCAATTGACATACTACCTCACCAGGACATTTCGGGCTGTGTTTGGCATATCATTAATATGGCTGGTGTGTGAGGGAAAATACTGGTAGTAACGGACCAGTAATGGCGTATGAAGGCAGGGCTGCAGGCCTTTGATGCTTATGCTGGTTGCACCCATGTCCTATTATAAACCCACACATAGCATATCAAAGAAGCACCCTAGTTAAAACATGATTGGCAACTAAAGTAGTCATTTTCCTCGTTTAGCAGCTACGGTCATGTGGCCTCACAACCTGTGATTACACCGAACTTGCCATTCCCTCTACCCAGGCCTTTTGATGAATTATTGACCCTGTGTTCCAGGGACTGCATTTCTACCTCCTTGAGGCATGTGTGTCATGGTAATCAGAAAAACATCTTCTGCTGGCTGGCTTATTTGTTGCAAGATAGCAAGCCTGTAATTAAGTGCAAAAAATCGAATGCGCGACGGGCTGGCTGCACCACAAACCATACTGCAAAAAAAACCTACACAGCATGGAGGAAGCCACCACTTTAGACCTTAGCCATCCTGGCAATAAGCCTGATGTATTTAGGAAGTAGGTGCCCTAACCTAAATGCGCTCCACCATAAACATCTGCATATCTGCAGTGGTTGAGTCCCTAAGACCCAACCGCATTCAGAGCAACTTTCTTTCTGATGAGGCTTTAGTATCCAAATAAGAGATAGCCCAGACGCCAGGTGCATTGATTTAGGGCCTAATTACAAGTTTTGAGGTAGTGGTATTGAATTATGGTATTTCACAGTACTGGCTGTTTAACCAGTGCACTAAATTCTGAGTTTCTGATGTGAAACTCTTCAAAACTTCCTGCTTTAGTGTGGGGGCAATTACTGTCACGTGGAAGCATGGACAACTGTGATCACTACTTCTTGGGGTAATGACCACATGCAGTAATGCGCAATCCATTTGGAGTTCAATGGGATTCTAAAATGGAGGATATCACAAGGGTTTACATGCAACCGAATCACGTGAAGCCCAAGGCTGCCATATTTTTACCACGTGCAGTGATTGTAATTCCTAATGTCAACTTTCCCAATAAGGAAGCAGGGAGCTTTATTTATACTTCTCAGGAGGAACATGGCCTGAGACTTGTTTATATTCACTAACATGTTCCTAGATTTCATAAATGATAAATAATCATCCAAAAGTCGTTGTAACCCTCTGGGTATTCAACATGATAAAAACACATTGGCTGCATACACGATGCATGGAATGCGTCCACCAGTAGCTATAGCTAATTACTCAGAGGGGACCTTATTTGGTCTAGGCCATGAATATAAATGGGAAATTAATAAGTGATGTGGTAATGGTAAAGACAAGTGGCATTTTAAATGGCATACCTCAGGTCCACCGCATACGGGCTTCGCACAGTGGCAAGCGTGACCCAGGACAGGGTAGGTAAGTGTCAGTTCTGGAGGCAGGGTTGGGTGGAGGCAGGAGGACAAGGGATGTGGGGTGTACGCCCCACATGCAGATTTGCGGGTGGGGTAGAGCGTGGTGCAGGTGTTGGGTCCCCAATTGAAAGCGAGGAGGACCAGCAGCGAGTTGAGATATGTTTAAATAACTGTTTTGTGTTTATATACCACCTAATTAAATGTTAGGATTGCATGGGATATTTTATATGGCATGGGGAAAATAAGTAGGTACTGTAGGTACTGCATGGGGTAAATAATTCATATGTACCCCATGCAGTATTTTCCCATGTATAAAATGCCAGAATATATTCCATCGGACTCCAAACAGTAATTTAAGTGGTGCTTTAAAAACAACAGGTATTTAAAATATCACATAGTTTTATCTTTACCGCCAACCTCAGAGTGAAGCAAGATATGTCTGTAACAGACCCCAGAAAAATAAAAATGTAAAATAAAAAAGTATTTAAAATACCAATGGTTTTTAATGTTACTGCAATATCTGTAAACCCTAAAACAGGACACATAACTGCTTCCATGGTAGGTTTTTGTCCAGTCTCTGCCGCTCGTTTTCCTGGCAAAGAGGAATGTAATGCAGAAAGAAGTGCTGTTCATGTTGCTGTCTAAAAGAAGCTGCTATCCTGCCCATGTGTGTATGAATCTGCGTCCTTCTCGGCTGTCACTGATGAAGAAGTGGCCGGCCCAGTCATGGGCTTTCACCAATGTGACAACATAATGGGAGCAGCTGAGGCTAGTCCCAGGCTGTACCTTTCCTGGCATGTAATGTTCAGAGGGCAGATAAGCTCTGCTTTCCACTTGCATCAAAATTGATGAAGCAGTGCACAAGTAAGGTCTATTGACTCATTTTCATATTCCAGCTGTTTCAGACGTCACGCTTTCCCCCCGCAGCCGCACGGCCTCAATCACGCAAGAGTCATAAAAAGCAACCACTGATGGATTAAAATGGCATGTAATCACACCTAGATTCGTGAGGAGGACTGAAAATAATGACAATTCAAGGAAGGGCTTTATATGCATGAATTGATTTACACAGCAGCAAGAAAAGAACATCAGCCCGCCTAATGGAACAGCGTGGACTTGTCTCAAAACACAAGAACCAGCTTGAGCATATTAAAGAAAAGAAATGTGCTCGGCATGCGCACAATTCTGGCATAGCCCAAATTCAAAGGTGTATTTTAAACCTCTGACATAGAAGTTGCATTGCAGAAGGGCATCTAGTTTCGAAACATGTTTTTTGAATCAACGCTTGCACAAGAGCTACAGACACCAGCAGCCTGATACATATGTATCACATAACCAGTCCTCTCTTTCGGACAAACTAGACCTGCACCAGAAAATGTCAACACAGTACCAATGATAAGCTGTTGAGATGACGTCATTGTTCCAAATATACCAGGTTATTAAAACCTGATCGCAATGCAATGATGTTTGCCCTCTGAGCATAGAGACACACTAACCCTTCTCCGAAAGGGGCTAGATTTGCAGAATGTGGGACCCTTCTGATGCCTCACGTCTTGGAGTCATGGCGGGCATCAGCTCAGAATGACTCTCAGTAGAACCAATATAGTAGCAATAGGCCCTGATACGGCAGGCCAATACCGCCCCAGGTAATGCCCCTGGTGCCCATAGTTAGAGACCAGAGCGTAACCTGGCGTATTGGCCCGCCGTCGAGGGGCTTATTGCCATTAGTATCCCGGCCCGTTAGACCGGGGTACTAATAGCATTTTTTTCTGTTCCGCATTTCGTAACAGAAAAAAAATAAAAAAATATCAAATAAAATGGCCGCCGGGAAAGGGAAAACGTAGTCCATTTTCCCTTTCCATGGTGGCCATTGAGAGCGGACGTACTGGGAACAGAAGTGTTCCCAGCGCGTTCTCTCCAGAGAAAAAGAAGAAAAAAGAAGGTAAGTGGGGCTGTGAGGGCGGGAAGGGCAGGGAGGGGATAGTTTGCAGGGGTGGAGGGTGGAAGGAAAAAAACATACCTGTGTCCCCATCAGGGGACGAAGGCAGCCTCCAGCCTTGGGGAGGCTCAGAGCGGGGATTGCCCCATTTCGAGCCTCCTCATTGGCTAAGGGGCAGCCACGCCCCTCACCGGGAACACACGCAGGCACGTATGTGCGTGCAAGGGATTCCCGGCTGGGTAATGCCCCGGCGAAGGCCAATCAGAATGCTTGTTACATTCTGATTGACCCTCGCCTGGGACTAATGCTGGTTATTATCCTCTCAACCGTCTTCTGTATCCTAGTCCTGACAATCGCACTCCCATCTGAAGCCAACACCTTTTTAATTTTTTCCCTGATTGGTAGTGACCAAGGACCCCCAACCTTGGTGGTGCAGGTACAACTGCACTACTCCTGCTGCATCAAGCGCTTGTTTTTCTATCATGTCCCTGCAATTCACCTGTTTAAATTCATGGTAAGTGCACCTCCACTCCTATGGGTCCTGATGAAGCATTCTTGGGTAAAAAATGCTCTAATGATGCAAGCGAAGATCTTCATGTCCCCACCCCATAGCCGTGCTGCTAACCTTCCGGATGTGGCATTAGATGCTCTCATATAAGGAATGAAGATAACCCTGTGCCCCTCAGAAGGTGTGCAATGGTGTGATGTTTGATACATCCCAATGTTATTAGGGCTGAGACACGCAAGACGAACAACAGGATGTTGCACTCGATGTGTACCCGTAATCGTGATTAATTGGAATCCTACTCGTTCTCCTCCCTGTCCTCTCCCAGCCCTGGCTCCACTGATATTCACATCTTTTGCCCGGGCTTATAAGTCTGGAAGCCATGCAGGTGGTTGTGGGAGTGAGGGTCATGGCATTTGCTCTTTCCCAAACTTGAGAAACCAGTGTCCTTGTTCACTACAAATCAAGGAAGAAATTTGAAAGATTTTACAGAGTGTGTTGAAAAGTGAGGCAACTCTAATTACCAAGACTGGGACAAGGAAGAGTAAGAACCATAGTAATGAAGATTACCATTTCCCCATTCCAGCTGCAATAGCAGAAGAGAGTGCCTATCAGGAGTCAAACATCTGCTCCTTCATAGAGCCACAATCCAACCATATCCTACACTGGCCTTGATCACTCTAATTTGTTATGACAATGTGGCACAAAGGAACAAAGGGGTTAGGTACGGGATCTCAAGATAATTTTACCTGTAAGTTGCCAACATGATCCATTCCAGTCTGTAGGCACTTAGCCAGTCCTGGGTTTTAGCCTGCATTCTGGGACTTGCAGTCTGAATTGTATTAGGGGGAAAACAGAACTTGTTTGGACTCTCCCCAATTCCTGGTCCTTGTGGCAGCGTTGGAGGCGCTAACATCCTAATGGTGTCTTCACCCCCTCAGGATGGCGTTTCCTTAGTGAGACTTTTTGCACTCCAAGCAGCTTTCTAGCCTTTTTCCAAAATGGTTGCTGCAGTCCATTTTAGCAACGGTATGCATTGTATACACTAGTAAAGCAGACCGGGGAATGTAGCCCACTGCGTCGCTTCGCCCTACTTGGTCCTTGCGCCGCCCCACTGTTTAGATTGAGTTTCATTCTTTGTGTCGGCTCCTCCGTCACCTCCTGGCTTCCCGGGGACTCGGCCTTCATGCCAGGCTCCCTGCTTGTTGTTACCACCTACCTTAGGTCCTGGCTCCTCCGGTACTCTCTCATTGCTCCTGTTGCTTCGGCTTCGCTGGGTCAGGCTTCTCCCTTCTCGCAGCCGCAAGCTTCTTTGAGTCTGCCTCTGGCACTCAGCTGTTGCCTTTCCCTCTTTTTCAGCATCGCTGGGTCAGGCTCCTCCCTTCCTGCTGCCGTTCTCCATGTTCTCCCACTCTGGACACTCTTCTTACTTGTGCTTGTTCTTGGTTTCCCATTCAAATTCATGGGTTCTCTGATCCTTCTTTGGCTCTCGCTCCGGTTTCACTCAGGATTCTCTTTGCTCCTTTCACCTACTCTCTCTCCATGTTATGTTTATTCTTCATATTCCCTTTGGACTGCCCCATTGCCCCTTTTGTTACATTACCAATATTCTACATTTCAACTGGACTTCAAGACCTTATATAATTCGGACTTTTACTAGACCGAGGTTTTATTTACTGCAGTGGTTTTCCCCTACTTTCTGGGCTTGGCCTAGTGATTACTACCCTTTCCGAAGTATCTTTTGGAAGGCAAGTGGTTACTAAGGCTTTGTCTATCATCATCATTCTGTAGAAATCTCACTCGACTGCTTCAGACCAGGTCAGTCTACTTTGTCAAAGTTACATTGTTTGTTACAGAACTACAAGTCCCAGAATACCAAGAATAATACCATGACTGGTCAAACTCCTACAGATTGGCAACTATGAAGGAAGAAACATAAGGTTATGCATGTACTTTTAGCATTTTAACAGCCAGAAAATAGAACTCTTCCCACAGAGTCTTATGTGGCACCTCTTGATGTGATTATGCCATACTGCTTTGTTGATGGTGGGAAATTAACAGAAGGATTGGTCCCAGGAAAACAATGGGATGGATGTTGAATACGGGCAAATATTATTCTATACAATCACAGTGCAGATATGGGCTCCTTTTTTCTGAACTATTTGATGCAATAATAAGGGAAAAGACCGCACCAGTATCTTGGCTTAAAGCTGAGATAGTCCCTATCTATAAAAAAGGGGGAAGCAATCATCCTGGGAATTACAGGGCCATTTCCTTGCTTGATTCATCTGGGAAGTTGTTTGCAAACGTAATTCTGAAAGCATTTGAAGGGATTGAGCTGCAGTGGGCAACTTGATTGTTCACCGACAATCAGGCGTCAGGGAGGAGATAAGCACAATCAATCAGTGTTTTAGACTTAAACGAATTCTGGAAAAATATGTGGAACTAAAGAAAGCAACAATATGTAGTTTTTCTGGAACTGCATACTGCACCTTGTGTCAAACTAGGGGAGACCCTTAAGTTGCAAGGCATTCTGGATGAGTTCCTGGCAATGATTCTATTGCTTTACAAGAAGAATGAGGCTGTGATACGAATGGATCTGGGGGGGAGGGGGTAGAACTACATCTCCTATACAAGTATAAAAGGGCATATGCCAAGGTTGCGTCTTGGGCCCAACCCTTTTCCTACTATATATAAAAGACCTAATTACTAGATGGTTGGAAACTCCTAAAGTTACCCCAGTTCTGGCAGGCAAAAAATTCCAATATTATTTTTGAAAAAATATTGATAAAAAACGCAAATGAATAGGTTTACAGACTTTTACAAAGAGAGAGACTTATCAATTAGTACCGATAAAGCAAAATCCATGACCTCTATGAAAAGAAAAAAAAAACCTGGTTGTAAATTGTGCATGGACAATAAGAGCATAGAACACGTCAATCATTGTGATGATCTTGGCGTCCGATTCGTTTCCTCTGGCAGCTGGCATCAGCAACTTGCAAGGGCAGTGAATAATCTTGCAAGTCACAGTGGCACCATTTCTAAATTTGCATACAGCCATGGGGAAGGTACAGTAAGACCTCTCTCGCAAGTCTATAAAGGACAGGCTAGACAGGCTAAAATAAAATTGGTGAGGCTCAGGGAGGCATGCAGGTGCAGTGAGAAGGCAGATATTTACTGATGGCCAGATGCGTTTCCCGGGTGTTAGTAATGATTTCTCTATTAAGAACAACAGTTACATTAAGCAAAATCGAAGACCATAGCAATATTGGAGCTACAAAAAAGAGCCAACGGGTTCCAACCAATGCTCAATTAATATAACACAAAAGGAGAAAAAAACCCTATTTAATTATCAATTTCTTCCAAATGCCCATCCCTGGCTGTATCTCCCTTCGTAGAGGCTAACCTCCCCTACCTGTCGTACGTTTCCCTAGTGAGCGGTGACGTGCCGCCTATCTAGAAAAGGGAGAGAGGAGAAAAACGAACTCCAACTACTTATGCATTCAATGCGCCATGAAACCAATATGAAGGTCCAGGGGATTATAGCCCCATGACATTTCCTTAGAATGTGTGTGCATGAGCACACAGTACACACAACAAAAATAACCCCTTAAAAAAGCTCTCTACCAATGCAAAAGAGTGGAACAGGTAGGTGGAAAGCGTTTCCTACTTTAAGTAATCCCCCTCATCGATTCAAAAACTATAAGTGAATTCATACGTTAAAAGATTTTCTGAAATACGGGGGTATTTCCCTAATTGCACGATAGTCCCACGTTTTTAAAATGGTCAACTCGTTTCACAGCAGTTCATCCTCATTTAAGCCGCATTCTTCTGGACCCACCACGAAAGGATCTAGTTTTGAGATGCTAACTAGTGGATGCTCCCAAGTTATAGCACACAACACGAAAAGTGTCCTTGTTTACTTCTCATATTCTTGTTTTTATTCTGCTCACACACTGCCTGGCCCTTCACTAATTTCTATTTTCTGTATAGGGGACACAAATATATCCACAATATTTACTATGCACAACCCCTTATTTGTATTTTCACTTACATCATTGCTTCAGCATCTAATTTCTGTATTGACTATGTTGTAGAAACTTTCAGCGGGCACTCTGATTTACCTACTGGAAAAATCCCCAACATTAAGATTCTGTGGCAAGATCGGTGGCAAGCATTATGCTTACAACTCTTTAATGCCACTCTCCAGCAGCTTTTTTCAAATAGCAAACTATTCCTGTTTTTTTTTTTTTTTAAATGGTAAACTTAACAAAACTTCCACCACGCGGAACTACAAATCCCAACAAGTCCACTATGTTCCTGTAGTTTTATTTCCCCAAAAAGGAACCAATCCTGCTCCAGGTACATCCAAAAGTCATGTCCTGCTTGAAACTCCTCCTGTTTCTTTGCTGCTCTCCAAGCATAGAAGTCGAATTTCTCTTACTCTGTGTGAATGTACTTCATAATACATAGAATGTACCCTCTCTTCCTCTAGCTCTTCTTCCTCCTCCTCCATTACTTCTGGCCCGTCTAAGGCCGTCTCTCCAACTCCTTTCTCCTCCTTTCCCCTGCTCACCCCTGACAATGTTTCTAGACAAGTGTGATCTATGAAGGTCTCATCAAGGCTGGTTCTCCCGTGCTCATCCAGAACCATCAAGGACCACATCAACACCCTTGCTCCAGCCTTGGCCGATTTATGCAATCACTCGTTTGCCACTGCATCTTTCCCCTCCCCCTCAAGCACTCTCTTGTGCACCCCCTTCTAAAGAAGCCCTCAGCCAATCCTTCCTCTCTGGCTAACTATCGCCCTATCTCCGTTACTCCTTTTCCTGGCACTCTCTTGGAAACGCTGGCCATCTCCCGCTTAATTTGCATACTGAATATGTTGGTTGCCTCCATGACCACCAGTCTGGCTTCAGAGCTGCCAAAAGCACAGAAACTGCTCTCCCGAACACCCGTGAAGACCTGCTCTCCAATCTTGACTCTAATCTCCCTTCTGTCCTCATTCTCCTTGATCTATCCTCTGCTTTTGACACAGTCAACCATGCCATCCTAGTCAAATGCCTCAGCGATAACCCGGGTATCACCTATCAGGCCCTGGCATGGTTGACCTCCTGTCTCACAGACCCACCCTCTCAGGTCCAACTGGGGACTTTCCTCTCTTCTATCTCTCCACTTGTGGTCTTCCCTAGGGGTCTAACCTCTCTTCCTGGCAGTTTAAACAATACCTGGCACCTCTCACCCACCGCATCGCTACTTTCTGCTCCAACTTTCAGTGTTATGCAGATGACACCCAGTACTCTTTCAGACTCCCCCCATCCACCTCTGCTCTTTCTCTCATACCAGACTGTTTGGCTGCAATTCAATAAAGATGGACATCTCGGCAGTGTGGCACATAAATCGCCTGGGTGGAACTTGATCGAAAATGTTAGTGGAACTAGTGGAGTATTCATGGAATTATTGCCAGGAGAAGAAGATAGCAGCGGAGTACGTTCCCAAGAATCAGAATGTCATAGCAGAGTGGAACTCCAGGTATCTGGAGGATGCCAATGATTGGTAGTTAGACAGAGCAGTGTTCTTACAGGTGCAGGAAGTCTTGGGGCCACTAGACATCAAACTTTTTTGCCTCCAGATTGAACGCTCAGACACCCAGGTACCACAGTTGGAAGTTGGACCCAGGGGTGCTGGGGACAGACACATTCCTCCACAGCTGGTTGAGCGCAGTGTATTATAAGTACCCTCTGTTCATCATGCTGGCGAGGATGGTGGCAAAGGTCTGCAGGGAGAAAGCAGAAATGGTGATTGTGATGCCACTATGGAAATCTCAAGCGTGGTTTCCGGTTCTGATGAAATTTTCTTCTGATTTTCTGAGTATGATTCCTTCCCAGCAGGGCCTGTTGAGGAACCCAGGGGGTCAGGAGCATCCCATTGTACTAGCAGGGAGTATGCAGTTGTTGGGGTCCAAAATGCCAGGCGAAGATGTGACTTAAGGGAGTCACTGCAGAATGTATCTGGGATTCGTGGGCACCCTGTTCCCTAAGGAGCTATGGCGCTGCATAGAACAAATGGAAGGAATGGTGGCCGCTACAGCGTGTTCATCCTGTTTCACCTCCTTTAGTTCAGGTGCTTCATTGTTTGGTGGATTTGTCGCAAGACGGTTGAGTTTTCAGGACCATAGAGGTGTATAGGTCAGCTATTTCTGCAGCTTATGAGAAAGCGGACGGCCTAGAGGTCGGGGATCATCTGGCCATTATTAGGCTATTGCGCAGTGCAAAATTGCATAGGACTCTGTCAGTGAAGTATTCCATGCACTGGGACGTTGAGTTGGTTTTCGTCTTCTTCAAACAATGGACGATTGATGAGCAGTTGTCAATCCACCGGCTATCTAGTACACAGGCAATATTGCTATGTTTGGTGCTGTGCAGTAGGTCTTCGGATTTTACGTCTCTCGAGAAGGTGTTCTACCCAGAAGGAATGGCCTTCCATATTGCTAAACAGACTAAAAGTGGATTGTGCATAATTTCATACCACAGTTTTTCCCAGTGAGCCGAAGCTGTGTGTGGCACAGTGCATCAAAGATTTTGAGGAGGCCACTGAGGGCGTGAGGCTGCACAGCGTACATCAGTTACTGATCACTCATAAGAAACCATTTCATGCTGTAGCATCCACCACCATTGCCTTGTGGGTTAGGGAAGTTGTGCAACTGGCAGGCATCGATTTTGGGATTTTTGGAGCCCATTCGGTCAGAGGTGCAATGGCGTCAAAGGCCTTTACCTCAGGAGCATCCCTGCATGATATCTTGAGGTCACCGACTGGTCTACGGAAGTGACTTTTAAGGTCTTACGTGGCTTCGGTAGTTTTAGATAGCTTTGAAAAAACATAATGCTTGCCTGCAGTCCTGACATGGTATGAAGATTTTGCAGCTTACTGCACAGGGAGTCTTTATTCTATTAAAGACATGGAGATAAGCATTATCCCCCCCAGGGTATGCAGTGAGTGAGATTGTGATATTGGACACATTTATGCCTTGTACTTGTGTTATACTGCTGTCCTGGTATGAGGCTGCGTATTCCTCCCTGACTGTTGGTCTGCTTCTTGTTCCTAGGTGATGAACATAAGAACGGCTGAAGGAGGGGTGTAGCCGAAGGTGTGTGACAGGAGGCCCTAGAGTGTGGCTATTTGCTGTGGTTGGTTCAGAGGTTCGAGCAGAGTTTGTGTTGGGACTTCGTGGGACCATGGTTTGTCAGTTTGACTTGTTAATAGTTTGATCATCAAAGAAAGAACAGTTTCAAGCAAGAAATGGCATGGGGATGTTACTGGAGCAGAATTTGTTACTTTTCAGGGAAACAAAACTACAGGAACACAGTGGGCTTGTGGTGATTTGTAGTCCCTTGTGGCGGATGTTTTGTTAAGTAAAGTTAAAAAAGCAACACAAGTTTGATATTTGAAAAAAAACTGCTGGAAAGTGGCATTAAAAAGTTTTAAGCATAATGCTCGCCTCTGCATCTTTAATAGAATCAAGACTCCCTGCGCTATAAGATTAGGTCATCTTCATTTCATAGGTTGGTCTTGCTGCCCTGACATTCAACCAGAGCCATCCTAAGGGTCTTGTTTGTTTCTGCTTACAGTAAACATAGTGGCTTTCATGATAGGCTTTTATTCAGTTTCTATTGATCTTTCCTCTTTAAAGAAGAAGTTAATGCAGAAGTGTTGTTTTGCTGTCTAAAAGAAGCTGCTATCCCCTGCATATTCGTATCTGCTCTACTCTCTGGTGTCACTGATAAAGGAGTGACCTACCAAGTCATGTTACCACTGTGACAAGATAATGGGAGAAGCTGACACCAGTGGCAGACTGCACCTTTCCCAGCATGTAGGGGGTGAAAGGGCACAGTAGCTCTGCTTTCCATTTTCATTAAAATTGATGACGCAGTGGAGAAGAAACGTCTATTTAAATGTATTTGGAAAGTTGCCAAAGTAGCACATAATTGCCTCACACTTGGCCTCGCTGTCGTGCGGCCTGCAGAACCCATGCTGCAGTAACATAAGAGGCGTACAAAGCAACCACTAATGGATTAAAATTATATGGAATAACTACTGGATTGAAACTAATGACCATTCAAGGAACGCTTTTATATTTATGAATTAATTTACACAGCAGCAAGAAAAGAACATCAGCCTGCCTAAGAAATGGAACAGCGGGACTCAAGGCAGTGTCGATGATTTCTCTCAAAATATATTAACCAGACTGAAAATGTTAAAAACAGAAATATGCTGGGAAGTCACACAATGTTGACATATTAAACATTCATTGCGGTATTGTAACCCTCCGAAATTGAAGTTGCATTGAAGAATGGCCGCCTTTTCGAATATACTTGGCCTGAATTGTACAGTTGATTATACGGTTCGAAACACAGGTTTTAAATCAACTCTTGCGCAAATGCCACCAGCTTACTACATATTAATCAGATAACTTGCCCAAAAATGTTAACACTCTACCAGTGACAATCCATAAAGATGTGGTCCTGGCACAAAATATCTTAGGTTATCAACAGCTGGTCGCTGGGGCAAGTGGAAGGATATTTTCGTTGCGTAGACTCTAGTGCCATGTTGACAACCCTACAACACTTCCCTTCAGTGGGCTAGATTTGATGACTGCAGAACTATCTGGCACTCCTCTGGTGCTCCACTTCTATGGGCATAGCAGGCACCAGGTTACCCCATTTCTTAACTTATTCTAGGGGAGCACCACCCGAGAGTACACTGGAGTGCATTAGATTTTGATTTCCTGTAATCATTATTTTGGTTGTTGTCCCATTCATTGATGGATTCTTGAGATGGAAAAACTGACCAAAACCCACCAATAATTGCCTCAGACCATCCTGTGTTTGGGAGAGAATTACTGCATCGTCTGCAAAAAGCAGAATCGGGAGTGGTTCAACCCCCGTTCATGGAGGGTCCCCGCCTTTCCACTGAAGTCATAGGACAACATCATTAATAACAAGATTAAATAGGTGGGGGCAAGGGCCTCACACTTTTAACAATCTCAAAGTCTGCTAATACAAGAACCTGATGACCCAGGTGAACACTGCCTCTTGTATCATGATGCAGGGCCTTAAATAGATGAATCTGGTTGGGTCCATGCCTTGGACCCTTAGAGAATCCCAAAAGATGGTCCTGTCAACCGTATCAAATGCAGTCTTGAGGTCGAGCTGTTCAATAGTTCTTGCCCCCATGCAAACCTCCTCTGCACTGGAGTTATGATATTAACATTGTACTCCCATTCAAAAAAGTCAGAGCAACCCTGGAGAAAAAAAATCCTGAGGCGTCCAAAAAGGATATAGGTCTGTAATTTGCAGTATCACCCCTATTCTCCTTTTTGAAAATATGGGGAATAGCTCTGCAATCTTCTAGAAGTGAGGGATGGACCCTTTTATTAAAATTGAATTAAACCAGGAGCACAAGTTAGATACCCAGACATTTATTTCAGATTTAAATAGGTCTGATGGAACTCCCCATAGGCTGTCCCCCTGAGTTTCCAGAGCCATCCCGACCTCCAGGGGAACATTACTTCCCAATTTCTTACTCCCTTGATTTGAAGTCTGATTTGTCCCATCTTCCAGACTACCAAAAAGCATGAGGACATTTTTCCTATATGTTTCACTGCAGCTACTACTGTCAAGTCTTGAGAGAATATCCCTTAATTCTCCAGGTAATCAGTGTCCAAAAGGACTGGATGTCCTTAGTCTGGATCACCTGAGCCAAACCTCCCCAGGCTCTTTGCATGTGCTGGGACTTAGTGGTACGAACAAGCGCTATATGCGGCCTCCTTACTATGCGTGCCAATGAGTGATATGTTGGCCTCCCCACTATTTTCACCTTCCTAACTCAACAAGTCAATCCCTCTTCTTATTCCAACATCCTGATTGAACCATGTGGACCCATGTGGTCCACAATTCTTACGGAACTTGGTGGGACAAGTCAAGACGTTATTGATGACCTTAAAGATATCAGTAACTGTATTACATTTTTCAAAGGGGCTTTCCTCGTAGTACAAAGTACACTCTAAATATTGCAATATACTAGTGTACATAACTGGAAAAGGTTTTAACGTCTCAGCGTTTGCCCATCTCAGGCTATATCTGTCTAGAACGGATACCAACCTACTACAATTTATCTTTCACTGGCCTATATCCGAGTTTGGGGAGAGAGTAACGTGAAGAGGGTCATGGTATGTTCCACCCTTCACCTGACCCAGAAATCCCTAAACAAGTTCCAGAGTTGGACGGACAGAAAGCAATAGTGAATTATAGAAGAACCATGATGTGCTCAAAAAGGGAATCGTACCAAAATGTCTCCCTCACAATTACGACGGTGGAAAATTCTGACTTTTTTTTAACCACCCTTAAACCACATATATATGTGGGGGGTATAGAATATAATATTAGTATGGGGGGCGAAGGTGCTACCGGGAGTCTCTCATCGCATATATATGTGTTGTAAAGGGGTTTTAAAAAAAGTCGGCATTTTCGGCCGTCGCAGTAATCACATAGATCCCTCAAAAAGTATTGGATGCCATGCTGACACGAGCAGTTGTGACCATACCACAGTGAATTTTCGAAATAAGATACCCTCTGAGAAAACCCTATCAGATGTATTCCCGAAGAGACGATAATCTGAGGGAGGAGCTCCTTGAAGGAAGATTAAAACAAGTGAAAGAGGAGCTGGTGACATCACAAGAGACGAGCGCGATGCACGAACAAAACTGGCTGAAGAGAATGCATGGACCTTATAGAAACTGATGATGAAGTTAAGAATCGAGTAAACTTTCATATGCGAGTAGAAGATTGCACATGTGTGACGCACTGTAGAAAATGCAAGCCGTTCAATAACTTTACAGATGTAGGAACGGAAGTAGATTAAGTAATCTTAGAAGCTGGCTACATATAGTGATTAGACTGCAGGTGGAGCCGCCATTGTATAGAAGCTGGATATCACTGTCATGAATTTAGTAAGTCCTGACCCATGGCGAGCAAAAGCCGAGAACTGTGTTGCAGCAAGAATTAGCTGAGATTGTGGATAGGAATGGTGAGGCTGTCTGGCCTGGTGTCAAAGCTGAGGCAGCCAAGGCCGGTTATCTATTCTCAAAGGCAGTGAACGTGAGAAGCTGAATCATCACTTCTTAAGGTGCAGAGAAAGAACAGCAAGCGTGCCAACTTTTATTCATTTAAGTCATTTAAATGCTGGAAAATGGTCCAAATCGTGGTCTCATGTCACGTGAGCCAATGATAGAAATAGAGTTGAGCTTGGAGTTCTAGAACAGCGATGGTGCGTGCTCTTCCTGAGTTGGTTCGATTTTTTGGTGTCAGAGTTATTCTGCATTCCCATCCATAGCATCCATGTTATCCAAAGGGCCTTAGGCTCAATCTGATTTGGGGGAACCCCCTACCATCGGATTTGGGGGTGCAGGAGGAGGGGGAGCATTTGTGCATGTATTCATACATATTTACTCTCTCATTCACACACGCACT
This sequence comes from Ambystoma mexicanum, assembly GCF_040938575.1. Classification (NCBI taxonomy): domain Eukaryota; kingdom Metazoa; phylum Chordata; class Amphibia; order Caudata; family Ambystomatidae; genus Ambystoma; species Ambystoma mexicanum. The sequence continues at coordinate 97,377,560 of NC_090928.1, forward strand.
CTCACAAAATAAACTCTTTCATTCCAACACCCAACCATACACTTATTCATCACACGCAGGCACAATGTCAGCTGGGCTTGGAAGACAGAAGATAACTCTCTCTGGAACTTCTGGTTGCTGTACCCACAATCTGTAAAGAAATACAGAGCCAGTTTGTAAATCATCACGGCTAGGTAGATTTCCCTGGGCACCAGTGCTACTCACGCTCCCCTCTGGAACTTGTGGAGACCAGACAGGAGCTGGAGAGGGAGACAATTGATAGGGATATTGCAGAACAAATGTAAACAACCATAGGAAGAAATCATAATGACATAACCATGGAATGATCTTGCCAGTGTTTAAGATACTCCTGGCTCAACAAAAGTCCTCTGTAGAGACTGGGGAATGATTGACCTGAAATATGGGCAGTCTAAATATCTAGAAATGATACTCCAGGATTGACGGGTTCCAACAACATGATGAAGTTGTTGCAATAACGCTTGTCGCTGATAAGCCGGGTCCTTACATACCCATCTGCTGCTGTAGTTAGAATAAAGAGACTTTTCCGCATGAGAGGAAAGGACCCTATAACGTTGTGACCCTCCACGTCATTGTTGACTGACACATTCAGTCCGAAAGGGATCTGTCCTCTGAGCACCATCACATTGTGGGACCCTGACCCTCCAGGGATTGCGGTAAGTCTTACTATAGTACTCCGGATAGCAAAAGGAGTAGGTTCTGGGGTCTCCCTGAATCTCATTCCTAACAGTATTCCCCCCCTCCAAGGTCTCCTCCAGCCAGAGATGACCTGCCTGAAATTGGATAGGTTTTGAAGGGACCCTGTTGTGATATTTCAAAACCAGGTGAGGAGCCATGACAAGTCTCACAGGCCCTATAGGACTTTCCTCCACCCGATATCCCTTCTAGTGAACCAGATACTGCCAGGAGCTACCACAAAAAAAAGGGATTCAACTATGCTTTGGATCTCGCACTCGTCTTGTGGTCCTACACCCAGGAGGGAATGGGAGAGCTGTCTGGGATATACCAATGACTGTTGCACAAGCTTCAAAAGGATAACATGGACTACTGGGTGTATCTTGTATTGCGGGCATGCTTTTAACTTCATGGGAAGAGGATTGATGACCCGGGCTATAATGAAGGGTCCAATATATCGGGATATATTCTTTTTGCTACAGGTTGGAATATTGATGTGAGCAGTGGATAACCAAATAGAATCGTTAATCTGGTAAGCAGGGTCTGGTTGTCTCTTCTTGTTTGCATAACGACGGGAAAGATCTTGAGCTGTTTGTAGATGCCTGTGGTAGTACAAAGCCCTTTAGTGATTGTCTGTACATATTCCATGGCTGATGGAACTGTACTTTCAATAGGGTCCGTTAGTGGAATAGACCCAGCGAGGAAACCAAAGGAAACGTGAAAAGGCATGTATTTGATGGAGAAACGATAGGAATTATTATAAGTGAATTCCGCCAATTGTAACAGCAGAGTCCATCCCTCATTATACTCAGTGACATAATATCTGAGATATTGGTTGATATTTTGCTTGGCCCTCTCTCTTTGGCCATCACTTTGAGAATGGTAAGTAGTACAATAGTTTGGTACCACAACTAGTCTTTTACAGATTTCCTTCCAAAATTAGTACATTAATTGTGTTCCTCGATCCGTGATTATCATCTTGGGGATTCTGTGAGAATGGAAAATATATTGTATGAAACAACAAGCAAATGCTGATGCAGTAGGGATATCTTTGAGTGCTATGAAGGGGGCCCTTTTTGTAAATGACTGAACGATGGTTAGGATAATGGTATACCCGTCATCAGGGGGTAGGTCTGTGATGACTTCTAATGAGCAGATTGCCCAATGTCCTTCCGGAATCGGGAGTGGGTGTAACAACCCCCATTGGTTTCTGGCATAAACTCTTGGCACAGGCACAAACACTGCACCCCTTGATGTAATCAATGGTGTTGTTTCTCCTTGACTCCCACCAGGCATACCGTTGGACCTTCTTGAGAGTCTTCTTAATGCCAAAGTGACCAGCCCCGGGAAGGTCATGACACCAGTTGAGAAAAACTATCTGGCTGTCTCGAGTAGGTAACCATAGCACCTTATTATGAAGCAGTAGACCTTGTTCTTAGGTGTCTGTTATGTCTTTCTTCAGGAACCTTTGTGTTATGGTCAGAGTCCAGCATCTTTTTAAGGTTTCTTCATAGGACGATAACCTGGGATCGATAGCTCCAATGATTTTATCAGATGGAACAAAGGGAATTCCTTCTGTTTTTTCTATTTCTTCTTTACATGCCTGAGAGAGGGCATCCGCTTTAGTGTTCTGATTCCCTGGTTTGAAGGTGATGATGAAGTAAAATCTTGCAAATAATTAAATCCATCGGTTCTGCCATTGGTTCATGGATCTTGGTGTTTTAAGGAAGCCCAAATTGCAATGATTGGTAAAAACGGTAATGGTATGTTTGGCTCCTTCCACAAGATGTCTCCAGCTCTTGAAAGCTTTTTTGAAGGTGAGCAGCTCCATCTCAAAGATGCTGGAGTTCTTTTCTGCAGATGTAAGTGTGCTTGAATAAGAGGCCAAATGATTATTTTCTTTGGAGGAGGGTTCCTTTTGTAGCACTACAGCTCCCAAGGCATAACTGGAAGCATCAGTCTCCGTGATAAAAGGACGTTATAAATTGGGAAGCTTTCAAACATGTGCAGACATAAAAAATGGTTTCAACTGCTGAAGGGGCTTGTCTGTTTCGGTGGTCCAAATGTAGGATATGCCCTTCTTGAGGAGTTTGGTAAGAGGAAGAAGGATCCTAGAATATTCCGGTATGAATCTTTGATAGAAGTTCAAAAACCACAGCAAATGCTATAATTCTTTCACAGTGTGGCAGACAGGCCATTCAGTCATGGGAGATATTTTCTTAGGGTTCATTTCAGTACCCTTCAATAACCTTCAGGAGTCAAGATGTATCCAATATACGAGATTCGGTGTTGGTGGAAAAAGCACTTTGAGGGTTTAGTATAGAGATGATAAGTTTGTAGGTGTTGGAGGACTTCTTTGACATGGTCTACATGCACTATGTAGGATGAAGTGAATATTAGAATGTTGTCTAAATAAATGACTAGATAGAAGTCTAAAATGTCTCTGAAGATGTATTCATGGGATATTGGAAAATAGCACGGGCATTACTGAAGCCAAAGGGCATGACTAAGTATTCAAAGTGTGCATATTGGGTTTGGACCGCTGTTTTGCATTCTTCTCCTTTGGCTATTATAATAAAGTTGTATGCTTCCTTGAGATTCTATTTAGTATATAAGTAAAACCTGGATGAGGGGCAATGGATATATATTCTTTATTGTGATGACATACACCTGTCTATAATCCACACAGGGCCTGATTTCACTTTTCTCCTTTTTCAGAATGAAATAGATGGGGGACTAGCAGGAGAAGTAGAATGTCTTATGAATCCTTTCATTAGGTTTTCATCAATGTACTCTTTAAGTATTATGTTTTCTTTAGCAGAAAGGGCATAGGTCCTTCCATAGGGAATCTTGACACCAGGAACCATCTGTAGGTGGCTGTTGTACTCCCGGTGTGTGGGGAGCTTGTCGGCTTCTCTTTGTCTGTCAACCCCCTCAAAGCCTTATTTGCTTTGAAACATCTACCCCATGAATCAGCAAATTCACTGTATTCATGGGGTAGATGTTTCAAAGCAAATAAGGCTTTGAGGGGGTTGACAGACATGTCTGAGGAAATGTGGCTTTCTTCTGTAACGGGAAAGATCACAAGGGGACTGAACACATGTTGAGGGCCATTGGGTTCCTTGAAACGTGAGTTTCTGGTTCCTCCAGTCTATGGAGGGGTCACAGTACCTCAGCCAGGGGTTCCTAATATGAGTTGGAAATGAGGTGCAGCTATAGCATCAAACGTCATGTATTCATGATGAAATGAGCACACACCATTTTTGTCATCTTGGTGTGTAATGCAAGGACCCCTTCCCATGTATGGGAACCGGCGTACAAATCCAGTAGAATAAAAAGATTTCAGGACTGGCTTGGCATAGTGGGACATATTGTCTGGGGGAATCCCAAGGAATAATGTGCAGCCAAGGATTCCCTATTGGGGGCGAGTTACAGTGTTTCCTGAAGTCTGATATGCTCCTCGTTCACAGCCTCATACAGCATGTCCTGCATCCCCGCAATAAAAGCAAATATGAAGACATTGTCATCTTTCTCTTCCTTTAGGTGCGCTGACCTTAGGTACTCCCTAATTGCATGGGTTCTGGTTCACCTGAAGATGATGGGTCCTTTTCCCACTGAGAGAAAATGTTTGTCGGAATTCTGACCTTTGTCATTCACCCCTCCTTTTGCTAGCTCTTTGGTTCATGCGTATTACCAAGGCAATGAAGTCTGATAAGGACTGGTGCAGTTCAACCACTTGACTAAGGGACCCCTTTGTGTCTTCCTTGAGTCTTCAACAAAAGATTGTAATTTGTGCATCTTCAGGCCAAGCTGTTTGGGTGACTAAGCCTTGTCTTAGTTCAAGCCACTTGTCACATACAGCTTGGACAGTATACTGTCTATCAAGCATATTGTTTGTTTGTTTGTTTGTTTATTGTGAAAGGCTTCTAAAACCCCTTCGTTCTCGTTCAATAGAGGGCTGTTGTCATCAACATAAGGGGTAGCCCATGCTAATGTGGACTTCTCTAAATTAAACAGCATGAAGGATACTTTGGCATGATCGGAAGTGTAGAGTTGGGGCCTGTTAAGATAATGTACCCCGACATCCATACTTAGGAGGCATGGTAGGAGAAGGGACCCCAAGATTGAAACCAGGTACCTGTAAGGTAGCTGGAGTAAGGATAGTTTTGGTGTCGACATGATAAGGCGTCCCTGTGCTGGTGCAGGATCCAGCCCTAGCTCCCAATGAATTTCCCAGAAGGACAGTTTTGTTTTGGCCAACTATTCAACTGATAACGGTAGGATATGACATATCATATGATATTTTATTTGTATCGCGCTCACCCACAAGTGTTTCAGAGCGTGAGGAGGCAAGGGAGGGGAACAAGGGGGGAACAAAACAACGATTTTACTAGGCCCAGTGACATTGAGAATGTGCAAGTGCAGGGGAGAGGGAAGGGAGAAAGTGCAGGGGGGAAGGGAAAAGTGGAAAGTGCTGAGGAAGAATAAAAATACATCATAAGTGGTAGTGCAGCCAGCAAGTGGCAAGTGCTAGGTTTAAGGCACAGATAGGGGGAGTATGATTAGTGCAGAAAAAAGGGGTGACTTTAGGGTTACAGATACAGACCCAAGTGCAAAGGTTGCCAGGAGGCAGTGAGGGTAAGTGGCAAGGCGAGCAAGTAAATGGGCCCGAGATCAGAGGGTAACTAGGTGCACGATGCCAAAGCAGAACAGATCAGCAGAGGAGAGGGGGAGAGAAGGCAGGAGCAAAGAGGAAGGTCTTGAGGTGCTTCCGGAACCGGAGACGGTTCTCCTCAAGTTTCAGATAGGCAGGGAGGTTGTTCCAGAGGGAGACAGAGATCTACCCCCAGCTCATTTCTTAGAGAAATGACTGACCCTGAGGGAGTTGGAGGTGGAGGAGCAAAGGGCTCGAAAAGGAAGGTATTTACGGAGGGTGAACTGAAGGTATTTTGGACCCAGGCTCCAGAAAGCCTTGTGGACAATGCAAATGGTCTTGAACTTAATCCTTGCAGCCACTTGGAGCCAATGAAGAGATTTCAGAGCTGGAGAGATATGATCCCAGATCTTGCGGCCAAGGACAAGTCTTGCAGTCCTGTTCTATATGAGATGCAAAGGGCGAAGAGTAGAAGCAGTTAGATTAAGAAAGATGATGTCAACCTAGAGAGAACCAGGGCTCGAGAGACAGTGAGCTTCTTGGGGAAAGAGAGGAAAGGCAGAATGCCTCTGAGGAGGTGCAGTTGGAAGTTCGACCTTTTTGAGACATCAGAAATGTGGCCAGAAAAGGAAAGCATGGAATCAAAGATGACGCTGAGGTTCTTAGCCACACAGGTGGAGGTAGGCGGAGGGCCAGAGAGGCTGGCCAGAGAGTGATGGGAAAGGAGGGTGAAGGTGTGCTGATGAGGAGAATCTCTGTCTTGCTGGCATTAAGACAGAGCTCGTTGGCGGCACAAAAATCCTGAATAGCAGACAGACAATCCGAGATGAGAGAAGGAGAAGAGGTGGCCGAGGGAAGCCTGAGAATGAGTTGCGTGTCATTTGCATAGCACTGAAAGTTGGAGCAGAGAGAGGCAATGTGATGGGGAGAGTTGCCAGGTATTGGTTGAAAAGCCAGGGGGAGAGATTAGACGCCTGGGGAACACCACAGGTAGAGGGATAGAGGAAAGGAAGGACCCAAGTTGGACCTGGGAGAGTCGATCAGAGAGAAAAGAAGTCAGCCAGAGCCTGATCAGTGATACCCAGGTTGTCACGGAGATGCTTGAGCAGGATGGTATGGTTGACCTTGTCGAAGACAGAAGAGAGTTCTAGTAGGATAAGGACAGAAGGGATGTTTGTTTGTTTATTTATTTGTAATATGCTCCAAACCCAAGGGTACCTGGGCACAGTTAAGGATATACAGTTGGCAGAAAGGGAATTCCAGAGGTGAGCAGCCATAACTGGGAAGCTGCTACAACCCGCTCTTTTTAGCTTATATCTGGGGACTCTTAGGCAATCTGCATTGGTCCCCCTGGTATGTCGGATAGGGATGTTTCTGGTGAATATTTCTGTGAGGTATTGAGGGGCGGAATTTTTGAGGCATTTGCATGTCAGGGAGGCTGTTTTAAGTTGTATTCTCTCTTTGATGGATAGCCAGTTGTTGTCACGTCTGGTTGCAGAGATATGTTGCCTCTTGGGAATGCTCAAGGCAGTTCTGAGTGCATTATTCTGCAGGATTTGGAGTTTGTTAATGGTATGTTTACTGGCACCTAGGAACAGTGCATTACAGTAATCCATTTTTGACAGTATTAGTGCTCTAGCCAGGGTGATACAGCTTTTGGTTGAAATAAAAGTTTTACAGGCATGAATGAGCTTGTAAGTATATGCAAGATGATGAGGTTGCACTCACTTGCTCGTGCATATTTAGGGCGGAATCTAGGTAGAAACCTAGAGTTTTTGCTTCTTTGGCCATCTTAATGTCATTCCCATCAATATTGAAGCAATGGTATTGAATGCTCAATGTGTTCTTGTTGGTAGGAGTGGCCAGGAGAAGCAGCTCAGTCTTTTCATCATTCAGGCATAGGCCATGAGTAACCATCCATGCTTGAATTATGAGGTAGATTCTGTTTATTAGGACTATGGGCCTCATTACGACCTTGGCGGAGGACCATGGCGCTATTAGCACCATGGTCCATGCCGCTAAGTTCCCAACTCCGCCATGGTGGATGGAGGACTTACCGCCCCATTCCGACCTTGGCGAGGCGGTAAGTCCCCAATCCCCATTTACCCTTCCCCATTCCCATTTTTGCCCCATAGGGCATAATGGGAGTGGGGAAGGCGTTAATTACGCCACCGTAAATTACGGTGGCGTAATTAACATCAAGGTCCCTTAGCGCCATGGATTTTAACACCTGCTAAAAGCAGGTGTTAAAACCTCCATGGCGCTAATGGACCTCGGAATCAGGCGGTAAGGGTCGGCGCTGTTTACGCTGCCGTAAACCCCTTACCGCCTGGGTCGTAATGAGGCCCTATGTCTGTGTCATAGTCGCCCGTCAATGGTATAAGGATCTGGGTGTCATCTGCATAGTTGGTATATGTGACACCCAGATAGTCCAAATCATTGAACAACACATTTGGTAAACGCATTGTACATGGTAGTCGACACACAAGATCCTTGGGGGACTCCGCAGGAGATGGGGATTGGATCCGCCAAGGCTGAGAAAACCCTCATGGATCCATCACTTAAAAAGCATTGGATCCAGGCTGTTGCTCCTGAAGAAAAGTGAGCCGCTGTTGAGAGATGTTTGCACAGGACCTTGTGATCCACCAAATCAAATGCGGCTGACAAATCCAACAGGAGCAAGAGCGCAGATTTCCCATCCAATCTGGATCTTCAGGTCAATCAAGGCTGTTTCTGTGCCATGTTGGGGCCTGAAGACAGATTGGCGAGTAGTTTATTTATCTCCAGATATGTTTGAATCTGGTTGTAGGAAGCTTTGTCGAGGATCTTTAGTAAGAATGGGACTGTAGTAATGGGTCTGAAGTTAGTAGGGATATTGGGGTCAAATGAAGGTTTTTTGAGGAGTGGGAGTACCCAAGAGTTCTTAAGATTGGTTGGGACAGTGCATATGCGAAATTGAGGCGTTTATTAGCGAGGCGTTGAAAGGGGCTAGTTCATTGGCCGCTTCTTTTATGAAGGGAGCAGGGCATGCATCGCCTGGGCAATTGGAGGGTTTCAGAGAGGTTATGATATTTTGCACTTCTAGGGTGGACACTGGGGTGAATTTGAAGTGCTGGAAGGGTTTGGGTAGGGGGCTATGTTTAGGTGTGTTATCCTGGGGAGGTAGGCTAAGTCTTTTGGCAGTTATTTTCTTTTGGAGCAGCATGATTTTGTTAGATAAGGCATCTTGAATTTTTTTTGGTGCACCAGTTTTTATCTTTAATGCAGTTGTCCGTAATGGGTGTGGGAGTTTCGAGTTCTCTTAGTATGGTGAAGAGTTCTCTGGTACTGAAGATGGCTTTGTCAATCCTATCGTTGTATGTATCACGTTTTGATGACAGAATTTCTTCTTTATAGGTGGCAGAGATTTTCAGGAGGATGTTTTTGTTGATTATGGAGGGGTCATTTTTCCAGGTAGTCTCGCATTTCCTTTTTTCTTTTGTTAGGGCTTTGAGTTTCGGGGTGAAGCAGGTATTCAGATGTGTTTTGGGTTCGCTTTTGCACATTTTTAGGGGAACGATGCAATCACAGGCTGTGAAATGGTTTTATTGTAGAGATTGTACTAGTTCTGTTGGGTTAGGTGAGATGGAAAAGGGTTGGAGTAGGGGTTGGATGAGGGGCCAGAGTTTGTCCATGGTGATATTCTTTTTGTTCCTAGTTAGAATGTGGGGAGCAGAGAGATTTTCTCTGTTAGGATGTATGCAGTCTTGTAAATTGAATGACAGTAGGAAATGGTCCGTCCACAGTAGAGGTTCGATAGATGTTATATTGGTTGCACAATTGAGGTCGGCTACCCTGTCTAGGATTCTACCTTTTACGTGGGTGGGGCTGAGGGATTGCTGAGTGGAGTGAGGCCTAGTTCAGTCAATGAATTGGCCAGGGATAGTGCAGAATGGTCTGTGGGCTCATTCTAGCCTAAGTTAAAGTTGCCCAATAGGAGGATTTGCGAGGATGTCTTCACATTGGTGGAGAGAAGTGTACTGATTTCTTCTTCAAAGGAGCCAGGAGCTTGATAGATAAGATGCATTGTTATATAGTTCGAGAATTGGAAAGGGGAAGTTTTACTGACAATAGTTTGCAAGATTTGGTGGGGGAAGTGAGTGGGGCAGTTCTAAGTCCCAGTGTAGTTTTGGCTATGAAGGCGATGCTGCCAACTCTAGATGATTCTCTGTCGGATCTGAGTATTGTGTAGTTTTCTGTCGTGGCAATGAGGAGCGAGGGCCTGCTGCAGCATGTAGCCAGGTCTCTGTGATAGCTAGGAAGTCTCGTTTTTTTTCTATGATCATGTCAGCAATATCTACTGCATGGGCAACAAGTGATCTAGCATTGATCAATGCACCATTGATAGCCGTAGGTATGACGCTGTGGGATGGGAGATCAAGTATGGTCTGTATAGATCTAGGGTTCTTGGAAGTCTTGAGGTTTTTGGCAGTGTTTTTATCTGGCATTTTGGGAGGCTATTTATGGGTGAGAGGTCTGGAGGTGTTTTGTAAGACTTGCCTAGTCTAACGCCAAGTCTGGCGTTTCTTTGTGATATGGGTCGAGGGTGATGCAGGGCAGGTAAAACGGTTGAGGTCTTGAAGGAATAGGGGCTGGCCTCAAGGCTGCTAGGCGTAATCGTGTCAACCGAGCTTTCCGAAGGGGGATGGTAGTTGTAGAGGGAAGTTTTATCATGCGGTTGCGAGGCTGTTCTGGTAGGTATTATGTAGGACAGTGGCTTCAGGGGTGGTAGGAAGGGCATGGGCTTGATGCTGAGTGGTAGAGACAGGGGCAGGAACTAGGTGGGCTTGATACAGAGGTCGATAGGGGTTGGTTGGCCATGGTGGTGCGACTTCTGGGCAAGGTGGTGTAGGTGGTAGTGCTAACAATGCAAGCTTTGGGATAGATGGAAGAGTCACGTCTAATCGTGGTAAGAGTGAAGAGGCTGAGCAATGGTAGGGCCCAATGCTGGCTAGTGGAGGTAAGCATAGTTAAATGCTCCCAATGTGGTCAGGTCTGGGGTTCATGCACTAGCTGCCTATGTTAGAGTGAAGGTTGTAGAGCAGGTCTGCATGGATGTTCAGGAAAGCAGTTTCCAAGTTCTGGCAGCTCTAAATCCCGACTGATGGTCATGGAGACAACTAACAGAATCGATGTGGAGGTTAAGCTGTGAGATGGAAAGCTTTTCCAGGAGTTTTCCCAGGAAAGGAGTGATGGAGATCGGGCAATAGTTAGCTGGGCAAGAAGGGTCAGCTGTGGGTTTCTTGAGAAGAGGGTGAACAAGAGAGTGCTTCAGAGGGGAGGGTAAGGCTCCTGAGGTGAAGAAGAGGTTGCAGAAATCCGCAGGGCATTAGCAAGGGTGTGAATATGGTCCTTGATGGTTTTGGAAGAACAGAGAAAAACCTGTTTTGATGAGACTTTCACAGATCGGACTTGTCTAGAGGACAGACATGGACTGGAAAAGGAATGCATTTTCTTGTCGAGACGTGGCTTCCTAAGCTTGCAATTTATGAACTACTGAAGCTAATTCTTTTAGTGCAGCATCCGTGGATCGGGAGAGAAATAATTTTCTTGCAATCTGTCAGGTGGGCTTGGTAGACAGAAGAGACCTCTCTCAGGAACCTCGAGTCACTGTAACCCCCCAAACCGTAAAGAGAGACCAAGCTGGTTTGTACAATAACGCAGCTAGGTAGATCTCCCTGGGCAGGAGTGCTACTCAACACGCCCCCTCTGGAACTTGTGAAGACGAGACAGGAGCTGGAGAGGGAGACAATTGATAGGGGTCTTGAGAATCTAATTTACAAATACATAGGAAGAAATTAAAATAACATAACCGTAGAATGGTCTTACCAGTGTTAAGATACTCCTGGCTCAACAGGAATCCTCTGTAGAGTCTGGGGAATGATTTTGAAAGTGGAGGAACAAGTAAAGAATTACCTGAAATATGGAAGTTCTAAATACCTAGAAATGAGATTCCAGGATGGATGGGATCCAACTGCATGAAAAAGTCATTGCAAGAACACTTGTCACTGATAAGCCGAGGTCCTTACATACCCATCTTCAGCTGTGAAAGGATTAAGAGACTGTATGGTGTAAGAGGAAAGAACCCTCTCATGGTGTGACACTCCGTTTCATTGTTGACTGAAGCATCCGGCCTGGAAGGGATCTGTCCTCTGAGCACTTCCACATCGGGGGGCTCCTGAGCCTCCATGGTCTCCATTAAGTATTTATTTAGTGCTCCAGATAGCAAAAGGACGAGGTTCTGGGGGCTCCTTGTGTCGCATTCCTAACACATGAACACATTTATATTGTATTTGTTCTTACCTACAGGCAGGTCCAGTCCAGAATTTGATCCTTCAGGTCCCATGATGGCCGGCTCCACACAAAATGAACAGGAACCAGGTAACAGAGAGTGCTTCTTGGCTCCTGCACATACAAACTGGCACCAGGGCACACCCTGGAGTATGCCCCAGCAGCTCTGAATATGTGGTGGGGGCAGGAGCACCCCCTGGCACATTTAGAGCTGCAGTACCCCAGCCTGCATCCCCAATAGGCCGTGCAAGGCTGGGGAACCAAAGACCCCCGCCCTTGCATAGCCCATTGGAAATGCACACATGGGGACGAACTGTGAAAGGGAAATCATGTTTCCCCTAGACAATTTTAGCCAGCCCAGGAGCAGGGTCATCCAAAATGTGTGGTTAGATGCCCAGTCAACCATTTTGGATGAGCTGTCCCAGCTATAACGTCTCCTTGGCCCAGGTTAGAATGTCATTCTTCGTTCCCAAGTTCGGCCTTCATGCTAGTAACATTCCAGCTGATGATAAAGAGGAGAAGTCAGGCTTAGAGTTTGGGCAAAGCTGATGCACAACTTTGTTTGGTGGGACCAAGGGAACAGTGAAAAAAGAAGACAATGGTCAATCAATAGAATCTAATTTAGAAGATGGCAACGAGTCATGGTTTGCTTGCATAGATTAATCCGGCACCCGTGGTTTTCATGTAGCTTAAGTGGTGGGGACGTTATCTCATCCCGGGTTCCCATCAGCTTTGTAAGTGAGCATAATTAGATCCAGAAAGTGGAGGCCAGGACTGGACTTCCTCAGGCAGAGGAACATTTTTTCACAATGTCAAGGAAGAACAAAGGAAGACAACTTTGCTCCATGTGGTTAAGGCTCTCTACCAGGCACCCACTGGCCAGCCTAATACCCAAACTGCCAGAGCTAGCTGTTCCCTTCCCCTGCAGTCTGATATTATCGACAATGTTATTGCAAATTATTAATTTACAGTCCCTCTTCTCCCTGAACTGGTGCATTTCTTTGTTGGTTAATGTTCCTTGGATTCCAAGAGAATCATGGTTGGCCTTACAGATCTATTCAAAGTCCGAGGGACTAAAGGTGTGAAATTGTCAAGAAACAAAATAGACATAGCCCTGCAATCAGATGGATAGGAATGAACACCAGAATTAGAACTGGACTGGTTCACTGTCTTGATTGAAATGAGATCCTGCCCTTGAATTTGAGAACATTCAACAGCTTCTCTTGTTGAATGGGCGACTGTGTTGGAATAGTTAATAGAGGGCCTGGAGCCTTGGGCCCTCCTCCCCTTGCCTGTGGTACGAATGGCCACAATGGTGCTCCCCCAATTGAAGCAGTCTACTTTTAAGTTCGGTCAGCTCTTTCCTTAGGCTTTTAACATTTCCCTTTGCAAGGTCCAAGGATTGCTCTAGCAGATTGCTAATGGATCCCATTAAAGTTTGCTGCTGTGCGCTCAGATTCCAGCCCTTCCACAAAGGTTCTGTCGGGCTTAAGATTGCCTATTGATTTACATAAGATGCACCACAGGATCCAGGAGTAACTGAGGTAGCTGAAGTAGCTGCATGTGGAACAGTGGAAAGATGCAAAGGTAAACCAATATGGGACCAGCAGGAACAGACTGCTGAGTTTGGACAAAGCTGGCCCAGTATCAGAGAACATTTCTAGGACAGAGACCCTTTGTATATGAGGTGTTGAGATAGAAGTGAGGACAGAATATCTATTGGATGTGGAAATCACAAACTCACTGTCCAAAGACCTGCTGACATCAGAAGAATCTAATAGATCCCCAAATGGCAGTAATGAGATAGGAGACTGCTTCTGACCAGAGCTCTGTCTGGGCACAGCTGCCAAAGCAAAATGCCCTTGGACAGATCGCCAGACCATAGAAGGCAGGAGGATACAATGCTGGATTGGTCTGATGCTGTGAATAGGTTTTGCCGTTCTACTGGGGTTCTCTTGGTAGTTCAACAAATATATCAATACTGTACCCTCTCAAAGTCTCTGCATTGCTATAACTGTGGGCATAACTAACATCACTTCAATAGGCCATTTGGGCCTGCTCCTTTTATGTCTAATATCTGTCACAGGGAGACTAGGGGATTGGGCCTTTTCATCAATTCCCTCCTCCACAGCCAAGGCATCATTGCTCTATCACAGGTAGCTTGCATTTCCCGAGCCCGTGCAGAGGGGGTTTGAACCTTGCCTGAATCCCCCTTTGTTATTTGAACAATGTGAAGTAAAGGCAAGCAAGGAATACATGGATCAGGTATGGGATCTTGTGATCATTTAACCAGCAACCAGTAACTCAAAGGTGCGGCCACATGTAGCATTATCGTTGTGGCAATACATTTCCTCAGTGGAGTCTTGTGGGACTCCAAATGAGAAATATCCAAAGGGTCTGCATGACTCATGTGGGCCCTTCCTGTTATTGCATTCAGTAATGGTAAACAAGTTTTGCCAAAGTTTGGCTATGTACCGTCAAACTATTACTGAGGCCTGTAGTCTCTGCTGAACCAGAACCTCACCTACAAAACCCTCTCAATAGATTGGAACAAGCTGAGGTGGCTCTCTCATAGGGAGCCCATGCACATTGGAACAGTAGCTCCCAATACAGCTGCACTACCATGCCCACGATTTCAGCTGGTTCCATGACAATGTGACCCTCCATGCTATTCGTAGTATATTGGGCAAGCACAGGACACGAATGGCCATGTCTTAGTTAAGAGGCAAACATATGAATGTTGTCTGTCCTCACCAGTAGCACACAGACATCTCTTTATTATGCGCCCTACCACTATTTTTTGGTTTTGGAAACAATGTTGCATCTTTTTCTAAATGTACTGAAAAGCATTCATGTCATTGCCTTCAACTTACTTGGGCATCGGTTAAGTCCTGGGCATAGACCATTGCCAAATGAGAGGTATGAGAGTGCTTCAGATTTTTGCAGGCCAATATACTGTTAAAGTAGTAGTGGTGCACTCCGCCTTCTAGCAGTGATTCACTCATTGGAACTGACAGACCCAGGTGTCAATGAAAGGGAAATGCAAAGATGTACACGAGCCATGAGGGAAATGTAAACAGTAGAATGTAACATGCAAGGCACAGCAGGAGGAAAAATATACAAGGGCCAATAAAGGCAAAACTAAGAGCAAGAACTGATCAAAAGGGTGCATATGCATGGTTGATAGCTGAGAAAGACTGTTTAAGATCTGAACAATGAATCAATGTGAGAAGTTTTAAAGTATGGAGACTGAAGAAAACCATGTGAAAGAAGCGTAGGAAGAGTAAGGTAGACAAAGAGAATTAGCTTTAAAAGCGTGTTCACTGAAAGATATGTGACAGTAGCATCTAAAGAATAGCTCACGTGCAGCTATGCCGGTCAAAATCAGGTCCTACACAGTTTCCATTGCAATCAAATCGCGCTTCTAGCATCATTATCCTATCAGAATTTGTCAGACTCAACGTTAACAGAAACTGCTAATGGCAATGTTCTAGTTTGAAAGTGACGAAACATTTTCCCTGGCATATGCGTGAAACACAATGGTCCATCAAGATGCATGACAATATAAAAAATAAGTGGACCTTTCTTCCCAAGGGAAGGGGATGGATACCTTTTTACTCTGAAAGACCCACGTGATTCGTCTTCTGACCTGCTTTGCCCTTTCGCCAATGTCCAATATGCAGCATATCTAAAACTGATACATCAACACTTTTCACTACCATGTTCAATTATCTTTTAAATGTAAACAACTCGGACACAAGAAGAGAGAAGCCCATTTAGTAGTGGTCACCAGACTCTCTTTACCCGATGCAATATATGAGCTTCTCTGTGATCTTCGTCTCATATCTTGTCTAAGTTGGGTGGGTGTGCTTTGTAAACTCTGTGATGTTTAACGATGATGAAACATAGGTTTATTCAGCATTTTTACTATAAAAGCATTAGAACATTTGATAAGAAAAATACACTGTGATGTTTAATAAATATGCACCTATTTGATTCGACGATGGTGTTATGATTGGAGACACACAGAATCCATTAGGCCTTTTTGGAGATTGTATAAGAAGTGGCCAGTGGGAGGAAGGAGAAAGAGAGTTCAGATCATTAGTTCAAAACTTCACAGGAAGTGGTAAAGCACTTCTGAGTTACAGTCATTGTGGACGTTTCTTGTGCTAAATGGTGCATGGCAACATTTCTGGTGAGTTATTTTCTTGGGGTGCTTTAGTCCCTGGTCTATCCAAGTGAAGTTAGTGGTTATTTCTTGTTCCTGCTCCCCATCACTCTCCCCTATGTTCCTTTGCGCTGGCTCCCTTGCTCCTTCCTTGCACAGTGAGTACTTTATGCTTGTGGGTTGATCTCTGCCACAAGTCTGCCTGCCGGAGCCGCTGTGCCCGACAGGTCTGATCCTGCTAACGGTACCGGTGCTCCCGTGTCCCCACTCCCATAGGACTCTATGGAAATGGGGATTAACAAATGTATTGGCGCCTGACTTCCTGGCCCCAGACTTGTAATAGCCCGGTGGCACCGGGAAGTCAGGCGCCAGTAAATTATTATGGGTCCGGCGGCAACCCGCCGGTAGCACTGGCAGGGTTCCCGTCGGACCCATAATGAGGCCAAATGTGTAGCAGCATGATTCCCAACTAGATCCCTATAAAAAGAAAATAATGAAGGAATTGAGGGGTTGCAGGAGTTGCAGCGTGGTCCTTTTTGGAACAGAAATATGTATCATTAATAATACTTAGCAGGAAGGCGGTACAGGGCCCAGAATTACAAATACACAAAAATTGGAAAGAATTGAAGAGAAATATGTTCAATGACAGAGCCAATGGTCTCTCACAAGTGGGAACAGAAGGTGCAGAACATGTGAAATTAATTACAAACAGTGATCAGCTGTTTGCATTGGCCCCTGCCCCACCCCAGAGGAAGAGGGACAGCATCAGAGACCATCAAAAGGAAAAATAATAGCGACTACCTCTCAGGATCTGAGAATTATATGAGTCTGACCTAGCCAAGGTCAGACGTTTAATAAACCCATGGAAAACTCATCCTGGTAACTTGCCTCTAGCTGAAAAAATTAAAGTGTTCCTTTAATATTTCATGCATTTGAAACGAAAGGGAACCACCAGATTCTTTTCAAAATGCCTGGTAAGGCTGACATCACAAAACCGACAGCAGGGCTGCCCATTTTTCTTGCCAATGTGTAAGGAAGCAAGGCTATTTGGTTCATTGTTTGATGCAGAAAACCCCAAAAGCATTTTACAAGGCCTTAGCCACCTCCTTAACTTTTTCCCAGATATGAACTACTGTGACTTCTGACTTGAAGCCCACCATGTGCAGCATTACATTATGCTAAACTGCATACACCTGCTAGCCCCTTGCATTACTCTGTGAACCCTCTTGTCTAGAAGACTAAGGGAATACCAACCAGTGTACTGTGATGGCCAGGTAGGCCACTGGTCCACTGTAAGCATAACCTCATTAAGGCTCTCCCACCAGCTGCCCTTAGTGATTCCTGGCTCCTGCTTCTGCTCCTTTCAGGTGTCACTCGATGGCACGTGGCTTGTCCAATCACTTCAAAGTGGCACACACTGACTATCGTGTCACCATCCTCTCTGAATACATGGTGCTCTCTACCACCAAAACCAGATGAACTTGGCTCTCCCACAAGCTACTATTAGGAATTCCAAGTTACTTCTGTTCCACCTCCCAGGTATCATCTGGTGGGATGTGTCTTTCACCCACTTAAAGAGACAGACACTGACTAATGTATCACCTGTAGGGAATCCCTCAGGGCTGCTGGTGGGAGATTGTCAAACTGTGGATTTTGCCTGCACCAAGTGTTTGATGTCTTGGTCAGTATCCTCTTGGAGGAGTCCAGTTTCTTGGCCTTTACTCCTGTGTTACCTGGCAATGCAGGGAGCCAAACTCTAGCCATCCCTGTGGCAGAGTGACCCAGAGATTCAACTAGAAGGCAGGCATGGATCTGTGGCAGCAGAGGCCACAGACGCAGCCGCAGGAAAACCAGAGGCAGAGGGGGCAATATCGGTAGAGGAGTCAATACTGAAGGCGAGGCAAGAAAGAAATGTATTGGCCAAGTTTAAGGGGAGAGAGAAGAGCAACCAGGGGGATACTCGGGGAAAGAAATGTGGAACAAACTGAAGAGGGAGGGAAGTAGAAAAAGTCATGTTCATGTGATTTTTGTGGGAGGATGCAGCAGAGATTTAAGGCATCAGGTGATATACCAGTCACTAGTAAGGACATGTCAGCAGCACCAGACTGAGCCAGCAGGTGGTGTAGATATGCTCTCATTGTTTTTTTCACATCTGCAGCAGCACGCAAGATGCCCTCAGGGAATCAAGAGCTATGCACATGTATCGCTCACAGTCAACCAAGCTTTACTCCACTTCAAATCACTGACTGTGTCAACACGCACTAGATGGAACGTGCTTGCTTGTCCATTTCAAATCACTGAATGTGTCAAAGAGCACTGGATAAGCAAAACCTACCTCAAATACAAATATCTGAGTGCCATCTCACTTTCTACCTCTTCCCACCTCCCCTCTTCCTACTCAACCACTCGAACTGCACTCCTGCCTCACTGAAATCTGCATAGACTAAAAACAAGCTCCAACCATGCCCCATTAAGCCACGTGGTCGAAGTTCAGATGAATACTTTAAAAAGTTCCTGTGGCGTTCTACCTGGTCGAATAACCCGAAATGTGTGTGATTCAAGGTTTTAGCTGTAACGTTTGTCCAGGTCTACAAATCACCACCAAATCTTAATTTTCTACCCAAATTATCTTTTAACTATTTTGCCTCGCGCGTCCTGGGTAACAGAAACATTGGTCACTATGGCAACTTCGTGCAATATTGCCATTTTGTTAGCCCCTTCCTGCAGAAAAGATTGGCATGGTCCTCTATAGCACTGCTGGCCTTTCTGTAAAATATCAATTGAGTGGCAATGCATGAGGAATTCAAGTAAAGAAGGCCAATTACCAACATTCAGAAACAACAGATAGAAGTGGGACGTTTGTTGAGTGACTCTTCTTTGTGCCGTTTGGTTTATCTGGAAATTACCTTACCAACAATGTGGTGGCTTTTCCACATAGCCCATTCACTACCATGAATGGGGAGCAGATGGGCAGATGGGGAGCAGGTGCAAGTGGATATTGGTCACCTGGCCTAAATCCCGCTCACCTGGTGCCTTCCTGGTTGCCGCTCTCTTTCCCCACTGAGCAAGCCCTGCCCACCTGGTGCCTTCCCGGTTGCCGCTCTTTTTCCCTACTTAAGGAGCCCTCCAGCCTCTTTCCCTTTGCAGATGGGGAGCAGGTGCAAGTGCATCTTGGTCACCTGGCCTAAGCCCTGCCCACCTTCTTAGCCCTGCCTCATCCTTCCTGCTCTTAACTCTTAGATCAAGGGCGTCTCTCGCCCAGGCGTCGGAAGCGAAGGCCAATCGAAGAAAAGGGCAATTTCTGTTTGGATATGTTCAGACCAGGAGGATATACGGCCCAAACCCCTGCTCAGACAGCAGGTAAGCATGCACCAACATGTGTTTATTCCCTCTGCCCCCACAGGCCATCCCCACCCCTCTGGTCCCTCTGTGATGTTCTCTTGTGCCCCCCCTTCTCGCACACCGGTGTTGCCTGTCTTGCTTGATTCTCCTACCCTGCCCCCCCCCCCCCTCCAGCCTACTTCTGCAGGAGTCGGTCCTGATACATTCTGGTTTCACCATCACCGTCTTGTGGCCAATGCTGGATTTTACTTTTATGGACTTCATTGATTCACAGTGCGTCACCCTTTCTCATGGTGGCCGTGAATCATGCTGTTCCCATCTTCATCTTGTATCCAGGCTTGCAAAATTATATGTTACTACTGACTTCTGCAATTGTATTCTCTCCCCCCTCTTGCTTCTCCACTCTTTTTGACTGCTTACTCTCTGTTCCCTCCTCCTCTCCCTTTCTCCCTTTTCCTATCTCCTCCATTCCTCCACTTACTTTCTTCTATGTACCTACTCTACCAGTATTGTACCTAGTATGATAGCAACCTCATCTGTCTTCTCCCCCTCCCCTTATTTGCCCCCCACCAGCACTATCGGAAATGTCATCATGCCTAGTACGATAGTCGCTTGTTGTGTTACTCCTCTCCCTTTCTGCACCCCTCTCCCTCACCTTTTGTTTTCTCCGGCTCTACCAGAAATGTTGTCAGGCCTAATACGGTAGTCGTCGGTCTGTTTCCTTTTCCTTCCCACTCTCCCCCTTCCTTCCTTATCTATGTCTTAGCTCTTGCACTATCTGAAATGTCGTCGGGCGAGTACGATAGTTAATTTCACATCCTTACTGTTCATGGCCTGTAAGAATGTCATTGTATGTTCCCTTGTTCCCTCCCTTGCCTTAAAGCGCTTTGAAACACATTGTCTATCGGCACTATATAAATAAACGATCATATCATATCATATCATGAATGCTTATTCTTCATGTGTCGCTCTGCGCACCAAACCTATATTTCTATTCTAACACTTTCTTGGGCCTAATATCTAAACCTTGTTCAAAGCGTTAAAATTAAGTTTGGTTGAAGCCAGACTGATGTGTAGTATTTCTTCCAATGGCAGTTTTCATGGTGCAACATATGCAATATGTACTGACACTGTTCAGGTGCACGATGCTCGACTCCTGTATGCACCCAACAGCACTAAAATGTAAATGTACTTTTGCACAGCAGATTGCAATTAAAAATAGCCTGCTGTAAAGGGTCCAACACACAGGAGAGGATGGAGTCAGGAAATGTAACAAACATGTTGCAATTTCAGCGCCAGCCCACCCTGAAGTTAAGCTGCACGCCTGCGCACAAAGACTATTGTTTGCCAACGAGGTGAGGGCCGGCTTAGCACAGTCAAGCTCACCTAGGCCGACACAGGCTCTTGAGTGTACAGAAGCAGCAATGCTGAGGGTGGAGGTACGTGTGACAAGGAGAGTAAGTATCAGGTCCCCACCGGTATCAATTACAAGAAAGTCTCTTGTCGGGTAAGGCCAAAAAAACAATATTTTTAAAGTAATTCCATGAGAAAATAAAAAGTGCACAGGAGCAAGACAAACAAACGTTTATTACATGCAACTGCAGCTGGGAACATTCCACAAATCTTTCGAAGTAATATTATAAAATGGCTGCATTTATAATTAGAAGTGTAATGACATTTCAAACATTGTTTCAGAATAAATTCATATTCGCTGATTGGACAGTCTTGGTTGCTTCATAGGTGATCCTATACAATGCCTATCCCTATTAGCATATCCTATCCCTCTTGACCATTCAAATGACTACCACATAGTAATGATCTCATGGTGGGATCATCTAGTTTCACGCGACGTTAATTGGATAGTTGACATGCTAAAATGTTTCATATACAATTTGACTTCTGATTGGTGTAGCCCCTTTGGTTATTCTGGGGTGGATCGCTTCAGTCATTGCTGACCAATAAAAGTGTGAGGTGTGAACAGTGTTGCAACAAAAAAGAATACTTTGTGTCGTTGCTCATGAGAGCTAAAAGGTTGGCACCAACTTACAGTTCTCACCTTTGTGACTGCTCAATTGGCGGTTAATGTTGCCACTTCTTGTTGTAAAAATGTGTCCCTTCTATTTCCTTTATCACGATGTCCCTACATGAATTCATGGAGCGTGCTTCTTGACCTCTTGCTCTGAGTATGCACAACTAAATGGAGTATTCAATGAAAGGGTGGGTGTGTGTGGTCTGTATATCTAAATGCATGTGTACGTTAATAAGTGCAGGAAACTCTCAGTGTTTTATTTCTGCATTTCATAATATATATTTCTTTATTTCTTCAATCTTATGTTGACCATCTCTGTGTATCCTTGATGAAAGGTGCTTATACTAACTAATGCCTGTGATTGACTCCTAAGTGAATATTTTCCTTCAGGGGGCGGTGTGTGTCTTCTGTCTGAGTGACTTTGTCTTGTGCACACCTCTGCACATTGCCTCGTTCCCACCAAACAGTGGTATTGCATTTGCTATTTTCTAAGAACATGGACAGGAACTCTGTTGGTTTAATGTTTCATTTATTCGATGTGTGTGATCTTGCTGCACCTTCCCATTCATAACCAATACCTGCGTGGCTTTTACAGCTTTCCCTCAAGGGGTCTGCTCATGGTTGCAACATCTGATTAAATCATACCTTCCATTCTATGCCTGTAAAAGAACTTGGCTTCATACTTCTGCCCAATCGCAGCGCAACCTTACACCCTGCATCAAGGTAACTGACCTTGTCTGTGTGTCTCTTTTCTATGAGCTAAAAACAAATGCATTTGGCTGTGTGGAATTAATCATGGATTTCTGAGGCCTAGTGCTTCAAACATCTTTCATACAACTGTCTTTATTCTGAAGCCTACTATGTGTTTCACACACCTAAGAGATGTTAAATATATGTACATAGTTTCTGATATTTACTACCTTTCAGTGTTTCTACTGCATGCTTGTATGACTACATGAAGCACTCCTTCTGTCTTTGATCTTGCTTGCTTGTGTATGCATGTCTGGTTAAAACTAATATTTGCCTATATGTTACTTGTCATTGCCATCATTCTACATGACCTAAAGACTAAATGTAAATGCGTGTGTATCTTGCTGGCTACTGCCTATCTCACAACAAATGGAGATGGCAGAAGTGTCCATGTGTTGTGCATGCTATCCGGGCCTCTGGCCCTTAATGTGGTTTCAAACTCATGTTTTATTGGTTTTCTCAGTTTGTATTTTCTCTCACGAGTGGGGCGTTGGACATTCATCTCAACATTCCCTCATGAACTAGTTATCTTTTCATTCCTGTTTGTGTGCCCAATAATATTAATCATTTGGGACCATATCTTTCTAATGTCTCTCAAATTTCCTCCCCCTTTTCGTAATCCCATGGACTGCATCCTAAGAAACTGCAACCTCCATCTCCAGTGGGATCTACATAGTGTTCAAGGCAGTTTTCAGTGCCTTCGGGTGGTGCCTAAAGGGTTCCTGGCAGGTCTGTTGGATGATCAATTGTCACCATTCTTGGTTTGGGTTTTATCTCTACCTCATCTGTTTAGGTATATTTATGTTTCCAAGGAGAAGTGGCATCTCCTACCTTACCTGCAAGTAACTTTATGCCATCTCCACGAGACACACAACAGACTATCACCACTTGGTATAGGCTTCAGATTAAAATTAAGAAGATCAGGATGGGTAGGATTACTCTGCATACATTTATTAGCCAGTTTGGCATCCAGGAAAATATTTGTGATAGCCAATCTTATTCCTTTTTTAATTCCTCTTTCCGCTTCTATGCCTATATTTAGATGATATAAAGCTTTTATTGCTACTGTTAGTGACCTATTACCTTGTTCGTTTAGAGGCCCATGTGTGCAACAGGTGCTTCCTATTTTCCTGCAGACACCTCCTTCCATTGCAGTGAAGAGTTCAAGTACAATACAATTCTGGAATGTCATGATGTGGAGTGCCTGCATTTCTTCATGCACAGCATTAAGACCATGCTCGGTGGCATTCGCTAGCTGGATCAGGTTCCAGCAGATAATTGGGAGCCACTTGGCATTTGTGGTTGCCTGTATTCCAGGGACTAAAAAGGATGCAAAGAATGTTTCTGTCTTTGTAAATAAGCAAGCAATATTGTGTTGGTACCTATTCCAGTGCTTTGTCCGCTTCCTTGCTGAAGTAGTTAGACCTTTTCCTTTGTGACAATGTCTGAGAATCATTCTGTTTCTGTATTGTTGGTGGCACAGTAGAGGACTAGGGTTTACCTTTTGGGATCGAAATGTGTTCTTCGGGTATTCAAATTACTGGGGCATGCAGGTTTAAAAGGGAAAACAACCCATTCTGCAACAACAGTAGACAGAAGTAGGCATTAGTCCCACACTGCCAAAACAAATCCATGATTGTGGCAGTGCCATTTTGCAGTGCTGTCATGGTGAGAGTCTTGTTGCAACCTTTATTCTGACCCACGGGCACGCTTTCTTTGCCTCTGAAACAAAATGAAGATTGAGTGAGTGCATGTGTTTTTACTGGTTGATCATATTGTTGCAAACTTGTTAATTTATTGATGTATGATGCCCAAACTTCTCTGCATTTTTCATCTACATTCTTGTGTGTGTACCCTACCAGTCACTCTGCTTTGAATACTGCTTACCTCTTCACCCATTGTTTGTTCCAGTATGTTGCACCTTCTATGTACGTCTAAGCCCTTCTGCACATTTGTTATAGTCTGTTCCTTTTTACCTTCATATTTGCTTTTATTTGTTTCTTTGAGCCTTATTTGCACTGTGTGTCCCTGAAACTGCCCTTGTAACTTGCAGAGTATCAAATGTGCCAAGCACTGTGCCTCTAATATCAGCAACTCTCGGGGTATGAACAGTCTGGG
Source organism: Ambystoma mexicanum (assembly GCF_040938575.1). Lineage (NCBI taxonomy): Eukaryota > Metazoa > Chordata > Amphibia > Caudata > Ambystomatidae > Ambystoma > Ambystoma mexicanum. Next base: position 97,401,644 of record NC_090928.1, read on the forward strand.
GATGCCAACCACATGTGTGATAAGCACCCACACATACCATGAGTTGTTTTACGGGGCCCTGCCTATTGCTTTCATAGTGTTGTACCAGATATTATTTCCTTCAGAATGATGTTCATTTATAACTAGCTGTCCCCGGCCATGCGTTGCTGTGGCTCAGTCTGGTTAAATGGAAAAGAAAGAAAAGAGAAAGCATACATTTGTAATATGTTTAATTTGACAATGCTTGTGGGTAGTTTTTAATGGCTCTGGTGGTTCTCCAAGTTGAGGCAGTTTAATTTTCCTGGCGGCGCAACACATTCCTTTTGTTTCTCCATTAAATTTCAGAGCCTTGCAATAAGGACACACTTCACTAAGGGTGCCAATGAGAACATGCCGGCTCAAACTATAATCATCAGCTGTGTTGTACCGGAATGCAAGGCGATTGTAATCGCGTAATTGCTGAGCACGGAGTCGTGTTTGATGCTGATCTGCTGTTTCTCGTTGATGTCTTTCAGCCACTCTCAGCCTGTCGCGTTCATTCTGTTGAGAACGATGCAGATCTGAAGCTGCAGAATGTGATCGCCATGCTTGTAACCGTGCATCCTAAAGTCTGGCTGTTTTGCAGTAAAATGTTCAGTATAGAGTGTGTTGCTTTTATGTCCAACAGATGGCGCTGTTTTTCAGAAAAAGCATGTTTTTACCTGTCACAGGTGTGACATCTATGTATAGTAGATATATAAAAACACGAGCCTGTTAGGCGGAAACCTGTGCAGTTTCCTCTGGGACCACTGCAAAAGATTTAGGACTACAGGTGTTTGGCGGTGAACCCACTTGGTAGCAGTCTGTACCACACAGATTCACTTGGTAGCTGTGGCTGAGCAGTCAGACTTCCCTCAAGAAGAGTTGAGCAGTATGTGGAGTATAGAAAATAGGGCAATTCTTCCCCGCAAGACAAGCAAACACGCAACGAGGCTTAGTGTAAAGATATTAAGGTATTTATTTATAACGGAACATCTATGAAAAACACTATAGCACTTTCACGGCAAACAAATCAAACACAATTACTCTATGAAACAATCAATCCCCCTAGCAATATTTCGACAAGTCTAGGTTCTACCGGCACCACTTATTTTCAGACAGAGGTGTATACCTCAACCTAGATGACACTCTAATATTGGTTAGGACGGGACGGCAGGTTATGAAATCAACACAGTTCAATACTTCACGGGCAAAATGTAAGGTAAGAAGGCAAGAACCACAATAGATCATAAAGTTCAGAGGCCAGGCCCACTCGGAGAGAGGCAAGGCGCGATGTCCCAAAAAGTCTCTAGTGGAGATGCATTCAAGTCTTTGTAGCAAATTGTTATCGGCAGATTGAACCAGTTCAGAACAATGAATGAGCAAAGCTTGGAGGTGACCCAACGCAACGGAGAGGATTAAGACACCTCACTCGAACCGATCGAAAGGGAAGCCAGGCGGACACGGTACCTTGTTGTGGAGGGCAGCTCCGGCGGGGGCAGTTGTTCCTGGTGGTGGATGCACGTCGGGTCTTTGCCAAGAGTAGAGAGGTTCTCGTCGTCGAAGAAAAGTGAAGTCCGGTGCACCACCAGGGAAGAGACCAGCCGTGGAGTGCTCCGTCACAAGGCACCACCTTTTGGTCGCGGTCCAGGGGTAGTGGCTATCCGGTTGCCGGGGTGCGTTGCACGGGCAATTCGACCACTGCGTCCTGAGGCGAATAAAAAGCAAAGGGGACTGGTTGTTCCCACCAGTCAGGGGAAGAGACTCTCCGGCAGGGAGATCTCCTCTGTCGTCGGGAAGTGGTGAGGCGGTTCCGCAGGGCTCCACCGGAGGTGTCGTCGTGCAGGTCGGCTCAGCGTTACCCTCGTCGGATTCTTAGGTCCTGTGGCGACTTCTGAAGATCCAGTCCCAAAAGCCCTGCTTTTATGCAGAAAACCCCCATTCATTCAGCCTAGCTGTCAATCAACACATGCTAAGTGGTGAGCGGAAAGGCTCACCACTTGGGCCAATCACTCCAGAGTGCGACCAGAGTTGGCAAGGCAACTCGGTCCAGGGTGCCTAAACCCCCCTCCCACACCCCTGTGGTAACCCAGACAGAATGGCACCACTTTGGAGGGTCTCTGTACAGAGCCCGCCAAAAGTGGAACAAAGGGCTCAACCTTTGGTTTAAGAGTCACAGAGACGAACACAGACGCCATTTTAAAAACCGAGTTCTGGCAGAAAATACCATCCGATAAACTTATTTACGATAAGTAGACCGGTGGTACGTTAGAGATTAACGAGAAAAAGTATCAATCTCCAACAATGGGACGAATCCCATAGGGTTAGGTTCGGGGTCGAACATAACAAGTAGTTTCCACTGCCACCAGCCAAAACTCGACGAGGGGGGACGGGACAGTGCCCCCTCGAGTAACAGATCCAGGAGTAATCGAATTACCCCTACTAGTACGTCCACAATAAGATGGTTTGTACTAGTTCTGTTAGTAAATTTAGGTCTAGTAAAGCCAATGGTGACTTTACATGCCCGGCGAGTCAGTAGTCAGTCCCTGGGTATGGAGTCTATGGTGGAGGTCCGCTAGGATGCCCCAGTGCTACGGCACATAGGGTGCGGTGTAACACACATAGAAAAACATATGAGACACTATGGAGTAAAAGACCCCATAGCCCATAGAACACATTGACATTCAAAGGAATTACACACATACATGTCCAAGAGTGGGAGAAAAAGAGTCTCACTCTTGGCAGGATGGAAAAAACAAACTCCCGAAATCCAGCAAAGCTGCTGGGGGCTCACTAGGTTAGGAAATTCAGTCTAAACAGAGAATTCTCCCTAACACTTGCCCCCCCCAGACTAAGGGACAGGAGGATTTAATCCACTCCTGGATGAATCTTATACCTCTAGTCGATGACATACATCCTAGAGAGACCATCAGCATTTTGGTGGTGACATCCTGACCTGTGCTCAATGGTGAAATCAAACCCTTGCAGGCAGATCGACCATCTCAATAGTTTTGGGTTTTCCCCTTTCATTTGCATTAACCATCTCAAGGGTTGGTGGTCAGTCTGAATGACAAAAGTAGAAACATACAAGTACGGCCTAAACTTCTTCAGAGCCCACACAATAGCAATGCACTCTCTTTCGATTGTTGCCCACCTTGTTTCAGGATCCTTCAGCTTGCGGCTGATGAAGCAAATGGGGTGCTCCCTACCTTTCCCATCCAGTTGACTGAGTACGGCACCTATTCCTACATTTGAAGCATCTGTCTGCACAATGAAGTGTTGGCGGTAATCAGGAGCTCTGAGTACTGGGGCTTGGCAAAGAGCCTTTTTCAGGTTTTCAAAAGCCTGATTGCACTCCTCGTTCCATCTAACCCTTTTAGGAAATTTGGGAGAGGAGATGACATTCAGTGGAGAAGCTATGGTCCCATAGTTCTCTATGAAATTCCTGTAATACCCAGTGAGGCCTAGGAAGGCTCTCACCTTGGTTTGAGTAGTCGGTGTTGTCCAATTTTGCACAGCTTCAATTTTACTGAGCAAAGGCCTTATTTCTCCACCGCCTACCTCATGCCCAAGATAGACTACCTTACTCTGTCCAGTTTGGCATTTGCTCGCCTTTATGGTCAGATTGGCTCGTCCAAGAGCCTGCAAAACATCTCTCAGGTGGGTTACATGTTCTTCCCAGGAATTGCTGAACACTGCGATGTCATCCAAGTATGCCATGCCGAAGTCCTCCATCCCATTCAGAACCTGGTTTACCATCCGTTGAAACGTAGCAGGTGCATTCTTAAATCCAAAAGGCATTACCTTAAACTGGTATAAGCCAACGGGGGTAGAAAATGCAGTTTTCTCCTTGGCATGGTCTGTCAGGGCTATTTGTCAATAGCCTGACGTCAAGTCAAATGTGCTGAGGAACTTGGCAGCGCCAAGTTTATCCACCAACTCATCTGTTCTTGGCAAAGGGTGGGCATCAGTCTTGGTGACTGCATTAAGAGCTCTATAATCCACGCAGAATCTAAGTTCTTTAGATCCGGCCTTTGGTACTAACACAACTGAGCTAGACCATGGACTAGTAGAGGGCTCTATTACCCCGAGATCAAGCATCTTGCTGACCTCACCTTTGATGTGGGTTCGTACGTTTTCTGACATGCGGTATCCTCTGCTTTTGACTGGCAGACAGTCACCAGTGAGTATGTCGTGCTTGCCCCAAGGGGTCAAGCCTGGTGAAAGCGAGAACAGAGAGGCAAACTGATTCAACATAGATTTGCACTCTTCTTGTTGCTTGGGTGTCAGATTGGAGGAGAGATTTACTCCTTCAATTTTTTCATCTAAAGGTAAGCCTTTGAGGAGATCCGGAAGAGCTTCACTCTCTTCTTCTTCCTCGGATGACGCTAGAAGCAACGCTCCTACATCAGGTCGCGAGACATAGGCTTTGAGTCGGTCGGTGTGAAAGACTGTCGGAGCCTCATTGGGATTGCCCAAGTCCACCAGATAGTTAACCTCTCCGAGCTTATCCACGACTCGGTAGGGTCCCCTCCACTTATCTTGCAAGGCCCTCTGCCTTGTTGGGATCATAACGAGAACGAGCTGGTCTTGAGCGAACTCAACCATGTTAGCTTTTTGATCGTGCCAGTGCTTGACCAATGCTTGACAAGCTTTCAAGTTATTGCTTGCCTCCGTCATCATGTGTGACATTCTCCTCTTGAGACCGATCACGGAGTCAGTCACTCTGACTGGCTTGGGGGAAGGAGCACTCTCCAACCCCTCCTTAATCAGGGCCAATGGACCTCTGACGGGATGACCATAGAGTAGTTCGAAGGGCGAGTAACCTACGCCCTCCTGAGGGACTTCTCTATAAGCAAAGAGAAGGCATGGCAGTAGAAGGTCCCACTTACGCTTAAGGGGTTCCTCTAAAGCACCTATCATGCTCTTCATGGTTCAGTTGAACCGTTCTACCAACCCATTGGTTTGTGGGTGGTAAGCTGTTGAGAATTTGTAAGTAACTCCACAGGTTTTCCACATGGCTTTCATGTAGTTGGACATAAAGTTTGACCCCCTGTCAGAGATTACTTCCTTAGGAAACCCGACCCTAGTAAAAATACCAAGGAGGGCCTTAGCCACAGCCGGAGCTGTAACAGTCCTCATAGGAATTGCCTCAGAATACCTAGTATTATGGTCTACTACAACAAGTATAAACCTGTTGCCTGAGGAGGTTGGAGGATCAAGGGGACCAACAATGTCAATCCCTACTCTCTCAAATGGGACTCCCACAACTGGGAGAGGCACTAAAGGTGCTACATTCTTGGAGCCAACCTTACCAGAGATCTGGCAGGTGTGGCAGCTCCTGCAGTGTTTTTCTACTTCGGTCCCCATCTTTGGCCAATAGAAGTAGAGAGAGAGCCTTTCCTTAGTCTTCTTGAAACTCAAGTGACCAGCCAAAGGAATCTCGTGGGCTAACTGCAAGAACTGTGGTCTGTTCTCTTTGGGTACTACAAGTCGTTTGTAGTCTCCAGGTGCAGACTCGGTCGGTCCACTGTAGAAGAGGGCATCTTCCCAGTGCAACCTGTATTTCCCAGGCTCTTGCCCTTTAGCCTGAGCTTCTGCCTGGGGCGAAGACCTTCCAGAGTTGGACATTCTCTCTGTCCCTTACTGAAGTCTGCCCTGCTGGGTCCACCTTCTGCCAGTAACGACTGCAGCTCAGGATGGTCAACAGGATCCAGATCTCCAATGAGTTCCTGGCCCTCCATTAGCTCTTCCTCAGAGTCTAATTCTACCACACAGGGTTGTACCTCCCTCTCAGCCTCGGCTGGAGGTGGAGTTACGGGTGTAACTTTGGACAACCGCGGGGAAGTCCATGTTAGCTGCACTGGAATGCTGGCTGCTGGTTTCGGGATAGAAGCCTTAGGTTTCCCTTTCGCTTCTGATTTCTTGGAGACAGCGGCCGACAATTCCAGTGGAGCAGGAGTGATTTCTTTCTTCATCATCTCCTGGAGAGTACCGCGCATGGTCCTCTCTCTTGCGGGTCTGGTTAGCTCCTGTAACCGTTTACTAGGAGGTCTGGGAGTATGCGATACAACTCCGAGAGTTTTCAAATCGTTACCCAACAGTACGCGTCCTGGTACCTCACTCTGTATGCTGACAGGTATCTTCACAGTCATGTCGTTACACTGGATGAGAACTGGTAATTGGGGAAGCATCTGCACAGGCCCTCCAGCTAACTTGGTGAGGCGTTTGGGTGCCTTAGCAACATCCTCAGCCTGAAAAAACGATTTATCCACCACAGTTATGCTGGCCCCAGTGTCCCTAATGGCAGGAGTCTCCTGACCATTCACCTGGACACTGTCCTTATAATACTCTTTAGTATTATCAGGGATACAATTATAGACATCTAAATTCTGTTGTTCCCACAACCCCAGAGATACTAAAGAAACGCTGGCTGAGACTCCAATGGGTTCGTCAGCTAGCAGTAGAAAGTTTCCACTTGCCATTTGGACTTCCTCCTCTGGAGCGAAGGCTAAGGAGACAAGCTGGACCCCTGAAGGTTTACCCTTTCATCTGGGATCTCCTTTCACGTGATTAGTCGAGCCACAAACAAAGCATTTACCGAATGCTTTCTGGAATGGTGCCTTGTTCTGACCTCCTTCCGGTTTGGCACCAGAAGGCACACTATTCTGCTGTGGTTTTCCTTGTGGCTTACCCTTCTGGTTTTGTTTGGGGCCCTCTTTGGAATGTGAGTTATTAGAATTCTCTTTTGAGTCTTTTTTAGGCTGTTTTCCCTCATCCTTTTTCTGAGTTGCCCCAGAATCCTTATGAGTAGCCCGGTTGGCAACCCATAAGGTAGCAGCCTTAGCTAGCTCCCGGGAATCCAATTCCTTCGAATCAGCCAAGTGCTGTCTGAGCTCAGGAGAACAGGCATCATAAATCGACTCCAACGTGAAAAGATTCCTCATACCCTCACAAGTGTTTACTCTGTAACCCTTAATCCATCCCTCTAAGTTCTTCAACCCTTCACTCACCCAGGTAGCCCAAGCGGTACCATCATGGTTTTTGAGGGTTCTAAACCTCTTAAGATACTGGGAAGGGGTCTTCCCGAATCTAGCTATTAAAGCTAGTTTCACACTTTCGTAATCCGTTTTATCCGCCTCCCCCAACTCCATTACCACATCAGTCGCAACAGGAGGGAGCCTAGAGAACAACCAGGGAAGTAAAGCATTCCCGGTGATGTCCTGGAGCCCATGATTGTATTCAAACAGTTTCAGCCAATCCAACACATCCAATCTCGGTTCATACATACCCACTAATTCCTTCGGCATCCGGGGTCTTTTGGGACTGGAGCTCCTAGAGGAACCAGAGGAGAGAGAAGCATTTTCCATAGACAACTTTTTCATCTCTAACTCGTGATTAAGTTCTATTTCACTGAGTCTTAACTCAGCTTGCTTCTGCTCAGCCTGGGCATTCATCCGTCTGAACTCAAGCTCTTGGTTTCGTTCAGATTGAGCCAAGAACCGTTTGTATTCTAATTCGAGCTTCATTTTTTCAAGTTCAAAATAAGCAGGGTTACTCGTGGGACCTGGTATGGGCCCATTAGGCACAGCTGGTAAGGCGGGTAGAGGAGCAGGGGAGACATTTTCGTTAGCTTCGCCATCCTCGTCAGCCTCTTCATTGTTATCATTAGAATTATGATTTAGATCAACACCATTACTGTTATCTACATTTGCTGGAGAGTTTGGTTCCTCTGAACCAGTACCCAGACTTTGGTTCACGAGGAATCTCTCGATTAGTTCTAACTTCTTGCCTCTTACAGAAAGATTCTCTTGCCTACAGAGAGCTCGCAAACTCTCAGTATTTTCACCTGACAAGGATTCTTGACTGTAAGTGTCCATCGTAGACATGTTTTTTGAAAGTTGCTTTTTGTGCAAAGTATTGTGGTTAGTTATCGTACAGTGTCGAAAAGCACTCTAAACTGTATACTCGATACAAATCCCACCGCTGTACACCAGTGTTAGGCGGAAACCTGTGCAGTTCCCTCTGGGACCACTGCAAAAGATTTAGGACTACAGGTGTTTGGCAGTGAACCCACTTGGTAGCAGTCTGTACCACACAGATTCACTTGGTAGCTGTGGCTGAGCAGTCAGACTTCCCTCAAGAAGAGTTGAGCAGTATGTGGAGTATACAAAATAGGGCAATTCTTCCCCGCAAGACAAGCAAACACGCAACGAGGCTTAGTGTAAAGATATTAAGGTATTTATTTATAACGAAACATCTATGAAAAACACTATAGCACTTTCACGGCAAACAAATCAAACACAATTACTCTACGAAACGATCAATCCCCCTAGCAATATTTCGACAAGTCTAGGTTCTACCGGCACCACTTATTTTCAGACAGAGGTGTATACCTCAACCTAGATGACACTCTAATATTGGTTAGGACGGGAGAGAAAAAGATAGGCAGGTTATGAAATCAACACAGTTCAATACTTCACGGGCAAAATGTACGGTAAGAAGGCAAGAACCACAATAGATCATAAAGTTCAGAGGCCAGGCCCACTCGGAGAGAGGCAAGGCGCGATGTCCCAAAAAGTCTCTAGTGGAGATGCATTCAAGTCTTTGTAGCAAATTGTTATCGGCAGATTGAACCAGTTCAGAACAATGAATGAGCAAAGCTTGGAGGCAACCCAACAGAACGGAGAGGATTAAGACACCTCACTCGAACCGATCGAAAGGGAAGCCAGGCGGACACGGTACCTTGTTGTGGAGGGCAGCTCCGGCGGGGGCAGTTGTGCCTGGTGGTGGATGCACGTCGGGTCTTTGCCAAGAGTAGAGAGGTTCTCGTCGTCGAAGAAAAGTGAAGTCCGGTGCACCACCATGGAAGAGACCAGCCGCGGAGTGCTCCGTCACAAGGCACCACCTTTTGGTCGCGGTCCAGGGGTAGTGGCTATCCGGTTGCCGGGGTGCGTAGCACGGGCAATTCGACCACTGCGTCCTGAGGCAAATAAAAAGCAAAGGGGAAGAGACTCTTCGGCAGGGAGATCTCCTCTGTCGTCGGGAAGTGGTGAGTCGGTTCCGCAGGGCTCCACCGGAGGTGTCGTCGTGCGGGTCGGCTCAGCGTTACCCTCGTCGGATTCTTAGGTTCTGTGGCGACTTCTGAAGATCCAGTCCCAAAAGCCCTGCTTTTATGCAGAAAACCCCCATTCATTCAGCCTAGCTGTCAATCAACACATGCTAAGTAGTGAGCGGGAAGGCTCACCACTTGGGCCAATCACTCCAGAGTGCGACCGGAGTTGGCAAGGCAACTCGTTCCAGGGTGCCTAAACCCCCCTCCCGCACCCCTGGGGTGACCCAGACAGAATGGCACCACTTTGGAGGGTCTCTGTACAGAGCCCGCCAAAAGTGGAACAAAGGGCTCAACCTTTGGTTTAGGAGTCACAGAGACGAACACAGACGCCATTTTAAAAGCCGAGTTCTGGCAGAAAATACCATCCGATAAGTAGACCGGTGGTACGTTAGAGATTAACGAGAAAAAGTATCAATCTCCAACAATGGGAGGAATCCCATAGGCTTAGGTTCGGGGTCGAACATAACAAGTAGTTTCCACTGCCACCAGCCAAAACTCGACGAGGGGGGACGGGACAGTGCCCCCTCGAGTAACAGATCCAGGAGTAATGGAATTACCCCTACTAGTACGTCCACAATAAGATGGTTTGTACTAGTTCTGTTAGTAAATTTAGGTCTAGTAAAGCCAATGGTGACTTTACATGCCCGGGGAGACAGTAGTCAGTCCCCGGGTATGGAGTCTATGGTGGAGGTCCGCTAGGACGCCCCAGTGCTACGGCACATAGGGTGCGGTGTAACACACATAGAAAAACATATGAGACCCTATGGAGTAAAAGACCCCATAGCCCATAGAACACATTGACATTCAAAGGAATTACACACATACATGTCCAAGAGTGGGAGAAAAAGAGTCTCACTCTTGGCAGGATGGAAAAAACAAACTCCCGAAATCCAGCAAAGCTGCTGGGGGACTCACTAGGTTAGGAAATTCAGCCTAAACAGAGAATTCTCCCTAACAGCGCTTATTTGAATGCAACGTTGTATCACAATTTCAAAACAATCGGTGAAGAACTGTCGGAGATTTAAGATTTTGAACAAACAAACATTTACATTTTTATTTATATAGATATTGGCATGTATACTACCCTTTTTTCAATACTTCTTTTATGTCTGGTCACAAGGTTACCCCTAATTGCTGTTACATTCATAAATTCACTCTCATTACTATTCCTATTTCTAATCCCTAAAGTCATTAGTGTCATAATAGAATAAGAAAGAAGAAGAGACAAAAACAAACAAACCCCTATACACAGCTGTTTCATTATTTTGCTTTTTGTTACTTGAGTCTTTAAAATCTGTGTTGACTTCTCAGTTCTTGTTCGACCAAACAGTTATTGGCACTGCTTCCAATGTCTGCTTCTTGTTGGAGCTCTGTTGCTGTGCTGGTGTCTTTTTTGACGTCTGACACATGCACCCACGCTTTTCGATTCTTCAGTTTCACAGCATTGAGTGTTGCATAAATGACCTCATGTGGACCAGTGAAGGTGGGCTGGTTCCATCTACAAGTGTGCTGTCTGATGTAGGTTTGATCCCCTGGATGTAGCTGTGTGGGATGAGTTGTTTCTGTGTTGCTTGGATTCCCTGGGCCCTTTGTTGCATGTTTGTACTTATCTGATGGTACAAAACCTTTGCATATGTTGACAGATTCTTAAGATATACATTCAGTTCTGTCCCAAGGATATCTGTGCTCTTGTGAGTGTCTGTCAGTGTTTCCATTGGCGCAGTCAACATTCACATCCGCCTACCCATCACCAACTCGTGCAGTGACAATTGGTGATCCTTGCTTGGCAGGTTGCACAGACTCAACAATGTTAAAGGCAGGCAATAAACCCAGCTCTTCTTTAGCGTTGCAGATATTTTTGCAAGTTTATTCCTCCATTCACAATTTAATCTCTCAACAAATCTGTTGGCTTGTGGGTGGTACAATGTGTAGGCTTGTGTTTGATACTCAGTAATTTTGTAATCTCATTAAAGAATTAATTTGCAAAATGAGGGCTGTTGTCAGACCTCAGGACACTGCATATTGCCCACCTTGGAAATACCTCTCTGATCAGAAATTTGGCTGCAGATTTTGCATCAGCATTCACACATGGTTTAGCCTCAAGCCATTGGGACGGGGCAATGTTGCCCATAATGTTTTCATTGTATAACTAGGGTAAAACATCTGACACACAGTGCAGTTGGCCACAAGCATATCCACTTGCCCTGACAGGCTCAGTACAAACCATTCCTCATTGATGTCAGCAGTGATGTGCTGCTTAGGTGCATGTGTTGGGTGATGGAGTTGCTCTAAGGCAACATTTAGTAATTCCTGGAGCCTCACTACTTTACCCATAATGCTTTATATTCAGCTGGTGCTTGTTTCTGTAGTCTTACAATTTGTGCTATGGACAGTGAGATGCATCATTCTGGTAATTGTTCCTGTTGTACTGGTATGACAGGCATGTTACTTTCCATTGAAAAGAGCATATAAGTTGTCTGTTTGACAGCTGTGCCCGCAGCTGCATTCCCACGTGAAATTGTGTCTTTTCCTTTGGTGTGCACTGCGCATTTCACAATAGCTACATGGTGAGGACTTTTCAATGCATCTTTTAATCTGGCTAATAGTGTGGCATGCTGAACTGGCGATCCATCTGATCTCTTGTACCCTCTCCTCTTCCATCTTGATAAACCTGAATGGACTGTAGATGTTACATAAGCTGAATCTGTATGTATGGTGACATTTTCTGATGGTGTATCAAGTGCTACTATGAGTTCTGCTGCTTGTGCTGAATAATGTGATGGTTATCTCTTTTGCATCACTGTCTGATTTTCTTATTCCTGACCTTTTTCATTTCTCACCATTGCTGTACCTGTGTGCCTTTGACCATTCTTCAGATTTATCTTTGAGTATTTGTCCTGTTTCAAGTGCATATTTACTCACCCTGCTGCTGTCTTCTGGATCTCCTTCATACACTCCACAGTCATGTACCTGATCTTGTGATTCATCAGGTTTGGCTACAAATGATGGTGGGTTTACAATATGACATTTGACTATGTTGTGTCTTGGATCGTAGCGTGAGCCTAAGGGAAGAGGTACTGTGACCTAAAAACCTAACGCAAGACTAAAAGAAAGAAATGTGTCCGAAAGAAGCTATTGTTTGAACAAATTGGAATTTCTTTAGGAATATCTCTCCTGATGAGCCACTGCATGAAGGTGGTGAAACACGTATAGAGATAGAATGAGATAAACTAATATGGGAAATGAAATCAAAATGAGAAACAGTTGAATGTGGAATCTGGAATCAATTATCAATTGGCAAATTGAATGAAACAATAAGAAAACTGAGATACACTTGACTGCTTTTTGAAGTGACTGTTAATTAAGAAGGATCTTGAACTATTACCAATTGGCACAAAAGGATAATACCCATTGGTAACAAAAGATAGTCAAGTGATTAGGCAGTCGAAATAAAGGTATGTACCAATAATGACAACCGATAACTATTGATATTTGTTAGACACGCCAATTGGTTAGTTTTCTTTGTCTGCACCTCTAGACAATATGACATCTGACTATGTTGATGGCTGGGTTGGACAATATGATTTCATGTTCAGATGCTCTCTGTATGGTGAGGGTAGATTTGTATCTTTCTAACAGGATGAGATGAAAACTGCATGTTCAACATATAACATTATTGCCCATCCATTTGTGATGGTGGCAGATTTCTGAATTGCAAATGTGGTGGCTGCTAGTGCCTTGTCGAATGGGAAATGACCTTGCATGACTGTATAAAAGATCCCATTATAGTAAGCCCTAGCTTTTGCTTCTGGGATAATCTCTGTGTAAGGACTGCTGTTATCACTTGTCCATTTGCGTGTGAAAACAAATACAACTTTTGTAATCTGGTGTTGCTAACAATGGGGCATTGCTAATTGCTGCTTTCAAATCATCAAAACATCCTGTCATTTTGTCTGTCCATTGAAGGGGTTTTTTATTTTCCTGTGCATCTTTGAGTGCTTTTAGCAGGGGTCTGACATATGTGGAATAATCAAAAATCCATGTTCTGCAGTAATTGCATAGCCCTAGAAATTAATGCATCTCTTTTACTGTGTTGGGCTGCGGTGTTTTGCTGACTGCAGTAGCTCTGTCTGGTGTCACTCTTCTCCCTGCTATGGAGATTATCTGTCCCAAGTAGACTACTTCTTTTTGGGAATACTGTAATTTCTCATCATCTACTTTGTATCCTTTGTCTGCAAGGAGTTATACATGTTTCATTGTGTCTTTTCTGCACTGCTCTTCTGTGGTGCTACAAACTAACCAATCATCTACGTACTGCAGCACTATGCTTGGCATCTGTATGTTTCCTAGGTCCATCTGGAGGACCCTGTTAAAGACACTAGGGTTTCACAGTACCCCTGTGGTAAATGTGTGTGCTGGTACCACTGGCCGCAGTAAGGTACTGGGAATTTGGGTAAGGGCACAGAGCATTTTTTAGGTCAATCACTGTAAAATATGTGGCATCTGTGTGAATGTTGCAGCGCATTGAAGCTAGGTTGGGCACTAGTGGATACTCTGCTTCCACTATATTTTTAGGATGCCTGAGATCTTGTGTGAATCCCCATGATGAGCCTTTTTCTTTAGTCACTGGGTATATACCCTTTTTGCATGCTGATGTGGATGGTACTATGATGACTTGCTCATTCAGTCATTTTGGTTGTGCTTTTGCAATGAATACTGCCTGTGGTACCTCTCTGTGTTGTACTACCATGTGGCATGGTAAACAGATTTCAAACAGTATTTCTCCTTCTGATTCTGTGTCTGTGAATAAATGTTCATCAGTTATATCTCTCAATGACAATGTGGGGTCTGTGCATAGTACTGTCTGCCATTCTATTCCTTCGTCATCTGTACCTGTTAACATGATGGTGTCTCTTCTGGTGACTAATGCATCAATGTGTAAAGAGAACATTGTTCCGATTGCCCTCTCTTTTGGGACTGCTGGTCTGAATAGGAATACCGCTGGCAAGCGAAATAGGTTTTGAACTTCTGGGAGCCTCCAATGAGGATGGTAACTGCGTACATGAACATCTGTTTATTTAATTGTAGTGCTTGAATTGCATTAGTGCTGCATAGTGCTTGTAGTACTGCGGCTACTCTGGTATAGTGCAGCCTGGTGTGGAGCATACTATTCCTTTGTCGGTTAATGAAATTGTCATGTTTAGTTTATCAATGGGTCTCTCTACTGTAAAGTAATGGTGCTAACATCTCTTGTATCCCTATGGTAATGCGTACATCTTCTGTGAAAGGAACCTTTATTATTGCCCCAGAGAATCCCTGCATGTCCAAACATTTGTTGGTCAAAGGAAACCTTCCTTCATTTATACAGGACATAGTAGCTCCTGTATTTACCATGTTGGTGAACATCCTGTCTCCTGTCTTTGCTCCCACTTTAGGTTCCTTTAGGTTTCTTTTCTAGGTCCGGGGTGACTGGTAGGAAAGGACATGTCAGGGCTTGCTGTTGGCTATCCTATTGAGAATTTAAACTTTTTTCCCTGTGAGCCTGAATGTGTTATCTCACTTGCTCCTGCATAATGTGTTACTTTCCCTTGCGGCAGTGTGTTCTGCGCCCATGGCAGTGTTCTGGCTTGTGAAGGTGCCTGTGTGCAGTATTCTGTGCGATATTTGGGTTGGGTACTGTATGGGCCGTCCCTACACGGAGGCTACTATCTGCTGTGGGCCTGGTTATTGTGTCTGCACGGACCCCGGCGCATTTCCTTCATATGCTGGTGTCCTATAGGATGACTCATAGTCTGGATCCATGTTTGGGGGTGCACCTGGATGATATTGCATGGGTTGTCTGCTTCTGCAATCTCGCGCTACATGTCCCACTTTCCACATGTCCAACATGCTCCTCCAAATCTTGATCTCAAACCACCAAATCCTCCCCCCTCCAAATTACCTGTTCTCTCTGATCTTGTCTCCCATCTTTGGCATTCATAACTCCTGCACCCTCCATAATTTCCTTTTCTAGCTTTATCTGCACTAACTTTGCTTACGCTCACTGTGCTTGCTCATCCTTTGCTCTCTCTTTCTCACACTTGCACTTAAAATAATGTAATATATTGGCTTGTATTTCACCCCATGCCTTTGCATTAATGCCCACTATTTTTCTAGCTGTGTTTGTACTTCTGTTGGAAGAGCCCTGCATAACACATGGTAGAATATTGGTATGGTTTTATCCCATGCTTCTCCTGTTTCCTTTCTCCAGATTTCCTGGATTGAATTAATGTATAATGCCGGGTCTTCATCAGCTCGTATCATGCGTGCCATGATTGATTCTAGGTTTGTCTGGGTATGCTCTTCTCAGAGCATCCCATACATGGGCTCGACAGTTATTGAATGGAGCTCCATCGTGTGTGTCATTTTCTAGCCGAACTCCTGGGTACCCTGCTTTTTCCCAAATAGTAAGTGTCTGTTCCACTAATTTGTTGGCTAGGAAGCTTTTCATGTCCCCTACTGCTAATGCGACTTGCGATGCTTACTTTTCAAGTGCATGTATCCACTTTCCCACTCCCACTGTAAGAGTGGGAAGTGTCTTTATCAAGTTGGTTTTGTCCACATGTAGGCAGAGCAGGTATTGTGATCTTCCTATCCCCTTCTGTATTAATGGGAATTGTGTCCCCTTCTTCCCTTTGCTGTATATCATTTTCAATGCCATGGATAAGGGGGGGTGGTCTAAGCCCCTCATCCTATGGAGGTTTCTCTCTCTGCTCGCCCTCTGTTTTTCACTCCTCCTCGTCTCCATCCTTATTCTCATCACTTTCTGTTGCTTCTGAATAATTTTCAAAGGTTTGTTCATTCTTCCCTCTACCCAATTTGCTTTTCTCACGCCTCCCTTCTGTCTGCATGTTTCTATCTTCACATCCTTAGTCTCTGCTAAAATCATTTTCAACAATACCTCTGCTGCTGTCCTTGTGTCAACATTAACCACGGGTCATGGTCCATCTCCTTCTATTCTCTTTGTTACCCTTTGAAGCTCCTAATCGGTTTTCTGAACAGCTGCTTCTAAGTCCCTATGCACTTTATTGCTAGCTTTGAACATGGAGAAGGGCTCAGGAGCGAAGCAGGAGCAGCAAAGGACATGGAAGCCAGCAGACGAAGCCGGTAAACCTGTGAAGTGGAGGCGGGACACCAGGGCGCTTCTATATATTTGCTGCAAGAGTTCTGGAGAACACCAAGCCGGTGAGCCCTGAGAAAGGAAGCCGGGTCACTGGGGACTTCAGGAGCTCCATCAAGTACCGATAAGTGCCAGTTACATGAGTCAGGAGACCCTGAGCAAGAAGTTTGGGTCACTGGGACATTTGATAAAGAAAGTGAATGAAAGTGGGTTTGAGACCCAGTGTTTTGATAAACGAGATACAAAATGTTGTAACTGCAGCAATACAAGAAATTCAAGAATAAAGAGAGAACCTGGCAGGGGAGTATATCAGGTGTCTGGACTTTTGATAAAGTAAATAAATGAAAGTGGATTTGAGACCCAATATTTAGATAAAAGTGGTACAGAATATTGGAACTGTGTGAATGCAAGAAATACAGGAATAAAGAGCGAACATGCCAATAGAGTATTAAAGGTCTTGTGAGTCTGGGATCCGCACCCAAATTGTGTAAATTAACTACATGAGAGAACCTGGCAGGAGAGTATACCAGGTGTCTTGAGAGTCTGGGACCCACACCCAAATTATATAAAGGAACTATATGAGAGAGCCTGGCAGGAGAGTATTCTAGGTGTTTTTTGAGTCTGGGACCCGGATCCAAGTTGTGATACTTTGAAAAGAGAATCCCAAGGAAGATCCTTTAGGATTTTCAATGGCATTGATTGCGGAAAAGACTTGAGGAAGGGATTTATTTCCCCTGGAGTGGATTATAACACCAAGAGGGACGGGGGTCATCCTCTTAGATGTTAAAGAACTTGGTTATTCCTTGAAACATTTGTTTTGGTGGAGAAAAGCCTGGGTTAACGAGCCATTCCAGGGAACTGTGAACATTATCCATTTGGAACTTGTGTTGGATTGTACCTTTTTGTTGAACTTGAATATTTGTGCACTTTTAAAGCCCCTTAACACCCTTAACACCTTAGAGTTTGTTTCAGAATGTCAGGGGCTAGGATAGGATTTTGGACACAGGACATTTTTCTTTGGACATCGTCAGACAGGAACAGACCCTTAGTTTTTGTTGAGATAGGGAAATACTTCATAGATTAGGGACAGTGAGGCTTTTGCCAAACCCTTTGTTGTTTAATAAAAATCTATAAGCAATAAAAGGAGTCCTCTGTGTCCGCGTCTCAATCCTGGTTCCTCAGAGTAGGCATAACCATAAGATACTTGAGCACCCGTATTATTATTATTATTATTATTATTATTATTATTATTATCATTATTATTATATTTATTGAGCGTAGACCTAGCTTCGAAAAGCAATGGAGCACTTTACAGTGGTATACACCAATACAGATACATAATGGAGCGCTTTACAGAGGTGTACAGAATTACAGATGCTTAACGGAGTGCTTTTCAGTGATAACAACCAAACAGATATACAGCGGGGGGATACATAAAGAAACAGAGGAGGGGTACAACTGTACCAGGTGGCGAGGAGGAGAGGGGCGGGTGGCATCTAGCGAATGAAGGCACGTCCCTTTTTATGCACACTCCAGAGTGAATACAACCCTCTAGGGAAATAAGCCAGGAGATAGCTTTGCAAGGAAACAAGGTTTAATATTACAGAATCCAAACTATCAGCAAAGGACTCTGCTGTTAGAGAACGTTCTGGTTAGTCCTGGTACAAACAAGAGCTTAAAAGGCTCTGTGGTGTCATCACATACAGTAAAATCAGTGCCAGTGTCACTGATTGGCAATACAGTATTCATGGGCCTGCTCCATAGGAGATGCCAAGCTATCATTGGTTAGTCCATCACCGTCAGTCAGGCTCTACGTGGGCTCATCTTTGAAGTTGGTTGAAGGTCAGGGCACTCACAAAGTATAATGTTGCTTCTAAACTAGTTTTCTAAGCCTACATACTATATCATTGTGGCATGCAACTGGGCGGCTTGGGGAACTGGTGCCAGGGGTAAGGGAGAATAAAATACAGTCACGCTGACACACACATTCAGGGCTTCGTTGATACTGCGTCTCCCACACTCAAGATCTCCACCCTGGGTTTGATCTTTAATTTATCGCTCCCTGTACCTCATGTTACAAAGGGTGTATTTTATACTGGGAGAAAAACAGTCATACATGTTTAGATTTTTTATGGACACTTGATTTGTGTTGGGATAGGAGGGTTGCTTGCAGAGGTGTGGGAGTCGGGTCAGTGGTGTGGGGCTGGATCTGGACTGGCTGGGTGCGGGTTAGAGGCCTGCTGGCAGTGTAGTGATGATGAATGGATGCTACGCAGAGCCTGGTGTTGTCTCAAGCTTTTTCAGGCCACATTCCTCTGAATGATACTAAATTATTGCAACAGTAAAGGGACATGGGGGAAGTGGACTTCCGTGGGAACTGGCAGTGTGCAGTCAGTCTGCCGTGAGGGCGTTGGGCCTAGTGAAATCTTTCCATGGAGCTCAGCTGGTGCAGCACAGTCAAACAACCCTGTGTTTTCACCATAACTACAAAATGGCATTTCTTTCTATGTGTCTCCTAATGCCATGCATCTGCTGTTCGCACAATATTGCTTTCACACCGAGTTTCATAGTGCGGTTCTCTCCCCCCTTACACACAACACAATCTAGTAGGGGATTTGCCTCACTCACCCAAAAGCGCTTTGTGTGGGATATACTCACTTCCATCCCAACATTCTCCCCTTTCATTACTTCTACAGTAACAAATTCTCCTCCCCCCCGTATTTACTTTCATTGGACCTCCTTTCTGCTTCCTCCCATGCGGGTGTCCCTTTTATTGGCATCCAGGCCCTGCACACATGTCTTAAGTTTTCTCCTGCCTGTGCGTACTGCTCAGATGTACATGTCATGTATATGCATCCCCCATCCCCAACCAGGTTGACCCACACTTCTTTGTAATTTTCGGGGGAGGATCAATGGTTGTGTGGTATAGGTTATCTACTATATATCCAACAGGGATTGGGACCATGTGGTGAACAGGTCGATCAGTTTTGTCAGTTTGTATTTTGACTTCTTTTGTATTCCGAGGTACTTTAGTATTCCCAATAGTAACCATCATCATTGCACTATTGGGCACAGCTTTGGCACAACACCGGAGACCCAAATGGCACTTACAGAAGATCACCAGGATAACCACGATGATGGGGACCAGCATTGTCACGAATATTCCGAGCCATGATGGGACCCAGCTGAAGGTCATGGTGAACCAATCTTCTTCTTGGACCCGGCTTCTTTCTTCATGTTTACCCCTAGTTCATTTACTGCTCCAATGACGTGTGACAATGTCCCATTTTCAGCGACTTCAGAAGGTACGAATGTGCAACATGAACGCCCGATCTTTTTGCAAACACCTCCTTCCATGGCTGTCAGAAGATCAGGTAAGTACCAGTTCTGCATTGTCATTAGTCTTTGGGCTCTCAGCTCCACTTTTATGACGGTAGCCAGCTGGATCAGCTCCCACCATATGATTTGGAGCCATTTTGCATTTGCTCGTGTCTGGATGCTGGGTACTAGAGATGCAAAATTTGTTTCTGCTGAATTATACAGCTTGTGTTCATCCGGTATCTGCCCAAGCAGTTGGGACATGTCTTCTGATAGGAAATTCGAGGATCTTTTTTTCCTTCGCAGCTGGTCATAGGGCCCTCTCTCAGGGAGGATGCGAATGTTTGGAGGTGGCATTGTGTGTCGTGCTTTGACTGTTGGGGGCAAGGTGGGTGCTTTGTGCAGGTGTCCCCCCTTCGGGTGTTCTTTTGTTACTCTTAGCAGGGCAGAGTGCAGCGTGTCTAGTGAACAGTAGCCCCTTCAAAAAGGCGGGAGGTACAAGTACACTTGCTGGCCGCATATCCAGTAATAGTCCATCAACGCGGAAGTACCTTTTTTGAGATCAGGTATTATGACAGTTTGGTTGCAGTGTTCATTCGACCCGACAGAAACAGTCCCTTCATTGTAAAAATAAAGTTCATATGATTATTCTTGGTGCACATTTACTGGTTTCTTGAGAGCTGCAATCCACGTTAGTTTGGTGATGTGTTCTGCCCATACTTGTGTGCATGTCTGCTCCACGAGTTCAGCAATTTTCGCAGATAATCCTAAAAGTCCTTTAGCATCTCATGTATGTGTTGTTTCCTGCCACTCGTTGTTGACATATCTCGCCTCTTCGATTACTAGATGTGGTTCTTTCAGACAATTGGGGTTAGTAGAACTGGTTTTGCATTTTCAGGGGTCAGGATCGTTGAATTGTAGGTGGACATTGTGTGCCTGGAAAGTGCCTTTGATCCTACATAGCGCAAGATGAATTAGGCATTGGGCCTCTTTCATGGGTACTTCTTGCGGTACTAAGCCCTTGGGTGCCCCATATGCTTGCCTTATTAAGGAACAGATGTAGCAACTCCCATTAGTTGTTTGTTTTCCTATTGCACTCATGTCGGAGTCCAACTGTTCAAGTGTTCTGGATGACGACTATCTTCTTCTGTATCTAGTCCTAAACCATGGTATGCATCATATTTATGTTGGTGCGCTTGTCTTTTCTTTCTTCCAGTACGTATTGCATGCCTTTTCACATTTGGACTTCTGCAGCTGATAATATCTACATTGCTGCTTCCATTACATAAAGAGTTTTTTGCATGCAGCATTAGCACTTGAAACTATTTACTATTACATACAGTGGCTTTGGAGTTGCTACTATTTGCAGGGGTCACGTTATACATTGGTCCTGTTTCCAGTATAGTGTTTAGCTCTGAGGCATTGGATGGCACAGTTTCTTTCATCCTTTCATTCGGGTTAAGGGTCGGACCGAAAGTTAGCATTATGACAGGGGAGAAAGTGGGGTTTGGGGTGGGTTTAGTTACTGTGGAGCATATAGGGTTAAACTAGCAACAGTGGACGGTACTCCAGTTACATTAAAAATAAATACAGTGACATTGGAGGGTAATTCAGTACAATTCAGAAGTAATGCAGTGACATTGGAAGGTGTACTCATGTTCCACGTTCCCGTAGTCCCCTCCCCCTTCTTTTAGATGGCCAGCGCATATAAAAGACGTTCCCCAATAAATTCCTAATGCAAATATCATTACTGCAAACAAAATAGTCGTAAAGTGGAGGCCACAGTTGTACTACTACTACTACTGATACTGTCTCTATCTACTGCTGAGGAATATCTGGGCATAGTGATTTCCATCGCTGGCATGCCTGTACTTGAGAAAAAATGGGGAGGGGAAAGGAAAATAAGGTGGAGAGGGGTGAGGGTTGGGAAGGAAAGAGAAGGGAGAGAGAGAGAGACATAGAGAGATACAACGTTTTAATTCTCGCAGCCGATGCTGTAGCAGCAATGCATGTTTACTTACTCTTTACACATGAAGTTAATATAATCAGCAAGAAGCTATGCAACCTGAGGTATTGTTGTCTTCATTTTGGACAATTTTTGTTATGCCCAGTGTGGCCCTGCAAAAGTCTGAGAGGTGTACCTAATATCTGAACCCCTTCACCTTCACTATGAGTGGGTGGAAAACGCCACTTAGTATGGCCCATGTAACCTGGGGTTGTTCCATTTTTGCATGAACCTTCTGACATAGACCAGTTGCCCCGGCAACAATGGTTGTGCGGGTGTTGTGTCAAGTATGTAGGACAGTTGTCGTTTGTGCTTCTTCTGTGTGTGTGGCAGAGTAATTTGTTTTGCGATACATCTTATTGCACGTGTCAGTTGGGGCAGATGTTGATTAAACTCTTCCCCCAGGATTGCTGCTGCTCTATGAGCATCTGATGCTTTTGACACAGGCGGTAGGGGCATCTACATCTGCCTGCCAGTCACTATTTCATGGGGGAACAGGTGGTGGTCCTTACTGGGCTGTGTTTGTAGATGAAACAGGGCGAGGGGCAGGCAATACACCCAATTCTTTTTTAGGGTGTTGCATAGTTTGAACAGTCTGCTCTTAAGGAGGCCGTTGATCCTCTATACCACCCCATTCACTTTGGGTTGGTAGATTGAACACATACAATGTTTAATTCCTAAAAGGGTAGTTATTTCTTTGATCAACTCATTGAAAAAATGGGTGCCGTTATCTGATCTTAAAACGTCACACACTCCCCAACGGGGAAAGACCTCCCTGACGAGGAATTTCACTACACATTGGGAAAATGGACACACCACCACAATTAGATATCGTGACCCATTGCATCGTTCCCCCTTGTCTGCATAATCAATATGCATCACGCGGAACGGGCTGACAGGGCAGGGCAAAGTTGCTCTCAGTCTTCTCAGTGTCATGCCTGTACTAAATACTTGACAGGTTGTACATTGGACCACCATGGTGGCGAGGTGCTCCTGCAGGTTTGCGATAAACCAATATTCCTGAATGTCTGCTGCAATGTGTTGCTTAGAGCGATGAGACAGGTAATATAATTGCTCGAAGGCTGTATGCAATAATTCCACGGGCATTACTACTTTTCCTGTGCTCGGTTGTCTCCATAACAGGTCCGTGGGTGATTGCATGCACCCACGTTTGAACCATATGTGCTGTTCTTCTGGGGTGCCCTTCGCTGCAGCTCAATTACCTGTGCTAGAGGGAGAGCTGTGTATTCATCTGTGTCTGGCCTGGTGTTTACTGTGGTCACAATGAATTCAGCAGATGTTGGCACTGGGAGATATGCTGCATCAGGTTTTAAATCTGGGGTGTCTGGGAATTTACATCGCAGTGCATCCCATACTTGTGCTCTAATCTTATTGAATGATGCTCCATCATGGGCATCGGTACTAAGCGTTATTCCCAGGTACCTAGCTTTAATTCACACCGTCTCTGCTTGATCTCCCGCTGCTGCCACTAACAAACTCTTAAATTCCCCTATTGTTAAGGGCACCTCTGCTGAGTTTTTCTCAAATGCGAAAATCCATTTCCCTACCCCCACTGTGAGTGGCGGGAGTGCCTTGAGGAGGTTATTTTTGTCCATTTGTGCCCAGGGTACATAGTGTGGTCACCCCGCACCCTTGTGTATCAGGGGCATTTGCAGCTGCCCCTTTCCATTCCCACCCTTAGTTGCACTTCCCTTTTTCTGTGCTAATGCTATTCTGGGAAACCTCTACCTAAGTCTTCCATCCAATAATCTTTCTAATATTGGTGTGGTTTGGGGTGCCTGTTTGGCCCCTCCCTCTCTTCTTCTGTGTCGTCAAAATCACTGCAGTATTCCTCGTCCCATCTTTGGGACCCTACATTCTCGTATCTCAAACTGTCTGTTTCCCCATCCTGCTCTACATGGACTGTTCTTATGGGCTCACTGTCTATTCTGAAAAGGAAATCACCTGAATTCTACCTGTCCCTGTGTGGCTGTTGGAGTCCACCGCGGGCAACATTGCAGTCTCTGCCACCAGTGTTGCCTCACAAGTAGCTCGTAATCTTGCCAGTTCATTGTGCGTTGAAGCTAGTGCTACCTCTAGGTCTCTCGCGCCAACCCTGGTGTGAGCCGGTAACTCTCGGGGTGAGACGTATGGTGGGGGTGGGGCTGTACCTGTTGTAGCCACCATAGTGCCTGCCAAAACATATGTCGGGTTTGTATACACTTCTGCTGGGCACGTTGCTAATTGCTATATTACCTTTTTCATCTCCCCACATTTCCCAGTCTCCTCTGTACCCGTCTTCTTAGTACTGTCGGTTGTCGCCCCAGTCCACTTTTGGATCCTCTGTTTCTTCGAACATTCTCCAGAGGTCTAATAATTCCCTTCTATTCTGCAATGGTCTCCCCTTGTAGTTTGCAGTCATGTAAGTGGACATGTGGTCCAGACCGCATCTGTCAAAAGACCCATGTTCTAGCCAGGAGTGGGGCAATCACTCCGCTTTAGTCTCAGTCACCCATTGGTTGTGGTACCATACAGGGGAAAAGCCTTACATATATGGTCATGGGGTGTGTCTGTACCCATGGTCGTGCCTGGCGAGTGTCTTGGGTTGGGGCTACGCCTATACTACTACGCCACGGTCAGACCAGGAATTTGTCTAAAACAGCATTTACAATTCAGTCTTGTCTTTAGCACATGTCAATTGTGTCAATTAATTGATAGAAAAATAATCAGTTCAATTTTTCCCCTCCCATGTTCTCCACTAGAGCTTCATCATACACTCCCTACATGCTCTCCTGATACGCTTCCACATGTCACACACGCCCCTCCTGGTCCTCCTCCTTACATGTTAAAATACACCAAAAAAGCAAACTAAAATAACAAGCTAAAACAATGACCACTACTTTTCCTGAGCCCTCTAATTATATGGAGCTCTATATTTCTCCTTGTATTTTTCTACCGCACTGGTCGATACAGTGCATGTGCTGCCACCCCCCCTTACTCATTGGGGGGAGGAGGTTCCAGTATTCCTTTTTCCATATCCTCAATATCCAAAAAATGGGCAGAAAAAATCACCACAAACCACAAACCAAAACACACTCTCACTTTCACTTTCATTCACTGCCTGTTCACCCTATTCACACTGCTCCACACACCCAAGCCTACATTGCTATCCCTCTCAGGCTATACTCACGCGTTCACTTTCTTCTGAACGGCTCAGTTGAAGGGGATCCAAAACAGGCCTGGGCCTCCCTTTGGGGCATCACCCTGCTATAACGAGCAGGCGGGATTCTGCAAAGACGGCACCCACAAGACCACTTCAGCATACATGTCTTGGGACTGGTCAACGTAGGTGGGCATGTCCCTCTCGGAGAGGCTGCCTGGATACCTCCACAGGTATAGGGACAATGGAATCACATCGCAAGGGTCACCAAATGAACGCAAGTCACTTTTTATGCACACGCCAGTGTGAAGACAACCCTCTAGGGAAATAAACCAGGAGATAGCTTTGCAAGGGTAACAAGGTTTAACATTACAGAATACAAAATATCAGCAAAGGACTGTGCTGTTAGAGAACGTTCTGGTTAGTCCTGGTACAAACAAGAGCTTAAAAGGCCCTGTGGCATCATCACATACAGTCAAAATCAGTGCCACTGATTCGCAATACTGTATACATGAGTCTGCTCCATAGGGGATGCCAGGCTATCATTGGTTAGTCCATTGCCATCAGTCAGGCTCCATGTGGGTCGACTGGGCTCATCTTTGAGGCTGGTTGAAGGTCAGGGCACTCACAAAGTACAATGTTGCTTCTAAACTGGTTTGCAAGCCTACGTACTTTATCACTGTGGCATGCATCTGGGCGGCTTGGGAATTTGTGTCGGAGGGAAGGGAGGATAAAATATATATATTTTTTAAAAACTTTGGTTTTATTAGCATTTTCTTATGGTTACAAACAGGGTCAATGTGGATATAAAAAAGCAAACAGTCTACTAACCCAATAAACCCTTACCCCTCTCCCCCTATGCCCCCACCCCAACACCGACCCTCCCCCCCATACCCACGCTCGAACTTGAGGTCGCCATCCCCCGGGCCGTGGGCATGTGGTTTGTTAACAAGACGTCTCTGGCCCTGCCCCCCCTCTCTTAATCAGGGGCATCAGTTGGCATTAGTGAACGTCCCAACCCCAGGTCTGCTGGACCCCATACCAATTCGCTAGGAATGAACCGGAATCGTTATTCACCATTGCTGTCAGTTTGTCCATCAAGAACATATTCTTTACTTTCTTCAGCCAATCCTCCTTGGAGGGGGTCTCCGGGCTCATCCACTTCTGTGCCAGGGTCACCTTACCTGCCCTCAACATTGTTTCCAGCATCCTTGGATATCTGTATATTTCCGTATCTTCCGGGGGGAGGCCCAACAGCATAGTCAGAGGGTTTAGTGGGAGAGGGTCGTCTGATACCTCTGCAATCCAGGACCGCAGCTCCCCCCAGAAGATTTGGACCTTAGGGCATTGCCACCACATGTGGCTCCTGGTGCCCACCTCTCCGCATCCCCTTGGTCATCTTGGTGTCACCCGGGGAACATTTTTGACAGTTTCACTGGGTCCCTATGCCACCCCTGCAAAATCTTAAAGTTATGCTCCATGTCTGAGGTAAATAAGTTCCTGTGGAAGGCAATTTTGAATATCCTCGACCAAGTGTCCTCTGAAATAGCTTCCCCCGCCAGCCGTTCCAGAATGAGCAAAAGCTTCTTGTCCCCGGAAGGTTGATGGTGTTTAAAATTTTGTACATTCGGGATACAGCCCCCTTCCTTGAGGTCGCCGTGTCCAGGAGCTTCTCGAAAGGGGTCAACTGCCTCCTCAGGTTTTGGCCCCATGACTGGTCGCAGAGTATGCCCTTGAGCCGGAGGTATTCAAAGATGGAAAGAGACCCTGTCCAAGAGCGTCCCTCAATTCCACATATGTTAGAAACTCGCCCTCTCTGAACATCTGCCCCGCCCATTTCATTCCCATGTCTGACCAGGTCTGGGAGTCCCAGAACCCCCTATTACCCAGGTTGAGAGGATGGCCCCAGAGAGAGGTCATCGGGGACGGCCATGAAGTGAGATAAGCAGTCTGTGGCCCTCTTTCCAGATCTCCCAAAGGACTCCCAGGGTCGGATGGGTTCTCAGGTTTCTCAGAATTGACTTGCGCGGGGCACACAAGAGGTCCCGAACCTTCAGGGGATGGGTGTCCATGTCCTCTAAGTATGACCAGTATGTCTCCATCTCTTCTTTCATGTGTTCCAGGAGGACGCACAGCTGCGCGGCACGGAAATAAAGATGAAAATCTGGTAACCCAAACCCTTCCTCCTCCCTTGGTAGGGTCAGGATCGCCCTCCCGGTCCTCTGGGTCTTCCCTTGCCATATGAAATCTCGTACTGCGTTTTGCAGTTCTCTAAAGGTCTGATCGGGGACTCTGGTTGGGAGTGCCGTAAAGAGGTACAGAAGCCTTGGCAGGATATTCATCTTTACCGCCGTCATCCGGCCATACCACGACAGGATCATCTTGCCCCATCTCCTCAGGTCTGATGTGATCCCTGCGATTATGGGGTCGTAGTTGGTGGTGGCGAGTTTTGAGAGGTCCCCAGTAAGCAGGACGCCCAGGTATCGTATGGAACCTTCCCCGCCACAATCCCGTTGTACCTGTCCAGGAGGTCAAACTCAGGGTCTTGGGCACTCATTGGGAGTAGAACCGATTTCGATGTGTTGATTTTCATCCCAGAGAAACGCCTGAACTTGGCCAACAGGGACAACAAGGGGGCGAGCAAGGAACCGGGATTTACTATGTAGGCTAAGATGTCATCCACAAACAGGGATAGCTTAAATTCTACCTCACCTCTACTAATCCCCCTGATGTCCGGAGGTGCTCTGATCGCTATAGCTAGTGGTTCCATCGTAAGGACGTATATCAAGGGGGAGAGAGGGCAGCCCTGTCTTGTTCCTCGTGTGAGGGGGAAGGACTCTGACAACTTCCCGTTCACTTGGACCCTTGCTGTGGGGCCTCTATAGAGTGCGGATACCCAGTTCCTATTGTGAGACCCGAAGCCCATTTTTTGGAGGAGGAGTTCCATGTATCTCCATTCAACTGTCATGATGCCTACCCCCGGAGCACCAGGCCAGGCCCAGCACCCCCGGGAGCAGGCATCATGGCCCCGGGTAAAAGCCCAGCGGCCCCTTTTAGGGGCTCTTTGGACTCTGTCCTGGCGCCTTTGGCCCAGGCTCATGTTGGACATCAGTCCTGGCGCCATAGGCGCAAGGCTCATAAAGGAAAGTGTTTGGTACACTTACCTGATGCAGACCATGCTGCATACTCACCTGATGCAGACCATGCTGCAAGAAGACCCAAGCCAAATGAGGTTTAGGATGGACTATTTTACTGAAGGGACTATTTTGTTACTTGGGTGGAGCTGTGGAAGAATAGTTACCTAGGACTTCTTCCGAGGCTATTTAAGCCACGCCCGGACAGCCACACGTGCTTCGCGTTGTTCTGCATCCCAGCAGCTGAACGCTCACCGTGTCTGCTCCTGCACCTGGACTCCAGCCACGCCCGCCTCGAACCTGGAACACCTGTAAGGAAAGAAGAGAAGAGAAAGGTGAAAACCAAGAACTTATTCAAACTTCTTACCTGCATCCGGAATCTTCACGCCAGCATTCTTGAAGAAAGACTTCCATTTAAAAGCATTGCGTTGCTCGCTGCAGCACCGCGCTTCACTCACCTGTCCTCGAGACATCTCCCGGCTCCATCGCAGCTGTCAGCACTGGTCGCCACATCTTTGCACCTAGGGGAAAGAAGAAGAGACAAAAGGTGAGCAGAGGGAACACAGGAGGAAAGCCGAATTTCCAGCCATAATACTTACCGGCTTTTCTTGGTGAACCATTTCACATTTCGGGTGGGCGCCGCTTCGTTGGCAGGTACCGCACCCCGGCACCTATGGGGAAAGGACAAAAGACATTACTGGGGAATTATAAAGACATTTAGAGGGATCGCCCTCTTCACTAACTCACCTGATTTTACCATCGGCAATTTAACCCCTCAACGCATCGCCTTCGTTCTGCACCTGAAATAAAGGACTGATCACAGGTTAGGAAGACAACATAAAAAGAGGCTCACACTTGAACTTTTGAATCTTCATACTTACGGCGTATCGCTCAGAAAAGTCAAGCAGATTTTGCCAGCGCCATTCTGAAAACCAGTGAAGTAACTGGACGAACGCACGCCCCTGCACCAGAAGCAGGATGGAGAGTTCATCCTTACAAACCATAAGGTGAGCTTAAACCGGGGGTTTTGGAGGAAGTCAGAGAAGAACGAAGGGGGGAAGGGGGGGGGCAAGCACACTATTCTGCAGACAGTTAATCCCCTTTCTCATCTGCAGAAGGATATTCCTACGGGCCAGACAAGCAAGATTTGGGGGTCCTGTTCAATCGGTGGTCCGAATTCTGCGCATCACGCTTGAAGAGGCCACAGCAACCCAGACCAGACCAGCACCTCCGTGGGAGCCAGGGGAACGTTACAGAACGCGAAGCCTTCCTACAAATTCCCACCCAGGCGCTATGGAAACTTCCGAGACTGACCAGTTTGCCCAACTACTGGGGGAATTACGGGCCGAAGTACACGCCGCTCGTCAAGAGACTAATGCTCTCAGGAGGGAAGTGATTGTAACAAAGGAAAGAGCTGATGACCTGGCTAGACAGCTTTTGCAAGGTCAAGCTGGACAAACTCCTTTACCCGGTTCCAGGGGGAACCCCGCTCCTTTGCTTTCCAGTAACCCGGTGCAGATTAATCTACCTGGAAACATGCCGCTGGCCCCACCCGAACGCTTTGCTGGGGACCCCAAACGATTCGCCGAATTCATGAATCAGTGTCGTTTGCATTTCCTATGGAGACCTGGGGCCTTCCCTAATGACCAGACCAAGGTAGTCTTTGTATTGTCATATCTCAGCGGCAGTGCTGCCGATTGGTCAGTTCCACTGGTAACTCAAGATGACCCGATTCTTCGTGATTTTCAAGGATTTCAAGCAAGCATGGAAAGGTTATTTGCTCGTCACTCGCAGGGGCAGGCTCTGGATGACGAACTTCTATCTCTGCGACAGGGCAATCAAGACCTCCTATCCTACATTGCAACCTTTAATAGACTAATTGTGGAAACTGGGTGGCCAGAGGATGAAAGAATCACGTTATTATATCGAGGTCTACGCGGAGAACTTAAAGATGTCCTGGCCCAAGTTGTAAATCCGCCCCAAGAATGCTCAGAATATATAGACTTAGTGGTCCAATTGGATCACAGACTGCAAAACAGAAAAGCAGATCGGTCCAAGTTTGAGACCCGGGTGTTGGTCAAGACCCACCTAACCTCAAGGGGGCTGAAGCCTCTGAGCCAATGCAAATCAGAGGGGTTAAAGGACCTCTAACTCAAAAGGAACGTGAAAGAAGATGGCAGATGCAATTATGTCTTTATTGTGGGTCCTCTGGACACTTTCTACGAGATTGCCAGACAAAGCCGCCCAAGAAGGTGGTAGGAGCCGCTGATAAAATCCATGAAAACTCTGTATCGGGAAACGACCACGCCCGACAAGCGTAGGGGTCCGCTTGCCGAGCTTGAAAACTAACTCTCAGACCTCGCATTTCATTGTGCCAATGGTCCTCGTAGATCCGGAACAGCCTAAGCGGTTGCATGCAATAAAGGCATACATCGATAGTGGGGCTATAGGAAACTATGTGGATCGTGAATTGGTCTCCAGGATTAACCTCCCTCTGCGTCCTAAAACCAGCAAAGATGTCATCACCACAGTTGATGGAACCGAAATTGCCTCTGGACCGGTAACACATTCCACAGCTGAGGTGACACTTGTAGGTCCAGACGGCCATCGGGAGGCAGTTGTGTTTGATGTAATCAAGGCTCCACAGTTTCAGGTTATTCTCGGAATCCCTGGGTTAGAGACACATAATCCTCGAATTGATTGGCGAGTGAAGAGAATAACCTTCCCGGATTTTGCACAAACCTGCTACCCAGAAAATCTGAAGATCAGTCTAGCATCAGTAACCTCTGTCTCCATGCAACTACCTCCGGAATACCAAGACTTTCAGGACGTCTTCCAAAAGGAACAGGCTAACACGTTACCTCCTCACAGATCGTACGATTGCCAAATCGATCTGGTGCCCGGTGCACAACCCCCTTGTAGCAGGATTTATGCCCTTACTGAACCGGAGAATCTGCATTTGAGACAATATTTAGATCAATACCTAGCCAATGGTTTCATTCGCCCGTCAAAGTCTCCGGCATCCTCGGCTTTGTTCTTCGTGCCAAAAAAAGAAGGCAACCTTAGAACTTGTATCGATTACCGCGCATTGAACCAGATAACTGTTAAAAATCGTTACCCTCTGCCTTTGATCCCTGAACTCCTTGACCAGGTGAAGGACGCTTGCGTATACACCAAGTTAGATCTCCAGGGGGCTTATCATCTGGTACGAGTAAAAGAAGGCGACGAATGGAAAACGGCCTTTGTACGAAATATGGACTATTCGAATACCAGGTGATGCCTTTCGGGTTGTGCAACGCGCCTGCTGCCTTCCAATTCTTCATGAACGATGTCCTTCGGGAACTCATCGATGTCTGTGTTGTTGTGTATATCGATGACATTCTGATATACTCCTCTTCGGAATCAGATCACAGAAAACATGTCAGGGCCGTCCTACAGAAATTGCGCCAGCACAAACTGTTTGCAAAGCTGGAAAAATGCGTTTTCCATACCACCGAGGTTGAGTTTCTTGGATTCATCCTGACACCTAAAGGGGTCCGAATGGACTCACGGAAAGTGGATGTCATCCTCAAATGGCCATCACCTAGTTCGGTGAAAGGTGTCCAAAGCATGCTTGGTTTTGCCAATTTTTATCGCAGATTTATCCCGGAATTTTCACGTGTGGTGCAACCCATCACTGCACTCTTGCGGAAAAATAAACGTTTTGAATGGACCGAGGAAGCTGAACAGGCCTTTCAGGAATTGAAAGCTAAATTTACGTCTGCACCTATTTTGAAACACCCGCGTCCCGATCTCCCATATATAGTCGAAACCGACGCATCCAGTTTAGCCATGGGAGCTGTCCTGTCTCAGAGAGACCCCGAAACCAACCAACTGCACCCCGTAGCATTTTGGTCCAGAAAGTTCTCGCCGCCGGAGATAAATTATGCAATCACTGATAAGGAATTATTAGCCATTAAGTCCGCCTTTAAGGCTTGGCGTCATTATCTTCTTGGCGCCAGGCATACCATCACCGTAATCACTGATCACCAAAATTTACAATATTTAAAAACTGCCAAGGCTCAGTCTTCACGACAGCTCCGATGGGCTTTGTTCTTTGCTGAGTTCGATTTTGTAATCACTTACCGTCCCGGCTGTAAAAATGGCAAAGCGGACGCGCTATCTCGAATTGGAATGGGAGAAATGGACACAAACTCAGAACCTGTGCCGATAATTCCTGAACAAAGAATTTTGGGGATAACCACTTTACAAACCCTTGAATACATTCAAACATGGGTAAAACAATTCCTGGACTCTTCAGCCTTGCAGGATTGGATCAAAAGGGGGTCTTACTTTTCAGTCAACGATGGCTTACCTTACTTCCAAGGACGCTTATTTTTGCCAGAAAAGGAATTGCAAGAACTGGTTATTTCCCGTCATCATGATTCTTTGATGGAAGGACATCCTGGCATTGCCAAAACAGAGGAAAAAATTAAACGACAATTCTGGTGGACTTCCTGGCAAAAGGATATTAAATCTTTCGTGATGTCCTGTGGAGTTTGCGCCCAAAACAAAGGTAAAAAAACAAAACCCGCCGGTCTTCTTCAACCCTTAGACATTCCACCAGCACCTTGGCAGACCTTGTCACTAGATTTTATCACGGACCTGCCCTCTTGTAATGGATACAATACTATTCTGGTTGTGGTGGATTTATTTTCCAAGATGGCTCATTTTATTCCGTTGAAAGGATTACCTTCAGCTTTTGTTCTTGCCAAGGAATTCCTCGAAAATATCATCCGTTTGCATGGATTCCCGTCCATACTAGTCTCCGATCGGGGAAGCCAGTTTATTTCTCATTTTTGGAAAAAGTGTTGTCAACTGGCACAAATCGACGTAAGACTCTCAACCAGCCACCACCCACAGACCGATGGTCAGACGGAGAGAACGAACTAGACCCTTGAACAATATCTACGATGTATGTTGCACCAATTGGAGGGTAATTGGAAGGATATTTTATGGGTGGCTGAATATGCATACAATAACTCGATACACTCTGGAACTGGTCAGAGCCCATTTTATACCCTATATGGACATCACCCTCGTACTTCAGACTTGGACTCACCTTTGAGCCTTGAAATGCCCGCAGTGGACCATTTGCATTCTACGATTACTCAAGCCTTCAAGGATGCAACTGCACACTTACAACATGCGAAAGGGAAATACAAAAAGAATGCGGATCTGCATCGAAGAGAGGCGCCTCCATACCAAATAGGGGATCAAGTATGGTTGGCTACCAAACACTTATCGCTCAAGGGACCTCGGACTTTTAATCCAAGGTATTTAGGCCCTTACTCGATCAAAGCTATAATTAACCCAGTGGCAGTCAAGCTAGATCTACCAGCTAACATGCGGATTCACCCCGTTTTTCATGTGTCACTTTTGAAACCAGTGCAACCAGGAACCAGATTAATAAAGCCACCAGAACCAATCCAGATAGATGGGGAGCCTGAATTTGAGGTGAAGAACATTTTGGATTCTAAGATCTCAAAATCAAAACTTTTCTATCTAATTGATTGGAAGGGGTACGGGCCTCAGGAAAGGTCTTGGGAACCCAGCGACCACGTACATGCACCTCGGCTAGTAAAAAGGTTCCATCGGAATTTCCCAAACAAACCGAAACCTCCAGAGGGAACGACCTTGGGAGGGGCCTTGGTGGGGAGT
This sequence comes from Ambystoma mexicanum, assembly GCF_040938575.1. Lineage (NCBI taxonomy): Eukaryota > Metazoa > Chordata > Amphibia > Caudata > Ambystomatidae > Ambystoma > Ambystoma mexicanum. The sequence goes on from NC_090928.1 coordinate 97,435,232, forward strand.
GCTGTCATGATTCCTACCCCCGGAGCACCAGGCCAGGCTCAGCACCCCCGGGAGCAGGCATCATGACCCCGGGTAAAAGCCCAGCGGCCCCTTTTAGGGGCTCTTTGGATTCTGTCCTGGCGCCTTTGGCGCCAGGCTCATGTTAGACATCAGTCCTGGCGCCATAGGCGCAAGGCTCATAAAGGAAAGTGTTTGGCGCACTTACCTGATGCAGACCATGCTGCATACTCACCTGATGCAGACCATGCTGCAAGAAGACCCAAGCCAAATGAGGCTTAGGAGGGATTATTTTACTGAAGGGACTATTTTGTTACTTGGGTGGGGCTGTGGAAGAATACTTACCTAGGACTTCTTCCGAGGCTATTTAAGCCATGCCCGGACAGCCACACATGCTTCGCGTTGTTCTGCATCCCAGCAGCTGAACGCTCACCGTGTCTGCTCCTGCACCTGGACTCCAGCCACGCCCGCCTCAAACCTGGAACACCTGTAAGGAAAGAAGAGAAGAGAAAGGTGAAAACCAATAACTTATTCAAACTTCTTACCTGCATCTGGAATCTTCACGCCAGCATTCTTGAAGAAAGACTTCCATTTAAAAGCATCGCGTTGCTCGCTGCAGCACCGCGCTTCACTCACCTGTCCTCTAGACATCTCCCGGCTCCATCGCGGCTGTCAGCACTGGTCGCCACATCTCTGCACCTAGGGGAAAGAAGAAGAGACAAAAGGTGAGCAGAGGGAACACAGGAGGAAAGCCGAATTTCCAGCCATAATACTTACCGGCTTTTCTTGGTGAACCATTCCACATTTCGGGTCGGCGCCGCTTCGTTGGCAGGTACCGCACCCCGGCCCCTATGGGGAAAGGACAAAAGACATTACTGGGGAATTACAAAGACATTTAGAGGGGTCGCCCTCTTCACTACCTCACCTGATTTTACCATCGGCAATTTAACCCCTCAACGCATCGCCTTCGTTCTGCACCTGAAATAAAGGACTGATCACAGGTTAGTAAAACAACATAAAAAGAGGCTCACACTTGAACTTTTGAATCTTCATACTTACGGCGTATCGCTCAAAAAAGTCAAGTGGATTTTGCCAGCGCCATTCTGAAAACCAGTGAAGTAACTGGACGAACGCGCGCCCCTGCACCAGAAGCAGGATGGAGAGTTCATCCTTCCAAACCATAAGGTGAGCTTAAACCGGGGGTTTTGGAGGAAGTCAGAGAAGAACGAAGGGGGAAAGGGGGGAGCAAGCACACTATTCTGCAGACAGTTAATCCCCTTTCTCATCTGCAGAAGGATATTCCTACGGGCCAGACAAGCAAGATTTGGGGATCCTGTTCAATCGGTGGTCCGAGTTCTGCGCATCACGGTTGAAGAGGCCCCAGCAACCCAAACTAGACAAGCGCCTCCATGGGAGCCAGGTGAGCTTTACATCAACCCTGTCGAAGGCTTTCTCTGAATCTAAGGAGAGGACACATGCCTCCAGATCAGATTCGTGGGCGTAGTGAAACAGATCTAACGTTTTGCAAATGTTATCCGACCCCTGCCTTCCTCTTATGAAACCCACCTGATCCCCATGGACCAACTTTGCCATTATCCCTTCCATCCGCCTCCCCAACACCTTGGCCAGGATCTTTACGTCTATGTTTAACAATGATATAGGGTGGTAGGAAGAACAATCTGCGGGGTCTTTGCCATCCAACACGGAGTTGAAGACCCTCGCTAGGTACAGGGCTAGGGTGGAGCGGAACCTTTTATAGAAATACACTGAGAAACCGTCTTCCCGGGGGGAAGTCCCCACCTTCATACCGCTAATCACCCTGTCTATTTCCTCCTCGGTGACCGGGCCCTCCAACCCCTCCGACATCTCTCTCGTTAGGGCTGGAACTTGGATGGAGCTCAAGAAGGCCTCAATCTGGGCGTTGCCCCCTTCATTCGGACGCATACAATTTTTCATAGTATTGGCGGAAGGCCTCTCCTATGTGGGGAGTATCATAACCCATTGACCCCTGGGCGTTCCTTACCGCCTTCACCATTCTACTTCTCTGGACCTCCCTCAGTTTCCAGGCCAAGATCTTGTCAGCTTTTTCCCCCTTTGTCATAGTATTTTTGCTTAACAAGCTGGAGGCTCCTTTCTGTTTTGTGTAGGAGGAGGTCCTTCAGCTGGAGCCTGTAGTCCTCCAGGGCGGACACCCGATCGCGTTCAAGGAGCTGATCCGGAGGGCCCCCTGGCTGAAGCCGGGCTATCTTTCTCTCAAGGTCTTCTCCCGGGCCTCCCTCTCCCTTTTCTTCTGGGCACCTATTTTTATGAGAACTCCCCTCAGGGTTGCCTTAAAGGCGTCCCACAATGTGTGTGTGCCAACCTCCCCGTTATCATTTAGCTCAAAATATTGTGTTATGGCATCTAGCACATCCTGGGCATGGACCTCATCTTTTAATAGGGCATTGTTACATTTCCAGCGCCCTCTACGGTCTTTGCGCCATCCCTCCGCTAAGGTGACACAGACCATGTCATGGTCCGACCAGGGGACCGGGTCGACCCTGTGGCCGGAGATATATGGGCGGAGGGTCTCGCCCACCAGGATGTAGTCAATTCTGGAGAACGAGGTGTGAATAGCAGAATAATATGTAAATGTGGGGTCATCCGTCCTGGGGATCGGAATTGTATCTACCAGGCCCAGCTCGAGGTTAACCCTCCGGAAGATTCACGCCATGGCTTCATCTGTGGGCCTAATGCTTTGGGGACCAACACGCTTTCTATCCATGGATGGGTCCAGGACCATGTTGAAGTCTCCCCCCACCACCACCGTGCTGTGTACGAAAAGTTTAAGCCTGTCCCTCACTTCTTCCCAGAATTGAGCTTGACCCTCGTTCGGGCCGTACACCACCGCCAGAGTTAGGGGGGTGCCCTGTAGAGATCCCTTTACCAACAAGTAGCGGCCCTCGGGGTCCTTCAGTGTGGCCTCCTTTTCGAAGCCTACCTCCCTCGCTACTAAGATGGCCACTCCCCTTTTCTTGGTCCTGTGAGATGCACAGAACACCTCTCCAATTCCTCCCCCTATCATTTTGGGTTCCTTCCCCTGTGCCCAATGTGTCTCCTGCAAGAAGAGCAGGTCCAGTTTTGCCCTTCTGATTTCTCTACAAACCAGATATCTCTTGGTGGGGGTGTTCAGACCCCGCACATTCAGGGTACCCACTCCCAGGGGCGGCAGATCATCAGCCATAATCTAGGTGTCCCACCCTCATGGTCATCATCATCACATCGTTGCTCCCTTCTCGCTCCCTTTGTCTCTCCCTGATTTCTCTGGTTCCCCTTTCCTCCCTCCCGGGGGTCCTAAAACTAACCCCCAACTGCCCCCGAACCCTATCCCTAAAAGAACAACCCCAACCAACTTGTGACCCCCCCACCCGGCGTCCAGCCAGTTAGTTCCGCCATTGCTGGCATTTGGCCGGACCACCAGCCTGCCCTCCTCGACTAGGTCTTTAGTACAACGCTCATGTCTTTGAGCCCCTCTCCCCCCCCACTGCCTTGTCCCATCAGTCGCCCACATTATACTCGCTGTTCAACCCGACTTTGCAACCAGTGCAGCCTCAGTGACTTCCATTTCCGGTCTGCTGCTGATCGGGGGCGCCCCCCTCGTCAGCCCTCCGAGTCGATACGTTCTCCTTCCATTGCAGGGGGCAGAGTGTTCAATTATTTGATTTTCCTTGAACTGATTTTCCTTCTCCTGGAACCTGACTGGCCTGGACCGCCCCTATCGAGTGCCTCTGGGCCAACTGGGCCCCTCCGGGTGGTAGGTTCTGCCACATAACCTTGGATGGCTCCCTTTATGTCCTCTTCTGTAACCAGAAAGGTTCGTTGGCACATATATTCGAAGGCCAGGGAGAAGGGAAACCCCCATCTGTAGCACACCCACTTCTCATTTAGTAGTTGCGATAGAGGGCGGTACATTCTGCGTTTGGCCAGGGCGTAAGCGGAGAGGTCCTGAAAAATGGTGATCTGGGCGTTGTTGTAGGTGATCACCCCCGCCTTCCTTGCTTCCTCCAGAACCTTAGTTTTTTCTGTGTAATAGTAGACCCGGGCCAGGACTGACCTGGGGCTCCTCACCTTTCCCCCTGCCCTGTGCACCCGGTTGAACGTGTGTTCTGTTGTCATCTCCTCTGGAAACAGAAGGGTAATAATGTCTCTCACCACTCGGATTAAGTCTCTCTCCGTTTCTCCCTCCGTTTCAGGAATCCCAAAAATTCTAAGGTTATTCCTCCTTTCCCTATTTTCATAGTCATCCATCTGCCTGGCTCTTTCCTCGTCCCTATTCTCCAGAGCCGCAAGTCGCATATCAGTTTGAACCTCGTGGGATGCTGAAGACGACTGGTTGGTTTCCACTTGTAGAAGCCTGTCCTCCACCTTGTCCACCCTTTGGTCCATCTTTTCGAATTTCTGAGCGATATCTGATCGTATTTCCTTGATTTCCTGTAGGAGAGAGGCAAAGCCCCTTTCCATCGCTGACGTGGACTGCGTTGAGGCCTCTAGCTGGGCCATGTCCCTGGTGCGGGTAGGGTGGCTTATATTGCTCTCTGTTTCCTTGTAGCGGAAAGCCTGCAGGGTCTCTTGCCAGCTCATACGGTCTTCCAATGTGTCCGCCGCGGGGTCTGCCGCGGACCGGGGGCCATTTAAAGGGTCTCCTCCTGGCCCCAGCGTGTGGCAACCTGACTGGGGAGGCTCGGGGGAGCCCTTGGGGGGATTGGCACCCTTCTGTAGGGGGGGGCAACTTCCAGTCAGGCACACGCCCCACCAGCTCCGGATGGGGCCTCTCACCTGGTCTCTCTTCGATGTTGGTGATGTTTTTCAGGGCGGAGGGGACGCCCTCTCTGTCCCACTTCCTCCGTCTGATGCCTTCAAAAGTCAGGCGGGCACACGCCCTGGGGCTGGACCCAGGGACCACAACCTGTTGGAGTCTGGCACGGGTGATCACTGTCCTTCTGCTGGTCTTCGGGGCGGCTGCAGGCCGCTGCAACTCTGGGGCCCCTCGGGGGAGGGGGGTCGCGCTCCCGCCTCAGCGACTGGTGTGCTGTGGTTCAATTCCACTGTGGGGGCCCTCCGCAGGTCAATGCAGCTGTTGGTGGGCCCGCTCCGTAGGGGGGGCCGTGGCTGCAAGGGAGGCGGCGGGCGCGGCCCCACTTGGTCTGCGGCGTGGTATGTTGCGGGGGGCCCAAATCCCATTCCGGGGTCGCTGCCCCGAGGTTGAGGTCGTGTGCTCCCCTTGCAGAGGCGAGGGAGCGGGTGGGTGAAAAAGGTCGGGCTCGCCACCGAAACTCCCCCGCTTCGGCAGGCCGCTCCTCCTCCTTTGGCACCGAGGCCGACGCTCTCCTTGCCGCACCACCGTCACTGCTCGAACTCCGGCTCTCCGTGGTCTTCGAGCTTCGCTCTTTCGGGCGGGGGCATCATGGGGGATGTTACCGGCACGATTCCGCCAAGTGATTCCGCCTGGAAGGATCCGGGGGGGGGGCTCAATCCCCTTAAAAGGCCCAGCCACGGCAGGAGCATGGCGTTCAGGCAGCCATTACCTGTGCGCCCCCTGGTGGCCTCCATAAAATATAATTTAACGTTTTAATTAAGGCTTCCATGGTGTCCACTCTTATCCCACCGCTGCCACCAAATGTCACTGTTCAATGGTGAGAATAAGCGTAAGACACTAACTAGAAGGTAGATTTTCAACAAAACAATGTTATTAACTTTAGTTTCTTCTTTTCTATTAGGTAAAAGAATAGGTGTTGCTGAAGTTTATACAGGAACATACAGAGGAATTTTCTCTGTCTCAGTAAGTATTACGGTGAGTTTATAATTTCTGTTTCCATTCTTTCATTCTCTTTAATTCACTGTCTATAAATATCACTGTTAAAGTCATTCTTATTTCTTACTGTATTTTAATATGTGAAGTATGTCTTTTATATATTCTTCTTTATGACTCTTTTCCTCATCTTCCTCTATGCTGACAGGTATCACGTAGCTTTTCACAAGAACTGTCTATCTTAACGTGCCTTTGAACGTAGCTTTATGGGAGTTCTGGGTTAAAAGTCTCTTTTGCACTTATGCTCTCTCACACATTCTTTCTTCATATTCAATCAACACTTTGATTTAGCTGGTATGCATATTGAGGATAACGTATGCACTAATGGATTCAACTTGCATACCTTTACCAGCGCAGATTCACTCTTAATTGGTTCCTTCAATGTAGCGTGTCGACGAGCGTTAGCCTTCTGTTGCGGCCGTAACGTCATTAGCCGTTCCCCCCCTTGTGGGCGTCGGCCTCGTGTGATTGGTTTTCTCCAGATACACCTTTCGGTCCTTTACGGGCTTTCCACTTCCTCTTCCGACTCTCTTACACACTCCGATTGGATAGTCTGTGTCCAGCTGGCTACCAGCTGACAGGGCTTGACTCTTTGTTGTCAAGCATCAAACACACCCCATCAGAGTCGTTGTGCACTCAGGCACGGCAGCTGATATAAAACGTAGCGATTTCTTCTTAATACTTCTGATGGTTTCAAGCGAACATATCTTCACTATTTTTCTTAACAACTCTTTAAGCGCAACGGCGCAACGTTTCTGTACAACAATATATCTATCTTATATCTCGGTGGTCTTCAATAGGCCGATTCGTAACGGACGCTTTCACTCTCATCCCCTTCTGTCTCCTAGCAACCGAACAAAATATAAACAGAGATTTGGTTAGAAAAAAGTCCTCAACTTCCCTAGAGCGCTTTCTTATTGGGAGATTATGCTGTCAATCAACCTTCCCAGGACTGCCTTCTCATTCTTAACCCTTCGCAGTGCTGTATAGCCTGGTATTGTCAGAGTCTGCTTTCTTCAAATAACTATCACATATAGTCACACTGACCGACACATTCAGGGTTTTGTTGATACCTCAACTCCCCGACTCAAGGTCTCCCCCTGGGTGTGATCTTTAATGTATCCCTCCCTGTACCTCGTGTTACAAATTATTTATTTTATGCTGTGAGAAAAACAGTTGCGCATACTAAGATCTTTTATGGACACTTGTTTTGTGTTGGGACAGGAGGGTTGCTTGCTTTTCATGGAATGCAGAGGTGTGGGGGTTGGGTCAGTGGTGTGGGGCTGAGTCTAGACTGGCTGGGTGGGGCTTAGAGGCCTGCTGGCAGCTTAGTGGGGATGAATTGACACTACGCGCAGCCTAGTGTTGTCTCACGCTCTTGCAGGGCGCATTCCTCTGAAAGATACTAAATGATTGCAACAGTAAAGGGACATGGAGGAAGTGGACTTCTTTGAGAATTGGGGGTGTGCAGTCGCTCTGCCGTGAGGGTGTTGGGCCTAGTGAAATCGTTCCATGGAGCTCGGCTAGTGCAGAGCAGTCACAAAAGCCTGTGTTTTCGCCATAACTACAAAATGGCATCTCTTTCTATGTGTCTCCTAATGCCATGCATCTGCTGTTCACGCAATATTGCTTTCGCACCTAGTTTCATAGTGTGGTTCTCTCCCCCCTTATACACTACACTATCTCGTAGGGGATTCACCACACCTGAAAGCACTTAGGGGGGCGGGATATACTCATTTCCATCCCAACACAAATCTGGTGGTGCGAGGGGAAATATTATGGCCTAGGTGTTGAGGGGCAAAGATTCCTTGAAGAGGTGGGTCTTGAGTTATTTTCTAACTTTTACGAGCTTGGGGGCGAGTCTGATGCCGATGGGGAGGAGGTTGCATAGTCTTGTGGCATGGGCAGAGGAGGCTTGTTTTCTGGGTTTTTCCTTTTTGCAGCAGCAGATTTCAAGTCTGCGCTGTCCTGGCTTCTGGTGGTGCACTGTCCGCCAGAGATGCAGAGTTTCTATGCAAGGTAGCTGGGTGACTTGAGGGCGGCTGGCTTATAGATGACGCAATAAGACGTGATTTGTGCCTGCAGTGGGAACCAGTGAGGTTCGATGAGTGGCGGAGTGATGTGGTCGTATCTGTGTAGACCCTTGATTAGGCATGAGGTTGCGTGTAGGACACTTCACAGGGGCACAAGGGAGGATGACAGGAGGCCTTTGAGGAATGCATTGCTCCTATCCAGGTGGGACAGGACCAGTGCTTGAGTGGTGGATCCAAAGCTGTCCAGAGGGAGGAAGGGCTTGACTTTTCACAAGAGGGAGAGCTGATACCAATCTGTCTGAGTTTTCTTAGCTCGGTGTGTCTTGAAGGAGAGGTGTTTGTCGATGTGGAACCCGAGGAACTTGGCACATGAGGTGAGCTTGGGTGTGAAGCCCTCAGCATTCACAGGTCTTTTATTACTGGGCATTTGGTGTTGTTGGTGAGGAGTAGGAGTTCAATCTTGGAAAGGTTAAGCTTCAAGTATGCACTGGACATCCAAGACTGGAACAGCGAGAGGCAGGCTTTGAGCCTATGGATGTCCTTGATGGGTTTGATCTTAAGGTATAGCTGTGTGTCATCTGCATAAAGGTGGATGTGGATGTTGTGTGTGTAGGTTAGGCGGCCGTATCATAGAACACAGGTCAAAAATTCAAAATAAAACATTGTAAGCAACATTATTGATGCACTGTGTGGAACATTGTTAATCAGAAAATGATTTCAGGTGGACAATTTTGGGAGTCATAAAAAAATCTGTCAAGACATTGTAATGTGGAAAGACTACTTCACAAAAAGGAACAATTATATATTCTGAAAATTAAGAGTCACCAAAAAGCAAATTGAATGGCAAGCACTGTTAACTGAGTAATGAGTATATAGGTGTAACTGCCACCATTATTTTCCAGTTTGTCCCCTTCTGTTTTATCACTGCCATTTTTCCTTCAAACATGGCTGCTGATACACGTTTAGACCATCCAGGAATACTACTATCATTTGTTTCAAGCTGGCCACCTCCATTATATTACCGCTATTTCTATTGCAAGAAGGATTCCTCAATTGAACTGCCACCATTTTTTCTTCTTACATGGCTGCAGACACAGAGAATGTCACCCAAGATGGCTACCACTTTCCTATCACACGGTCTATGCTTTTGTAAGCAGTCCACCACATATAGTCTTACAGCAATTATGACTGCAATACACAGCACTTTTAGGAACGCTGTTTAGATTCTGGTCATGCCTGCTACCTTTTGGATAATTAATTATTTTTGGCATCTTGACTGTCCATATGTTTCCCGCATCCCCCTATTATTCTGATACAATGTTAATAAACACATGATTTATTTGTTTACATTTCAGAATAGAATCATTAAGAAAATACACACATCATTTCAGGTGTGCTCACATAGAAGATAGTCAAGATAAGGAAACGTTTGAAATCCCTTCCATGAAGGTACTAAACAAAGCATTATTTGACTAATTTGTAGGGATCTGCACTATGCACCCCCAATCATCTTGCCTTCCATCGAAGTTTAAAAACCCTGCTTTTCTAATTTCTGTGCTGCGGTCTCACGCAGCAGAGAAATGAAACCCAGGTGGTTGGAGATACATCAGTTCTTCCTTTGTTTCCCAATAAGGCCATCCTCTTTCATCAGTAGGTCTCATGCCAGTGTCTTCTATTTGAAGGTTGGCCTTGCCAGTCTGGACAGTCTCAGGACATTCAAGGGAGTGTAGGTACATTGCTGTCTTAGCTTCAGGCCTAATGAATAGCCTTTGTTTGCAAAATCTTCCTCACGTGTTATAACACCACAATTTCGTCCATGTCAACAGTGCTTTTATCCTTATTTGATTCAACTTTGCTGGGTGCAGTCCTTCTTTTGTCCTTTAGAGACTTGCTCACTCCATCCCATATTGACTTTTGTGCCCTTTCATCACCCAATATTTGGCATCCGTAAATTTTCGGGTTCCTCCAAATCTTTAGAAAATATGTCCTTGCGCATGATCTGCTCGTGAACTTCCTTTGTGCTTTTTCTTCATCTCTTAAAATAGCATCCTTGGTTTAATGGAAATGTGCTCTTCTATTTTGCAAGGAAAACTGTTTCTGCACCGTCTCTCCATGTTTAAGATCCTAGTCTCTTGTTTTTGAAGTAACTGGATTGATTGACATGAACCGTCATCCATCTTGTTCTGATTGTAGTCCTAAACGTTGAATATATACCTCTCCTAAGCAAGCCTCTATGTTTTCTTTCTACCTTGCATTTCAGCGTATTTATAGTTATTGACCAGAGGGCCACTAATTTTTCTTTATACTTGTAACTACTGGATCATGAAGTATATGGTTCTAGTACTGCTACAGTTACAGCGTTTATTCTTAAGCATTTTCATATCGTTTCAACATAGGATCATATATCTTCTTTCAGACACTTTTACTATCCTAAGACTTTGTTTTAATGTACATTCATGTTGCGTATCAATTTATTCATGGCGACATTTGGACAACTTGGCAAGGAACATTCCTCTAGGTAAGTTTCTTGCATTGTTTCAACGTGAGGGTATCATGATTGCCTGAGTACATCACAGGAGTGGAGGAGCAGCTACACGTCCGCAGTATTCTGGACAGAAAAGCCTTTTACATCCATAATTAATGTTGCTCCTGGACAACAATATAAACGGTGAGAAGTCTAAGGGGAGCTGGGACCTTAAATAAAGGGAGAGAGATGATCCCCCCGAGGGCATTTCATCCCACTCCTTACTACACTATACAATTAAGGTAGGATTGCTAAACACCAGATCTATGTGCAAACACGCACTCAGCATACATGAGCTGATCACTGAGAAAGAAATTGATCTCCTTTGTATTACTGAAATGTGGCTTAAATACCCAATAGGACCCACCTGTGACATTGCTGTACCAGAGGGATACACAGTGTATAATACTAACAGGGAAGGTAGCCAGGGTGGGGGAGTGGCTATTATAGCGAGAGAGTCGTTGAAACTATTCAAAGCAAATCTCAGTTGTCACGGATATGAAACCCTACAGCTCAAATTAACGTATACACCTAACGACTGCACCAATATAATAGTCATTAATAGACCTCCATTGTTAATCTCAGACTTTGCAAATGAGCTTAGCTCACAACTCATAAACTTAAAATCACCTAATTCATCCACATTGTTAGTAGGAGACTTTAACCACTGGAGAGGTAATAAGGTGGATAAAGAAGCCATCTCTCTCGAGAAGACCGTAACAAATCTTGATTACATTGTTATTAACAACGAACCCACAACCCCACAAGGCAACCAGCTGGACTCAGCCTTGACGCACAACCTGCAGACTCAGAGGGTCGTCACAGAACCATGTATATGGAGTGATCACTATCTGGTGTCTTTTGAGGTATTATTGGCTAACACCATACAGCATCATAATCCTCATATAAAATACAGCGTAGAACTTTTAAAAATTTAGGACCAGAACAACTCAAACCCTGTATCACAAGAATCCTGAAATCTTCCAAGAGCAAGACAGTTGTGAAATAATGCTGGACAATTGCCTTACACAGATTCAGAATCTGGTGGAACAGGAAGCCCCCATGAAAACTAAAATAGCGAGGAAAAATAGTAATCACCAAAAGTGGTTCAGTGAAGAACTAAACAAACAGAAAGTAGAAAAAGAGTGCTAGAAAGAAAATGGCAAAAACATCGCTCCAAGGAAAATAAAGACAACTGGAGACAAGCCAATCAAAAATACAGGGAAAGCATTAGAGAAGCTAAGGATAATCATTACAATAAAGAAATAGCAGCAGCATCAAATGCTACAAGCAAAATATTTGAAATATTAAAAAGCATAGAAAAACCTAAAGTCCTTATTCCACCCTTTTCACCATCTAAGGAAGAGTGCGATATAGTCCAAAATGCCTTTTCAGCAAAAACGCAAAAGGCAAGAGACAATATAGTTAAAGCCAGAGAACAATCAGCAGAAGTCATGCTAGAGAAAGACTGTTTTAATCAAGGAGTCACTGATTCCTTTAATTTCACATCATTTTCGGAAGTAGAACTGCTGGTGGTACTAAACAAAATGAAACCAACATCATGTGCTGAAAATATACTTCCTTCAAAAATTATACTAGAAAATAAGGAAATATGTGCGCCTGTTTTGGTTAAAATAATTAACGCATCTTTTAAAGAATGTTCAGTACCGAAGAAAATTTAAAAAGTCACAATTACGCCTTTGGTTAAAAAGCTTGGTCTTGACCCCAAGGACCCAGGTAATCTACGTCCCATTACTAATGCTAACTTTATCCTTAAAATATTGGACAAAATAGCTACGATCCAATAACAGAAACATATAGAGGAGCAAGCAGTACTCCATCAACAACAATCTGGCTTCAGGGCAGTCCATAGTACGGAATCGGCCATGCTGGACCTGCAAAGCCATATGCTCTAGTTAGTGGACAGAGGCAAAACTGGAATGTTGATGATGTTGGACCATAGCGCAGCGTTCAACTTGGTAGATCACCAGCTCCTAGTAAAAGCACTAACAAAATAGCGCGATGCTCCCCGATTGCCTTGAACTGGCTCATATCCTTTCTTTTGGAGTGTCAAGCTAGAGTACACTGGGGAAATGTTTTCCGAGGCTATCTCAATTATTTTCGGTGTACCGTAGGGAGATAGCCTATCTCTGTTGTTGTTCAACATATATATGAGAAGTCTCTGTGATCTGTTGGAGGATGTCGGTGTATTTTTCTCAAATTATGCCAACGATACGCAACATGTATTAGAACTAGAGGGTGATCACACAAGAGATAGTGCGGAAATAGCGGAAATCTACCACATAATAGACCAGTGGATGCACCAAAACTGGATGTGCCTAAATAACACAAAGATCTTTGGAACCAGCCCAGTCAGAGCCAAACTGAGAGAGGGGTATAATGTCTTCTCTATCAAAGAGGCCAAAATCCAAGTCTCATGCAAGGTTAAGACCCTAGGGATGATGGTAGATGCCCAGGTGAGCTCAGAGGCTCAGGTCAACTATGTACACAAAAACAATTCATACTATATACACCTCATTAAAGCCATTAAACCCCATCTGAGCGAAGAGAATTCTAGAGCAATAGTACTATCCCGACTAGACTATGAAAATGCATTGTTGTTGGGAGCAACAAAAACACACATTGCCAGATGTCAAGTCATGGAAAATGACACGGTTCGTCTAGTGAAGGAACCAAAAACTAGGGAGTACACAACAGAGGCAAGGAAATCATTGCATTGGCTAAGAGTTGAAGACAGAGTGAACTTAAAGTAAATGACAATCATTCACAGGTGTATCTTTGTAGAGGCCCCGCTATACTGGAGGAAACAATTTACAAGATATAGGCCTTCGAGACAACTACACTCAGCGGATAATGGACTGCTAAACGTGCCAAGATACAAGCTCAAAGCAGGGATGGGCAGATCCTTCACTGTTTGTGCGGCGCAACAGTGGAACAAACTAACTCCTAAATTACGGTTCGAAAAGAACTCTCAAACGTTTAGGAAGAGCTTGAAGACTTGCCTCTTCAAGTAAATGTTAATGCTCAGCAAAATAAGAACCCGATGAAACAGACGTTAATTCAAAATGTGACCATTACATGTTGTTTGTTATCAGCGCCCTGATGCCTGTGGCATGCCGGCGTTTATAAGCACCCATAACATAACAGATCTTGTTTCTCATACAATCGACGTGGTATGCATATGTCGCTTAAACCTGTACCGGGTTCCCAATTATAGCTCCTTCTCCTTGTCTGTTATTCCAATAGGGTGGGAGTGAGGGGCGTTGACTAGGGAGAATGCGTTCACTTGCTCCTCTACACCATGGCAATGAAATAATTCACCAGCCACCACTGGTTGAGCGGCTGGTGGGTCAATGGGTATGAATGTGCTGGAATTTATTTTTATTGTGGCAGATATTCTAGGCAAAGGAATCCTTAATATGCATTGGGAAAGGCTTCTGTACACTGTTGGTGAACTGTTAGGTTTTTGGATTGGAGTTACCCAACAAAACCAATTGTAAACTATCTGGCTTTTGACCCAATTTTTCAGAGAACCTGTGCTGTATAATACACCATTTTAACCAATTATTCAAACACTTTGCCTGGAGATGGGGAAATCCCCCCTGAATCGCTTTTGGTTGGTTCTGGCTCCTTTACAATGCTCTGTCACCCCCTTCATATTTGTGATAAATGTTTACACCCCTCCAATTTAATAATTTTCTAGCTGCCACTGGGTGAGCAGCTGGTGGGTGAATAGATATGAATGTGTGCATGCAAGGCTGGGGTCCTGGCAAAAGGCATTGGAGCATGGACCTTTCCCTATGTTTTAGTGGTGTTTTTGGGCAAAGCCAACTTGATGAATGTTATTACCTGGAGGAGGGTTTGGGGTTGGGGGTTTATAGTATAATGGGGCATGCAGACTGGACATCTTAGTTCTGTAGAATGGCATTTTTACCTTGCTAGACTGTTTGGGTGCAGCCGGTCTAGCAATTTCTTACTGAGGCATAGCATTTTTTCCTGTGCATCGTTGATAACGCAAGCATAAAACGTGTCATTACATGGCTTGTCTAGCATTTAATGCAGCTAGTCCAGCTATTTCTTACAGTGGCACAGCATTTTATTTTGGGCATCTATGGTAAAGTAAGCCTGATAGGAATTATTACATGGATCTAGGCAGGCATTTTATACTAACATAAGGAGCAAGTCCAATCTCATGAGTGTTCTTACATGGGAGTAGTTGGGGCTTGCACAGTCATCAAGTAAATCTTCTCTTATTGCAGCATTCCATGTTTTACTGTTTTTAAGAGCAACGTCAACATGATGCGTGTTCTTACAGAGTGGGTCATGGGTGGAGGCATTTCTGCAGTCAAACAAGGAAATGGTTCCTTAATGGAGCATTGCATGATTTACTAATATTGAGGGCAAAGTCAACATGAAGAGCATTCTTACATGGTTATGCAGCAGGTGGTCAAGCTTTTCTGCAGCAGCAATATCATATTTCATTCATGTGGTGGTAGATTTTTACTGGCATTAATGGCAAAACCTACAAGAGAATGTTTGTAAATGGGGTTCGTGGCATATATTGGCAGGGTCAGCATGAACATGTTTTCTTATGACATCATTACTGGCCATGTAAGATGATTTGCTGGTACATTTGGGTGTCAGAACTCAGGAGCCAGGCACAGCCCCCTTGTTTCTACGACAGATGAAAGATTTAAGGGTTGATTGTCATGCACATTGTGCATGCGTGGTGGTCTAGGCTGACTCAGAGTGTGGCGTGGCCTGTGATTTGTTGCTGAGCTTCGGGGGAGGGCACTCAGCATATTCTGGAGGGGGACCTGCACATTTTCTGTTATGCCACTGGGTTCAGATCTTCTGCAGCACTGTGGATCCCGCACAAAAAGAGTACACATTGAATTGGAGAGCCTCCCTTGAAATTGCAGGTCACATAAAAAGAGGACACTTAAAAAGCACATACAAGCTTGTTGTACACTCCTTTTGAGAGTTTTCTTTACCATAGTGTGAATGAGGACGTGTCTCAGTATATGGCCTTTTTTGTGTGAAAATATGTCAATTTTTGGCCGTGGGAACCTTGACTGTTGCGCTTTAGGAATAATGTTTGAGTTGATGCCTAAAGGACTTGTTTGTGGTAACTTAGATGCTTCTGGGGTGAGGGTTTGATAAATCATTGTGGGTTGAAATTACTAGAAATGACCCAAAACATATTGTCCACGTGCTAGCAATGATCCTTCTGCGTATCCAATACAAAGTGTGCAGTAAAAATGTAAGAAAGGGGCAATAAAGAAGCCTTGTGCAGCTGTTCCTGACATTAGGGTGATGAGGACATGTCTCAGGGGGATGGGTTATGGATGCTTTTATGAACGGCTATCATTTTTCAGAAAATCTGCGGCACTTTCCCCTTATGATTCAGTTCAAACATAGAGACAAGCATGCAAACATTTGCTTTTGTCACCTGGTCTGTACAGTGCAGATCCACGTGTCATATTCTGCTTAACCTCTGAGCCAGGTCCATCTTTCTGATGGAACAGCTAGCAAGTATTGTTTTATTTCTTTGAACAGATTTCATTATTAGGTTAGTTGAAATAACCGTGGTTAGTATATTTAAACATATCATACCAGTTGTTACAATGTGCAAGAAATGCTTTGTTATGCCATGTTCGTTTTCATAGCATGTATTAGTATTTTTAAAGTATTCAAAGACTTTTACTATGTATGTGTCTCATTTAAAGAGTCTTTATTTTTTTCTATGATTGAAATCATAAAAAGAGGATGTCTTATTTTAGCTATGTGGCGACAAGTATCTATTCGATAGGAGAGTGCTTTTTTAGTATATAAAAAATGTACTTAGCTGTTTTACTGTATATATTTGGAACATATTATCTTGCATAGGAAATAAATGGTTTGTTCGAAGGAATTGGGGATTATTTCATGCTATATTTTTCTCACTAAACATGGTAGGTTTAATGTTGTGTGGATAAAGAAAACGCAGTGTATTGTATGTTGTGCAACAGTTTGATATAGCTTAAACTAGGTGAAAAAAGGAACAAAAAACTAAATTTAATAAGTGATAATATATCACTGTTGTGGTTACGGTTGCAAACAAACCATTAGACATTTAGAACATTTCTTAAACCTTTGCTTTTTACTACAGTGTTTGGTCAAAGCATCCTTGTAATCTTCTCAGGACCAATTGGCACTTTCAACGTTTGAAGGTATTTCCCTTTGTTTCATAATCTTTGCTGCATTAAATGCTGCAAATGTGGTGTTGACTCAGCACTGTGAACCCTTTGACTGTTTTGCTTACTATGTGTATGTAATGTTTAGTCCAACAACATCACGTTTCTATCCCGGTCTACCACCTCATGTTTTTCAGAATTTGCTAATGTATGTTGTATACATGCTTGGGCTTCACAACACACCAAAAATGAAATAACGCATCATTTTGAAGGGTTTCCTTTTGGTAGTCTTGCACAAAATGACAAATATGTTTTGCCGTACAAAGGGATTCTCTCCAGCAGATAGTTAGGTGTACAGGGTATTTGCATCTAGTTCCTCATCAGTCGGTTGCAGGTGCTTTTCATGGTCTCCTGCTTTTTGTTAGTACCTCAAGTTCTTTCTCTTTGAAATGTTTGAATAGTCCAGTAGACATTTTCAAAAGTGAGGTTTAAAAGTGACTGGGTGGCATTTTAACTAGAGCATTGGTTTGGTAGGTTAGCAAAGGGGGTTAAGTTTGAGTTACCGATTTGCACTTTGGAATGCTCTGCCCTGCCACTTAGTCTGGAAATATCTTGTCTTTAGAAAACTGCTTAAACCTTTGTTTTTACTCAGGCATTTGAATCAAGCTAAGACGATAAACTATGGCGCACCTGTGTTTGATCATCCCAGGACCAACTGGCACTCACTAATTTTAAACTTTTAAACGCATTTAACTTTAGTTCACAAGATTTGCTTATTCAAGGTGGGAATTGGATGTTGACTCAGCTCTGTGAACTCATCTGCTGGCTTTGTATATATAATATGTGTACACCTCCTCCAGTTCTCTATCTCAAAGTACTAGGCCTTATTTACTATAGCGCTCTTAAATCGGTGGCCATATGTTTGTCACTTTACAAAAACAGAAAATGAAGTCGTACATTTTTTTAAAGCTTTACTCGACTTATAAAGAAATACATTATTTTTTTAAGGACAACTATGAAAATGCAGTTCACCCATTGTAATAATGTTTGGTCTTTTTATGCAGTTGTTCACGCTTCTACAGCATCAGTTGCAGTTAGAGCATCAGCAGCGTGTTGTAGGTGCTGTTCATTTTCTTGTGCCTGTCATTGGTACTCTTCATGTTGATTTCTTTGCCTTTTAAATTTGGGAAAATTCGGAGGTGTTCATCATTGCTGTTCAGCATTGTGCAATTCTGGGCTGTTCTGTTTACAATGTCTAATGTGATTTCTCCACACCCGCTATCCAGCCCGACCCACGCTATATTTCCAATAGTGCTCGTCAGTATCGTTTTATACAAACACCAACAATTAAGTAAATATGAAACATTTAGAAAGTTTCACTTTTGGAAGACATTTAAAAAAAAAACTGTAGAAAAATGGAGAATCTAAAATGAATGCATAAAAAAATGTAAAAGCCATTAGAACACAATTGTCAAGGGTGAACACAGTATCCTACTTTCTCAACTGTGTCTGATCTCCTATCCTTTGGATTTTCTGTTTAATCTCCTCCCCAATGTCCCTCACTTTTCCGCCTCTCTACCTCATTCTCATTTCTTGTATCCATTGACTTGGTTACTTAACGCTTACTTTCATTGGGATGTTTCCGTGTCATGGTCCGGGGTTCGATCCCTGGGTCCGCGCTTAGAAATCTATGGGTGTTTAAGCGCGTTATAAATATGCAACTAAGACAAAAAAACAATTACACAACTATAAAAAAAAACAATTCCTGTAACAGCGCCTCGATGCCCGCGCGCTGCGTGAGCGCTTAAAAAACGTAAAATATAGAAAATAAAAAATGGTACTTATTCTCTATTCCACTTTCTTACATACACTTTCACAGGCACCCACCATCCTCCCTTTGACCTACTGGGATGAATGGTTCCAAAGGCAACGAAGGATCAATGGTCTGGAGCCTTTCCCTTTTCATTGGTGGCTAAATGAAGCACCTGCATTCACAGTTGGCCCTATACAAATCATCAGTAAAAACAATTATATTAAAACATAAATAAAGACAATAGGTGTTCCAGTCCCTTTAATCGGGTTACATATGCATTTGAAGAAATGTCAAAGAAAAAAGTGTTAGTCTTTAACTAAGAGAGTTTCTCTCAGTTGTCTGTCGTTATATGTACATTGGGATGCTCTGCAGTTGCTTCAATGAAAAGTAAGTCGCAGAGTAAAAATATCAATCCCTTTATCAATGTTTTAATTGGTGCTTTTGTCATTTCTCACTTTCCATTTCCGTTCTCTGAATGCGGAATTATTTTCCAACAGCTCTCCTGTGTTTTGCCTGGAGGTATCTTGACAATTAAGATGTTCTAAATTTGTTGGAACTCATTTTTTCCATGACATGACACAATTTGTGATCATGTACAGGAGAAATCATGTGTTGGTCTTGTGCCTTAGGAAGGTCACCTTCAGTGTGGAAAAATTCCCTTAGAGAGGATTCAGAAGACGACTGAGCTTTCCGGTGTTCACGTGTTGAAGATGTACCTGGTTTTAAGATGTGGTTTACTGCTACAAACTACCACTTCCTGTACCTCCAAAGAGATGTATGTCATTTTCTTTGTCTAAACAAAGGCATACAATGAATTTGTCTCAAGAAAGACAAAGGGCCTCATTACAAGTTTGGCGGTAGCCTTGCCGGTAAAACAGGCAGGTTGCCGCCAAACTTGTGATTTTTTCCAGCACCCGCGAATGGGCAATTACCGGGTCATTATGGCCCCACCGGACCCGGGTAATTGCCCACTTGCGGGCTGTTCGGAATAAAATGCTCCCATTCCCATTTGAGCCACATAGGGCTTAATGGCAATGGGGAAGTCGGATGCACCGACATGCTCTGCTCGCGGGTGCCGGTACGCCCGTCAGGTCCGACCTGGTGGGTGAAAAGGCACCCACGAGCAGAACTCGTAGTTTGCCAGTCCGGTAACAACGGAACCGGCAAATTTACCGGTACCGTTGTTACTGGACTGGCAAACTTATAATGAGTCCCAAAGAACACCCAGCCAGTTCAAAGTCTAGGTAGTTGTGTTGTAGTATATGTGAATTATTTTCACAATCTAAAATTGTTTTTTTTTTGCGCATGGCCCAAGGAGTGTACTTTAAAAGGGATGCAGTTCATCTAAGACACGTCATAAGCGAGCATGAATGTTCTGCAAAGTATGAGCCCAAAAGATTATTATTTGTGTGCTGAGTTGAGAATAGAGAAGAAATAACATTTTTTTCTTTCACACAAGAAGCAGTTTTTGTAAAAAAAAAAAAACGTAGAGGCAGTCTATGTTGGTCTATGTTTTTTTCATCTTGAAATTGAAGGTTAAAACAATCTTCAATCAACACCACAAGACATCATCAAAATATAATCAGCAGGACATGCCTACTTGTGGTGTCGGATAAGTGTCAAGCTGCTTTCGCTGATGTACTCTTACTTATTGGTTATGAATGTACGGAGGTTTTGTTCATAATACAGTAGAACAAACAGTGTAATATTCAATTTAAATACATAGATGAATGCTCTATTCAATTATGATTTATTGTCCTTCAAAGAGGCTTTTTTTTCTTCTTTTTATTAAGGATTTCTGTTTTTTGTTTACACAGTGACATAGATTAAGATTCTTCAGTAAATTTGAAACAAAATATGAAAAGGTTTATTCCTCAGACCTTGCTGTAAAGTAACAGAATACAAATAAGGCTACATCGCAGCACGTGTCCTTATGCTGTTGATCACTCAAAAATATGCAGGAATATGCTGTTAGCCCATTGAAATTATTATTTTTGTTTCTTCTACAGTACAAATTCGTTCCCCCTAGCAAAAGTCTTAAATGGTCATGTATGTGTGATGTCTGGGATAAAACATGTAAAAAGGAACATTAAGGTTGAGTTACTTTTTATAACACATGAGGTTTTGCTGCTCTGAGAGCAACAAAGTGCACTGAAACAATCTTCAAAAGGGCTTTGTGTGCAAATACATATAAAACATATATTCCGTTAGAAACCGTGTTGAAGGTACATTATGGATTAATCACGCACGTGAGAGCGCCTTTATTGGGAACACAAATGTGCCAAATACTCTGTTATGTGGATTTTTTTCCAATTCCATGTTTTCGCTCACTGCACCCTTCACAAAGGAGAATTATCCATTCACATATCAGTATGCTCCCACAAACAGGGTCAGTCCAGCACCGAAATGGTGGGCAAGTCTCCTTTGAACCACAGACACATGTTTCAGCATTGGACAGCCTCCTCAGTGAGGTGAAGCTGAACCTCTCTAAGCAACAATGAATAAGGGGTACGCGTCTGGATTACCCTGTGTTACATATCTAGATACCCGGATCCTTTTCTGCCTCTGAGATAGAAGTAATGCATTTTATGAGTGAGTTGGCATTGCCTTACTCCCAAAGAATGGTTACTATTCAAAGATCTGCTATAATCAACCCAACACATGTTGTTTAGGGATGTTCCGGTGGCAAGCATTCAGGTGTATTTGGTTTAATAATCCTCTTAATTTCCAGGTATTCTGTACTTTGGGATGTGATATGGTTATTTCTGTATAGATTAGAGCCGAATGATACTATTTCCTTACAGGCTCACAGGCTCAATCCACCAAAATGCCTGCGTGTCTTTGCTTAATCTCTTACAAACGTGTATCAGAGCTTTGGTTCTGAGTGGTAGGTCTTTCAGACCGGGAGCTGCATGCTTCTTCTCCATCTCACATAGGACCAAGACGGTTTGCAAATTGGTAGAATATCTAATTTTCTATGATGTTCCAAATGTATATGTTGTTTGTTACCTTAAAGAGCACGAGGCTGCCACCAAGGACTTGAGAGGATCCTCCTCTCAGTTGTTTATTTCCTTCAGAAAACCTCACAAATCACTGGTTCCATCTCCCAATGTAGTCAGATGGGTTGTGGCCCAAGTAGGTGTAGATTTGTGTTCCTTTAGGGCTTTCTTAACCAGCGGCACAATGGCCTTGAAGGGCTCCTTGGTGGGTGCCTGCCTAAAGAATATTCTATGGGCAGTGGATTTGTCAAGTGAGTCACTATTTAGCCCATTTTATACCCCGTGACTCATGTTTCTTCTATTGTATTGTATACACTTTGAACATGCATAATACAAAGTCTCCTTGCCCAACAATTACATGAAGATTTTGCTTGGTAACAATGATTTTATTAAATGCATGGAGGTGAGTATTATTCCGCCCTAGCATATGGAATGTGTTATATTCAGGTTCCCCCTTCCCTCTTTTTGCTATTGTCTCTTTTCAGCTTTGAGCACAGGGATGGTATGGTTCCCGTTTCAGTCATGGAGTGCAAACTCCAGGCCCAGCAGCTGAACTGATACTCTCAGGTTCCAGGGAAGATGCTACCTCCATAAACAGAGGAAGTGACGCGAGACCGGGGACTGTTTGTGAGGAACACGAATGATTGACTAAAGCAGGGCAGTGGGGACAAGGCATTTGGGAACAGTAGTTCGACCGGAGAAACGTTGATACGAAAAAATGTTCTTGCTGCTGTAAAAAATAATAGGAGTTACTGGACACATATCGCGCCTCCTTGCCGTTGATAAAATCTTGAATTATCGTCGTAACCTAGCGAAATTGCCATTCATTTGCAGCACGTGAAATTTAGAGTTATTCACGTGGCAGCATTCGGGATAATCCAAACTAGCCCGTTCCTACAATCCTAATCCCTGGCTGGTGTTTGTACGCCCCTCTACTTGAGCAGTAAATGAGTAAATGAGCAATTACTGAAGCCTTGCTATTCAGAAGGAAATGGATAAATGTAATCAGTTTCTGAATAACATCTGACTAAGGCTGTGCTAGGAAGGTCGGAAACAGTGTCAGTTCTGCCAAACGCCTTTTCATTTCCCTCCATTCTTCGAGATCATTGTCGGCCATTGTGCATGATTACAGTGTTCGCAGTAGTTCATCTCACTGCCATACATTCTTTCCAATTTGGAGCAATTTTCTTATATCAAGTCTCAAAATGTTCATATTCAAAACATCATACGCTGTTCTTCAGGCCTTCCTTTTTTGAAACACCCAATCTAAGCCAATTGCAATCAGACCTGTATCCTAAGCTTTTTGAAAAAGGGGAAGATTTCCAACATGGCAATGTACAGACATAAGGCGCTGATTAGCACAGCAGACGGCTTTAAAAAAAACAAACTTCAATGGAGAATAAGTGAGGTGGCGTATTCAGGGATCAAAGAGCGGGCGGGGTAAATAAAAGATAGCAACGATGTTAAGTGCAATGTTTAGAAACTTAAGAAAAAATAATACTTATTGGATTCGGCAGAGCCTGCAAAAAAAATTAGGAACCCGCATTTATCAAAGTTAAAGAATCAGTGGTTAATTAATACTGAAATGTGTTATCATATACCATGCATTTGTTTGCACATAAGTTAAAGAGTGATTCCATTTCTTATTCTGTGCCTCAGCTGAACGAAATGTAAAGTGGTGCACTTTAGTATTCACAAAGCAGCACTCTTTAAGAGGATGTTATCCTTGTGAGCTTAGGGCCCTTTAGGAACGTGCATATGTAATGGATGGGATCACACGGAATAACTTCAAATCCAAATAACCGAACCAACTCAGGAAGATGGCAAACTACTGTTTTATTAACAATGATCTAAAACAGGGAGTTTACAACGAACATCAATGGACGTACGCTCAGGTTCTCTCAGCGATCCTCACACAAAACATAGTTCATATTTTAGAAATACGTCACAGCTGATGTCATACTATGTGGCAATAATGAAAAACCTACTAAGGGTCGGGATTGGCTTAATGGGAAGATCTAAGTATATTTTCTATAGGAACTAGGATTGTGATTGGCTGCCCACTGTCAGGTGGACAACATGTGTCTACCTCTAAAACAGGTCATCTTCAGAAACATTAGATACACAGTTTCTCAATGGTTTTCAAACTATAAGGTCCTTCGTTATATGGACCACTACAATTGATTGGCACACTAATGCCAGGTCTGCAACATTCGGTTCACTTAGCAGGAGGTAAGCCCAGACCCAGGTGCAAGGAGATGGGGCATGACACTGCCTCCCCACACAATTAGCCCAGCATCTCTCATCACCCACACCTTCTATCTTTGAACTTGCAAAAGTATCCTTGTCTGTAGAATACATGGGAGTGAGCATACTCACTATTGTGTTCTGGGACTCAGAGTCTGAACTCTATTTTCATCCTTGTCTCACATGATAGGAGACCATGATTTGGTCTATTTTGGAGGTTTTAAATGCATTAAACTGGGCACTCTTGGTGTTCTTTCTTTGCACCTTAACAAGGGATTATACATTCCTCACACATTCGATCCTTTCCAGAAGAGATAGCTGACCTTGGCTGCTTCAGTCTTGACTCCAGGGCAGACAGCCTCATCTGGCAGTGCCACGATTATGCTTATTATTGCTGCAACACAGTTTTCCCTTCCCTCGTCATGGGTCCTGGCTCATTAAATACATGATACCGATGTTCAGCTTCTATACAATGGCGGCTTTGCCTGCATCCTATTCACTACGTATAGCCAGCTTCTATGAGGCCTCATCACGAGTTGGGCACTAACCACGGCGGTATTACTGTCAGGGCTATTAGCCCTACTGCCAAACCCCCTGTGCTATTAGCACCGGATCACAGGTTTAGCGGAACGGTAAGTTCCCATTCCCCATTGGGCCCATTCGGGAATTCCCCATCCCCCATTGGGCCCAATGGGGAATTCTCGTGCTATTACCACCAGCGGTTTTCCTGCCGGCGGTAAAAGCACCAAAAATTTGCAAAATTGCAGCGTATTTGCCCCAGCTCAGAGCTCAGGGGAAATCTGCCAAGGCCGTGATTTGGCAGACCCTTAAATGCAGTGGTAATAGCATTACCGCCACATTTAAGGGTTACCGACAAACTCGTGATGAGGCCCTTAGTTTACTTGGGTTTCAGCATCTGTACAATTATTGAACGGTTGATTTTCTGCAGCACTTTGTGCACGTGTAATCTCCTTTTTCACATTTAAAAGTTCACTTGATTCTTTACTTCATCATTAATCTCTTCAGGATCTATACATCTTCTTCAGCCAGTGTCTTGGAACGTTGCAAATACTCTTTTGTGACATCACTGACTTCTATTCTCTGCTCCATCTCATACTCCTTCAGAGTTCCACCCTCAAATTGTCATCTCTTCAGGGATACATTTGCTAGGGTTGTCTCAATGAGTATCTTCTCTCAAACACACGCTGCAGTATTGGCACAACTGTTGGTGTCAACTACGGCACGATCTCAGGTCTCCAACATATGGGAGGTAGGGGGGCATGCTTTCCTGCAGAGGCATGCAGCTGCTCCTCTACATTCTCCCCTCTGGTCGAGTCCTTGACCACCTCCTCAATTGTTTCCACATCCTAGTATTTTCTCTTGAAGACGTGTTTCTTTGGTGTCCATATCTTCATCTCCCCCCTCAGGGTGCCTGCTGATTTGACATTTTCATCTACACTGCAGGTAATGTAGTTACATTGTCCTTTCGGGGTAAAATAGACCCATCATCTTACGTACTTCTTTTGATTCTTTGGGTACAGATACTTGGTTCCTTTAGGTGCTACCATGCTAGCCTCTATACATTTTCTAACAGCGTCATCAGTCAATTCCCTGGAGTTCAGTTTAGGTTTGACATCGATTATGATCTTCATCCCTACCACCTTCTTTGCTGTTTTTTTTGCATTGGGCAATCACCATCCTGACCAAACAGAATCCAAATATTACTAACACCAGTATTACTCCAAGAACCTTGAATATATTTACCAAACACTATGGAATCCATGAAAACAAAGAGGCAAACCACATGTCATCTTCAATGTCATCTGTCTTGCCTTTCATCTTGTCATGCAGGTCTGTCAACAACGTTATGGCCTCTGTCAAAGTTCCATTCTGGTCATCATCAGAAGGTAAAATGTGCAACACGATCGGCTGATGTTGGCACAAACTCCTCCTTCCATCGCTGTGATCATATCAAGGACATATGTATTCTGGAGGGTCATCAGTCGTGTGGCCCTCAGCTTTTCTGTAATGGCTTTGAATCCCTTTATGGTAGCATTGATTGCCTGAAAAAGCAACCATTTGGCATTCACCACTGTTTGGATCACAGGCATGAATATAGCTGTCCTTATCATAGCAGTCTTGCTAAACAACTTGTGCACCTCAGGAATGGCATCATACACGGTTATCGACTTGGCTGATAAATGTTGTTCTCTTTTTGTCTGTCTGAGAAGTTCAAGCGATCTTCTTTTTCTCAAAAGGTCATCCACTTTTGGAAATTCATCAATGTTTAGATCGCTCTGAGGAATCACTAATGCTGGAACATGGATGAGAATCAGGGAACACACTAAGCCCCAATCCATGGGCTACTTCACATAGGCTCTAGATACACAAGCCCAATATCAATCCATAACAACGGCTGTCCCTCCTCTCACCCAAGGAACGTCAATTGTGGCTTTGCATTCTTTGTTATATCGCACATGGTACTTCCCATGATTTCTGAAAATGTATGTTGTACTAACCAATGGGACTACAACTATTGGGCCTGATTCACCTTCTACCCATGTCAACAATTTAGAGTGCTTGGCCCATAACTTTTAGCATCCATCATTCACTTTCTGCACTTCTTGTATGTTGTCCATCTTCAGCAGATGAGCTGAACAGAACACCATTCCTTCTTCCCATCCTTTCTTGGTATGCACTCATCCATAGATCAACATTCAAGTTTGTTCCAAACATCCAGGTGATCCTGTTATTTCTGTCACATCAGGACAATTAATTCTCTTCATTTCTTCAATGATCACCTCATCCTATCCTGCATCAGGATATACAAGAATTTTGCTTTTCCATCCAGGCTCTTTCTCCATTTGTGTGGTTTTGATATGGTCATCCTGGTATGAAAACAACCATCTTGATCTTCATTGCAAGGTCGCCCAACTTGAAACTGTCCTCGAGTAGTACATGCTGCAAGATGGCTGAGGCATTTTGCATTGTGTGCTGAAACCTCCTTTGAAATGAAAGTCCTTACTGTATTCATGGCATAGGGGCTGAGAGTGCAGACTTAGCAACTCTCATCAGATGCTCTTTCCCCCAACTTTTTCATATGTTGATACCACATGTTATTCCCCAGGTGAGCTGTATTTTCTAGATATGTAGTTATCCCTTTATTATCTTCCTCTGCATCTCTTTTATGTCACCCAATATACTTATAGAGATCAAGGAACTTGTCATTATTCGTTTTCATAGTTGGGAAAATCATAGGAGCTCTTTCTTCAGTAGAAACATTAAGATGATAGAGACTGTGAAAGATAAGGAACAAAAAACAACAAGAACAATCATGGAAATATAAATTATGCATATAAATCTGAGCAGCCATTTTTCGAGCCATTCTACTGCTTGTTGAACTCGTTCACTCTCTATGATCATGCCATCTTCTTCATTTATAATTTTTAATACAATCATCAAGTTTCTTTTATGTCTGCAACTGTACAATTTGTTCAATTATAGAAATAAGGAGTCGTCTTATCATTGGAACCATTTTTAGGATCCTGTAAAAAGGTGTGAATATTAATGTCTCTTCTAACAAGAGCAGGGTAAGCTTGAAGTATGAACACAAAGACAGCATCCACAAGCCGACGAACGTCACTGTCGGCAGGTATAATGTGTTTTTATCACTTTAAACTAAAATTTTCCACAAAAGGTATCTGGATATTGATCTCTTTTCCAATTTCTGTTCAAGAACTGATGTTTAGGCATAACAATGGTGCATTATTTACTGCTTCAATATTTTTCTAAAAGTTAATTTCAAATTTCTGGAAGTCTCTGCAAGTCCGTGCACTCTCTGCTAGAATATATATGAGGAGTGTCTATTGAATTCCAGTCCAAATAAAGTATGCATTAATCACTCGTTGGTTTATCGTCCTTCTTCTTTGTCATCGATCGGGTCTGCACACATGGAAATTCTTCTTTTTTTCTTGCTTCTGAATCAGCAACGGTGGGAGGGAGGGTCTCGCCTTTATAAACCTTCACGTTGTTCAAATGCAACCAATCTCTTCTTCCCTTAACCTCAACTGCTGAAGGGGACACTTCTTCAACACAGAATGGGCCATTAAAGCGAGGCTCATGCCACTTTCTGGTGAAATGTTTAATTAGCACTAGGTCCCCAACATATAACATAGGTGGTGGTAATAGTTCACTTGAATTGGATTGGGTGCCAAATTATCTTCTTCTGTTTTCCTAGACAGTACCCCCCTCAGGCTGGTGGTCATACATGTCAATTAATCATGCATTTCATCACTTAAGGTTTTTGCTACACTCTGGGCATCACTCTTAATCCTAGACGGAGGTGTAAGGAGCATTCTCATTCGACACCCTGTAACTAGCTCATGCATAGTGAGGTGGTGATCTGACCCTGGCTGATTCTGAAGGGCATATAAGGCCAGGGTTAGGCAATACAGCCATCCCTTTTTCAAAGTCAAGTTAATCTTGGCAATCCTCTCTTTAAGGAGGCTGTTGAGTCTTTCACATATCGCATTCGCTTGTGGTGATACGCAGAACAGAACTCGTGCTTTATACTTAATAAAAGCCCTATTTGTTCAAACTGCTCATTGACAAAATGTGTCCCATTATCGGATCTTAGTACTTCACACACACACCACACCTCGGAAATACTTTGTGCACTAAAAACTTTACGGTGCAAGTGGCATCAGTGTGTGTACACAGACCCACCTCGATCCACATACAGGAGGGACACACCACCACTAATACCTATATCCATTACATGTCTGATTTTTGACACACAATACAATTCACCATAAACAATGGAACTTGTTCCAGCAAATTATGAATAAACCAGTCTTCTGCAGTATTGGCAGCAAGAATTTTTCTAGTTATGTGCGCGGGGTAATGCAGCTATTCAAGCACAACTTTCAATACAGTTACTGTCATCACTGGCTTTCCAGTGCTGTCCTGTCAACATAAAGCTTCCATGGGGGATAAAGAACATCCCGTTTGTTACAACAGTTCTTGCTCTTCCTGTGGTGCGCTTCCCTGAATCTCTATTAATTGGGTTATCAACAGCATATTAAACCCTTCCTGTACCAACATCGTTGTAACTGAATTTTCTTTAATATTGTTAGATTCTGCAATACCTCCCCATTCCTCCTCCTCGACTGATTCTTCTTTTAAGGTTTCCAATGCCTTTTTCTTTTGGTTTCCTTTAGTTTCCTTCTTCTTTCTTTCCTTTTTCTCGTGCAAATAAGGGCAAGCTCCTTCGGAGGCCTCCCTGACCTGTAAGCAAACTGGATCGGGGGAACCCCAAGGAGCAAGCCCCAAAAATTGTACAGGGAAAAAGCTGATGTGGCAGAAAAAACCTTGATGAGATGATAGTTAGGTGTGGACTGTAGAGGTGATGTCTTTGATGGTAGAAATACTCAAGAACCAGGAGAAAAGGTAAAGGCTCTCTCTTACTGCTGTGTAGATCTTCCAAGGCACACCCTTGATACCCAGTGGCAAAGAAAAGGTCTAAAGTCCTTTGTCAAGAATGAATGCAGTCGCCCAAGAAACTTCGGATAGGACTTGAAGAAGTGGGAAGAGCGTCCAAAAGAACAAAGGATGAGGAGGCGGAAAAGAACAAAGTAAACCGAGGTAAGGGGGTTGAGTATGAAGACAGAATCCAAATAGAAAAGAGAAGGACAGAAGAACAGAACAAGCAAGTGGAAGGTGAGAGCGGTACAGTCCCCGGAAAAAGGATGCCGAAACCGAAGAAACCAGAGTAAGTATAAATCAGGTAAAAATATTAACAGAGATAGATAGATATGGTGAAAACACCTAGAAATGTATGATCACCGAGAAAGTCTGTTACCTGAACTGGAATATAACCCAGAGAGGGGACAGAAACGGAAAGAAAAATACACCTGGAAGTATCGTTGAGCCGTTACTTCACAGGGAAAACGAAGGCTAGAAATCAGAACAGAAAGCGAAGTAGAGGATAGATAGAAGAATAGAACGAACCAATGACAAGAAACAAAGAAAACAGCGAACGGAAAGAGCATAAAGGCAAGGAAAATATTGAGAGCACAAAAACGCCAATAAGAGCAATACGCAAGCAGCGAGGGTCCTAGTCGCATACAACGCAAAGCGTATCCGAAAGTAACCAGCCATTTTAGGTGTAAACTAGACCGCTGCAGCTGGTTAGCGCGCACAATTCCTCCCAGTCTCCACTGATGCCAACGCTTCCAGGGTCAAAGCGTGACAAATATCTTCAGTATCAAAACTTGAAATTTCTGGAGAATATACATCCCTTTTGGCTTCTACGTCTGCGGCTTTGCTCCAGCAAGAGATAGTATCTGTTTGTTTAGTATGCGCTGTGCATTTTACAACTGCTATAGCTACTGGGAGTTGCAGTGCCTTCATGAGTCTCTCCAATAAGGACGCATGCTGCATTGGAGAGACGTCTGCTCAGAGGTGGCCCCTCTGCTTCCAACATGCCAACCCTGTGTGTGTACAATTGACATCACATATGCAGAATAACTGTACAACGTCACTTCCTGTCCTTCATGAAGTGCGACAATAAGCGCCTCTGATTCTGCTGAAAAATTAGATGATAGCCTTGCCCTTGCTACCACTTCGAATTCCCCATTTGTCTGTGTCTTAGCACTGTGGCTCCTGACTCCCTTTCCCCGCTAGTCTGATCAATTTTCAAAGAGCCATCAATAAAAAGAATCTCCCCTCCTGCTAAAACGCTCTCCTTCACACAGGGTATATCTCCATAAAATTCTACATAATTAGCACAATCATGAACATGATCACCTTCTTCTCGGGTTCAGCTATAAATGTGGCTGGGATCACTGTTTTACGTATTACAATTTTAATCACTGGGTTAGAAATCATTACCCCATAAGCTGACCCTCTTTGGGATGTCAATGTGCCTTTGGGTTTCTCTAGAATGGCAAATAGAGCATGCTCTAGGTAAAGGGTCATAAAGCAGCCCATGACAATACTTCTCAATTGCAAACGCGGTAGCTGCCAAAGAGGAAGTATCCTCTCATAACTGGTCTAAAATCCCACTGTAATATGCCAAAAGGTTTGTACCCTATTGTGGTTCTTTGTGTAAGCACTGCTGTCATTACTGACCCATTTGTGTGTGAAACCAATAGAATTCCTCGCCATACTATAATCAAACACCCAGGTTCTAACGTAATTGCACAAACCCAGAAACTGTTACATCTGTCTCACTGTGTTTGGTTTTGATGTTTTCATGATTGCCTCAGCTCTCTCAGGTGTCACTTTCTTTTCTTCATGCGAAATCAACTGAGCTATATGTAACACCTCTTCTTGACAGTACTGTAACTTCTCCTTGTCTACCTTATATCCCTTACCTGCTAAAATAGTCATTATACGGTCAAATCAATAGGTCCTCTATGTACTGTATCACCGCTCTTTCAAGATTTTTATTGCCTAGATCCATCTATAGGACTCTGTTAAAAATTGATGGGGTAGCAACCAAGGGGCGCACAGATGACCTGCTTTCCCATGTGAGCTCCCTCCTCATGGGTCCCTAAAATGAGCTGAGCCCCCACACCACGACTCCCCCACGGGAGTGAAACAGAGAAACGTGCATTGGCAGACCCCCCCCCACCACTCAAGGAAAAAACCTGATGAAAATCGGACGAAGGAAACTGGAGAAAACATGGACGGAAGTTTCCAGCGGGAGAAGGACCGAAAGAG
Organism: Ambystoma mexicanum; assembly: GCF_040938575.1. Classification (NCBI taxonomy): domain Eukaryota; kingdom Metazoa; phylum Chordata; class Amphibia; order Caudata; family Ambystomatidae; genus Ambystoma; species Ambystoma mexicanum. Next base: position 97,466,615 of record NC_090928.1, read on the forward strand.
AAAGTGGAATGCAAGCGGCCCATCGCCGCGGCTCGGAAGGCAGACCCCTGGGATGCATCGCGCACTGAAGAGGTGCTCTGAGACCTGCTCCCCCCAGCCCTCCCTCCTGGGTGCTTTGCGTTGAGGCGTGTGTGCTGTGGAAGGGAGGAGCCTCCAGCGGCTACCTGGCAGGGGGCCCCCCCATGAGTGCTTTCCACCCTGAGACCTGCCGGAGCACGCAGGGGACCCCGCAGGCAACAGAAGTGGGTGGCGCTTCCCTAACCGTTCGGAAGGAATGCTCCATTCAGAAGGCACGCCACTAGCAGCACCAGAGACTGTGCCGCACGTGGGCCCTGGGTCCCACGACCCGGCGGGAGAACGCTGCCGCGGTGCCCAAGGCTGTGGTGCTTGTGCTGCGATAGCAGACGCCCAACAAGAGCGCACAGGGCAAAGTGAAGCCGGGGCAAGCACAAGTCAGGCCACCAACATCTGCCTCCCCCTGCCCGATGAGGAAAACGAGGCATCAAGGTGCAGACCCATGACACTGTGCCGGGCCTGCCCAATCACCTGTGAGAACGTTGCCCACCCGGGCGATCCTATCAGGCCTCCTAACGCAGCTGGGCAACACTGATAAAAGATAGAAGCTAAGATTTTGCTTATACACAGTGGAGTACCACGCAAGAGGGGAGAAGGACTCCACTCCAAATACTTCATATACGCCCCAACAGACCCCAGGAACGCACCACAACTGTGCCTGAGTTGAATCCAAGATACCCCACACCAACGGACGTGATAAAGACACTAGGTCCACCTTGGACCCCCTGCAGATATCAGACACAAAGACTGTGCTGCCTCAGGACCCGCGCCCCACCCCCTTGGGACGGGCGCAATACGAATCTGCCCAAAGGGGAAGCTCCCCCTGGAAGGTCTTGACCACGGACAGGCCCAACAGCACCGTAGGCCGCCCCGAGAGCCCTTATACCAGCCTCCCACCCACACAGTAGGCCGCACATTAGCCCACCAACCTGGAATCATTCTAGAGCCATCGGATCACGCGACGGTACAGAGGGTAAGGGTCCCAAACCAGGGGCATGTGCCTCCTCTGACCCAATAATCGCCTCATGAACATTAAGAGGAAACTAGCCAGGTACGCCTACGCTCCATCCCCCCATAGTCTCCAACCATAAAGACACAATGTCGACAGATGTCGCAGAAACAGGAGCAGCTGCCACTGACATCACCACCTTTTGAATGAAATAAAGAACATGGGAGCCAATCTGGGTGGCAAAATAAATAAAATCACACAAAGAATGGATAACATTGAAGAGAGACTGGAGGGTGTTGAGAACAACCAAGCCTCGATTGACACCCTTGAAACCCAAATGGACCTGAGGATACAGAACATCGAGAAGAGGGAAGAAGAAATACACCTGAAGATGGACGATTTAGAAAATAGAGAAAGAAGGAACAACTTACGATTCTTCAGGATACCAGAACACAAAGGAGAAACCGAGGAAGACCTCAAAAAAACAATGCATGATATCATCAAAATCTTGACAGCGACGAGGACATCGACAAGCCTAAAACCAAACAAATACATAGAGCTGGAGGGCCACCCGGCGGCCCAAGATCAGTCCTCACCAGATTACACCAATACCAGGACAGAACCAGGATTTTAGAGAATGCCAGATCCGTCGGTCTCCTCACACTGGGGGGAGCCCAGATAACCATATTTCAGGACTTGTCATCACTCACCTTAGCACTGAGACGTCTCTGCAGCCCCCTAACAAAATGGCTCAAAGAGCAAGGTACGCAATACAGGTGGGGATATTCCTTCTCCCTCACCTTTGAGCACGGAAGCAGAAGGATACAGCTGCGATCCGAAGAAGAAGTCCGAGACTGTATCACAGACATCCTCAGAACAGGTCCAAGGGAAGGGGAACGAGAGGAAACCGAGGGTCAAGAGAGTACAGGTGAGGCAATAATGCACCCGAAAGCAGCAAATGAAAATCCACCCCAGAGATCCACATCCAAAAAACAGATAACCGGAGAATACAACATGGGCAATTGTCAAGAACTTGGTGGTCCACACGTCCTCAAAATGGGTACAGACCGATGAAGAGTCCCCCCTTGATGCAAGAGGTGGAACAGACAGCCGATGAAGAACCTAAAAACCGCAGGTATCACTACACTTCCGTCTACCACTGTTATTGTTAAGTTCCAATGTGTTGGTGGAGGAGGGGACGGGAAGGGGGCTCAAACTGTTAAAACAACTGTATTTGCGATAAGGACCGTGAGGTAACGGTCCCCACTGGCGGTCCAACATTGGACTGAACACTTTTATCTAGTCCAATCCAGACGCCACCAAGCAATGATGCAAGCCCTCATCTACGCAGGGAAAATGATGAAAAGATACAGAGGGCAAGGGGTATCACGTTGGATACCCCTGAGGGGAGGGACAGGGGAGGGCAGGCGAAAACACCAAAGTTCAAGACGGCCCTGAGCGCTTACCAGAATACCGCTACTACGTCGGCATCCAGCGACAAGACATGGGATTTAAAGAGCGAACCAGGAAACACATAAATGGTTGATAACCACGATACGATAAGCGACAGGCTAGGTACAATTAAAATTGGCACCTTAAACGTCAAGGGACTCAATTCCCCCACCAAAAGGTCACTAGTGTCCAGAGAATTTAAGAGGGTGAAGCTCGACATACTCTTTGTGCAGGAAACCAGATACAGTAGAGGAGAGGTAAGGAGGGTCCTCTATGCCAAGACAGGCACCGAACACCGGAGCTCTGCCCCACTTAAGAAAGCCAGGTTTGGCATCCTAATCGGCAAATTATGAAAACATGGTCCGATGTAAGTGGCAGAGCACTCATATAGGTTGGCAAGGTACAGGGTCCTACCATCACGCTCGCATCCATATACGCCCCCAACTCCGGGCAGTCCAGGTTCCTACAACATATAGTCCCTAAAATCATGTTCGAAGCAGAAGGTGAAGTGATCATAGGAGGCGATCTTAATATGTGGATAGACCCAGCAATGGACAGACAAGCCAGTAACCCAATGGCTTCTACTCCACCAGAGGCTGGTCACTCACAAGTAACAGAAATGATGGATGCCTACAAACTCAAAGACGCTTGGCGTCACATGAACCCTCAGCTAGCAGGCTTCACATTCTACTCAGCGCCACACGCCACATATACTAGAATCGATTATATTTACCTTACCCGGAACTAACCGCAGCGATGTCAATATCCAAAATATCCCCTATAACGTGGTCAGATCATGACATGGTCACAGTCACTCTCAACTGACTGGCGCTCCCCCACAGAAGTTTGAAATGGTGCTGCAACGAAACACTTTGGAAAGACCCGATATTCCGAGATCAACTCAATTAGGACATCGACCAGTATTTTGAGCAGAACAACACATGTGAAGTTTTGGTGAATACATTATGGGAGGCAGGGAAAGACACATTCAGAGGGATTCTCATCAAAGAAGGAGCAGCAAAGAAAAGAGAACACCAACTCATAGAAAACAAGCTCAGAAATGAAATAACCCAACTGGACTACAGCGCCCAGTCCGCTCGCTCTGATAGAGCCCAAAAATAGAGGAAGCCAACACCAAGAGAGATGAATTGCGTCAACTGGAAACAGACCAAATTGTGAACAAACTTCAATACTTGAAACAAAAACAATACGAAAAAGGGGACAAGGCAGATGCTCTGCTCGCCGTCAGACTCTGCGGGCAACGTAAAGAAAGATGAGTGTCAACCATAGAAAGTGAGCCCAATTCCCATGAAGACCACCCCCCAAATATTCCAGAAGCCTTTGACAGCTTCTATGAGAAGCTATATACCTCAGACTCCACATCGCATGAGAAAGCAATTACAGAATACATGAAAAAGATATCCCTCCCAAGCCTACCCCAGGACGTAGCACAAACTATCATTGCCCCATCACTGGCGAAGAGATAAAAGAAGCAATCAAGAGACTCACAACATGGAAAGCCCCCGGGAATGATGGCTACATGGCCAGCTTCTATAAAACCTTCACCGACACCTCCCTTTCATGGTCGAGCTCTTCAATAACATTCTCCAATCAGGTACTGCTCCTGAATCCTTCTCTGAGGGGCTAATTACAGTCATCCCCAAAGAAGATAAAGACCCTAATCTGTGCGCATCCTACCGCCCTATTTCTCTCCTAAACACGGATGCCAAAATCTATGCGCGGGTCCTCACTGCACGGTTAGAGTCACATATGCCAGTCATAATCCACAACCATCAGGTGGGATTCATCCTTGGCAACAGGGAGTGGACTCCACTCGCAAGACCCTCCATCTTATACATGAAGCCAAGAAAATGCTGAACACACCTGCACCATACCATTGTATTTCTGGGCTCGGCCTCATTTGTTCCTTTCGAATAAGACTACTTTCCAAACTTCGGTGTCTCCTCTTTCGCTCTATTTCTTCATCTACTTCCCTTTGCTTTCTTTCATCTCTTCTATCTCTTTCTTCCTCTTGACTTTGTCTTCTCTCCTTTCTCCTTCCCTTCTTTCCTCTTCTTCCCTTCATCTCTGTAATGTTTTGTCCCTTAATCTTTGTGCTTCTTCCTCCTCTCTTTTTCTTTCCTTTCTGTCCCTTTCTTCTTCTTTGTCTATTATCTTCTGGTCGTTCTTCAATTTTCTCTTGCTCCTCCTAATATATCTGCCCTCGTTTCTCGCTTTGTCTCTTCCTTCTCTGCTCATCTTTCAATCTTTTTGCTTGTTCCTTATCCTTCCTTTCTTGTTCGTCCTTATCTTCTCTCTGCCTAACTTCCTCGATACATTTCCGATCTATCTTGAGTAATATCTGTCCTCCCATCCATTTGTTTTGTATGAGCACTTCCTCGTCAGCCTTATCTTTTTCTCCTTTCCATCTCTTGATTTTCCTATCTTTTTCTGTGGACAAATTCAATCGCTCACTTCTTAATTCCTTGTCTTGTATGAATTTAAAAATATCTTGCTTTCTTTTATTTAATTCCGGACTATAGTCACTAATGTAAGCGGGGGGATTCATATATCGGATTACTGTACCATGTTGCTGCTCTTAATTCCTTTTAAGGATACACTCCTATCTCTTCTGCAGCAACACTTTTTGCTTCAGACAAGGTAAGGGGCTGAAGGGTCAACGCCTTCCTCCTTATGCTAATTAAGCACCCCCTCCTCAGGTGGTGGGTTTTCTCTTTCCTCTTGATACATTTTCCAAAGTTCTAAAATTGCTAATCTTTTCTTTAATTTTTTTTCAGGTGTATGCAGCATGCAAGTATGTGGGCATGTGTTGCAATACCGCTCTTGCAACGAACCCCTTGTGGCCATTACATGAATATTTTATCTTCTGTGCCCTTTAGCCATTCTGCACTGTACTGTTTGAGCTTGGTCATATGTTTTGGTAATTTCTTACATAGGTGCATGAGAGAAGTGTCCCCCATAATGACAAGTCTCAATTGAGAATCAAGACTTACCAGATTGTTAAATAAACCTTTTACCTTGACTTAAAATCACTATTTTTACAAATATGAGCAAGCACCATCAATCGCTGCTCAATCCTCTTATTTCACTGCCCTATCTATTCTTCTGATTGGTGCCAATATTTTACTACACTTTATCTTTACTCACTGTTACTTTTTAACTCTTCACACACAATTTCTATCGCTCCTCAATATTTTACTCGACAAACAACATTTAGACTAGTCACACATTACACTTTATAAAACATTACCTTACACGGTCCTGAAAGGTGCATGTTATATTTCTCTCTACCCCCATTCAGTTTGAAATGGCTCCTTCTAATTCCCTTGAATTAGGACTCCTAGGCAGTATCTCTTTATCTTTACAATATTTCCCTGTTACCCAAAATAATCACAATCCCGTCCCTTTATTTGCCATTCTGCTTAGTCTACTCACCATTCCTTAATCGACTCAAGGTCTTCGGTATCGACTCCTCCTCCAATCCAACCACTTTGCCTTCCAACTGCAGAGCACTCGTAGAAAACGGGCAGTGGTTTCTACAAAGGGGGGCCTGTCCATCTTTTCGGCTCTTCTTGCAAGTTTATGTCTATTTGGCCGCTTTCCACAGGAAACTTTGCGTTCTTCCAGCTAATGTCAGAGGATGCCTGATCGTCCGAAAATCTGGAGCTGAACTAGTTTAGATCTTTAAACCATCCGCACTGCTTCCATGTGAGCTTTGGGCCATTTAGGAACGTGCATATGTAATGCATGGGATCACACATAATAACTTCAAATCCAAATAACCGAACCAACTCAGGAAGATGGCAAAATACTGTTTAATTAGCAATTATCTAAAACAGGGAGTTTACAATGAACATCAATGAACGTACGCTCAGGTTCTCTCAGCGATCTTCACACAAAATATAGTTTATATATCAAAAATATGTCATACTACGTGGCAATAATGAAAAACATACTAAGGGTCGGGATTGGCTTAAGGTGAACATCTAAGTATATTTTCTATAGGAACTATGATTGTGATTAGCTGCCCACTGTCAGGTGGACAACATATGCCTACCTCTCAAACATGTAATCTTCAGAAACATTAGATACAGAGTTTCTCATTGGTTTTCAAACTATAATGTGCTTTGTTGTATGGACCACTACAATTGGTTGGTACGCTTGTGCCAGGTCTGGAACATTTGGTTCACTTAGTAGCACGTATGCCCAGACCCAGGTGCAGGGAGATGGGGCAGACACTACCTCCCCACCCAATTAGCCCAGCATCTCTCATCACCCAAGCCTTCTGCCATGGACAATGTTTTTGAACTTGGCCTTGCAAAAGTTTCCTTGTCTTTAGAATACTTTGGAGTGAGAGTACTCACTATCATGTTCTCGGACTCCAAATCCAAACTCTATTTTCATCCTTGGCTCACGTGACAGGGCACCACGATTTGGTCCATTTTGCAATTGGTAAATGCTTTAAAATAATTCAACTTGACACTCTTGGTGTTCTTTCTTTGCACCTTAACAAGGGGTGATTCATTCTTTCGCACATTCGCTCCTTTCCAGAATACATAGCTGACCTTGGCTGGTTCAATCTTGACTCCAGGCCAGACAGCCTCATCTTGCAGCTCCACGATTCTGCCTATTCTTGCTGCGACACAGTTTTCCCTTCCCTCTTCACAGGCCCTGGCTTTCTAAATTCATGATACCGATGCCCAGCTTCTATACCATGGCAGCTTTGCCAGCATTCTATTCACTACGTATAGCCAGCTTCTATGATGACTAAGTCTGCTTGCGTTTCTGCATCTGTACAATTATTTAACGGCTGAGTTTCTGCAGCACTTTCTGCATGTGTAATCTTTACTTTTGCATTTAAATGTTCACTTGATTCTTTACTTCGTCTTCAGGATCTATACATCTTCTTCAGTCCGTATCTTGGGACGCTGTAGATACTCTTTTGTGAGATCACTGGCTTCTTTTCTCTGCTCCTTCTCATACTCCAGTGAGTTCCTCCCTCAAATTGTCATCCCTTCGGGGGTACATTCGGTAGGGTTGTTTCAATGGGTATTTTATCTCAAACACACGCTGCAGTATTGGCACAACTGCTGGTGTCAAACACGGCACAACCTCAGGTCTCCAGCATATGGGAAGTAGGAGGGCAGGGTTTCCTGCAGAGGCATGCAGCTGCTCCTCTACACTTGACAGACCTTTTTTACACATCATTAGGCATTCAGCCACATGTGAAATGGGGCGGATCAGGAATTGGCACACAAAAGTGAACCGTAATGCTGCTATGGCTCCATTTCCCACTCTTTCCCATTTTGCAGCAGTGACAATGTGGTGGAGGGGCACAGGGCAAAGATATGATTCCTGCTGTGCCGACCTGCTCTTTCTTGTCAATGCATTTCATTGTACGCCTACCTGAGATTTTCATGCCGACATAAAACGAATGGATTCCTATGTAAACTGCCTCATTAATAAATTCCGCCTGCAGGGCATAAGTCGCAGGTGGAAATTGTTTCTTCACAAGGCGGAGATGTAAATTAACGAGCATCAGGAATAGGCCTTTTTTGCTCTTTAGTGTTACACTCCCCCTTGTAAAGATTTAAAATGTCATGCAGTTGGACTCAACAGCACGTAAGTGCAAAGGTTGGTAATCCCTGGCATGCAAGTTTAATGCCATGCAATATGACCCCATTGCATTCGATTTAGGCCAACTAAAAAGCAAAATGTACAAAAAAGCCATCAAAATAATGCAATGGAAAGACCCACAGTTCAAGAAAAAATGCGGTTCATGCTATGCCAAAAACGTTACAAAAATAGAGACACATTAATTTTAAAGTTGGCTTGTGCTGCGTTGAATTTCTTTTACCAAATGTTTGTTGGAAACTTTGTGAAAGGACTTGCCAATTAAGATTACTTTTGCCTGAAACTGTCAAATGAATCCTTTTGTCTTGTCGCCAGCTCTCTAAAGGGACAGATATATGCGCTTGACCTAAGGTGTTTGCTTGGAAGTTGTACTCCAAACTTATATTTTCAGCCAGCAAAGGAACATCTGTAAGTCAGTGGGAACTAAGCATTTGACCCTTGACAGCATATTTACACTCATCATTGAATGTCCTCTTTGAATTTATGAATTAAAGCCGACCTCGGGTATCAAACCGCATCGTTGGGTTTGTAGGCCAGACACTTCACCACTGCACCATGTCACCTGATGAACAATGACAAACAATGAAAGGTGACATGTCCCATTTCGGCACTGCAAGTCCCAGGGAAAACATTTGTATTGGTTTCTTGGAGCTTAAAACATGCACACCTTTTAACGTTTTCAAAAACACTATTAGAAGAAAATATCCTCTCTTGGTTTTGTGTGTGTGTTGATTTTATGGAAGGTAAATGACATTCGTCCTGTGCAATTTAGGTGGTTATGCAAAGCCAGTTTAATGAAATGTGCATATTTCAACTTGATATGATAATTTCTGGCGACTGCACATCTCATTCGTTTGTTGATGAGTCCCCCCACTTTAATTTTTAGGACTTGACCTCTGATTTACAGCACGCTTTAACCCTACCCACCCCTCCCGACCACACTTTGCTACATGCCATCATACTGTCTCACTCCCAATTTCTGTGCATCACAGTCCATCTATCACTACCACACTCCATCATACCTCACCCAATTTCGCCCAAATACAATCCAGCACACCCCATTGCATTTTACCAGTACTGCCATACACGTCTGCACTCCGCCACTTTCCATATTATGACTCCATATGCCAAGTTCACAAAATCCCTCTAGAAATCATTACACATGCTGATTACCATTGGGAGAATGTGAGAGTTTAATTAAGCACTATTACATGGAACTGCAGAAATGATTAGCTGCCAACCACGTGCCTGAATGATGGGCCCGAGGCAAAGATTTAAGAACACAGACCCTCCATCAAACTACATTTTTGTAAAAGGCAAGTTTGTTGCGATGCTTAATAAACCAGCTGGCAGACTTTTTTTTAAGGAAAATGGGTTGGTTGTAATCTAAGGTGTTGATGTTTGGAATAGGGAGACCCATACAGGTACAATAATCATTGATAGCCGCATGTGTAAACATTTCTCTTTGTATTGGCTAAACCGCCCAACACAGTTCACCGCTATTTGGGCTTCAATGTATCTCTGATGCACGCCAGGTACAGCATCCAGATATGCTTGTTAGCATTTCACCAGCAGGGTGACGAGCAGAAGAGTGTGATGGAGGTGTTCTTACGAGCACAGAGGGTTTGCGCCGCCATTATTCTCTGTGATGGGAGGCTACGGTTTGAACCTAGTCTCCACCTCACCAGCCCAACAAATGCCTCATCAACTGGGTAACCACTAAGTCAATTGTTGATACACTCCACTAATGTTATTTTAAATGTATTCAGTAAACTGTACAGTTAACCCCTGCATTGTGTATTAATTGTTTTCATGTATCCCTTGCTTTTTATTGGCTGTGGTTTTTGCCATCTACATTTTTTGGACCCGGGTAATAACTGATTTTGTGCACTAATAATTGTTTGTATTTGTTGAATGCTCTTTTTTTTTATCATACTGTATGTATTGCTCTTAATTTATTTATTATTTCTGTTTTTTTTATGAGATACAGAGATTCAAAAGAGTTTTTTTCGTTTTTAGCATCAGAGCACTACGTGTCCCAGAATTCAGTGTGCAGATGGGCATGTACTACACACACCACGCGCATTCCCGAGCTTGTTCAGTCACCTAATACTGTACAGAAACACTTCTCAAAGAACCCCCATAAACACCAAAATCCCCAAAACGCTGTTCAGCTGAAGCGGCCCTCCCTTCATTCCACTGCCCATCCTCCCCGTTTAAACATGAGTGAATGTTGACTGCTGAGACCTACCATTTCTATCCATAGATGTGGAAACAGCGCAAGAAGCTCGTGAATGCAGTGAATGCGTTCAGTATGTGTGCCATAACCTATGTATTGCTCATTGTACATTCAACAACCTAGTTGTTCAGGCGCGCGATATAGAAATCATTTTCATGCATGTGTTTATTCTTTTTTTTACAGCTACAGACTCTCACAGCTGCATTTCTGTATTTGCCATTACAGAACTACATGTTCCAGAATGCATCGGCCAAATGGGCAAGTACTACAGTAAACACAACACATGCACCCTGAGCTTACGAAATCATTGGGGGATGAATCTCATGGCTTTGGAAAAGAACGGTTGCACTAAATGTGCTCGCCCCTCACTCTACCATCACCCCTTTTCACACCTGAGTGGCGAGTGAGGAGCAAACTTTAAACGCCAACCCCCACTGGCTACGTGTGCAGTAGCATTCATGCCACCCATCAAAAGCACTGTGCGCTCCAAAAGAGATCAGTACCAGCAATCTACCCCATTTCAGTGGACTCTGCAGCCTGCTTTACTATTGGCGCCATCAACTGTAAAAACGTGAAAATGCATCACATCTTCATTTTTTTTTATCAACTTGGGTGGAGGCCAACCTCTTCCCCGCCCCTGAAACTAGACAGTCAGGGAAGGAAGAGACGTTTATACCCCACCCAATGGACTACCGACAGTAAATAGATAGAAGAACCTGGGTAATGATAATAAAACCCCAATATCGATCTACGGACAATGCTCACCGAACCTGGGGTACGATGCCAATGAATCGGCTGAGCTAGCCACAGTATCACCACAGAAACTAGACAATCATTAAACCTAGAGAGAGAATATACCAGCCTATTATGACTACCTGATACATAAACTAAACGACAGGGATTATGAGACATATGCCCCACTAACCAAAACCTCTAATTTCTGCTTACTTAATTCACACAAAACCCACACAACCACCTCTCTCACAGCAAACCGCACGGACTTCCCCACACCGCAACAACAAACAACCAACACATAGATCGCAACAACAGTGATCCTATTTGCACACCCAAGCTCAGCACACAGTGAAAACCGACCTGAAGCTGCCAACAGTACACCCTCTCTCACTTACCTACACCCTCTTCATCCACTAACCCATCCTGTCCACCTTTTCTTTACAGATCCACCTGAGAGCCTGGAGACCAACTCCGTTCCTGACGGTGCACTACATAAATACCTTTAACATTAACTTTTCGGCCAATGAAAAGGTTAAAGGGGCATCTATTAGAATACAACATGCACAAGAATTACATATTTTTCGTGGCCCCATTCCTTTCAAGGACCCCTGCCATGACCTGTTAAATATGTTTATGTCTACACATGTATATGTTTACGCATTTATAATGCGCCTTAGGACCAAGGGCAAACAGGCTCAAGCACAAACGAAATATACACACAAATAACACTCATGAATAAAAATGGTAAAAACCTAAATGCAATTAAAAGACAGCAAGACCTAAAGATAAAAAATTAAAAAAGAAACACAAGTATTAAAAACACATGCTACAAGAAAATAGACCAAAAAAATGAAACTGATAAAAATAGACCAGGAATCATCCATAAAATCTGTTTCGGTGTCTTGTGTGATTTCTTAAAAGTTAAAAGTGGGGACTCCAGTCTTAAATGAAAGGGCAGATCATTCCAAAGATGGGGCAATACAATTGCAGGAGTGCTTCCCAGCCCTCTCCAACTTTATGCACGGCAAAATCAGCAAGTTACTCTGATTGGATCTCAACAACAGAGTGCTTTGTTAAGCATGCAGCCTCCTTTTCAGATATGTGGGATTTTTTCCATGAAGAAATTTAGGGGTGATGGTAAGGAACCTATAATGTAAGCGCTTTTTGACCGTTGACCAGTGCAAAGCTCACCGCTCAGCGATGACATGTGCTCTATAACTCAGTTGGGCCACAATCCTCACAGCACTATTCTGTACACCTATTATAGTACGGACTTGGATGGCAAGATGCGAAAAAGCAGCTTTAAATAATATGAGAATGATGAAATCACTGCCTTAACCTGATCCTTCATTGCCAGGGTGAAATGAAAGTATACTCCCAAGGTTTTAACTTTAGCTAGAACAGTGATAGGACAACCTGCAATAGTACAATTCTACTACTTAGGTGACACCTTGTTGTGTACCAACCAATAAGAGTACAGTCTAAGCATCGGGTAGAGCAAGCCAATTGTGTATCAGCCAGCTTTGCTGATCAAAGATAACATTCACTTTAGCCATGGCTGTTTCAAAGTCACCTGAGAGTTGAAGAAAGATTTGTGGGTCGTCTGCATAGTTAGTGTACAAAATGCTCTTGTCATCCAATAAGTCAAATAAAGGTCTTGTAAAAATATGATAAAGAGTGGGTGACAGGCAAGAGGCATGCGGAACTGCACACATAAGCTCAGTAGGGGATGTCATGGCAGATTTGCAGAAAACTGTAGATGATTTGCTGGATAAGAAAGATAGGATCCAGCCAGCTGCCAACTTCGAGGAGGAGGCACTGTCCTGGACTCTATTGAATAGATTGTCAAAATCAACAAGATGAAAAGCAGCCGACAGCCGACAGATCCAATAAAACAAGCAGAGATACATGACGCCCATTCATAATTTCTTACATACTCGATTTAAGACCCAGGAGAGCAGATTTTGTGTCATGATATGCTCTAAAAAACAGATTGTTGGGGCCCAAAAGGTTATGTTCATCAAGATGAGCCTGAACTTGTAGATAAACCAAGCAATCTAGATCTTCAAGAGAAAAGGCACACTCGTAATGGGGCGATGATTTATGGGAATACTGGGATGAAAGGATGTTTTTTTCAACACTGGGGTGGTCTATGCCTGTTTGATACTTGCAGGGACAGAAGCTGACATGAAAGTTGCATTTACAAACTTGGTGATCAGAGGGACAATAATCGAGGCACATGATTTAACAACCTTTGAGGGACAAGGATCTCCTGGGCAGTTAGTGGATTTCAGAGTCTATACCACTGTCAACACTTTGAAGTCAGAGACATCAATAAATGAAAAAAGCAGTGTTGTCTGGTACAAAGGTGGAGATCTGACCACAGGAACAGACACACAAGACTGTTTACGAGCAATAGCAGTTTTAAGGGAGGACACCGTCTCAAAAAGTGGCTGCTGTATATTGTCACACCAAGCTTGGTCCTTAACAATAGATTCTTCAGGTTTTACATTAGGCTTCGCAGGCTCTCCAACAACTAGTTCATTAGAGTTGATCTAGCAAGACTAATGCACAAATTTAAGTGTTCCTTCGTAGATTGAATATTCGCTGTCTTATACTGTCAAGCTGCAGCGAGATAACACTCTTTGTCTAAAGTAAAGGGAGACATTTGCCAGAGTCTACATGTTTTATTTTTATGGGTATAAAAGTCTAATAGAATTTGATTTTAAGACTGTAACCTATTTTTCTGAAATCATACATTTACATACTCTTAAAGGCGCAATACTATCAAGGGCTCTAGATCAATTCTGAAAGTAATAATCCAAAAGAACATCTGGGGAGTAACACAAGGTCAACAGATTATCTCAGAACTGCGTTTCTCCACCAACACCCTCTACCCATAAACTCGCTCTTGTAACTAAGGAAAGTGAAGGGTAAAAAGAATAAAGGAATGTTCAGACCATGGGCACGGCAGAATCTCTGGGTGTCCCACAGGGATGTCCAGAATACATATCCAATCCAGCAAACGGACATCCGTATGTGTTGGAGCAGAAATAACCTTAACAAATCCAAGATCTCCAAGGGCCCTACTGACAGAAATAGCTGAACAATCCTGCATGCCATTAAACCAGAGATTTAGGTCACCTACAATAACAATATTGGAAGTTGGTTTCACAAGTGAATGAAGCAGTGTAAGAAAGTTTTCTTCGAAGGTGGGATTTTGTGCGGTGGTCTATATAGACTAAAAAAGCTAAAGGAAGTACATGGGTTATCGAGGAATTTGGCAAGTAGTAGTTCCACCTCCTCCGGGGCTTTAATACTTCTGAGGATTCAATACTATCTTCATGAATATGCATGGGTATTCAGAAAATAATGGCAACACTCCCCCAACACCAATCACTCTATTCATATTAAAGATATGATAGTCAGCAGGCACAGCAAGGGCCAGGTCTGGGCCAGACGTATCTGATAGCCAGGTCTCAGTTAGGAAGACAATATTAATATCAATATTATTATCCTGTGTATAATCTTCAACCCCAATGGCATGTTTAACCAAAGAGCGTGTTTTGCGGAGAATACAGGAGAGTTGTTGAATAGGGGACTTAAGAGGCAAATAAACGGAAGAATTCTCTTTGAGAAAACTGCTGCGTGTATTGAAAGGCAATACATAAAGAATCTCTTGATTAAGGATTGGCTCAGATGAAGGATTAACAAATGAATTCCTCGATGAGATGCTGATATCCATATGCAGAGAGCCAATTGAAGAATGTATGGACTCATTGCAAGATTTCTTTCCATAAAACAAACCTAAAAACGCAGATTTATCAGCACTATCTAGTGTGACAGGATTGCAGCAACTCTGTGTTTAGCTAACATCCATGGACATAGACATACGTGTTAAGACATTCTGTTCTATATTAACAGCAGTGATACAAGAGCTAACAGTAGTGAAAAAAGACAAAAAGGAAGTATCAATAACCTCGCTGAGCTGATGAGGCCGATCATTGCTAAATACAGTATTACCCAAATTGACCTTTCACAATTGACCTTTTGCACAATTGAGCTAATTATAGTGGTCCTAATTGACCTTCTGCACAATTGACCTTTATATTATTTTAGTTATTTTATATATGTATTGGGTTGGTTTTGGATTATAAATAATATAAGGGGATTGGGTGGGAGGTTGCAGGGGTTTTTGGATTGGGTGGGGGGATGCGGGGGGTTTCCCATATATGTCCTAATTGACCTTCTAAGTTAAGTCAATTCTCCCGAGGTCAATTCTCCCGAGGTCAATTGTGAAAAGGTCAATTAGTATACAACCCTAAATACAACCGGTTTAAGTCCATTTGAGTCGGGCAAAGTAATAGAAGAAGTGGAAGTTATAATAGCTGAAAGTGTCAAATCCAAGTATTTCTCTAACAGGGCTTTGGTATGCAAACTACGAGTGACTTCAAAACCACAAATATATTCCATAATCGATTAGGTGGTACATAGTAAGTACTAACAAAACTATGAGAGCAAATAAAAAACAATGAGCCAGTTTGCCTTTCTTCATGTGTTTTTGATCCTGCTAGAAATATTTCTTGATGTGCCGCCACACCATTTCATGCGAATTTAGCTCTAGTGACTTTTGCAGACTCAAAAACTAAAAAGGACCCCGGCTTTCAAGGAATCCTGCAGCTGCGGGATATTTAGGTTTTCTGGCCGGTATCATCCTTCATTGTTCCTGGTGTCCTAAGGAATATTCTGCAAATGTAGGACCAGCATCAATGTGTTCCTTGAAAAAGACTTTGTCCAATATGCCCTTAAAGGTGACAATGGCATCTACGTCACTTTTGGAGATGCTGCATCGTACATTGACTTTCCCTGGGTTCCCTAGCTGTGTTTTTCTCTTTTGAAATGGCATCCCTTTGAAATGTACATGGCTGTCCGTGAAGAGCATGTCTCTGAAGCACTTAGCTGTCTCAATCCACAGTTGTACTTGTAGAAACCACTTCTCCTTCTTAATTTCATGGACCATAGGTGAAATCCTAGAAGATAAAAGAAACACACCATTACTGCAATGATCAAACAACCGACATTATGGTCCAGATTCTCAAAAAATGGAGCAGCCCAATGAGCACATCTCAGAGGCACTCAATTCAGAGGCCCGTTTTGCCCCTTTGCGCATTTGCGCATATAAGGGAGAGTTTCTGGGCATTAAAAAGCATATCTTGAATTCACAAATGGGATGCGCTTTTAAATGCCCTGAAATGCAGGCCATCACCCTGCATCTTTTAAAACAGGCACAGAGGGAGGCACAAATCACGACATGGTAATTTCCGGCCCTGTCTTGATTTCTTTTTAAAGTGTGACAGCTGAGTACTATCTACAGTACAGACAACGATGCTTGCCACCTTAATTAAACCCTATTTACATTCCCATCCCATGTTGATAGAAATTGCCCAAGTGAACAGGTCTAGATCAACTTTAATGGGAACCGCCTTCAAATCCTTTTTCAGTTTGAATAAATGACAGTGCTACAAGGCAGTATACTAATCTTCCACCCCGTGGATTATATTATGGCAGATGAAAACATTTTACATTTTGTAAGTGGAGTTTCAGACCACACTCTATTACAATAGTGTAGAGAAGGAGTTAAGAACCCCCACCTCAACCACCTGACCCATATTGCCTATATGTTTGATATCAGAGTGTGAAACTCGAGCAGTACAAGGGGAAGTGCCTATATCCAAGAGAATCCTGGAGGCAAGGTTACCGTCAAGAGAAAACCATACCTGCATCCAAGACAGTATGATAGCTATTTGAATGAAAACCCAGAAGGAAAAGGATGAATGCACAAGAGAGCAGATTGGTGACTTCATGTAAGAGCCGAGCTGACGTACAATAGAGGAGATGCAGACACGAGAGAATGTAGATATTCTATAAGGCATCAAGAAAGTGTCAAAGATAAGCAACATCTTGGGCTCAAGATGAAGAGGCTTATGCTACAGAAACAATTAAGATATTAAGCCAGTTCACACGTATACAGATGCAAAGTAACTCAAGCAGACAATGTTTTCAAAAGGCTAGCTTTATAGTAAAATAGATTGAGGCAAGCGCCAATATATATATATGTACAAAGTATGAGTGAGAAATTGAGTCTTCCACCACGCATTATAGCCGAGCCGAACAGACGAGTTTCAGAAAGGCGAGGTTGTACGAGCCAAGAAGCCAAGGTTGTTTCTGGCTGGAAGGAACAGGAATTAGTTGCAGTTAGTGAAGGAATGAACCACGTGTTCTGAAGGCATGGATAAGAATAAAGAAGACATCAGAGGCTCCTTGGAAAATAGTCTTTTTAATACACTGAAAGCTCAAATTCGTGGTCTTCAGTCACGTGGGAAGGAAGAGTTGGACGAGCAGGATGGTCACACCTACGCACAAGGGCAGAGCGTGCCTCTAATCCCCTGTATCTGCCAGGGCAAAAGAAAATTGTCAAGGACAAGTTCAAAAGGCCTAATTGACAGCAGACCACTGAGGTGATGATGGATGATGTTCTAATTGGTGAGAAGCTATGGTTATGACACGCTCGCCAAGCACCTAGTAGTCTGGCCTGCATGCTGCTAGCGTGGGTGGAAGGGGGCTGACAGAGGTTAGAAATCAGCCAATGATAGAGGGCCGCATGATTAGGAGCCCTATAGTTAAGTAGCCAATAAGACGTCATGTATTTAGTGACGTTCATAGTGACCTGTTTTGAGGGAAGGGCTTAGTTGCCCCACCTGATGTTAAGGAACCTATCACCTATTTTACGCCCATTAGACTAGTATGGACTATATACTTAGATGTTCTCTTAGACCCAATCACACTTTCTAGTAGTTTAGTTTAGTTCAGTTTCTTTATTTGTACTTCACCCCGAACCCTGAGGTAACTCGGAACCAAAGATTGAGTGAAAGTTACAGGTATATAGAGGCTTTACAGATTTACAAGCACAATAATAACAACAATAAGGGCAGTCGACCAAGGTTACATAGCGGTCGATGGTTGACAGGAAGTGTGATCATACCAGACTGTTAGAGTTACAGTGAGTGTGGTATACAAAATGAGAGTAAGCTGTCACAATGATTTTTGAGGCACGAGAGCCGATCACTAGCGTCTCTTGTCAAAGAACCAGCTCTTTATTTTGGCTCTAAAGGTCCAGAATGAAGGTTCCATTCTGAGGCTGGGAGGTAGGGTATTCCACTTTTTGGCGGCTAACACAGGGAAGCTAGCTCTGCCAGCTCTTTTTAGATAAAATCTGGGGATAGTCAGGCTATGCGAGTATGGGGCTCTAGTAGGTTTTGTAATTTACCGTAGGATGACGTTAGTAATATGCAGGTTGTACATCACCCTGTCGAGATTTTAGTATAAAAGAGTGCTTTTTTGTGAAGTTTGTTGAGAGCATGCTATGATACATCCGAATGACGTTCGTTGTACTCCCTGTTTTAGATAATTGGCATATAAATAGTTATCGTTTTGCCTACTTCCTGATTCATTTTGATTATTGATGTTTTGAGTAATCTCTGCATCCCCATTCATCTCAGAGTATTGCTACCTTAAAGGTCTGGAAGTTATCCAGTTCATTATCAATCTCCGCTCCCACCTATAGAAATCAGGCCTATATCATGGAATCTTTCCCCCGTCATAACACGAGACCTGCCTCACTTCAGGGAACTACAGTAGGGAGTAACATAATGTTATCCCACAACAATAACATTAATTCAAATGGGAGAGTGCCCGCGAACACTTCAAATGATACCATGAGAGTACACTAGATGGAGAAAGCCTATAGACCAAAGAAACAGGTTAAGATAGAAGTTGATAAATTGGCAATGAAAATAAAAAATCTGAAAGACGAACACCAAGCAACATGCTCCATAATAGCCTATTTCCATCTACAACTCAGTCCTCCCATTCAATAGGTAGAGAGAAAGCCAATCAAGTCATTGAACTGAAAAATAAAACGTAAGATGTGCCTATAGGCAAAATTGGTGGATGATTAAACGTCTTGCCTTATACTGTTAACCCTTCAAAGTTAAAGTAGACCAGGCAATGAGCATAATCGTAGACAGGACTTAATTCCAAATATTCTGAAACAAAAAAGAGAGGTTAGATGCCCCAATTAGGAAAGATATAATCAAAGATATCAGCTCACTTCTAAAACAAAACCTATCTGAGAAAACTCCTCAGCCTTTTTCTATAAATTTGTTGCCAACTCTTAAGAACTTCCTGTAGGCCTGTTGAACTATATCACATTAGAAGGGGCAGTGACTCAAATAATGGAATAGGCGACTACACAATATTACAAATACTAGCCAAAACCAAGAAAATCATCTTATCAGTCTGTTTTGTATTTGTATTGTATTGTACTTTTATAGCACTAACGCGTTGCACAATAAATTAAGATGGTACATAATAGATTGATAGTGACAAAAAAGGATTAACGGAACGCACACTTGATGGTAATGATAGTAGATAAGCTTTCAGAGCAATACGGAAAAAAGATTCAAAAAAGAGAGCAGAGCGGATAGAAAGTGGAAGGCAAATCCAGTGTTTGGTAGCAAGTAGTGAGTAGGAACAAAAAGGGGAGGAGGCACAGAGAGGCTTGGAAATAGAGAGAAGATAAAGATGTTCAGAGCTAAGCGAACGTGTCGGGATGTAGAGTGAGATAAGTGAATCAAAATGGGAAGAAGCAAGACCATGAAGGCATTTGTAGACTGTGTAAAGGAAATGAAACAGAAGTCAGTTCTCAAATGAAAGAAGGGAAGCAGAGTGAAGTTGAGAGGAAATAGAGGCACAAGCAGGGAGAGAGGACATAAGACGAATGGAGGAGTTGAAGACTGAGTGGAGAGGGACAAGATGGCTGTCTGGGAGGTCGATCAGATGAGTGGAGCAATACTCAAGTCAGGCAAAGACAAGAGAGAAGATAACAGGTTCAGTAGCATGGGGGACAGGATGGAACATGTACAAGGAATATTATAAAGTTGATAGTGACAAATGTGACTAGTAGTGTAAATATGAGTAGTGAAGGAAAATGATCAGTCAAAGATTGCACCAAGAATTTTCACGTATGGGAAAAAGGGAGAATCGCAGGTGGGAAAGAGGCACCAGAACAGAAGGCAGAAGGAGTTAGAGTGGGGCAAGAAAGAAGAGAAGTTCAGTTTTGGTTGGGTTTAGGTGAAAACGGTGAGTGTGCATCCACCGTTTAAAAGCAGAAAGGCAAGCAGAGACATTGGCCTGCAGACAGCTGGAGAAGGAAGAGAAAGAGCAAAATAGTTAGATGTCATCTGCGTAGAAGTGGGGGGAAGGATTAAAGAAGCATATGAGTAGGGAGAGAGGAATTGCAATAAAGGCGAAAGGGGAGATGACAAAGACCAAAGTCCTATGGAACACCATATTGGAGAGGACAGGTGTCAGAAGTGACGGTAGCCCAGGAAACCGAAATAGAACGATTAGTGAAGTAAGAGGTGAACCAGAGAAGGACAGTACCAGAAAGACCTAGTGAGGCAAGGGAAGACAGGAGAGGGGGGGTGATCTACAGTTTTTGAACGTTGTTGATATATTAAGGAGAACAGAAGAGAGTTTATTATGTTGGGCCAAGCGAAGAAAGTTAAAGGAAAGTTAGTAACATGAAGAAGGGCTGTTTCTGGGGAATGTGCTGGGAGAAAACCGGATTGTAAAGTGGGCAGCAGAGACTGTGTGTGGAAGTAGGAAGAAACTTAAGCATAGCCTAGCCACTCAAGTAATGTATTTAAAAAAGGTAGAGGAGAGATAGGACGATAGTGAGAGCAAGAGGATGGGTCAAAGGACGTTTTTTAGGAATAGGAATACAAGCTGAGGGGAGAGAGAGGTTAAAGAGACAAGTAAGATAAGGGATACGATAGGATAGATGGAGGATATTAAGGAGAAAGGGAGAGGGTCAAGGAAAGGAGGAAGTGGGTGAGAATAATGCAACTGGGTAAGAGTGTCTGAATCGAAGAGTTGATTTAAAGGGGAGAACGTGTGTGCAGCAGGTGGAGGAGGAGCTGAGGAGATGGGGTGGGATCAGAGGATGAGATGAGGGAGGCAGGGAAAGATAGGGCTGGATCACGGAATGAAGAGCAGAGATTGCCAATTTTGGTAATTAAAATGTCAGAGAACTGTGTAGCCGAGAGGGAAGTTGAGAGAGAAGGATCAGGGGGTTTGGGAGAAGGAAGTTGAGTGAGGAGCTGAAAGAGACAACATGGATGATGAGAGAAGGAAGCCATCAAAGTCAAATGGTATTGGTTTTTAGCATCAAGCAAGGGGGCGTTGTGGAAAGAAGGGAGAGAGGAAAGAGAAGCAAGATCAGAGAGAGAGTGGGATTTTTACAAAGCCTTTCAGCCTTGTCAAGTGAGGATGGAAGAGGCCCATATGACTTCTGACCATAGATGATAAAATATATGTCACAAACTATCTCCCTCCCAAGAAAGCATACTCCATGAAAACAACTAGCATAGGACCTCAGACTTAATAACAGAGACAAAGTAGAACACTTTTCTGGAAACAACATTTCTAACACTTATCGCAATCCTTCCAGCTTTTACTGAGTTCTCATCCAAAAGCTAGGTTGCGCTTTCCAAAATGAATTACACAATGAAAACATCCAAAGTCCAGGGCTTCCCATGAAAGAGGTCATACACATTCTGTCACACAGTCTCACTAAATTAAGCAACTATCAGATATGTCTGAAATACTCTCTGTACTCCTGGACAACTGCCACAATCCCTCCTTTTCTCAAAAAACTAATTCTGACTTCACTGTTGTAGCCCACTAATGGCCAACTATAAATGTACTATTAGTAAAAATCATAGAAAGTATCATAACATGTCAACTACAGAATTACAGTAAAGAAAATAATGTTTTGAATTTCTGCCTGTCCAATTTCGGAACATATTTAGGAACTGTTCCGGTTCTGGTCGACTCAGGCGAGATAATCATTGAATCATTAGAAGCTAATCAGGAAGCTACCTTGATATTAGTTTACCGATCACTAGCGTAAAATACAGTAGACCACGCCACTGTTTTACTCACAGGGATGAAGAACAGCTTCAAATTAGATTGTTTTCTTCTTCCAATCATTCCACCAAGTTGAAGGTCAGTATGATCCTTTAAAGTCCCTTTCATTTACTCTGCAACACCCTGCACGTATTCTGCTTCTCTCCTTGCTCTGTGATATGCAGGTTACATCTAAAAATACACCACGTCTTTTCAACTGTATGTGGAAGATACTCAAGTAATGATCTGGTGGAAAGAAACAGCACTTTTTGGCAGCTCCTTTACTGACTAATTGCTTTGACAACCTGGGAAGCAGTCCTTTGCCTGGCTTTGCGGACTATTAGTATAGTGATCCAGGGACCCAGGTGCTCTGCTGAACCAGTGGATGTTGGGTACAAAGGCAGAGTCTGGTGGATTCCTGAGTCACTCACAGTACCCTCAACCCGGACTCTGTCCAATACATGAAGTCTACCAGGGCAGCTTGATTCTTAAAAGCCTAGAACTGCCCAACCCACTGTGGGAAGCCTGTAGAGTAATGCTAATGCACCTCCTGTGCCATTGAGAGGGCATGCAGTCCTTTCACAACAGACCCTTTGCACCAGTATAGAGCAAGTTGGCTCTCCCTTTAAAAGAAAATACATTCCTTCACCAGAAACGGATGAAATACTGTTACAACTTCATGCAGGACATCGGGGAAGTTATTCCACCACTCTGAAGAGAGATTGTATGAGTCTGGCAGCCCTGTGGAAACAATGATTCAATCATTTTGCTGCCTGGCTAGGATTTAAATGAGAGGGAATACCAAGTTACAAAAACATTGCATCTCTGCAGAGAAATGTGCTCCCCACAATGCAATGTTACTCGTTCCCCTAGCATAGAGACTACTCGCTGGATC
The DNA here is from genome assembly GCF_040938575.1 of Ambystoma mexicanum. NCBI lineage: Eukaryota > Metazoa > Chordata > Amphibia > Caudata > Ambystomatidae > Ambystoma > Ambystoma mexicanum. The sequence goes on from NC_090928.1 coordinate 97,489,646, forward strand.
AAAGATTGGAGAAAGTTCACCCTGTATGGTTCCAGCACAGGAATTCACACGCCTGCAAACCAGAAGCTCTCAGCTGAACCCAAGATACTTCCGAACGGGCCAGAGAAATGATTCTAAAATATAAAATGGGCAACACGCCAAATATAGGCTTAGTCAAACTTCCATAGTCCAAATCAGTCGCAGATGTACTCATGGAAGCTGGCCAATGTCAGTCCTCACTTACTCCCCACTCCCAAGTGCAGAACCTAAGTCACAAGCACAGTCAGGGGGAGAAAGGTACATATTATAAAAGACAACAGTCCCAGTTCAGAGTGTGGGTTGCAGGAGAAAAAGCCTTGAGTTCGGTGAAGGCTGGAGACTAGAGAGCCAAGATAGAGCTAGCTGGAGAGACTTTTGCAGAGACTGGCACGTGGAGCATCAGAGAGGAGAGGTGTCTGTAGACGCGGAGAGAGCTGGAGAGGGAGGAGGTAAGATCAGAAGAGAAGAATATGGTGGGAGTGACCAGAGTGTCCGAGGTGGTAGAGGAAAGCAGATGGTGGGAGAAGGTGTGGTGCGACTTGCAGAGGTGATCAGGGATGAGCTGAGACCTGAGAAGAAGGAGGTACTAAGATCAGGAGGGAAGAAGGTGGTGGTAGTGGTAACAGAAGTTGCAGAGGGGGTGGAAAAAAGAGGAAGGCAGTTAATGAGGGTGTAATGCCAGAGTGGAAGGAGGCAGGGAAATCAAGATAGATGGTAGAGATAGTAGGAGTATCTAAAGGTGATGGGGAGATGGGAGTGATTACCAAAGCAGGCCAAGGAGGTAGGGATAATGCAGTGCCAAGGAGAACAAACCAAGGCAGTTGGAAGGAGGTGTTGGTGACATGGAAACAGCCAAATGTGGAAGAAAAGAGGTGGTGATGAGAAGATCAGCTCAAGGTGGTATTGAGGAAGGGATAGCTTGCAGTGTCTCAGAAAGTGCTGTTAAATAGGAGGCGGTGGTCAGAAGACCCACACAGGGTAATATGGAGGAGGCAGCAGCGATGAAAATAGTGCACACAGGCAGAGATCAAGTGTTGGTGAGAAAAGCAGTGTCAAGCATAACATGGAAATTGGTCAGGCAAATACCAGGCCAAGGCAGCAGTGAGGAAACTGAACCCATAGGCCCTTTAAGCGCTCTATGGGTTGGATGGGGATGCAGATCTTATTTTTACACCAATAATAAGACCGACTCAGGAAGTTGGCAAAACATAACTGTTTTTAATTGCAATTGTCTAAAAAAAGGGGTACAACGGGCATCAACAGATGGCCCACAACATACATCTCAAAGCATTTCATGAAAACATTACTTTTATAGCAGAAATTTGTGTATGTGGCGTTATACGACATGCCAAAAATAAGAAAACCTACTTGAGGTTCAGATAGGCCTAAGGGGAACATCTAGGTATACTTCCTATGTGGGGTATCATTGTGACTGGATCTCAAATGCTCACACAAACAGATATGTTCTGCTTGCTTGTCCTGCCTTACCACTGTGCTGCTGTCAGTGTTCATAGCACAATACGACTTTATGTATGGCACTGCAGAGGTCCTGTGCACTGTCCCAACTGCCACCACCACAGTGGTCTCTCATGTTCACCTCAAACTGCAGCACGTGCATGATTCATGCATAAGACGGGCTAATTTGCAGATGCTACAATGCTCCAGGCATGGTAACCATGCATGGGAGCATAACACCAGACAAAGGAAATACCACACGTTCCCCCTGCCACGCCACTTTTAACTGCTCTCCTGTGCTACGCCACACCCTTCTACACCACCACCCTTAGTGATTGGTTGTTCTCAGCCTGGGCATTTCCCTTTGTTCTATGTGCGTGGTCAGCCACTTTGGTGGCCATTCCCATGCAAATTAGTCTTTAGTTGACGGTTCTTTTTGACTAGCCAGAAATTTGGCTATACAGCTATAGTCACTTACCAGAACCACACTTTGCTGGATGCCACAGTCACCATCTTTTACCCACTGCCTTGGTTCCATGTTGCAGTGTTACTCCTGACTTTCAAATTTTCACGTATCTTCCTGCGTGCATCGCTCAGCTTCACTCTCATGGCCATGTGTTGCTCACATTGCGCTACTTGTCACTTAAATTATTGCTGGCGAAGAGCATATTCGGCTCATTTACACTTAAAAAAAAAGATTAACATCACACTGTCTGATTCACACTCATGATTTCTGCTGATGATGTGACGTCTTGGGTACCGCTGGGAGCCTGCGCGCTGCAGCGGGAATGCCAACTAATTTGGTGATTGCTTAATAAAAGCAAGACAGGATTAATTGGCATGTGCTGCCAGGATGAATTGCTTTCCATCCTGAATCAATGCGGCGTAGACCTGAAACAGGATTTCATGTGAAATGGCGCCAAGACCCATCGATGCCTCCTCCAGAAGGGTCTGAAAGGAAGTTGGTTATCATGTGGGACTGAGGAAGGCTCTCTGATGGACTAATTATGCACACACCATGGAGCCCAGCCAGGGAGAGGACAATCATTATTTTTTCTGAGGAATTAATGGGCAGAAGGCCTACTTAATCAGCTTTCCAACTGCAGGCATCCTCGCAGAACCTTACCTTTCTCCGTGTCACCCTATGTGTAATCACAGTTTGCTAAATGGTAGCGCTAAATGGGAATTGCTAACGACATTGAAACAATACCTTTATCTTTCTACTAGGATTAAAGCCTTTTTATCTGGATATCGCTGAATCACACAAAAACGAAAAGCCTGCAATTTTGGGATCACTGGGTTGCGTGGGCATGGGACGGCCACGGGAGATAGAGCAGGTGGGGGGGCTGAGGAGGCGCCATTTTCGTGGGTTCGGGCGCAGCAGGGGAGGGGGCGCAGCAGTGCCAATCCTGGGGGCATAAATAATGCCCTTGCGGGACAAAGTGGGCACAGGTCTTCGCCTCGTCCTCCCTGGATTGTTGCTGCTGTGTCTGCACCGACGCCTGGAGCCCTCGAGCCACCTGGGAGTTCTTTTTCCCTTCCCACCCAGCCTGTTTTAGGAGGAGTGGGGGGGAGCTGGTGGGGAGGACCATGGGGACATTGAGATCCCTTTTCAGGGGACTCCGGAGCCGAAATGGGCACAGCGACTTGAGGTTCCCGGTGGGGGAAGGGAGTGGCGGGACCGGCGGGCAGCTGGACCCAGTAAGTAAGGGGGGGAGACCTCCGGGTGACACCTCTTGTGAAGGGCTTTGTAGGGTGGAGACAGGGCCTCACCACCATGCATAGTCCACTTGTCAGCAGAATATGTTGTTATGTGAACATTATTAATAGTGTGCATTGTATGTAACGTAACATTTTTGGGAGTGCATTTATGATTTGCTGTGAGATTAAAATATGGCCGGTTTTGGCATGCAAAGAAGTTATGTGTCACGTGTGTTCACTCTTTGCCTAGGCATGCCCCCTTGGTCAGCCCACTGCTTTCTCCTCAGAGGCATAGGCAAAGCAAAAGCAATGTTTTTTTGGGGGAAAAGGGTCAGTAGTAAGGACTGTTTAACCAGGAGTTAATGGGTATCTAAGTGTGTTCTTCCCCCTCCTCCTTGCTAAGTATTAACCAAATAGTCAGGATGTTATCTGGAGCAGTTTACAAAGCTACTTGAGGACATTCCGAAGGATCGATCTGATCACGTGATAGTTCAGTCATTTGGGCGCGTTGTTGCAGAGCGATGCCCTCCTGCAGAGAACCATCAAACCAATGTATTGGGCCTGTATGATCAGTTTCACTGTAATGACAAGAAATGTTAGTATTTCAAATACTACAGCTCTTTTTTTTAAGCCGGCTGCTTGAATGTGAGATGACTAGCGCATGAGCTTGAGGGGAGTACAGGAAAATCTGCATGCAGTATTTGGTGAACACTTCATGCAGAACATATCACATGGAAGAACCTTGAATGGTATTGGCCATATGATCGGCATGAAAAATAAGTACAAAAATGTACTTCCTCCCAAAACTTTGAGGTAATGACTGCTAGGTGAGCACAAATCTGGCACATGTGTAGCCCATCGCCCTCAAAAGTATAGGTAAGAACCTCCAAATATTCCAGCACACTGTGGATCACCATGCAGTTGGGGCAAGTTGCTGAGCCAGACTGGGTGTGAGATATCTCTCTTTTTTTTTTACAGGAGAGAGGATATGCCACCAAGTAGGCAGAGGAGGCGGATGCAGCAGCATCCATGCATTCAGTCCTCCATGTCTGTCCCACTGACACATTCCAACAATCCATTGTCCTGTTGTGCTCTAGCACCTTGAAGCATCTGTGTGCTAGATGTAATTACCGATAAAATATCTCAGACCAAATAACCAGACAGATTCAAATGAGATGGTAAATACTGCTTTAATCTCAACGAAGTAAAGCAGGGCGGATAAAGACTCACCATTTTTCGATTTTACTCAGTTTATATAATGCTAGATGTGTCATCTATGACGTCATCCTATGCGGCAAACTGTAAAACCTATCAAGGGGTGGGATTGGATTAGGGGAACATGTCTACCTATAGAATGCATGAATATTAGTTTCTCATTGGCAGCCCCTTATCTGTAGTGCATGCCCTGAGCTATTTCTTTTTTTTGTGTTTAAAGATTTTCTTGAATACATTTAGGTAAACAAGGTCGATAATAAAAACATCATAAAATGAAAGTAGCGGTGAATATAAAACCAGGTATATAAGATAAAGTAAGGATTAATTCTAAAGTAAGCCAAGCAACCTAATAAACATAGTTTGAGAACAGATGTATTAATTTTTAAATCTTAGGGGGGAGACACATTACACGCAACAATACAAAACACCAACTGAACAGAAAATACACAAGATGGAAAAAGGAGGGAGAGGAATGAACGGTAGGGTACAAATATTACATATTGTATTAACAGATAAAGCTTTTCAGGATACTAGTGATAAATTACATGGACAAATAGTTATTCAAGAGTTGCCATTTCAATTGATATCTTTCTTGCAATTCAGGTGTAGATGCATTACAGCCTTGTATTCTATGAATGTTACATATGGAGGTCCACCAGAATTTATCATGAATTTGGTTAAGGTTTTTCCAGTTACTTGTAATATCTTGGATTGCTACCATTAAGCATAAATCAAATAGGTATTTAACATATTTGTTGACATAATTGTTATTTAACATGGAGCTACCCAATATAAGAAAATCAAAGTAGAAGTCTATAGAGAGGTTAAAAATACATGTAATGGTAGTTCATACAGCGCTCCAAAAAGGTTTAACATGTTGACATTCTATAAACATTTGTTTGAAAGAGCCTTGAACTTGTAGGCAGCTCCAGCAATTATCATTGGGTAATAGACCACATTTGAAAAGGTTTAAAGGTGTAATAAAGGCTTTTATTTATTTATTTATTTATTTATTTACATTTGTAGAGCGCACAGCAGCCCGTGGGCATTGTGGCACTTGTTACAGTGGAGATTATATCTTAGTTACATACAGAAGAATACAGACAGCATGCTAGGAGTACATAATGTGCATAGTAGAGGAAGTAAGAAATGATAGCGGGTATAAGAGGGTGTACAGTTAGTTGAATAATGTGGTTTTGAGATTTTTTTCGGAAGGCACATAGAGATGTTTCGGCTCTGAGAGCAGTAGGGAGCGTGTTCCATAGCTTAGGGGCGACATAAGGGAAGCTTATTCCACCTGCCTTAGACTTTCTGATGGGCGGTACCGTAAGTTTGTTGGTGTAGCAAAGTCTATTAGGCCTTGTTGAGTGTGCTCTGGATAGTGTGTCTGATAAGTATGAGGGTGATTCGAAGTTGATGCATTTGTGGGTGGTTGTGAGTAATTTGAATGTAATGCGGTCCTTGACAGGGAGCCAACAAACCGTCTTTCTTGTTTCTGTGATGTGGTCTCTTCTGGGTATACTGAGTGTTGCTCTGAGTGCATTGTTTTGGGTGGTTTGGAGTCTTGTTAGGTTTTTTTGGGAGGTGCCAGCTAGGAGTGCATTGCAGTAATCCAATGTGGCTCCTATAGTTGCTCTGGCAATGGATAGGCAGTTTTCCTTGGTTAGAAACGGCTTGATAGCATTAATAAGTTTAGTACTAAGTGCGGAGGCAGAGACAATGGCGCTGACTTGTTTGTCCATGGATAGTGTCGCATCAATGTGGACTCCTAGGGATTTAACAGAGGATAGGACTGGGATGACACAGTTGTCTATATGGAAGTTGGAGTAAAGCGAGTCAAGGTTAGCTATAGTAGACTTTTGATCAAGAATGAGGATTTCTGTCTTATCCCCATTGAGGCAAAGGCCATTAGTGGCTATCCATGTTTAGATGGTGGAGTAGATTAGCTGTAAGGATGTGGCGTCTTGGTGATAGCTGCCTGCAAGAGGAAGGAGCACTTGGATGTCATCAGCATAATTTGTGTATGTGATCCCAAGTGCATCCAGTTTATCAAAGAGTGGTTTAGTAAAAAGATTGTAGAGGGTAGGGGCAGTGCAGGACCCCTGGGGGACACCACAGTAAATGATGGTGAGTTCTGCATTCGCTGTATTGGAGAACACTTTCAGAACTATATCTTCAAGGAAGGAGGTGATCCAAGTTGCTGCATGATTGGAGAAGTGAGCAGCCTGTGTGAGATGATTGGTGAGGGCGTTGTGATCAACCACATCAAACGCCGCTGAGAGGTCTAAGAGGAGGAGGAGGGCAGGCTTGCCCTTGTCCAGAATGGGGGTGATTTGGTTTTTTTAAGTCTTATAAGGCGGTTTCAGTTCCGTGCCCTTTGCGAAAACCTGACTATCTCTTACCTAGGATGGAGTTAGTTTCAAGGTACAGTTGGATTTGCCTGTGGGCGCCCTTGTCAAGTATTTAAGGGACAGTCATTATGGGTCAGTAGTTATTAGGTTGAGCGGGGTGTAGCGTTGTTTTTTTTAGGAGCGGGCGCACCCAAGCCTCTTTGAGGCTGTCAGGGACAGAGCCTGAGTTGAAAGAGGCGTTAATGAAAGCTGTAAGGAGAGGAGCGAGTGGCTCGGCACAATCCTTAATGATTTTGGGGGGGGCATACATCGCCTTTGCATTGTGAGGGTTTGAGGTTTTTAAGGATGTCTAAGACATCTGCTTCTGTGATTTGTATTTTTGAGAGTTGGGAGTGGTCTGGTCTGTAAGTTCTGCTATTTTATTTTGAAGGAGTTCTTTTCTTTTTGCATCACAGCTTGTATGCTGGAGCACCATGCTTTATCTTTAACGATCTCATCAGTGCAGATGGGAGGGACTGTTAGTTCTTTGAATATAGTAAAGAGTTCTTTCGTATGGGATTTAGCATCAGTGATTCGATGAAAAAAGAACCAAGTTCGAATAAGGCTTGCAGAGGTGATGATTTCGGAATTACATTGTCATTGAGAGGGCCAAGAAAACTGATGATCCACCCTTGAGCAATCTCAATCCAGTCGTTGTGAAGATATTCAACTCTCGGGGTGAGAGGAGTACTTGAAAGGGTGTTATAATATATACAGGCGGTTGAATTAGAGGTCAGCATTAGAAGTACTCTTAACGGATCAGGATTATTTGAATTGTACAAAAGTGTCTCAAAATGTTCTACGATTGCAGCAATAACTGTAAGGAACTGTCACAAATCTTGAACAAAATTCATCAAAAGTAATGGGATGCCATAATTAAATAGTTGATTATAAAAATGGACACCCCTAGAGAGCAATAGCTTCATGTAGATGGATTTACCTTTAATTTTGATTAAAGGATTATACCAAATGAGTGGGGCTATAAATGAGGATTGCTTCGTTATGTATGGGAGCATACAAATGTTAAGGGAGAGGATGGATTGACGAAAACAGGAGTATTTTGTAAATGTATTCTTCCCTTTAATGAGGTAAACGTCAGCCAGGGACATTGGGGACACCATAGCTCTCTCCAGGGCCACCCACCTAGGCACTTGAAATGATTCATCCTGAGAGAACCACCACTGTGTTGTTTGCTTAGTCGTAAATGCTGCATGATATTTTTTTAAATTGGGGAAGCTTACCCCTCCTTGGGAGCGGGGTCTTTTGAGTTTACAGAGCGATAGTCTATGTTTCTTTTTCCCCCATAAGAATTTAATAAGACAAGAGTCTACAGATTTAAAGAAGGAAGGAGAAAGAGGAATAGGCATCATATGGAGGAGATAGAGTATAATAGGGGAAATCATGATCTTAATCGATTCTAGTCGTCCCCACCGGGAAAGATACAAGGGGAACCAGGAGGAATCTAATTCTTTGACTCTGGCTAGTATACTGTCTGAGTTATGTTTACAAATGCTATTAATGGAGGCTGAAATATGGATGCCTAAGTATTTGAATCCTAGAGGACACCATTTCATACCTAAAATACTAGTGTGAGATGGGGTACAATGTATGTTAAGTGGAAGAATTTCCTATTTATCGGTATTGAGTTTGTAACCAGACGCATCTGAAAATTTGGATATGATATTAAGTAGGTGTTGGGCACTTTCTTGAGGATTTTTTAAAAATAAAAGTCCATCATCGGCATAAGCTGCTGTTTTAATATGTACATTGTCAAATGAAATACCAAGAATATCATCATTTTGTCTTATGGCTTCTAGAAAGGGTTCTAACGCCAGAATAAAGAGAATAGGAGCTAGAGGACAACCTTGACATGTTCCTCTAAATAGGGGAAAAGAGGAAGTTAATTGACAATTTACAAAGATTGAAGTTTTGGGGTTAGAATATAGAACTTTAATTATAGATAGAAAGGGGGGCCAAACCCATGCCATTTAAGCGCTTGGAATATAAAATCCCATTAAACTCTATCGAAAGCTTTTTCAGCATTGAGAGCTATCGCTGCATAGGAATCATTTGATTTGTTTAAAACATAGCAATGGTGTCTGGAAAAAGTCTAATGTGGGAGGAGGACACTCTTCCTTTTACATAACCAACTTGGTCTTGCTTAAGAAGATTAGGTAGGAAGGGGATAAGTCTATTGGCAAGTATTTTAGCATATATTTTGCAATCTGTATTAATAAGGGATATTGGACGATAATTTTTGGGAAGTTCAGGATCCTTATTTGGTTTTGGAAAAACTATTAGCATCGCTTCTGAAAATGAACCTTGGGCTATATTATTAGAAATAAAATGAGTGTAAAGTTTATTGAGTTTAGGGACCAGAAGATTTGAAAAGTGTGCAATAAAATCAATGGGAAAACCATCTGGTCCAGGGGCTTTGCCTTTTTTAAGGATATTAATAGCTAAATTAATTTCATGCAAAGTTATTGGAACATTAAGCGAGGAGAGGTCAATTTGTGGATATGAATTATGAGGTATATTATTTAACAAGTTATTAATCCTGGGATTATTAGAAGGGGCTTCGGAGATACATAGATTGGAATAACATTTCTGAAACGCCTGCATAATTTCTTTATCAGAACATTTTCTATTCTCTAGATGAGCTTTAATAGCAACACTTTTTGTTTTCTTTTTCTTCAGTTTAAGGTAAGAGGCCAATGTCCTACTGGTTTTATTATAAAATTGATATATTTTGGCTTTATATTTAAGCAAGTTAGAACATGAATATTGTGTGATTATTTTATTGTTTCGAATTCTAAGTTCAATATTTCCTTTAGAGCTGCAGGAGAATTGGTCTTGGCAAATTGAATTTCTAAGGGTTTAAGTTGTTTGAGAATAGATTCAGATTCGAGTTTGAGTTTTTTCTTTTTGTTAGTTACAAAAAAAATAATATGACCTCTCAGGACCCCTTGTAACAATCCCAATTGTTGGGGATAGAAGCGTCTTGATCTTTATTTTCATAGAAGAAGTTATTATGTTGTTATATAATGAATTGTGTGACAGAAGCCTCACTTAACAGACTTGTATTACATCTCCATCTGCATGAGTTATGAGAGGTTATTGGGGTAGCAATTTGAGTAAGCACTGGAGCATGGTCAGCTATAGTGATGGATTCTATATGGGCATCAAGTAAGAGGCTAACCATGGAGTTGGGGTTAAAAGTATAATCTAGCGTGAAAAGGAGTTGTGAGGTGTAGAACAGAAGTTGAATTCCGAATCTGTGGTATGTAAGATATGCCAAGCATCTGTTAGACCTGTGTCAGAAATGAAGTTAATAAATTGTGTGTGGGAAGTACTATTAGAGTACCGTACTTTAGATTTCCTATCTAAAAAAGGGTCTACAATTAGGAAAGATATAATCAAAGATATCAGCTCACTTCTAAAACAAAACCTACCTGAGAAAACTCCTCAGACCTTTTCTATAAATTTGTTGCCAACTCTTAAGAACTTCCTGTAGGCCTGTTGAACTATATCACATTAGAAGGGGCAGTGACTCAGATAATGGAATAGGCAATTACACAATATTACAAATACTAGCCAAAACCAAGAAAATCATCTTATCAGTCTGTTTTGTATTTGTATTGTATTGTACTTTTATAGCACTAACGCGTTGCACAATAAATTAAGATGGTACATAATAGATTGATAGTGACAAAAAAGGATTAACGGAAAGCACACATGATGGTAATGATAGTAGATGAGCTTTCAGAGCAATACAGAAAAAAGATTAAAAAAAGAGAGCAGAGCGGATAGAAAGTGGAAGGCAAATCCAGAGTTTGGTAGCAAGCAGTGAGTAGGAACAAAAAGGGGAGGAGGCACAGAGAGGCTTGGAAACAGAGAGAAGATAAAGATGTTCAGAGCTAAGCGAACGTGCGGGATGTAGAGTGAGATAAGTGAATCAAAATGGGAAGACGCAAGACCATGAAGGCATTTGTAGACTGTGTAAAGGAAATGAAACAGAAGTCAGTTCTCAAATGAAAGAAGGGAAGCAGAGTGAAGTTGAGAGGAAATAGAGGCACAAGCAGGGAGAGAGGACATAAGACGAATGGAGGAGTTGAAGACTGAGTGGAGAGGGGCAAGATGGCTGTCTGGGAGGTCGATCAGATGAGTGGAGCAATACTCAAGTCAGGCAAAGACAAGAGAGAAGATAACAGGTTCAGTAGCATGGGGGTCAGGATGGAACATGTACAAGGAATATTATAAAGTTGATAGTGACAAATGCGACTAGTAATGTAAATATGACTAGTGAAGGAAAATGATCAGTCAAAGATTGCACCAAGATTTTTCGCGATATGGGCGAAAGGGGGAATCGCAGGTTGGAAAGAGGTACCAGAACAGAAGGCAGAAGGAGTTAGAGTGGGGCAAGAAAGATGAGAAGTTCAGTTTTGGTTGGGTTTAGGTGAAAACGGTGAGTGTGCATCCACCGTTTAAAAGCAGAAAGGCAAGCAGAGACATTGGCCTGCAGACAGCTGGAGAAGGAAGAGAAAGAGCAAAATAGTTAGATGTCATCTGTGTAGAAGTGGGGGGAAGGATTAAAGAAGCATATGAGTAGGGAGAGAGGAATTGCAAAAAAGGCAAAAGGGGAGATGACAAAGACCAAAGTCCTATGGAGCAACATATTGGAGAGGACAGGTGTCAGAAATGACGGTGGCCCAGGAAACCGAAATAGAACGATTAGTGAAGTAAGAGGTGAACCAGAGAAGGACAGTACCAGAAAGACCAAGTGAGACAAGGGAAGACAGGAGAGGGGGGTGATCTACAGTTTTGAACGTTGTTGATATATTAAGGAGAACAGAAGAGAGTTTATTATGTTGGGCCAAGAGAAGAAAGTTAAAGGAAAGTTAGTAAGATGAAGAAGGGCTGTTTCTGGGGAATGTGCTGGGAGAAAACCGGTTTGTAAAATGGGCAGCAGAGACTGTGTGTGGAAGTAGGAAGAAACTTAAGCATAGCCTAGCCACTCAAGTAATGTATTTAAAAAAGGTAGAGGAGAGATAGGACGATAGTGAGAGCAAGAGGATGGGTCAAGGGACGTTTTTTAGGAATAGGAATACTAGCTGAGGGGAGAGAGAGATTAAAGAGACAAGTAAGATAAGGGATACGATAGGATAGATGGAGGATATTAAGGAGAAAGGGAGAGGGTCAAGGAAAGGAGGAAGTGGGTGAGAATAATGCAACTGGGTAAGAGTGTCTGAATCAAAGAGTTGATTTAAAGGGGAGAACGTGTGTGCAGCAGGTGGAGGAGGAGCTGAGGAGATGGGGTGGGATCAGAGGATGAGATGAGGGAGGCAGGGAAAGATAGGGCTGGATCACGGAATGAAGAGCAGAGATTGCCAATTTTGGTAATTAAAATGTCAGAGAACTGTGTAGCCGAGAGGGAAGTTGAGAGAGAAGGATCAGGGGGTTTGGGAGAAAGAAGTTGAGTGAGGAGCTGAAAGAGACAACATGGATGATGAGAGAAGGAAGCCATCAAAGTCAAATGGTATTGGTTTTTAGCATCAAGCAAGGGGGCGTTGTGGGAAGAAGGGAGAGAGGAAAGAGAAGCAAGATCAGAGAGAGAGTGGGATTTTTACAAAGCCTTTCAGCCTTGTCAAGTGAGGATGGAAGAGGCCCATATGACTTCTGACCATAGATGATAAAATATATGTCACAAACTATCTCCCTCCCAAGAAAGCATACTCCATGAAAACAACTAGCATAGGACCTCAGACTTAATAACAGAGACAAAGTAGAACACTTTTCTGGAAACAACATTTCTAACACTTATCGCAATCCTTCCAACTTTTACTGAGTTCTCATCCAAAAGCTAGGTTGCGCTTTCCAAAATGAATTACACAATGAAAACATCCAAAGTCCAGGGCTTCCCATGAAAGAGGTCATAGACATTCTGTCACACAGTCTCACTAAATTAAGCAACTATCAGATATGTCTGAAATACTCTCTGTACTCCTGCACAACTGCCCCAATCCCTCCTTTTCTCAAAAAACTAATTCTGACTTCACTGTTGTAGCCCACTAATGGCCAACTATAAATGTACTATTAGTAAAAATCATAGAAAGTATCATAACATGTCAACTACAGAATTACAGTAAAGAAAATAATGTTTTGAATTTCTGCCTGTCCAATTTCGGAACATATTTAGGAACTGTGCCGGTTCTGGTCGACTCAGGCGAGATAATCATTGAATCATTAGAAGCTAATCAGGAAGCTACCTTGATATTAGTTTACCGATCACTAGGGTAAAATACAGTAGACCACGCCACTGTTTTACTCACAGGGATGAAGAACAGCTTTAAATTAGATTGTTTTCTTCTTCCAATCATTCCACCAAGTTGAAGGTCGGTATGATCCTTTAAAGTCCCTTTCATTTACTCTGCAACACCCTGCAAGTATTCTGCTTCTCTCCTTGCTCTGTGATATGCAGGTTACATCTAAAAATACACCACGTCTTTTCAACTGTATGTGGAAGATACCCAAGTAATGATCTGGTGGAAAGAAACAGCACTTTTTGGCAGCTCCTTTACTGACTAATTGCTTTGACAACCTGGGAAGCAGTCCTTTGCCTGGCTGTGCGGACTATTAGTATAGTGATCTAGGAACCCAGGTGCTCTGCTGAACCAGTGGATGTTGGGTACAAAGGCAGAGTCTGGTGGATTCCCGAGTCACTCACAGTACCCTCAACCCGGACTCTGTCCAATACATGAAGTCTACCAGGGCAGCTTAATCCTTAAAAGCCTACAACTGCCCAACCCACTGTGGGAAGCCTGTAGAGTAATGCTAATGCACCTCCTGTGCCATTGAGAGGGCATGCAGTCCTTTCACAACAGACCCTTCGCTCCAGTATAGAGCAAGTTGGCTCTCCCTTTAAAAGAAAATACATTCCTTCACCAGAAACGGATGAAATACTGTTACAACGTCATGCAGGACATCGGGGAAGTTATTCCACCACTCTGAAGAGACAAGAGTCTGGCAGCCCTGGGGAAACAATGATTCAATCATTTTGCTGCTTGGCTAGGATTTAAATGAGAGGGAATACCAAGTTACAAAAACATTGCATCTCTGTAGAGAAATGTGCTCCCCACAATGCAATGTTACTGGTTCCCCTAGCTTAGAGACTACTCGCTGGATCAAAGATTGGAGAAAGTTCACCCTGTATGGTTCCAGCACAGGAATTCACACGCCTGCAAACCAGAAGCTCTCAGCTGAATCCAAGATACTTCAGAAAGGGCCAGAGAAATAATTCTAAAATATAAAATGGGCAACACGCCAAATATAGGCTTAGTCAAACTTCCATAGTCCAAATCAGTCGCAGATGTACTCATGGAAGCTGGCCAATGTCAGTCCTCACTTACTCCCCACTCCCAAGTGCAGAACCTAAGTCACAAGCACAGTCAGTGGGAGAAAGGTACAGATTATAAAAGACAACAGTCCCATTTCAGAGTGTGGGTTGCAGGAGAAAGAGCCTTGAGTTCGGTGAAGGCTGGAGACTGGAGAGCCAAGATAGAGCTAGCTGGAGAGACTTTTGCAGAGACTGGCACGTGGAGCATCAGAGAGGAGAGGTGTCTGTAGACGCGGAGAGAGCTGGAGAGGAAGGAGGTAAGATCAGAAGAGAAGAATATGGTGAGAGTGACCAGAGTGTCCGAGGTGGTAGAGGACAAGGAGATGGTGGGAGAAAGTGTGGTGCGACCTGCAGAGGTGATCAAGGATGAGCTGAGACCTGAGAAGAAGGAGGTACTAAGATCAGGAGGGAAGAAGGTGGTAGTAGTGGTGACAGAAGTTGCAGAGGGGGTGGAAAAAAGAGGAAGGCAGTTAATGAGGGTGTAATGCCAGAGTGGAAGGAGGCAGGGAAATCAAGATAGATGGTAGAGATAGTAGGAGTATCTAAAGGTGATGGAGAGATGGTAGTGATTACCAAAGCAGGCCAAGGAGGTAGGGATAATGCAGTACCAAGGAGAACAAACCAAGGCAATTGGAAGGAGGTGTTGGTGACATGGAAACAGCCAAATGTGGAAGAAACGAGGTGGTGATGAGAAGATCAGCTCAAGGTGGTATAGAGGAAGGGATAGCTTGCAGTGTCTCAGAAAGTGGTGTTAAATAGGAGGCGGTGGTCAGAAGACCCACACGGGGTAAGATGGAGGAGGCAGCAGCGATGAAAATAGTGCACGCAGGCAGAGATCAAGTGTTGGTGAGAAAAGCAGTGTCAAGCATAACATGGAAATTGGTCAGGCAAATACCAGGCCAAGGCAGCAGTGAGGAAACTGAACCCATAGGCCCTTTAAGCGCTCTATGGGTTGGATGGGGATGCAGATCTTATTTTTACACCAATAATAAGACCGACTCAGGAAGTTGGCAAAACATAACGGTTTTTAATTTCAATTGTCTAAAACAAGGGGTACAACGGGCATCAACAGATGGCCCACAGCATACATCTCAAAGCATTTCATGAAAACATTACTTTTATAGCAGAAATTAGTTATATGTGACGTTATACGACATGCCAAAAATAAGAAAACCTACTTGAGGTTCAGATAGGCCTAAGGGGAACATCTAGGTATACTTCCTATGTGGGGTATCATTGTGACTGGATCTCAAATGCTCACACAAACAGATATGTTCTGCTTGCTTTTCCTGCCTTACCACTGTGCTGCTGTCAGTGTTCATAGCACAATACGACTTTATGTATGGCACTGCAGAGGTTCTGTGCACTGTCCCAACTGCCACCACCACAGTGGTCTCTCATGTTCACCTCAAACTGCAGCACGTGCATGATTCATGCATAAGACGGGCTAATTTTCAGATGCTACAATGCTCCAGGCATGGTAACCATGCATGGGAGCATAACACCAGACAAAGGAAATACCACACGTTCCCCCTGCCACGCCACTTTTAACAGCTCTCCTGTGCTACGCCACACCCTTCTACACCACCACCCTTAGTGATTGGCTGTTCTCAGCCTGGCCATTTCCCTTCGTTCCATGGGCGTGGTCAGCCACTTTGGTGGCCATTCCCATGCAAATTAGTCTTTAGTTGACGGTTCTTTTTGACTAGCCAGCAATTTGGCTATACAGCTATAGTCACTTACCAGAACCACTCTTTGCTGGATGCCACAGTCACCATCTTTTACCCACTGCCTTGGTTCCATGTTGCAGTGTTACTCCTGACTTTCAAATTTTCACGTATCTTCCTGCGTGGGTCTTGGGTACCGCTGGGAGCCTGCGCACTGCAGCAGGAATGCCAACTAATTTGGTGATTGCTTAATAAAAGCAAGACAGGATTAATTGGCATGTGCTGCCAGGATGAATTGCTTTCCATCCTGAATCAATGCGGCGTAGACCTGAAACAGGATTTCATGTGAAATGGCGCCAAGACCCATCTTTGCCTCCTCCAGAAGGTTCTGAAAGGAAGTTGGTTATCATGTGGGACTGAGGAAGGCTCTCTGATGGACTAATTATGCACACACCATGGAGCCCAGCCAGGGAGAGGACAATCATTATTTTTTCTGAGGAATTAATGGGCAGAAGGCCTACTTAATCAGCTTTCCAACTGCAGGCATCCTCGCAGAACCTTACCTTTCTCCGTGTCACCCTATGTGTAATCACAGTTTGCTAAATGGTAGCGCTAAATGGGAATTGCTAACGACATTGAAACAATACCTTTATCTTTCTACTAGGATTAAAGCTTTTTTATCTGGATATCGCTGAATCACACAAAAACGAAAAGCCCGCAATTTCAGGATCACTGGGTTGGGTGGGCATGGGACGGCCAGGGGAGATGGAGCAGGTGGGGGGGGGGACTGAGGAGGCGCCATTTTCCTGGGTTCGGGCACGGCAGGGGAGGGGGCGCAGCAGTGCCAATCCTGGGGGCATAAATAATGCCCTCGGGGGACAAAGTGGGCACAGGTCTTCGCCTCGTCCTCCCTGGATTGTTACTGCTGTGTCTGCACCGCCGCCTGGAGCCCTCGAGCCACCTGGGAGTTCTTTTTCCCTTCCCACCCAGCCTGTTTTAGGAGGAGTGGGGGGGAGCTGGTGGGGAGGACCATGGGGACATTGAGATCCCTTTTCAGGGGACTCCGGAGCCGGAATGGGCACAGCGTCTGGAGGTTCCCGGTGGGGGAAGGGAGTGGCGGGACCGGCGGGCAGCTGGACCCAGTAAGGGGGGGAGACCTCCGGGTGACACCTCTTGTGACGGGCATTGTGGGGTGGAGACAGGGCCTCACCACTATGCATAGTCCACTTGTCAGCAGAATATGTTGTTATGTGAACATTATTAATAGTGTGCATTGTATGTAACGTCACATTTTTGGGAGTGCATTTATGATTTGCTGTGAGATTAAAATATGGCCGGTTTTGGCATGCAAAGAAGTTATGTGTCACGTGTGTTCACTCTTTGCCTAGGCATGCCCCCTTGGTCAGCCCACTGCTTTCTCCTCAGAGGCATAGGCAAAGCAAAAGCGATGTTTTTTGGGGGGAAAGTGTCAGTAGTAAGGACTGTTTAACCAGGAGTTAATGGGTATCTAAGTTTGTACTTCCCCCTCCTCCTTGCTAAGTATTAACCAAATAGTCAGGATGTTATCTGGAGCAGTTTACAAAGCTGCTTGAGGACATTCCGAAGGATCGATCTGATCACGTGATAGTTCAGTCATTTGGGCGCGTTGTTGCAGAGCGATGCCCTCCTGCAGAGAACCATCAAACCAATGTATTGGGCCTGTATGATCAGTTTCACTGTAATGACAAGAAATGTTAGTATTTCAAATACTACAGCTCTTTTTTTTAAGCCGGCTGCTTGAATGTGAGTTGGCTAGCGCATGAGCTTGAGGGGAGTACAGGAAAATCTGCATGCAGTATTTGGTGAACACTTCATGCAGAACATATCACATGGAAGAACCTTGAATGGTATTGGCCATATGATCGGCATGAAAAATAAGTACAAACATGTACTTCCTCCCAAAACTTTGAGGTAGTGACTGCTAGGTGAGCCCAAATCTGGCACATGTGTAGCCCATCGTCCTCAAAAGTATAGGTAAGAACCTCCAAATATTCCAGCACACTGTGGATCACCATGCAGTTGGGGCAAGGTAAACAAGGTCGATAATAAAAACATCATAAAATGAAAGTAGCGGTGAATATAAAACCAGGTATATAAGATAAAGTAAGGATTAATACTAAAGTAAGCCAAGCAACCTAATAAACATAGTTTGAGAACAGATGTATTAATTTTTAAATCTTAGGGGGGAGACACATTACATGCAACAATACAAAACACCAACTGAACAGAAAATACACAAGATGGAAAAAGGAGGGAGGGGAATGAACGGTAGGGTACAAATATTACATATTGTATTACCAGATAAAGCTTTTCAGGATACTAGTGATAAATTACATGGACAAATAGTCATTAAAGCGCCATTTCAATTGATATCTTTCTTGCAATTCAGGTTGCCGGGGGGAAATTCTCCCGGGGTCGGCTGGGCCGTCCGCGGACCTCCGGGCAGGGAGGCCCCAACTCCTCCTGTATATACCAAAAAATGAGTATGAGACACACGCAAGAAGCAAGGTGATTCTGCTGTTTATTAAACAAAACGGCAGGGATGGGTCAAGGATCGTACGCGTCCGTCCTGACACTCTCTCTTCAATCGTGGGGCTCGCAGGTCCTTTTTACCTTAGTATGATGCGCTACTTGCGTCACCTGGGAAAGTTAGCAAAAACCTATCGCCACTCTGGATTGGTTCCTCGAGTGGTAGGGTTAGTATAGCATACGTATAGAGAGCGATATTAGTGGTTGAGGGTCAGTCAGGTGGTATACTTGGGTTGTCCCTTCAATTTGACACATGAAAATTGTTACATGAAGACCCCTGAGGATTGGCTAATGTTAATGGCGTCAGTGATAAGAGCCCCATGTTCTGATTGGTCCACTCGCGAGCCTCCCAGTCTGGGACCATCGCTGTTCCCAGCTCGCGGTGCACCTGTCGTTTGCAACAATGTATCACTATGGGTATGTGCAGACAATGTGAGGATTTATTCATATGCTGGAAGTCAGACTACTCCCACCGCCGCAGATGTCCATTGAGTCGCTTAATTGTATCTGCCTGTGTCTTGAAACGTGGGATCCAGGCGCCTCCCTCCTCCTGGGCCTGGCACCCTGTCAGGTTCGGCTTGGTCACGTGAGGTGAGACCGTGGTTGAGGCAGAATTCTGCACAATTAATATTGCATTTTCCACTGTGTGCCTGGCTTAATTTGCAGGTGTGACCTTGGCGTCGGCTTGCGGCATGCGAGTTTGCAGCATTGTGCCCTTGACTGTCTGCTCTCGCCGGTCTCATTCTGCAGGGTCAGCAACTGTACTCTTGCTCATTCAATGTTCATGGAAGCTCTTGCTTGCGGCCTACTTGGGCCAGGTGCATAGGGGGAAATGTTTGATACACAGCGCTTTAGGTTATGGTATCATATTGCTTTATCCCCAGTATCATGTCTTCGTTATATTTCTCATTGTAATGCATGGGTTTAGGAGAAGCGTGAGCAAGCATTTTAGATGAGTTCATTGTGCGTCTTGCGTTTCTGCATTTTGAAAAGCCTATGTGAAAAATAATAAAGATGCGCGTCAGTGGGTGTGTCCGTCACCTACGTCATATCACTGAATATGTTCTTCGTGTGGATTGGTGTGGGAGTGTCCAGTGTGCATGTTTGCACGGGTGTGCTGACCGTTGGCTAGGTCGTCATGACATCTCTAACGATGTGTTGATTTAGTGTTGGATGGTTCAGTCGAGTTCATCCATGCCGCAGGTGTCGGCATGGGCAGGGCAGGCTGGTGGGCAGGCGGGTGGGCACGCGGGTGGGCACATCCGTATGTTCCTGTACCAGGGTATTTGGTCGTCTGGTAGATGGGCAAACTCCTCTCGTGGCGGGTGCCTGGGCCGTGATCCTCTAGGCCAGGGGTGTGAGGGGATTGGTGGGAGCCTTTTGTTCCATTCTCCCACTTCAAGGTGTAGATGCATTACAGCCTTGTATTCTATGAATGTTACATATGGAGGTCCACCAGAATTTATCATGAATTTGGTTAAGGTTTTTCCAGTTACTTGTAATATCTTGGATTGCTACCATTAAGCATAAATCAAATAGGTATTTAGCATATTTGTTGACATAATTGTTATTTAACATGGAGCTACCCAATATAAGAAAATCAAAGTAGAAGTCTATAGAGAGGTTAAAAATACATGTAATGGTAGTTCATACAGCGCTCCAAAAGGGTTTAACATGTTGACATTCTATAAACATATGTTTGAAAGAGCCTTGAACTTGTAGGCAGCTCCAGCAATTATCATTGGGCAATAGACCACATTTGAAAAGGGATAAAGGTGTAATAAAGGCTTTTATTTATTTATTTATTTATTTATTTATTTACATTTGTAGAGCGCACAGCAGCCTGTGGGCATTGTGGCACTTGTTACAGTGGAGATTATATCTTAGTTACATACAGAAGAATACAGACAGCATGCTAGGAGTACATAATGTGCATAGTAGAGGAAGTAAGAAATGATAGCGGGTATAAGAGGGTGTACAGTTAGTTGAATAATGTGGTTTTGAGATTTTTTTCAGAAGGCACATAGAGATGTTTCGGCTCTGAGAGCAGTAGGGAACGTGTTCCATAGCTTAGGGGCGACATAAGGGAAGCTTATTCCACCTGCCTTAGACTTTCTGATGGGCGGTACCGTAAGTTTGTTGGTGTAACAAAGTCTATTAGGCCTTGTTGAGTGTGCTCTGGATAGTGTGTCTGATAAGTATGAGGGTGATTCGAAGTTGATGCATTTGTGGGTGGTTGTGAGTAATTTGAATGTAATGCAGTCCTTGACAGGGAGCCAACAAACCGTCTTTCTTGTTTCTGTGATGTGGTCTCTCCTGGGTATACTGAGTGTTGCTCTGAGTGCATTGTTTTGGGTGGTTTGGAGTCTTGTTAGGTTTTTCTGGGAGGTGCCAGCTAGGAGTGCATTGCAGTAATCCGATTTGGCTCCTATAGTTGCTCTGGCAATGTATAGGCAGTTTTCCTTGGTTAGAAACGGCTTGATAGCATTAATAAGTTTAGTACTAAGTGTGGAGGCAGAGACAATGGCGCTGACTTGTTTGTCCATGGATAGTGTCGCATCAATGTGGACTCCTAGGGTTTTAACAGAGGATAGGACTGGGATGACACAGTTGTCTATATGGAAGTTGGAGTAAAGCGAGTCAAGTTTAGCTATAGTAGACTTTTGATCAAGAATGAGGATTTCCGTCTTATCCCCATTGAGGCAAAGGCCATTAGTGGCCATCCATGTTTAGATGGTGGAGTAGATTAGCTGTAAGGATGTGGCGTCTTGGTGATAGCTGCCTGCAAGAGGAAGGAGCACTTGGGTGTCATCAGCATAATTTGTCTATGTGATCCCAAGTGCATCCAGTTTATCAAAGAGTGGCTTAGTAAAAAGATTGTAGAGGGTAGGGGCAGTGCAGGACCCCTGGGGGACACCACAGTAAATGATGGTGGGTTCTGCATTCGCTGTATTGGAGAACACTTTCATGACTATATCTTCAAGGAAGGAGGTGATCCAAGTTGCTGCATGATTGGAGAAGTGAGCAGCCTGTGTGAGATGATTGGTGAGGGCGTTGTGATCAACCACATCAAACGCCGCTGAGAGGTCTAAGAGGAGGAGGAGGGCAGGCTTGCCCTTGTCCAGAATGGGGGTGATTTGTTTTTTTTTAAGTCTTATAAGGCGGTTTCAGTTCCGTGCCCTTTGCGAAAACCTGACTGTCTCTTACCTAGAATGGAGTTAGTTTCAAGGTACAGTTGGATTTGCCTGTGGGCGCCCTTGTCAAGTATTTAAGGGACAGTCGTTATGGGTCAGTAGTTATTAGGTTGAACTGGGTGTAGCGTTGTTTTTTTTAGGAGCGGGCGCACCCAAGCCTCTTTGAGGCTGTCAGGGACAGAGCCTGAGTTGAAAGAGGCGTTAATGAAAGCTGTAAGGAGAGGAGCGAGTGGCTCGGCACAATCCTTAATGATTTTGGGGGGGCATACATCGCCTTTGCATTGTGAGGGTTTGAGGTTTTTAATGATCTCTAAGACATCTGCTTCTGTGATTTGTATTTTTGAGAGTTGGGAGTGGTCTGGCCTGTAAGTTCTGCTATTTTATTTTGAAGGAGTTCTTTTCTTTTTGCATCGCAGCTTGTATGCTGGAGCACCATGCTTTATCTTTAACAATCTCATCAGTGCAGATGGGAGGGACTGTTAGTTCTTTGAATATAGTAAAGAGTTCTTTCGTATGGGATTTAGCATCAGTGATTCGATGAAAAAAGAACCAAGTTCGAATAAGGCTTGCAGAGGTGATGATTTTGGAATTACATTGCCATTGAGAGGGCCAAGAAAACTGATGATCCACCCTTGAGCAATCTCAATCCAGTCGTTGTGAAGATATTCAACTCTCGGGGTGAGAGGAGTACTTGAAAGGGTGTTATAATATATACAGGCGGTTGAATTGGAGGTCAGCATTAGAAGTACTCTTAACGGATCAGGATTATTTGAATTGTACAAAAGTGTCTCAAAATGTTCTACGATTGCAGCAATAACTGTAAGGAACTGTCACAAATCTTGAACAAAATTCATCAAAAGTAATGGGATGCCATAATTAAATAGTTGATTATAAAAATGGACACCCCTAGAGAGCAATAGCTTCATGTAGATGGATTTACCTTTAATTTTGATTAAAGGATTATACCAAATGAGTGGGGCTATAAATGAGGATTGCTTCGTTATGTATGGGAGCATACAAATCTTAAGGGAGAGGATGGATTGACGAAAACAGGAGTATTTTGTAAATGTATTCTTCCCTTTAATGAGTTAAAGGTCAGCCAGGGACATTGGGGAAGCCACAGCTCTCTCCAGGGCCACCCACCTAGGCACTTGAAATGATTCATCCTGAGAGAACCACCACTGTGTTGTTTGCTTAGTCGTAAATGCTGCATGATATTTTTTTTAATTGGGGAAGCTTACCCCTCCTTGGGAGCGGGGTCTTTTGAGTTTACAGAGCAATAGTCTATGTTTCTTTTTCCCCCATATGAATTTAATAAGACAAGAGTCTACAGATTTAAAGAAGGAAGGAGAAAGAGGAATAGGCATCATATGGAGGAGATAGAGTATAATAGGGGAAATCATGATCTTAATCGATTCTAGTCGTCCCCACTGGGAAAGATACAAGGGGAACCAGGAGGAAACTAATTCTTTGACTCTGGCTAGTATACTGTCTGAGTTATGTTTACAAATGCTATTAATGGAGGCTGAAATATGGATGCCTAAGTATTTGAATCCTAGAGGACACCATTTCATACCTAAAATACTAGTGTGAGATGGGGTACAATGTATGTTAAGTGGAAGAATTTCCTATTTATCGGTATTGAGTTTGTAACCAGACGCATCTGAAAATTTGGATATGATATTAAGTAGGTGTTGGGCACTTTGTTGAGGATTTTTTAAAAATAAAAGTCCATCATCGGCATAAGCTGCTGTTTTAATATGTACATTGTCAAATGAAATACCAAGAATATCATCATTTTGTCTTATGGCTTCTAGAAAGGGTTCTAACGCCAGAATAAAGAGAATAGGAGCTAGAGGACAACCTTGACATGTTCCTCTAAATAGGGGAAAAGAGGAAGTTAATTGACAATTTACAAAGATTGAAGTTTTTGGGGTTAGAATATAGAACTTTAATTATAGATAGAAAGGGGGGCCAAACCCATGCCATTTAAGCGCTTGGAATATAAAATCCCATTAAACTCTATCAAAAGCTTTTTCAGCATTGAGAGCTATCGCTGCATAGGAATCATTTGATTTGTTTAAAAAATAGCAATGGTGTCTAGAAAAAGTCTAATGTGGGAGGAGGACACTCTTCCTTTTACATAACCAACTTGGTCTTGCTTAAGAAGATTAGGTAGGAAGGGGATAAGTCTATTGGCAAGTATTTTAGCATATATTTTGCAATCTGTATTAATAAGGGATATTGGACGATAATTTTTGGGAAGTTCAGGATCCTTATTTGGTTTTGGAAAAACTATTAGCATCGCTTCTGAAAATGGACCTTGGGCTATATTATTAGAAAAAAAATGAGTGTAAAGTTTATTGAGTTTAGGGACCAGAAGATTTGAAAAGTGTGCAATAAAATCAATGGGAAAACCATCTGGTCCAGGGGCTTTGCCTTTTTTAAGGATATTAATAGCTAAATTAATTTCATGCAAAGTTATTGGAACATTAAGCGAGGAGAGGTCAATTTGTGGATATGAATTATGAGGTATATTATTTAACAAGTTATTAATCCTGGGATCATTAGAAGGGGCTTCGGAGATACATAGATTGGAATAACATTTCTGAAACGCCTGCATAATTTCTTTATCAGAACATTTTCTATTCTCTAGATGAGCTTTAATAGCAACACTTTTTGTTTTCTTTTTCTTCAGTTTAAGGTAAGAGGCCAATGTCCTACTGGTTTTATTATAAAATTGATATATTTTGGCTTTATATTTAAGCAAGTTAGAACATGAATATTGTGTGATTATTTTATTGTTTCGAATTCTAAGTTCAATATTTCCTTTAGAGCTGCAGGAGAATTGGTCTTGGCAAATTGAATTTCTAAGGGTTTAAGTTGTTTGAGAATAGATTCAGATTCGAGTTTGAGTTTTTTCTTTTTGTTAGTTACAAAAAAAATAATATGACCTCTCAGGACCCCTTGTAACAATCCCAATTGTTGGGGATAGAAGCGTCTTGATCTTTATTTTCATAGAAGAAGTTATTATGTTGTTATATAATGAATTGTGTGACAGAAGCCTCACTTAACAGACTTGTATTACATCTCCATCTGCATGAGTTATGAGAGGTTATTGGGGTAGCAATTTGAGTAAGCACTGGAGCATGGTCAGCTATAGTGATGGATTCTATATGGGCATCAAGTAAGAGGCTAACCATGGAGTTGGGGTTAAAAGTATAATCTAGCGTGAAAAGGAGTTGTGAGGTGTAGAACAGAAGTTGAATTCCGAATCTGTGGTATGTAAGATATGCCAAGCATCTGTTAGACCTGTGTCAGAAATGAAGTTAATAAATTGTGTGTGGGAAGTACTATTAGAGTACCGTACTTTAGATTTCCTATCTAAAAAAGGGTCTACAATTAGGAAAGATATAATCAAAGATATCAGCTCACTTCTAAAACAAAACCTACCTGAGAAAACTCCTCAGACCTTTTCTATAAATTTGTTGCCAACTCTTAAGAACTTCCTGTAGGCCTGTTGAACTATATCACATTAGAAGGGGCAGTGACTCAGATAATGGAATAGGCAATTACACAATATTACAAATACTAGCCAAAACCAAGAAAATCATCTTATCAGTCTGTTTTGTATTTGTATTGTATTGTACTTTTATAGCACTAACGCGTTGCACAATAAATTAAGATGGTACATAATAGATTGATAGTGACAAAAAAGGATTAACGGAAAGCACACATGATGGTAATGATAGTAGATGAGCTTTCAGAGCAATACAGAAAAAAGATTAAAAAAAGAGAGCAGAGCGGATAGAAAGTGGAAGGCAAATCCAGAGTTTGGTAGCAAGCAGTGAGTAGGAACAAAAAGGGGAGGAGGCACAGAGAGGCTTGGAAACAGAGAGAAGATAAAGATGTTCAGAGCTAAGCGAACGTGCGGGATGTAGAGTGAGATAAGTGAATCAAAATGGGAAGACGCAAGACCATGAAGGCATTTGTAGACTGTGTAAAGGAAATGAAACAGAAGTCAGTTCTCAAATGAAAGAAGGGAAGCAGAGTGAAGTTGAGAGGAAATAGAGGCACAAGCAGGGAGAGAGGACATAAGACGAATGGAGGAGTTGAAGACTGAGTGGAGAGGGGCAAGATGGCTGTCTGGGAGGCCGATCAGATGAGTGGAGCAATACTCAAGTCAGGCAAAGACAAGAGAGAAGATAACAGGTTCAGTAGCATGGGGGACAGGATGGAACATGTACAAGGAATATTATAAAGTTGATAGTGACAAATGCGACTAGTAATGTAAATATGACTAGTGAAGGAAAATGATCAGTCAAAGATTGCACCAAGATTTTTCGCGATATGGGCGAAAGGGGGAATCGCAGGTTGGAAAGAGGTACCAGAACAGAAGGCAGAAGGAGTTAGAGTGGGGCAAGAAAGATGAGAAGTTCAGTTTTGGTTGGGTTTAGGTGAAAACGGTGAGTGTGCATCCACCGTTTAAAAGCAGAAAGGCAAGCAGAGACATTGGCCTGCAGACAGCTGGAGAAGGAAGAGAAAGAGCAAAATAGTTAGATGTCATCTGTGTAGAAGTGGGGGGAAGGATTAAAGAAGCATATGAGTAGGGAGAGAGGAATTGCAAAAAAGGCAAAAGGGGAGATGACAAAGACCAAAGTCCTATGGAGCAACATATTGGAGAGGACAGGTGTCAGAAATGACGGTGGCCCAGGAAACCGAAATAGAACGATTAGTGAAGTAAGAGGTGAACCAGAGAAGGACAGTACCAGAAAGACCAAGTGAGACAAGGGAAGACAGGAGAGGGGGGTGATCTACAGTTTTGAACGTTGTTGATATATTAAGGAGAACAGAAGAGAGTTTATTATGTTGGGCCAAGAGAAGAAAGTTAAAGGAAAGTTAGTAAGATGAAGAAGGGCTGTTTCTGGGGAATGTGCTGGGAGAAAACCGGTTTGTAAAATGGGCAGCAGAGACTGTGTGTGGAAGTAGGAAGAAACTTAAGCATAGCCTAGCCACTCAAGTAATGTATTTAAAAAAGGTAGAGGAGAGATAGGACGATAGTGAGAACAAGAGGATGGGTCAAGGGACGTTTTTTAGGAATAGGAATACTAGCTGAGGGGAGAGAGAGATTAAAGAGACAAGTAAGATAAGGGATACGATAGGATAGATGGAGGATATTAAGGAGAAAGGGAGAGGGTCAAGGAAAGGAGGAAGTGGGTGAGAATAATGCAACTGGGTAAGAGTGTCTGAATCAAAGAGTTGATTTAAAGGGGAGAACGTGTGTGCAGCAGGTGGAGGAGGAGCTGAGGAGATGGGGTGGGATCAGAGGATGAGATGAGGGAGGCAGGGAAAGATAGGGCTGGATCACGGAATGAAGAGCAGAGATTGCCAATTTTGGTAATTAAAATGTCAGAGAACTGTGTAGCCGAGAGGGAAGTTGAGAGAGAAGGATCAGGGGGTTTGGGAGAAAGAAGTTGAGTGAGGAGCTGAAAGAGACAACATGGATGATGAGAGAAGGAAGCCATCAAAGTCAAATGGTATTGGTTTTTAGCATCAAGCAAGGGGGCGTTGTGGGAAGAAGGGAGAGAGGAAAGAGAAGCAAGATCAGAGAGAGAGTGGGATTTTTACAAAGCCTTTCAGCCTTGTCAAGTGAGGATGGAAGAGGCCCATATGACTTCTGACCATAGATGATAAAATATATGTCACAAACTATCTCCCTCCCAAGAAAGCATACTCCATGAAAACAACTAGCATAGGACCTCAGACTTAATAACAGAGACAAAGTAGAACACTTTTCTGGAAACAACATTTCTAACACTTATCGCAATCCTTCCAACTTTTACTGAGTTCTCATCCAAAAGCTAGGTTGCGCATTCCAAAATGAATTACACAATGAAAACATCCAAAGTCCAGGGCTTCCCATGAAAGAGGTCATAGACATTCTGTCACACAGTCTCACTAAATTAAGCAACTATCAGATATGTCTGAAATACTCTCTGTACTCCTGCACAACTGCCCCAATCCCTCCTTTTCTCAAAAAACTAATTCTGACTTCACTGTTGTAGCCCACTAATGGCCAACTATAAATGTACTATTAGTAAAAATCATAGAAAGTATCATAACATGTCAACTACAGAATTACAGTAAAGAAAATAATGTTTTGAATTTCTGCCTGTCCAATTTCGGAACATATTTAGGAACTGTGCCGGTTCTGGTCGACTCAGGCGAGATAATCATTGAATCATTAGAAGCTAATCAGGAAGCTACCTTGATATTAGTTTACCGATCACTAGGGTAAAATACAGTAGACCACGCCACTGTTTTACTCACAGGGATGAAGAACAGCTTTAAATTAGATTGTTTTCTTCTTCCAATCATTCCACCAAGTTGAAGGTCGGTATGATCCTTTAAAGTCCCTTTCATTTACTCTGCAACACCCTGCAAGTATTCTGCTTCTCTCCTTGCTCTGTGATATGCAGGTTACATCTAAAAATACACCACGTCTTTTCAACTGTATGTGGAAGATACCCAAGTAATGATCTGGTGGAAAGAAACAGCACTTTTTGGCAGCTCCTTTACTGACTAATTGCTTTGACAACCTGGGAAGCAGTCCTTTGCCTGGCTGTGCGGACTATTAGTATAGTGATCTAGGAACCCAGGTGCTCTGCTGAACCAGTGGATGTTGGGTACAAAGGCAGAGTCTGGTGGATTCCCGAGTCACTCACAGTACCCTCAACCCGGACTCTGTCCAATACATGAAGTCTACCAGGGCAGCTTAATCCTTAAAAGCCTACAACTGCCCAACCCACTGTGGGAAGCCTGTAGAGTAATGCTAATGCACCTCCTGTGCCATTGAGAGGGCATGCAGTCCTTTCACAACAGACCCTTCGCTCCAGTATAGAGCAAGTTGGCTCTCCCTTTAAAAGAAAATACATTCCTTCACCAGAAACGGATGAAATACTGTTACAACGTCATGCAGGACATCGGGGAAGTTATTCCACCACTCTGAAGAGACAAGAGTCTGGCAGCCCTGGGGAAACAATGATTCAATCATTTTGCTGCTTGGCTAGGATTTAAATGAGAGGGAATACCAAGTTACAAAAACATTGCATCTCTGTAGAGAAATGTGCTCCCCACAATGCAATGTTACTGGTTCCCCTAGCTTAGAGACTACTCGCTGGATCAAAGATTGGAGAAAGTTCACCCTGTATGGTTCCAGCACAGGAATTCACACGCCTGCAAACCAGAAGCTCTCAGCTGAATCCAAGATACTTCAGAAAGGGCCAGAGAAATAATTCTAAAATATAAAATGGGCAACACGCCAAATATAGGCTTAGTCAAACTTCCATAGTCCAAATCAGTCGCAGATGTACTCATGGAAGCTGGCCAATGTCAGTCCTCACTTACTCCCCACTCCCAAGTGCAGAACCTAAGTCACAAGCACAGTCAGTGGGAGAAAGGTACAGATTATAAAAGACAACAGTCCCATTTCAGAGTGTGGGTTGCAGGAGAAAGAGCCTTGAGTTCGGTGAAGGCTGGAGACTGGAGAGCCAAGATAGAGCTAGCTGGAGAGACTTTTGCAGAGACTGGCACGTGGAGCATCAGAGAGGAGAGGTGTCTGTAGACGCGGAGAGAGCTGGAGAGGAAGGAGGTAAGATCAGAAGAGAAGAATATGGTGAGAGTGACCAGAGTGTCCGAGGTGGTAGAGGACAAGGAGATGGTGGGAGAAAGTGTGGTGCGACCTGCAGAGGTGATCAAGGATGAGCTGAGACCTGAGAAGAAGGAGGTACTAAGATCAGGAGGGAAGAAGGTGGTAGTAGTGGTGACAGAAGTTGCAGAGGGGGTGGAAAAAAGAGGAAGGCAGTTAATGAGGGTGTAATGCCAGAGTGGAAGGAGGCAGGGAAATCAAGATAGATGGTAGAGATAGTAGGAGTATCTAAAGGTGATGGAGAGATGGTAGTGATTACCAAAGCAGGCCAAGGAGGTAGGGATAATGCAGTACCAAGGAGAACAAACCAAGGCAATTGGAAGGAGGTGTTGGTGACATGGAAACAGCCAAATGTGGAAGAAACGAGGTGGTGATGAGAAGATCAGCTCAAGGTGGTATAGAGGAAGGGATAGCTTGCAGTGTCTCAGAAAGTGGTGTTAAATAGGAGGCGGTGGTCAGAAGACCCACACGGGGTAAGATGGAGGAGGCAGCAGCGATGAAAATAGTGCACGCAGGCAGAGATCAAGTGTTGGTGAGAAAAGCAGTGTCAAGCATAACATGGAAATTGGTCAGGCAAATACCAGGCCAAGGCAGCAGTGAGGAAACTGAACCCATAGGCCCTTTAAGCGCTCTATGGGTTGGATGGGGATGCAGATCTTATTTTTACACCAATAATAAGACCGACTCAGGAAGTTGGCAAAACATAACGGTTTTTAATTTCAATTGTCTAAAACAAGGGGTACAACGGGCATCAACAGATGGCCCACAGCATACATCTCAAAGCATTTCATGAAAACATTACTTTTATAGCAGAAATTAGTTATATGTGACGTTATACGACATGCCAAAAATAAGAAAACCTACTTGAGGTTCAGATAGGCCTAAGGGGAACATCTAGGTATACTTCCTATGTGGGGTATCATTGTGACTGGATCTCAAATGCTCACACAAACAGATATGTTCTGCTTGCTTTTCCTGCCTTACCACTGTGCTGCTGTCAGTGTTCATAGCACAATACGACTTTATGTATGGCACTGCAGAGGTTCTGTGCACTGTCCCAACTGCCACCACCACAGTGGTCTCTCATGTTCACCTCAAACTGCAGCACGTGCATGATTCATGCATAAGACGGGCTAATTTTCAGATGCTACAATGCTCCAGGCATGGTAACCATGCATGGGAGCATAACACCAGACAAAGGAAATACCACACGTTCCCCCTGCCACGCCACTTTTAACAGCTCTCCTGTGCTACGCCACACCCTTCTACACCACCACCCTTAGTGATTGGCTGTTCTCAGCCTGGCCATTTCCCTTCGTTCCATGTGCGTGGTCAGCCACTTTGGTGGCCATTCCCATGCAAATTAGTCTTTAGTTGACGGTTCTTTTTGACTAGCCAGCAATTTGGCTATACAGCTATATTCACTTACCAGAACCACTCTTTGCTGGATGCCACAGTCACCATCTTTTACCCACTGCCTTGGTTCCATGTTGCAGTGTTACTCCTGACTTTCAAATTTTCACGTATCTTCCTGCGTGGGTCTTGGGTACCGCTGGGAGCCTGCGCACTGCAGCAGGAATGCCAACTAATTTGGTGATTGCTTAATAAAAGCAAGACAGGATTAATTGGCATGTGCTGCCAGGATGAATTGCTTTCCATCCTGAATCAATGCGGCGTAGACCTGAAACAGGATTTCATGTGAAATGGCGCCAAGACCCATCTTTGCCTCCTCCAGAAGGTTCTGAAAGGAAGTTGGTTATCATGTGGGACTGAGGAAGGCTCTCTGATGGACTAATTATGCACACACCATGGAGCCCAGCCAGGGAGAGGACAATCATTATTTTTTCTGAGGAATTAATGGGCAGAAGGCCTACTTAATCAGCTTTCCAACTGCAGGCATCCTCGCAGAACCTTACCTTTCTCCGTGTCACCCTATGTGTAATCACAGTTTGCTAAATGGTAGCGCTAAATGGGAATTGCTAACGACATTGAAACAATACCTTTATCTTTCTACTAGGATTAAAGCTTTTTTATCTGGATATCGCTGAATCACACAAAAACGAAAAGCCCGCAATTTCAGGATCACTGGGTTGGGTGGGCATGGGACGGCCAGGGGAGATGGAGCAGGTGGGGGGGGGGACTGAGGAGGCGCCATTTTCCTGGGTTCGGGCACGGCAGGGGAGGGGGCGCAGCAGTGCCAATCCTGGGGGCATAAATAATGCCCTCGGGGGACAAAGTGGGCACAGGTCTTCGCCTCGTCCTCCCTGGATTGTTACTGCTGTGTCTGCACCGCCGCCTGGAGCCCTCGAGCCACCTGGGAGTTCTTTTTCCCTTCCCACCCAGCCTGTTTTAGGAGGAGTGGGGGGGAGCTGGTGGGGAGGACCATGGGGACATTGAGATCCCTTTTCAGGGGACTCCGGAGCCGGAATGGGCACAGCGTCTGGAGGTTCCCGGTGGGGGAAGGGAGTGGCGGGACCGGCGGGCAGCTGGACCCAGTAAGGGGGGGAGACCTCCGGGTGACACCTCTTGTGACGGGCATTGTGGGGTGGAGACAGGGCCTCACCACTATGCATAGTCCACTTGTCAGCAGAATATGTTGTTATGTGAACATTATTAATAGTGTGCATTGTATGTAACGTCACATTTTTGGGAGTGCATTTATGATTTGCTGTGAGATTAAAATATGGCCGGTTTTGGCATGCAAAGAAGTTATGTGTCACGTGTGTTCACTCTTTGCCTAGGCATGCCCCCTTGGTCAGCCCACTGCTTTCTCCTCAGAGGCATAGGCAAAGCAAAAGCGATGTTTTTTGGGGGGAAAGTGTCAGTAGTAAGGACTGTTTAACCAGGAGTTAATGGGTATCTAAGTTTGTACTTCCCCCTCCTCCTTGCTAAGTATTAACCAAATAGTCAGGATGTTATCTGGAGCAGTTTACAAAGCTGCTTGAGGACATTCCGAAGGATCGATCTGATCACGTGATAGTTCAGTCATTTGGGCGCGTTGTTGCAGAGCGATGCCCTCCTGCAGAGAACCATCAAACCAATGTATTGGGCCTGTATGATCAGTTTCACTGTAATGACAAGAAATGTTAGTATTTCAAATACTACAGCTCTTTTTTTTAAGCCGGCTGCTTGAATGTGAGTTGGCTAGCGCATGAGCTTGAGGGGAGTACAGGAAAATCTGCATGCAGTATTTGGTGAACACTTCATGCAGAACATATCACATGGAAGAACCTTGAATGGTATTGGCCATATGATCGGCATGAAAAATAAGTACAAACATGTACTTCCTCCCAAAACTTTGAGGTAGTGACTGCTAGGTGAGCCCAAATCTGGCACATGTGTAGCCCATCGTCCTCAAAAGTATAGGTAAGAACCTCCAAATATTCCAGCACACTGTGGATCACCATGCAGTTGGGGCAAGGTAAACAAGGTCGATAATAAAAACATCATAAAATGAAAGTAGCGGTGAATATAAAACCAGGTATATAAGATAAAGTAAGGATTAATACTAAAGTAAGCCAAGCAACCTAATAAACATAGTTTGAGAACAGATGTATTAATTTTTAAATCTTAGGGGGGAGACACATTACATGCAACAATACAAAACACCAACTGAACAGAAAATACACAAGATGGAAAAAGGAGGGAGGGGAATGAACGGTAGGGTACAAATATTACATATTGTATTACCAGATAAAGCTTTTCAGGATACTAGTGATAAATTACATGGACAAATAGTCATTAAAGCGCCATTTCAATTGATATCTTTCTTGCAATTCAGGTTGCCGGGGGGAAATTCTCCCGGGGTCGGCTGGGCCGTCCGCGGACCTCCGGGCAGGGAGGCCCCAACTCCTCCTGTATATACCAAAAAATGAGTATGAGACACACGCAAGAAGCAAGGTGATTCTGCTGTTTATTAAACAAAATGGCAGGGATGGGTCAAGGATCGTACGCGTCCGTCCTGACACTCTCTCTTCAATCGTGGGGCTCGCAGGTCCTTTTTACCTTAGTATGACGCGCTACTTGCGTCACCTGGGAAAGTTAGCAAAAACCTATCGCCACTCTGGATTGGTTCCTCGAGTGGTAGGGTTAGTATAGCATACGTATAGAGAGCGATATTAGTGGTTGAGGGTCAGTCAGGTGGTATACTTGGGTTGTCCCTTCAATTTGACACATGAAAATTGTTACATGAAGACCCCTGAGGATTGGCTAATGTTAATGGCGTCAGTGATAAGAGCCCCATGTTCTGATTGGTCCACTCGCGAGCCTCCCAGTCTGGGACCATCGCTGTTCCCAGCTCGCGGTGCACCTGTCGTTTGCAACAATGTATCACTATGGGTATGTGCAGACAATGTGAGGATTTATTCATATGCTGGAAGTCAGACTACTCCCACCGCCGCAGATGTCCATTGAGTCGCTTAATTGTATCTGCCTGTGTCTTGAAACGTGGGATCCAGGCGCCTCCCTCCTCCTGGGCCTGGCACCCTGTCAGGTTCGGCTTGGTCACGTGAGGTGAGACCGTGGTTGAGGCAGAATTCTGCACAATTAATATTGCATTTTCCACTGTGTGCCTGGCTTAATTTGCAGGTGTGACCTTGGCGTCGGCTTGCGGCATGCGAGTTTGCAGCATTGTGCCCTTGACTGTCTGCTCTCGCCGGTCTCATTCTGCAGGGTCAGCAACTGTACTCTTGCTCATTCAATGTTCATGGAAGCTCTTGCTTGCGGCCTACTTGGGCCAGGTGCATAGGGGGAAATGTTTGATACACAGCGCTTTAGGTTATGGTATCATATTGCTTTATCCCCAGTATCATGTCTTCGTTATATTTCTCATTGTAATGCATGGGTTTAGGAGAAGCGTGAGCAAGCATTTTAGATGAGTTCATTGTGCGTCTTGCGTTTCTGCATTTTGAAAAGCCTATGTGAAAAATAATAAAGATGCGCGTCAGTGGGTGTGTCCGTCACCTACGTCATATCACTGAATATGTTCTTCGTGTGGATTGGTGTGGGAGTGTCCAGTGTGCATGTTTGCACGGGTGTGCTGACCGTTGGCTAGGTCGTCATGACATCTCTAACGATGTGTTGATTTAGTGTTGGATGGTTCAGTCGAGTTCATCCATGCCGCAGGTGTCGGCATGGGCAGGGCAGGCTGGTGGGCAGGCGGGTGGGCACGCGGGTGGGCACATCCGTATGTTCCTGTACCAGGGTATTTGGTCGTCTGGTAGATGGGCAAACTCCTCTCGTGGCGGGTGCCTGGGCCGTGATCCTCTAGGCCAGGGGTGTGAGGGGATTGGTGGGAGCCTTTTGTTCCATTCTCCCACTTCAAGGTGTAGATGCATTACAGCCTTGTATTCTATGAATGTTACATATGGAGGTCCACCAGAATTTATCATGAATTTGGTTAAGGTTTTTCCAGTTACTTGTAATATCTTGGATTGCTAACATTAAGCATAAATCAAATAGGTATTTAGCATATTTGTTGACATAATTGTTATTTAACATGGAGCTACCCAATATAAGAAAATCAAAGTAGAAGTCTATAGAGAGGTTAAAAATACATGTAATGGTAGTTCATATAGCGCTCCAAAAGGGTTTAACATGTTGACATTCTATAAACATATGTTTGAAAGAGCCTTGAACTTGTAGGCAGCTCCAGCAATTATCATTGGGCAATAGACCACATTTGAAAAGGGATAAAGGTGTAATAAAGGCTTTTATTTATTTATTTATTTATTTATTTATTTACATTTGTAGAGCGCACAGCAGCCTGTGGGCATTGTGGCACTTGTTACAGTGGAGATTATATCTTAGTTACATACAGAAGAATACAGACAGCATGCTAGGAGTACATAATGTGCATAGTAGAGGAAGTAAGAAATGATAGCGGGTATAAGAGGGTGTACAGTTAGTTGAATAATGTGGTTTTGAGATTTTTTTCAGAAGGCACATAGAGATGTTTCGGCTCTGAGAGCAGTAGGGAACGTGTTCCATAGCTTAGGGGCGACATAAGGGAAGCTTATTCCACCTGCCTTAGACTTTCTGATGGGCGGTACCGTAAGTTTGTTGGTGTAACAAAGTCTATTAGGCCTTGTTGAGTGTGCTCTGGATAGTGTGTCTGATAAGTATGAGGGTGATTCGAAGTTGATGCATTTGTGGGTGGTTGTGAGTAATTTGAATGTAATGCAGTCCTTGACAGGGAGCCAACAAACCGTCTTTCTTGTTTCTGTGATGTGGTCTCTCCTGGGTATACTGAGTGTTGCTCTGAGTGCATTGTTTTGGGTGGTTTGGAGTCTTGTTAGGTTTTTCTGGGAGGTGCCAGCTAGGAGTGCATTGCAGTAATCCGATTTGGCTCCTATAGTTGCTCTGGCAATGTATAGGCAGTTTTCCTTGGTTAGAAACGGCTTGATAGCATTAATAAGTTTAGTACTAAGTGTGGAGGCAGAGACAATGGCGCTGACTTGTTTGTCCATGGATAGTGTCGCATCAATGTGGACTCCTAGGGTTTTAACAGAGGATAGGACTGGGATGACACAGTTGTCTATATGGAAGTTGGAGTAAAGCGAGTCAAGTTTAGCTATAGTAGACTTTTGATCAAGAATGAGGATTTCCGTCTTATCCCCATTGAGGCAAAGGCCATTAGTGGCCATCCATGTTTAGATGGTGGAGTAGATTAGCTGTAAGGATGTGGCGTCTTGGTGATAGCTGCCTGCAAG
The DNA here is from genome assembly GCF_040938575.1 of Ambystoma mexicanum. Lineage (NCBI taxonomy): Eukaryota > Metazoa > Chordata > Amphibia > Caudata > Ambystomatidae > Ambystoma > Ambystoma mexicanum. Next base: position 97,525,665 of record NC_090928.1, read on the forward strand.
AGGAAGGAGCACTTGGGTGTCATCAGCATAATTTGTCTATGTGATCCCAAGTGCATCCAGTTTATCAAAGAGTGGCTTAGTAAAAAGATTGTAGAGGGTAGGGGCAGTGCAGGACCCCTGGGGGACACCACAGTAAATGATGGTGGGTTCTGCATTCGCTGTATTGGAGAACACTTTCATAACTATATCTTCAAGGAAGGAGGTGATCCAAGTTGCTGCATGATTGGAGAAGTGAGCAGCCTGTGTGAGATGATTGGTGAGGGCGTTGTGATCAACCACATCAAACGCCGCTGAGAGGTCTAAGAGGAGGAGGAGGGCAGGCTTGCCCTTGTCCAGAATGGGGGTGATTTGTTTTTTTTTAAGTCTTATAAGGCGGTTTCAGTTCCGTGCCCTTTGCGAAAACCTGACTGTCTCTTACCTAGAATGGAGTTAGTTTCAAGGTACAGTTGGATTTGCCTGTGGGCGCCCTTGTCAAGTATTTAAGGGACAGTCGTTATGGGTCAGTAGTTATTAGGTTGAACTGGGTGTAGCGTTGTTTTTTTTAGGAGCGGGCGCACCCAAGCCTCTTTGAGGCTGTCAGGGACAGAGCCTGAGTTGAAAGAGGCGTTAATGAAAGCTGTAAGGAGAGGAGCGAGTGGCTCGGCACAATCCTTAATGATTTTGGGGGGGGCATACATCGCCTTTGCATTGTGAGGGTTTGAGGTTTTTAAGGATGTCTAAGACATCTGCTTCTGTGATTTGTATTTTTGAGAGTTGGGAGTGGTCTGGCCTGTAAGTTCTGCTATTTTATTTTGAAGGAGTTCTTTTCTTTTTGCATCGCAGCTTGTATGCTGGAGCACCATGCTTTATCTTTAACAATCTCATCAGTGCAGATGGGAGGGACTGTTAGTTCTTTGAATATAGTAAAGAGTTCTTTCGTATGGGATTTAGCATCAGTGATTCGATGAAAAAAGAACCAAGTTCGAATAAGGCTTGCAGAGGTGATGATTTTGGAATTACATTGCCATTGAGAGGGCCAAGAAAACTGATGATCCACCCTTGAGCAATCTCAATCCAGTCGTTGTGAAGATATTCAACTCTCGGGGTGAGAGGAGTACTTGAAAGGGTGTTATAATATATACAGGCGGTTGAATTGGAGGTCAGCATTAGAAGTACTCTTAACGGATCAGGATTATTTGAATTGTACAAAAGTGTCTCAAAATGTTCTACGATTGCAGCAATAACTGTAAGGAACTGTCACAAATCTTGAACAAAATTCATCAAAAGTAATGGGATGCCATAATTAAATAGTTGATTATAAAAATGGACACCCCTAGAGAGCAATAGCTTCATGTAGATGGATTTACCTTTAATTTTGATTAAAGGATTATACCAAATGAGTGGGGCTATAAATGAGGATTGCTTCGTTATGTATGGGAGCATACAAATGTTAAGGGAGAGGATGGATTGACGAAAACAGGAGTATTTTGTAAATGTATTCTTCCCTTTAATGAGTTAAAGGTCAGCCAGGGACATTGGGGAAGCCACAGCTCTCTCCAGGGCCACCCACCTAGGCACTTGAAATGATTCATCCTGAGAGAACCACCACTGTGTTGTTTGCTTAGTCGTAAATGCTGCATGATATTTTTTTTAATTGGGGAAGCTTACCCCTCCTTGGGAGCGGGGTCTTTTGAGTTTACAGAGCAATAGTCTATGTTTCTTTTTCCCCCATATGAATTTAATAAGACAAGAGTCTACAGATTTAAAGAAGGAAGGAGAAAGAGGAATAGGCATCATATGGAGGAGATAGAGTATAATAGGGGAAATCATGATCTTAATCGATTCTAGTCGTCCCCACTGGGAAAGATACAAGGGGAACCAGGAGGAAACTAATTCTTTGACTCTGGCTAGTATACTGTCTGAGTTATGTTTACAAATGCTATTAATGGAGGCTGAAATATGGATGCCTAAGTATTTGAATCCTAGAGGACACCATTTCATACCTAAAATACTAGTGTGAGATGGGGTACAATGTATGTTAAGTGGAAGAATTTCCTATTTATCGGTATTGAGTTTGTAACCAGACGCATCTGAAAATTTGGATATGATATTAAGTAGGTGTTGGGCACTTTGTTGAGGATTTTTTAAAAATAAAAGTCCATCATCGGCATAAGCTGCTGTTTTAATATGTACATTGTCAAGTGAAATACCAAGAATATCATCATTTTGTCTTATGGCTTCTAGAAAGGGTTCTAACGCCAGAATAAAGAGAATAGGAGCTAGAGGACAACCTTGACATGTTCCTCTAAATAGGGGAAAAGAGGAAGTTAATTGACAATTTACAAAGATTGAAGTTTTGGGGTTAGAATATAGAACTTTAATTATAGATAGAAAGGGGGGCCAAACCCATGCCATTTAAGCGCTTGGAATATAAAATCCCATTAAACTCTATCGAAAGCTTTTTCAGCATTGAGAGCTATCGCTGCATAGGAATCATTTGATTTGTTTAAAACATAGCAATGGTGTCTGGAAAAAGTCTAATGTGGGAGGAGGACACTCTTCCTTTTACATAACCAACTTGGTCTTGCTTAAGAAGATTAGGTAGGAAGGGGATAAGTCTATTGGCAAGTATTTTAGCATATATTTTGCAATCTGTATTAATAAGGGATATTGGACGATAATTTTTGGGAAGTTCAGGATCCTTATTTGGTTTTGGAAAAACTATTAGCATCGCTTCTGAAAATGAACCTTGGGCTATATTATTAGAAATAAAATGAGTGTAAAGTTTATTGAGTTTAGGGACCAGAAGATTTGAAAAGTGTGCAATAAAATCAATGGGAAAACCATCTGGTCCAGGGGCTTTGCCTTTTTTAAGGATATTAATAGCTAAATTAATTTCATGCAAAGTTATTGGAACATTAAGCGAGGAGAGGTCAATTTGTGGATATGAATTATGAGGTATATTATTTAACAAGTTATTAATCCTGGGATTATTAGAAGGGGCTTCGGAGATACATAGATTGGAATAACATTTCTGAAACGCCTGCATAATTTCTTTATCAGAACATTTTCTATTCTCTAGATGAGCTTTAATAGCAACACTTTTTGTTTTCTTTTTCTTCAGTTTAAGGTAAGAGGCCAATGTCCTACTGGTTTTATTATAAAATTGATATATTTTGGCTTTATATTTAAGCAAGTTAGAACATGAATATTGTGTGAATATTTTATTGTTTCGAATTCTAAGTTCAATATTTCCTTTAGAGCTGCAGGAGAATTGGTCTTGGCAAATTGAATTTCTAAGGGTTTAAGTTGTTTGAGAATAGATTCAGATTCGAGTTTGAGTTTTTTCTTTTTGTTAGTTACAAAAAAAATAATATGACCTCTCAGGACCCCTTGTAACAATCCCAATTGTTGGGGATAGAAGCGTCTTGATCTTTATTTTCATAGAAGAAGTTATTATGTTGTTATATAATGAATTGTGTGACAGAAGCCTCACTTAACAGACTTGTATTACATCTCCATCTGCATGAGTTATGAGAGGTTATTGGGGTAGCAATTTGAGTAAGCACTGGAGCATGGTCAGCTATAGTGATGGATTCTATATGGGCATCAAGTAAGAGGCTAACCATGGAGTTGGGGTTAAAAGTATAATCTAGCGTGAAAAGGAGTTGTGAGGTGTAGAACAGAAGTTGAATTCCGAATCTGTGGTATGTAAGATATGCCAAGCATCTGTTAGACCTGTGTCAGAAATGAAGTTAATAAATTGTGTGTGGGAAGTACTATTAGAGTACCGTACTTTAGATTTCCTATCTAAAAAAAGGTCTACAATTAGGAAAGATATAATCAAAGATATCAGCTCACTTCTAAAACAAAACCTACCTGAGAAAACTCCTCAGACCTTTTCTATAAATTTGTTGCCAACTCTTAAGAACTTCCTGTAGGCCTGTTGAACTATATCACATTAGAAGGGGCAGTGACTCAGATAATGGAATAGGCAATTACACAATATTACAAATACTAGCCAAAACCAAGAAAATCATCTTATCAGTCTGTTTTGTATTTGTATTGTATTGTACTTTTATAGCACTAACGCGTTGCACAATAAATTAAGATGGTACATAATAGATTGATAGTGACAAAAAAGGATTAACGGAAAGCACACATGATGGTAATGATAGTAGATGAGCTTTCAGAGCAATACAGAAAAAAGATTAAAAAAAGAGAGCAGAGCGGATAGAAAGTGGAAGGCAAATCCAGAGTTTGGTAGCAAGCAGTGAGTAGGAACAAAAAGGGGAGGAGGCACAGAGAGGCTTGGAAACAGAGAGAAGATAAAGATGTTCAGAGCTAAGCGAACGTGCGGGATGTAGAGTGAGATAAGTGAATCAAAATGGGAAGACGCAAGACCATGAAGGCATTTGTAGACTGTGTAAAGGAAATGAAACAGAAGTCAGTTCTCAAATGAAAGAAGGGAAGCAGAGTGAAGTTGAGAGGAAATAGAGGCACAAGCAGGGAGAGAGGACATAAGACGAATGGAGGAGTTGAAGACTGAGTGGAGAGGGGCAAGATGGCTGTCTGGGAGGTCGATCAGATGAGTGGAGCAATACTCAAGTCAGGCAAAGACAAGAGAGAAGATAACAGGTTCAGTAGCATGGGGGACAGGATGGAACATGTACAAGGAATATTATAAAGTTGATAGTGACAAATGCGACTAGTAATGTAAATATGACTAGTGAAGGAAAATGATCAGTCAAAGATTGCACCAAGATTTTTCGCGATATGGGCGAAAGGGGGAATCGCAGGTTGGAAAGAGGTACCAGAACAGAAGGCAGAAGGAGTTAGAGTGGGGCAAGAAAGATGAGAAGTTCAGTTTTGGTTGGGTTTAGGTGAAAACGGTGAGTGTGCATCCACCGTTTAAAAGCAGAAAGGCAAGCAGAGACATTGGCCTGCAGACAGCTGGAGAAGGAAGAGAAAGAGCAAAATAGTTAGATGTCATCTGTGTAGAAGTGGGGGGAAGGATTAAAGAAGCATATGAGTAGGGAGAGAGGAATTGCAAAAAAGGCAAAAGGGGAGATGACAAAGACCAAAGTCCTATGGAGCAACATATTGGAGAGGACAGGTGTCAGAAATGACGGTGGCCCAGGAAACCGAAATAGAACGATTAGTGAAGTAAGAGGTGAACCAGAGAAGGACAGTACCAGAAAGACCAAGTGAGACAAGGGAAGACAGGAGAGGGGGGTGATCTACAGTTTTGAACGTTGTTGATATATTAAGGAGAACAGAAGAGAGTTTATTATGTTGGGCCAAGAGAAGAAAGTTAAAGGAAAGTTAGTAAGATGAAGAAGGGCTGTTTCTGGGGAATGTGCTGGGAGAAAACCGGTTTGTAAAATGGGCAGCAGAGACTGTGTGTGGAAGTAGGAAGAAACTTAAGCATAGCCTAGCCACTCAAGTAATGTATTTAAAAAAGGTAGAGGAGAGATAGGACGATAGTGAGAGCAAGAGGATGGGTCAAGGGACGTTTTTTAGGAATAGGAATACTAGCTGAGGGGAGAGAGAGATTAAAGAGACAAGTAAGATAAGGGATACGATAGGATAGATGGAGGATATTAAGGAGAAAGGGAGAGGGTCAAGGAAAGGAGGAAGTGGGTGAGAATAATGCAACTGGGTAAGAGTGTCTGAATCAAAGAGTTGATTTAAAGGGGAGAACGTGTGTGCAGCAGGTGGAGGAGGAGCTGAGGAGATGGGGTGGGATCAGAGGATGAGATGAGGGAGGCAGGGAAAGATAGGGCTGGATCACGGAATGAAGAGCAGAGATTGCCAATTTTGGTAATTAAAATGTCAGAGAACTGTGTAGCCGAGAGGGAAGTTGAGAGAGAAGGATCAGGGGGTTTGGGAGAAAGAAGTTGAGTGAGGAGCTGAAAGAGACAACATGGATGATGAGAGAAGGAAGCCATCAAAGTCAAATGGTATTGGTTTTTAGCATCAAGCAAGGGGGCGTTGTGGGAAGAAGGGAGAGAGGAAAGAGAAGCAAGATCAGAGAGAGAGTGGGATTTTTACAAAGCCTTTCAGCCTTGTCAAGTGAGGATGGAAGAGGCCCATATGACTTCTGACCATAGATGATAAAATATATGTCACAAACTATCTCCCTCCCAAGAAAGCATACTCCATGAAAACAACTAGCATAGGACCTCAGACTTAATAACAGAGACAAAGTAGAACACTTTTCTGGAAACAACATTTCTAACACTTATCGCAATCCTTCCAACTTTTACTGAGTTCTCATCCAAAAGCTAGGTTGCGCTTTCCAAAATGAATTACACAATGAAAACATCCAAAGTCCAGGGCTTCCCATGAAAGAGGTCATAGACATTCTGTCACACAGTCTCACTAAATTAAGCAACTATCAGATATGTCTGAAATACTCTCTGTACTCCTGCACAACTGCCCCAATCCCTCCTTTTCTCAAAAAACTAATTCTGACTTCACTGTTGTAGCCCACTAATGGCCAACTATAAATGTACTATTAGTAAAAATCATAGAAAGTATCATAACATGTCAACTACAGAATTACAGTAAAGAAAATAATGTTTTGAATTTCTGCCTGTCCAATTTCGGAACATATTTAGGAACTGTGCCGGTTCTGGTCGACTCAGGCGAGATAATCATTGAATCATTAGAAGCTAATCAGGAAGCTACCTTGATATTAGTTTACCGATCACTAGGGTAAAATACAGTAGACCACGCCACTGTTTTACTCACAGGGATGAAGAACAGCTTTAAATTAGATTGTTTTCTTCTTCCAATCATTCCACCAAGTTGAAGGTCGGTATGATCCTTTAAAGTCCCTTTCATTTACTCTGCAACACCCTGCAAGTATTCTGCTTCTCTCCTTGCTCTGTGATATGCAGGTTACATCTAAAAATACACCACGTCTTTTCAACTGTATGTGGAAGATACCCAAGTAATGATCTGGTGGAAAGAAACAGCACTTTTTGGCAGCTCCTTTACTGACTAATTGCTTTGACAACCTGGGAAGCAGTCCTTTGCCTGGCTGTGCGGACTATTAGTATAGTGATCTAGGAACCCAGGTGCTCTGCTGAACCAGTGGATGTTGGGTACAAAGGCAGAGTCTGGTGGATTCCCGAGTCACTCACAGTACCCTCAACCCGGACTCTGTCCAATACATGAAGTCTACCAGGGCAGCTTAATCCTTAAAAGCCTACAACTGCCCAACCCACTGTGGGAAGCCTGTAGAGTAATGCTAATGCACCTCCTGTGCCATTGAGAGGGCATGCAGTCCTTTCACAACAGACCCTTCGCTCCAGTATAGAGCAAGTTGGCTCTCCCTTTAAAAGAAAATACATTCCTTCACCAGAAACGGATGAAATACTGTTACAACGTCATGCAGGACATCGGGGAAGTTATTCCACCACTCTGAAGAGACAAGAGTCTGGCAGCCCTGGGGAAACAATGATTCAATCATTTTGCTGCTTGGCTAGGATTTAAATGAGAGGGAATACCAAGTTACAAAAACATTGCATCTCTGTAGAGAAATGTGCTCCCCACAATGCAATGTTACTGGTTCCCCTAGCTTAGAGACTACTCGCTGGATCAAAGATTGGAGAAAGTTCACCCTGTATGGTTCCAGCACAGGAATTCACACGCCTGCAAACCAGAAGCTCTCAGCTGAATCCAAGATACTTCAGAAAGGGCCAGAGAAATAATTCTAAAATATAAAATGGGCAACACGCCAAATATAGGCTTAGTCAAACTTCCATAGTCCAAATCAGTCGCAGATGTACTCATGGAAGCTGGCCAATGTCAGTCCTCACTTACTCCCCACTCCCAAGTGCAGAACCTAAGTCACAAGCACAGTCAGTGGGAGAAAGGTACAGATTATAAAAGACAACAGTCCCATTTCAGAGTGTGGGTTGCAGGAGAAAGAGCCTTGAGTTCGGTGAAGGCTGGAGACTGGAGAGCCAAGATAGAGCTAGCTGGAGAGACTTTTGCAGAGACTGGCACGTGGAGCATCAGAGAGGAGAGGTGTCTGTAGACGCGGAGAGAGCTGGAGAGGAAGGAGGTAAGATCAGAAGAGAAGAATATGGTGAGAGTGACCAGAGTGTCCGAGGTGGTAGAGGACAAGGAGATGGTGGGAGAAAGTGTGGTGCGACCTGCAGAGGTGATCAAGGATGAGCTGAGACCTGAGAAGAAGGAGGTACTAAGATCAGGAGGGAAGAAGGTGGTAGTAGTGGTGACAGAAGTTGCAGAGGGGGTGGAAAAAAGAGGAAGGCAGTTAATGAGGGTGTAATGCCAGAGTGGAAGGAGGCAGGGAAATCAAGATAGATGGTAGAGATAGTAGGAGTATCTAAAGGTGATGGAGAGATGGTAGTGATTACCAAAGCAGGCCAAGGAGGTAGGGATAATGCAGTACCAAGGAGAACAAACCAAGGCAATTGGAAGGAGGTGTTGGTGACATGGAAACAGCCAAATGTGGAAGAAACGAGGTGGTGATGAGAAGATCAGCTCAAGGTGGTATAGAGGAAGGGATAGCTTGCAGTGTCTCAGAAAGTGGTGTTAAATAGGAGGCGGTGGTCAGAAGACCCACACGGGGTAAGATGGAGGAGGCAGCAGCGATGAAAATAGTGCACGCAGGCAGAGATCAAGTGTTGGTGAGAAAAGCAGTGTCAAGCATAACATGGAAATTGGTCAGGCAAATACCAGGCCAAGGCAGCAGTGAGGAAACTGAACCCATAGGCCCTTTAAGCGCTCTATGGGTTGGATGGGGATGCAGATCTTATTTTTACACCAATAATAAGACCGACTCAGGAAGTTGGCAAAACATAACGGTTTTTAATTTCAATTGTCTAAAACAAGGGGTACAACGGGCATCAACAGATGGCCCACAGCATACATCTCAAAGCATTTCATGAAAACATTACTTTTATAGCAGAAATTAGTTATATGTGACGTTATACGACATGCCAAAAATAAGAAAACCTACTTGAGGTTCAGATAGGCCTAAGGGGAACATCTAGGTATACTTCCTATGTGGGGTATCATTGTGACTGGATCTCAAATGCTCACACAAACAGATATGTTCTGCTTGCTTTTCCTGCCTTACCACTGTGCTGCTGTCAGTGTTCATAGCACAATACGACTTTATGTATGGCACTGCAGAGGTTCTGTGCACTGTCCCAACTGCCACCACCACAGTGGTCTCTCATGTTCACCTCAAACTGCAGCACGTGCATGATTCATGCATAAGACGGGCTAATTTTCAGATGCTACAATGCTCCAGGCATGGTAACCATGCATGGGAGCATAACACCAGACAAAGGAAATACCACACGTTCCCCCTGCCACGCCACTTTTAACAGCTCTCCTGTGCTACGCCACACCCTTCTACACCACCACCCTTAGTGATTGGCTGTTCTCAGCCTGGCCATTTCCCTTCGTTCCATGTGCGTGGTCAGCCACTTTGGTGGCCATTCCCATGCAAATTAGTCTTTAGTTGACGGTTCTTTTTGACTAGCCAGCAATTTGGCTATACAGCTATAGTCACTTACCAGAGCCACTCTTTGCTGGATGCCACAGTCACCATCTTTTACCCACTGCCTTGGTTCCATGTTGCAGTGTTACTCCTGACTTTCAAATTTTCACGTATCTTCCTGCGTGGGTCTTGGGTACCGCTGGGAGCCTGCGCACTGCAGCAGGAATGCCAACTAATTTGGTGATTGCTTAATAAAAGCAAGACAGGATTAATTGGCATGTGCTGCCAGGATGAATTGCTTTCCATCCTGAATCAATGCGGCGTAGACCTGAAACAGGATTTCATGTGAAATGGCGCCAAGACCCATCTTTGCCTCCTCCAGAAGGTTCTGAAAGGAAGTTGGTTATCATGTGGGACTGAGGAAGGCTCTCTGATGGACTAATTATGCACACACCATGGAGCCCAGCCAGGGAGAGGACAATCATTATTTTTTCTGAGGAATTAATGGGCAGAAGGCCTACTTAATCAGCTTTCCAACTGCAGGCATCCTCGCAGAACCTTACCTTTCTCCGTGTCACCCTATGTGTAATCACAGTTTGCTAAATGGTAGCGCTAAATGGGAATTGCTAACGACATTGAAACAATACCTTTATCTTTCTACTAGGATTAAAGCTTTTTTATCTGGATATCGCTGAATCACACAAAAACGAAAAGCCCGCAATTTCAGGATCACTGGGTTGGGTGGGCATGGGACGGCCAGGGGAGATGGAGCAGGTGGGGGGGGGGACTGAGGAGGCGCCATTTTCCTGGGTTCGGGCACGGCAGGGGAGGGGGCGCAGCAGTGCCAATCCTGGGGGCATAAATAATGCCCTCGGGGGACAAAGTGGGCACAGGTCTTCGCCTCGTCCTCCCTGGATTGTTACTGCTGTGTCTGCACCGCCGCCTGGAGCCCTCGAGCCACCTGGGAGTTCTTTTTCCCTTCCCACCCAGCCTGTTTTAGGAGGAGTGGGGGGGAGCTGGTGGGGAGGACCATGGGGACATTGAGATCCCTTTTCAGGGGACTCCGGAGCCGGAATGGGCACAGCGTCTGGAGGTTCCCGGTGGGGGAAGGGAGTGGCGGGACCGGCGGGCAGCTGGACCCAGTAAGGGGGGGAGACCTCCGGGTGACACCTCTTGTGACGGGCATTGTGGGGTGGAGACAGGGCCTCACCACTATGCATAGTCCACTTGTCAGCAGAATATGTTGTTATGTGAACATTATTAATAGTGTGCATTGTATGTAACGTCACATTTTTGGGAGTGCATTTATGATTTGCTGTGAGATTAAAATATGGCCGGTTTTGGCATGCAAAGAAGTTATGTGTCACGTGTGTTCACTCTTTGCCTAGGCATGCCCCCTTGGTCAGCCCACTGCTTTCTCCTCAGAGGCATAGGCAAAGCAAAAGCGATGTTTTTTGGGGGGAAAGTGTCAGTAGTAAGGACTGTTTAACCAGGAGTTAATGGGTATCTAAGTTTGTACTTCCCCCTCCTCCTTGCTAAGTATTAACCAAATAGTCAGGATGTTATCTGGAGCAGTTTACAAAGCTGCTTGAGGACATTCCGAAGGATCGATCTGATCACGTGATAGTTCAGTCATTTGGGCGCGTTGTTGCAGAGCGATGCCCTCCTGCAGAGAACCATCAAACCAATGTATTGGGCCTGTATGATCAGTTTCACTGTAATGACAAGAAATGTTAGTATTTCAAATACTACAGCTCTTTTTTTTAAGCCGGCTGCTTGAATGTGAGTTGGCTAGCGCATGAGCTTGAGGGGAGTACAGGAAAATCTGCATGCAGTATTTGGTGAACACTTCATGCAGAACATATCACATGGAAGAACCTTGAATGGTATTGGCCATATGATCGGCATGAAAAATAAGTACAAACATGTACTTCCTCCCAAAACTTTGAGGTAGTGACTGCTAGGTGAGCCCAAATCTGGCACATGTGTAGCCCATCGTCCTCAAAAGTATAGGTAAGAACCTCCAAATATTCCAGCACACTGTGGATCACCATGCAGTTGGGGCAAGGTAAACAAGGTCGATAATAAAAACATCATAAAATGAAAGTAGCGGTGAATATAAAACCAGGTATATAAGATAAAGTAAGGATTAATACTAAAGTAAGCCAAGCAACCTAATAAACATAGTTTGAGAACAGATGTATTAATTTTTAAATCTTAGGGGGGAGACACATTACATGCAACAATACAAAACACCAACTGAACAGAAAATACACAAGATGGAAAAAGGAGGGAGGGGAATGAACGGTAGGGTACAAATATTACATATTGTATTACCAGATAAAGCTTTTCAGGATACTAGTGATAAATTACATGGACAAATAGTCATTAAAGCGCCATTTCAATTGATATCTTTCTTGCAATTCAGGTTGCCGGGGGGAAATTCTCCCGGGGTCGGCTGGGCCGTCCGCGGACCTCCGGGCAGGGAGGCCCCAACTCCTCCTGTATATACCAAAAAATGAGTATGAGACACACGCAAGAAGCAAGGTGATTCTGCTGTTTATTAAACAAAACGGCAGGGATGGGTCAAGGATCGTACGCGTCCGTCCTGACACTCTCTCTTCAATCGTGGGGCTCGCAGGTCCTTTTTACCTTAGTATGACGCGCTACTTGCGTCACCTGGGAAAGTTAGCAAAAACCTATCGCCACTCTGGATTGGTTCCTCGAGTGGTAGGGTTAGTATAGCATACGTATAGAGAGCGATATTAGTGGTTGAGGGTCAGTCAGGTGGTATACTTGGGTTGTCCCTTCAATTTGACACATGAAAATTGTTACATGAAGACCCCTGAGGATTGGCTAATGTTAATGGCGTCAGTGATAAGAGCCCCATGTTCTGATTGGTCCACTCGCGAGCCTCCCAGTCTGGGACCATCGCTGTTCCCAGCTCGCGGTGCACCTGTCGTTTGCAACAATGTATCACTATGGGTATGTGCAGACAATGTGAGGATTTATTCATATGCTGGAAGTCAGACTACTCCCACCGCCGCAGATGTCCATTGAGTCGCTTAATTGTATCTGCCTGTGTCTTGAAACGTGGGATCCAGGCGCCTCCCTCCTCCTGGGCCTGGCACCCTGTCAGGTTCGGCTTGGTCACGTGAGGTGAGACCGTGGTTGAGGCAGAATTCTGCACAATTAATATTGCATTTTCCACTGTGTGCCTGGCTTAATTTGCAGGTGTGACCTTGGCGTCGGCTTGCGGCATGCGAGTTTGCAGCATTGTGCCCTTGACTGTCTGCTCTCGCCGGTCTCATTCTGCAGGGTCAGCAACTGTACTCTTGCTCATTCAATGTTCATAGAAGCTCTTGCTTGCGGCCTACTTGGGCCAGGTGCATAGGGGGAAATGTTTGATACACAGCGCTTTAGGTTATGGTATCATATTGCTTTATCCCCAGTATCATGTCTTTGTTATATTTCTCATTGTAATGCATGGGTTTAGGAGAAGCGTGAGCAAGCATTTTAGATGAGTTCATTGTGCGTCTTGCGTTTCTGCATTTTGAAAAGCCTATGTGAAAAATAATAAAGATGCGCGTCAGTGGGTGTGTCCGTCACCTACGTCATATCACTGAATATGTTCTTCGTGTGGATTGGTGTGGGAGTGTCCAGTGTGCATGTTTGCACGGGTGTGCTGACCGTTGGCTAGGTCGTCATGACATCTCTAACGATGTGTTGATTTAGTGTTGGATGGTTCAGTCGAGTTCATCCATGCCGCAGGTGTCGGCATGGGCAGGGCAGGCTGGTGGGCAGGCGGGTGGGCACGCGGGTGGGCACATCCGTATGTTCCTGTACCAGGGTATTTGGTCGTCTGGTAGATGGGCAAACTCCTCTCGTGGCGGGTGCCTGGGCCGTGATCCTCTAGGCCAGGGGTGTGAGGGGATTGGTGGGAGCCTTTTGTTCCATTCTCCCACTTCAAGGTGTAGATGCATTACAGCCTTGTATTCTATGAATGTTACATATGGAGGTCCACCAGAATTTATCATGAATTTGGTTAAGGTTTTTCCAGTTACTTGTAATATCTTGGATTGCTAACATTAAGCATAAATCAAATAGGTATTTAGCATATTTGTTGACATAATTGTTATTTAACATGGAGCTACCCAATATAAGAAAATCAAAGTAGAAGTCTATAGAGAGGTTAAAAATACATGTAATGGTAGTTCATACAGCGCTCCAAAAGGGTTTAACATGTTGACATTCTATAAACATATGTTTGAAAGAGCCTTGAACTTGTAGGCAGCTCCAGCAATTATCATTGGGCAATAGACCACATTTGAAAAGGGATAAAGGTGTAATAAAGGCTTTTATTTATTTATTTATTTATTTATTTACATTTGTAGAGCGCACAGCAGCCTGTGGGCATTGTGGCACTTGTTACAGTGGAGATTATATCTTAGTTACATACAGAAGAATACAGACAGCATGCTAGGAGTACATAATGTGCATAGTAGAGGAAGTAAGAAATGATAGCGGGTATAAGAGGGTGTACAGTTAGTTGAATAATGTGGTTTTGAGATTTTTTTCAGAAGGCACATAGAGATGTTTCGGCTCTGAGAGCAGTAGGGAACGTGTTCCATAGCTTAGGGGCGACATAAGGGAAGCTTATTCCACCTGCCTTAGACTTTCTGATGGGCGGTACCGTAAGTTTGTTGGTGTAACAAAGTCTATTAGGCCTTGTTGAGTGTGCTCTGGATAGTATGTCTGATAAGTATGAGGGTGATTCGAAGTTGATGCATTTGTGGGTGGTTGTGAGTAATTTGAATGTAATGCAGTCCTTGACAGGGAGCCAACAAACCGTCTTTCTTGTTTCTGTGATGTGGTCTCTCCTGGGTATACTGAGTGTTGCTCTGAGTGCATTGTTTTGGGTGGTTTGGAGTCTTGTTAGGTTTTTCTGGGAGGTGCCAGCTAGGAGTGCATTGCAGTAATCCGATTTGGCTCCTATAGTTGCTCTGGCAATGTATAGGCAGTTTTCCTTGGTTAGAAACGGCTTGATAGCATTAATAAGTTTAGTACTAAGTGTGGAGGCAGAGACAATGGCGCTGACTTGTTTGTCCATGGATAGTGTCGCATCAATGTGGACTCCTAGGGTTTTAACAGAGGATAGGACTGGGATGACACAGTTGTCTATATGGAAGTTGGAGTAAAGCGAGTCAAGTTTAGCTATAGTAGACTTTTGATCAAGAATGAGGATTTCCGTCTTATCCCCATTGAGGCAAAGGCCATTAGTGGCCATCCATGTTTAGATGGTGGAGTAGATTAGCTGTAAGGATGTGGCGTCTTGGTGATAGCTGCCTGCAAGAGGAAGGAGCACTTGGGTGTCATCAGCATAATTTGTCTATGTGATCCCAAGTGCATCCAGTTTATCAAAGAGTGGCTTAGTAAAAAGATTGTAGAGGGTAGGGGCAGTGCAGGACCCCTGGGGGACACCACAGTAAATGATGGTGGGTTCTGCATTCGCTGTATTGGAGAACACTTTCATAACTATATCTTCAAGGAAGGAGGTGATCCAAGTTGCTGCATGATTGGAGAAGTGAGCAGCCTGTGTGAGATGATTGGTGAGGGCGTTGTGATCAACCACATCAAACGCCGCTGAGAGGTCTAAGAGGAGGAGGAGGGCAGGCTTGCCCTTGTCCAGAATGGGGGTGATTTGTTTTTTTTTAAGTCTTATAAGGCGGTTTCAGTTCCGTGCCCTTTGCGAAAACCTGACTGTCTCTTACCTAGAATGGAGTTAGTTTCAAGGTACAGTTGGATTTGCCTGTGGGCGCCCTTGTCAAGTATTTAAGGGACAGTCGTTATGGGTCAGTAGTTATTAGGTTGAACTGGGTGTAGCGTTGTTTTTTTTAGGAGCGGGCGCACCCAAGCCTCTTTGAGGCT
The DNA here is from genome assembly GCF_040938575.1 of Ambystoma mexicanum. Lineage (NCBI taxonomy): Eukaryota > Metazoa > Chordata > Amphibia > Caudata > Ambystomatidae > Ambystoma > Ambystoma mexicanum. Next base: position 97,541,059 of record NC_090928.1, read on the forward strand.
GTCAGGGACAGAGCCTGAGTTGAAAGAGGCGTTAATGAAAGCTGTAAGGAGAGGAGCGAGTGGCTCGGCACAATCCTTAATGATTTTGGGGGGGGCATACATCGCCTTTGCATTGTGAGGGTTTGAGGTTTTTAAGGATGTCTAAGACATCTGCTTCTGTGATTTGTATTTTTGAGAGTTGGGAGTGGTCTGGCCTGTAAGTTCTGCTATTTTATTTTGAAGGAGTTCTTTTCTTTTTGCATCGCAGCTTGTATGCTGGAGCACCATGCTTTATCTTTAACAATCTCATCAGTGCAGATGGGAGGGACTGTTAGTTCTTTGAATATAGTAAAGAGTTCTTTCGTATGGGATTTAGCATCAGTGATTCGATGAAAAAAGAACCAAGTTCGAATAAGGCTTGCAGAGGTGATGATTTTGGAATTACATTGCCATTGAGAGGGCCAAGAAAACTGATGATCCACCCTTGAGCAATCTCAATCCAGTCGTTGTGAAGATATTCAACTCTCGGGGTGAGAGGAGTACTTGAAAGGGTGTTATAATATATACAGGCGGTTGAATTGGAGGTCAGCATTAGAAGTACTCTTAACGGATCAGGATTATTTGAATTGTACAAAAGTGTCTCAAAATGTTCTACGATTGCAGCAATAACTGTAAGGAACTGTCACAAATCTTGAACAAAATTCATCAAAAGTAATGGGATGCCATAATTAAATAGTTGATTATAAAAATGGACACCCCTAGAGAGCAATAGCTTCATGTAGATGGATTTACCTTTAATTTTGATTAAAGGATTATACCAAATGAGTGGGGCTATAAATGAGGATTGCTTCGTTATGTATGGGAGCATACAAATCTTAAGGGAGAGGATGGATTGACGAAAACAGGAGTATTTTGTAAATGTATTCTTCCCTTTAATGAGTTAAAGGTCAGCCAGGGACATTGGGGAAGCCACAGCTCTCTCCAGGGCCACCCACCTAGGCACTTGAAATGATTCATCCTGAGAGAACCACCACTGTGTTGTTTGCTTAGTCGTAAATGCTGCATGATATTTTTTTTAATTGGGGAAGCTTACCCCTCCTTGGGAGCGGGGTCTTTTGAGTTTACAGAGCAATAGTCTATGTTTCTTTTTCCCCCATATGAATTTAATAAGACAAGAGTCTACAGATTTAAAGAAGGAAGGAGAAAGAGGAATAGGCATCATATGGAGGAGATAGAGTATAATAGGGGAAATCATGATCTTAATCGATTCTAGTCGTCCCCACCGGGAAAGATACAAGGGGAACCAGGAGGAATCTAATTCTTTGACTCTGGCTAGTATACTGTCTGAGTTATGTTTACAAATGCTATTAATGGAGGCTGAAATATGGATGCCTAAGTATTTGAATCCTAGAGGACACCATTTCATACCTAAAATACTAGTGTGAGATGGGGTACAATGTATGTTAAGTGGAAGAATTTCCTATTTATCGGTATTGAGTTTGTAACCAGACGCATCTGAAAATTTGGATATGATATTAAGTAGGTGTTGGGCACTTTGTTGAGGATTTTTTAAAAATAAAAGTCCATCATCGGCATAAGCTGCTGTTTTAATATGTACATTGTCAAATGAAATACCAAGAACATCATCATTTTGTCTTATGGCTTCTAGAAAGGGTTCTAACGCCAGAATAAAGAGAATAGGAGCTAGAGGACAACCTTGACATGTTCCTCTAAATAGGGGAAAAGAGGAAGATAATTGACAATTTACAAAGATTGAAGTTTTGGGGTTAGAATATAGAACTTTAATTATAGATAGAAAGGGGGGCCAAACCCATGCCATTTAAGCGCTTGGAATATAAAATCCCATTAAACTCTATCAAAAGCTTTTTCAGCATTGATAGCTATCGCTGCATAGGAATCATTTGATTTGTTTAAAAAATAGCAATGGTGTCTAGAAAAAGTCTAATGTGGGAGGAGGACACTCTTCCTTTTACATAACCAACTTGGTCTTGCTTAAGAAGATTAGGTAGGAAGGGGATAAGTCTATTGGCAAGTATTTTAGCATATATTTTGCAATCTGTATTAATAAGGGATATTGGACGATAATTTTTGGGAAGTTCAGGATCCTTATTTGGTTTTGGAAAAACTATTAGCATTCGCTTCTGAAAATGAAGCTTGGGCTATATTATTAGAAATAAAATGAGTGTAAAGTTTATTGAGTTTAGGGACCAGAAGATTTGAAAAGTGTGCAATAAAATCAATGGGAAAACCATCTGGTCCAGGGGCTTTGCCTTTTTTAAGGATATTAATAGCTAAATTAATTTCATGCAAAGTTATTGGAACATTAAGCGAGGAGAGGTCAATTTGTGGATATGAATTATGAGGTATATTATTTAACAAGTTATTAATCCTGGGATTATTAGAAGGGGCTTCGGAGATACATAGATTGGAATAACATTTCTGAAACGCCTGCATAATTTCTTTATCAGAACATTTTCTATTCTCTAGATGAGCTTTAATAGCAACACTTTTTGTTTTCTTTTTCTTCAGTTTAAGGTAAGAGGCCAATGTCTTACTGGTTTTATTATAAAATTGATATATTTTGGCTTTATATTTAAGCAAGTTAGAACGTGAATATTGTATGATTATTTTATTGTTTCGAATTAAAAGTTCAATATTTCCTTAAGAGCTGCAGGAGAATTGGTCTTGGCAAATTGAATTTCTAAGGGTTTAAGTTGTTTGAGAATAGATTCAGATTCGAGTTCAAGTTTTTTCTTTTGGTTAGTTACAAAAAAATAATATGACCTCTCAGGACCCCTTGTAACAATCCCAATTGTTGGGGATAGAAGCGTCTTGATCTTTATTTTCATAGAAGAAGTTATTATGTTGTTATATAATGAATTGTGTGACAGAAGCCTCACTTAACAGACTTGTATTACATCTCCATCTGCATGAGTTATGAGAGGTTATTGGGGTAGCAATTTGAGTAAGCACTGGAGCATGGTCAGCTATAGTGATGGATTCTATATGGGCATCAAGTAAGAGGCTAACCATGGAGTTGGGGTTAAAAGTATAATCTAGCGTGAAAAGGAGTTGTTAGGTGTAGAACAGAAGTTGAATTCCGAATCTGTGGTATGTAAGATATGCCAAGCATCTGTGAGACCTGTTTCAGAAATGAAGTTAATAAATTGTGTGTGGGAAGTACTATTAGAGTACCGTACTTTAGATTTCCTATCTAAAAAAGGGTCTACAATTAGGAAAGATATAATCAAAGATATCAGCTCACTTCTAAAACAAAACCTACCTGAGAAAACTCCTCAGACCTTTTCTATAAATTTGTTGCCAACTCTTAAGAACTTCCTGTAGGCCTGTTGAACTATATCACATTAGAAGGGGCAGTGACTCAGATAATGGAATAGGCAATTACACAATATTACAAATACTAGCCAAAACCAAGAAAATCATCTTATCAGTCTGTTTTGTATTTGTATTGTATTGTACTTTTATAGCACTAACGCGTTGCACAATAAATTAAGATGGTACATAATAGATTGATAGTGACAAAAAAGGATCAACGGAAAGCACACATGATGGTAATGATAGTAGATGAGCTTTCAGAGCAATACGGAAAAAAGATTAAAAAAAGAGAGCAGAGCGGATAGAAAGTGGAAGGCAAATCCAGAGTTTGGTAGCAAGCAGTGAGTAGGAACAAAACGGGGAGGAGGCACAGAGAGGCTTGGAAACAGAGAGAAGATAAAGATGTTCAGAGCTAAGCGAACGTGTCGGGATGTAGAGTGAGATAAGTGAATCAAAATGGGAAGACGCAAGACCATGAAGGCATTTGTAGACTGTATAAAGGAAATGAAACAGAAGTCAGTTCTCAAATGAAAGAAGGGAAGCAGAGTGAAGTTGAGAGGAAATAGAGGCACAAGCAGGGAGAGAGGACATAAGACGAATGGAGGAGTTGAAGACTGAGTGGAGAGGGGCAAGATGGCTGTCTGGGAGGTCGATCAGATGAGTGGAGCAATACTCAAGTCAGGCAAAGACAAGAGAGAAGATAACAGGTTCAGTAGCATGGGGGACAGGATGGAACATGTACAAGGAATATTACAAAGTTGATAGTGACAAATGCGACTAGTAATGTAAATATGAGTAGTGAAGGAAAATGATCAGTCAAAGATTGCACCAAGATTTTTCCCGATATGGGCGAAAGGGGGAATCGCAGGTGGGAAAGAGGTACCAGAACAGAAGGCAGAAGGAGTTAGAGTGGGGCAAGAAAGAAGAGAAGTTCAGTTTTGGTTGGGTTTAGGTGAAAACGGTGAGTGTGCATCCACCGTTTAAAAGCAGAAAGGCAAGCAGAGACATTGGCCTGCAGACAGCTGGAGAAGGAAGAGAAAGAGCAAAATAGTTAGATGTCATCTGTGTAGAAGTGGGGGGAAGAATTAAAGAAGCATATGAGTAGGGAGAGAGGAATTGCAAAAAAGGCAAAAGGGGAGATGACAAAGACCAAAGTCCTATGGAGCAACATATTGGAGAGGACAGGTGTCAGAAGTGACGGTGGCCCAGGAAACCGAAATAGAACGATTAGTGAAGTAAGAGGTGAACCAGAGAAGGACAGTACCAGAAAGACCAAGTGAGACAAGGGAAGACAGGAGAGGGGGGTGATCTACAGTTTTGAACGTTGTTGATATATTAAGGAGAACAGAAGAGAGTTTATTATGTTGGGCCAAGAGAAGAAAGTTAAAGGAAAGTTAGTAAGATGAAGAAGGGCTGTTTCTGGGGAATGTGCTGGGAGAAAACCGGTTTGTAAAATGGGCAGCAGAGACTGTGTGTGGAAGTAGGAAGAAACTTAAGCATAGCCTAGCCACTCAAGTAATGTATTTAAAAAAGGTAGAGGAGAGATAGGACGATAGTGAGAGCAAGAGGATGGGTCAAGGGACGTTTTTTAGGAATAGGAATACTAGCTGAGGGGAGAGAGAGATTAAAGAGACAAGTAAGATAAGGGATACGATAGGATAGATGGAGGATATTAAGGAGAAAGGGAGAGGGTCAAGGAAAGGAGGAAGTGGGTGAGAATAATGCAACTGGGTAAGAGTGTCTGAATCAAAGAGTTGATTTAAAGGGGAGAACGTGTGTGCAGCAGGTGGAGGAGGAGCTGAGGAGATGGGGTGGGATCAGAGGATGAGATGAGGGAGGCAGGGAAAGATAGGGCTGGATCACGGAATGAAGAGCAGAGATTGCCAATTTTGGTAATTAAAATGTCAGAGAACTGTGTAGCCGAGAGGGAAGTTGAGAGAGAAGGATCAGGGGGTTTGGGAGAAAGAAGTTGAGTGAGGAGCTGAAAGAGACAACATGGATGATGAGAGAAGGAAGCCATCAAAGTCAAATGGTATTGGTTTTTAGCATCAAGCAAGGGGGCGTTGTGGGAAGAAGGGAGAGAGGAAAGAGAAGCAAGATCAGAGAGAGAGTGGGATTTTTACAAAGCCTTTCAGCCTTGTCAAGTGAGGATGGAAGAGGCCCATATGACTTCTGACCATAGATGATAAAATATATGTCACAAACTATCTCCCTCCCAAGAAAGCATACTCCATGAAAACAACTAGCATAGGACCTCAGACTTAATAACAGAGACAAAGTAGAACACTTTTCTGGAAACAACATTTCTAACACTTATCGCAATCCTTCCAACTTTTACTGAGTTCTCATCCAAAAGCTAGGTTGCGCTTTCCAAAATGAATTACACAATGAAAACATCCAAAGTCCAGGGCTTCCCATGAAAGAGGTCATAGACATTCTGTCACACAGTCTCACTAAATTAAGCAACTATCAGATATGTCTGAAATACTCTCTGTACTCCTGCACAACTGCCCCAATCCCTCCTTTTCTCAAAAAACTAATTCTGACTTCACTGTTGTAGCCCACTAATGGCCAACTATAAATGTACTATTAGTAAAAATCATAGAAAGTATCATAACATGTCAACTACAGAATTACAGTAAAGAAAATAATGTTTTGAATTTCTGCCTGTCCAATTTCGGAACATATTTAGGAACTGTGCCGGTTCTGGTCGACTCAGGCGAGATAATCATTGAATCATTAGAAGCTAATCAGGAAGCTACCTTGATATTAGTTTACCGATCACTAGGGTAAAATACAGTAGACCACGCCACTGTTTTACTCACAGGGATGAAGAACAGCTTTAAATTAGATTGTTTTCTTCTTCCAATCATTCCACCAAGTTGAAGGTCAGTATGATCCTTTAAAGTCCCTTTCATTTACTCTGCAACACCCTGCACGTATTCTGCTTCTCTCCTTGCTCTGTGATATGCAGGTTACATCTAAAAATACACCGCGTCTTTTCAACTGTATGTGGAAGATACCCAAGTAATGATCTGGTGGAAAGAAACAGCACTTTTTGGCAGCTCCTTTACTGACTAATTGCTTTGACAACCTGGGAAGCAGTCCTTTGCCTGGCTGTGCGGACTATTAGTATAGTGATCTAGGGACCCAGGTGCTCTGCTGAACCAGTGGATGTTGGGTACAAAGGCAGAGTCTGGTGGATTCCCGAGTCACTCACAGTACCCTCAACCCGGACTCTGTCCAATACATGAAGTCTACCAGGGCAGCTTAATCCTTAAAAGCCTACAACTGCCCAACCCACTGTGGGAAGCCTGTAGAGTAATGCTAATGCACCTCCTGTGCCATTGAGAGGGCATGCAGTCCTTTCACAACAGACCCTTTGCTCCAGTATAGAGCAAGTTGGCTCTCCCTTTAAAAGAAAATACATTCCTTCACCAGAAACGGATGAAATACTGTTACAACGTCATGCAGGACATCGGGGAAGTTATTCCACCACTCTGAAGAGACATTGTATGAGTCTGGCAGCCCTGGGGAAACAATGATTCAATCATTTTGCTGCTTGGCTAGGATTTAAATGAGAGGGAATACCAAGTTACAAAAACATTGCATCTCTGTAGAGAAATGTGCTCCCCACAATGCAATGTTACTGGTTCCCCTAGCATAGAGACTACTCGCTGGATCAAAGATTGGAGAAAGTTCACCCTGTATGGTTCCAGCACAGGAATTCACACGCCGGCAAACCAGAAGCTCTCAGCTGAATCCAAGATACTTCAGAAAGGGTCAGAGAAATAATTCTAAAATATAAAATGGGCAACACGCCAAATATAGGCTTAGTCAAACTTCCATAGTCCAAATCAGTCGCAGATGTACTCATGGAAGCTGGCCAATGTCAGTCCTCACTTACTCCCCACTCCCAAGTGCAGAACCTAAGTCACAAGCACAGTCAGTGGGAGAAAGGTACAGATTATAAAAGACAACAGTCCCATTTCAGAGTGTGGGTTGCAGGAGAAAGAGCCTTGAGTTCGGTGAAGGCTGGAGACTGGAGAGCCAAGATAGAGCTAGCTGGAGAGACTTTTGCAGAGACTGGCACGTGGAGCATCAGAGAGGAGAGGTGTCTGTAGACGCGGAGAGAGCTGGAGAGGAAGGAGGTAAGATCAGAAGAGAAGAATATGGTGAGAGTGACCAGAGTGTCCGAGGTGGTAGAGGACAAGGAGATGGTGGGAGAAAGTGTGGTGCGACCTGCAGAGGTGATCAAGGATGAGCTGAGACCTGAGAAGAAGGAGGTACTAAGATCAGGAGGGAAGAAGGTGGTAGTAGTGGTGACAGAAGTTGCAGAGGGGGTGGAAAAAAGAGGAAGGCAGTTAATGAGGGTGTAATGCCAGAGTGGAAGGAGGCAGGGAAATCAAGATAGATGGCAGAGATAGTAGGAGTATCTAAAGGTGATGGAGAGATGGTAGTGATTACCAAAGCAGGCCAAGGAGGTAGGGATAATGCAGTACCAAGGAGAACAAACCAAGGCAATTGGAAGGAGGTGTTGGTGACATGGAAACAGTCAAATGTGGAAGAAACGAGGTGGTGATGAGAAGATCAGCTCAAGGTGGTATAGAGGAAGGGATAGCTTGCAGTGTCTCAGAAAGTGGTGTTAAATAGGAGGCGGTGGTCAGAAGACCCACACGGGGTAAGATGGAGGAGGCAGCAGCGATGAAAATAGTGCACGCAGGCAGAGATCAAGTGTTGGTGAGAAAAGCAGTGTCAAGCATAACATGGAAATGGGTCAGGCAAATACCAGGCCAAGGCAGCAGTGAGGAAACTGAACCCATAGGCCCTTTAAGCGCTCTATGGGTTGGATGGGGATGCAGATCTTATTTTTACACCAATAATAAGACCGACTCAGGAAGTTGGCAAAACATAACTGTTTTTAATTGCAATTGTCTAAAACAAGGGGTACAACGGGCATCAACGGATGGCCCACAGCATACATCTCAAAGCATTTCATGAAAACATTACTTTTATAGCAGAAATTTGTTATATGTGACGTTATACGACATGCCAAAAATAAGAACACCTACTTGAGGTTCAGATAGGCCTAAGGGGAACATCTAGGTATACTTCCTATGTGGGGTATCATTGTGACTGGATCTCAAATGCTCACACAAACAGATATGTTCTGCTTGCTTGTCCTGCCTTACCACTGTGCTGCTGTCAGTGTTCATAGCACAATACGACTTTATGTATGGCACTGCAGAGGTCCTGTGCACTGTCCCAACTGCCACCACCACAGTGGTCTCTCATGTTCACCTCAAACTGCAGCACGTGCATGATTCATGCATGAGACGGGCTAATTTGCAGATGCTACAATGCTCCAGGCATGGTAACCATGCATGGGAGCATAACACCAGACAAAGGAAATACCACACGTTCCCCCTGCCACGCCACTTTTAACTGCTCTCCTGTGCTACGCCACACCCTTTTACACCACCACCCTTAGTGATTGGTTGTTCTCAGCCTGGGCATTTCCCTTTGTTCCATGTGCGTGGTCAGCCACTTTGGTGGCCATTCCCATGCAAATTAGTCTTTAGTTGACGGTTCTTTTTGACTAGCCAGAAATTTGGCTATACAGCTATAGTCACTTACCAGAACCAAACTTTGCTGGATGCCACAGTCACCATCTTTTACCCACTGCCTTAGTTCCATGTTGCAGTGTTACTCCTGACTTTCTAATGTTCACGTATCTTCCTGCGTGCATCGCTCAGCTTCACTCTCATGGCCATGTGTTGCTCACATTGCGCTACTTGTCACTTAAATTATTGCTGGCGAAGAGCATATTCGGCTCATTTACACTTAAAAAAAAAAAGATTAACATCACACTGTCTGACTCACACTCATGATTTCTGCTGATGATGTGACGTCTTGGGTACCGCTGGGAGCCTGCGCGCTGCAGCGGGAATGCCAACTAATTTGGTGATTGCTTAATAAAAGCAAGACAGGATTAATTGGCATGTGCTGCCAGGATGAATTGCTTTCCATCCTGAATCAATGCAGCGTAGACCTGAAACAGGATTTCATGTAAAATGGCGCCAAGACCCATCGATGCCTCCTCCAGAAGGTTCTGAAAGGAAGTTGGTTATCATGTGGGACTGAGGAAGGCTCTCTGATGGACTAATTATGCACACACCATGGAGCCCAGCCGGGGAGAGGACAATCATTATTTTTTCTGAGGAATTAATGGGCAGAAGGCCTACTTAATCAGCTTTCCAACTGCAGGCATCCTCGCAGAACCTTACCTTTCTCCGTGTCACCCTATGTGTAATCACAGTTTGCTAAATGGTAGCGCTAAATGGGAATTGCAAACGACATTGAAACAATACCTTTATCTTTCTACTAGGATTAAAGCTTTTTTATCTGGATATCGCTGAATCACACAAAAACGAAAAGCCCGCAATTTCGGGATCACTGGGTTGGGTGGGCATGGGACGGCCAGGGGAGATGGAGCAAGTGGGGGGGGGCTGAGGAGGCGCCATTTTCGTGGGTTCGGGCGCGGCAGGGGAGGGGGCGCAGCAGTGCCAATCCTGGGGGCATAAATAATGCCCTCGGGGGACAAAGTGGGCACAGGTCTTCGCCTCGTCCTCCCTGGATTGTTGCTGCTGTGTCTGCACCGCCGCCTGGAGCCCTCGAGCCACCTGGGAGTTATTTTTCCCTTCCCACCCAGCCTGTTTTAGGAGGAGTGGGGGGGAGCTGGTGGGGAGGACCATGGGGACATTGAGATCCCTTTTCAGGGGACTCCGGAGCCGGAATGGGCACAGCGTCTGGAGGTTCCCGGTGGGGGAAGGGAGTGGCGGGACCGGCGGGCAGCTGGACCTAGTAAGTAAGGGGGTGAGACCTCCGGGTGACACCTCTTGTGAAGGGCACTGTGGGGTGGAGACAGGGCCTCACCACCATGCATAGTCCACTTGTCAGCAGAATATGTTGTTATGTGAACATTATTAATAGTGTGCATTGTATGTAACGTAACATTTTTGGGAGTGCATTTATGATTTGCTGTGAGATTAAAATATGGCCGGTTTTGGCATGCAAAGAAGTTATGTGTCACGTGTGTTCACTCTTTGCCTAGGCATGCCCCCTTGGTCAGCCCACTGCTTTCTCCTCAGAGGCATAGGCAAAGCAAAAGCGATGTTTTTTGGGGGGAAAGTGTCAGTAGTAAGGACTGTTTAACCAGGAGTTAATGGGTATCTAAGTTTGTACTTCCCCCTCCTCCTTGCTAAGTATTAACCAAATAGTCAGGATGTTATCTGGAGCAGTTTACAAAGATGCTTGAGGACATTCCGAAGGATCGATCTGATCACGTGATAGTTCAGTCATTTGGGCGCGTTGTTGCAGAGCGATGCCCTCCTGCAGAGAACCATCAAACCAATGTATTGGGCCTCTATGATCAGTTTCACTGTAATGACAAGCAATGTTAGTATTTCAAATACTACAGCTCTTTTTTTAACCCGGCTGCTTGAATGTGAGATGGCTAGCGCATGAGCTTGAGGGGAGTACAGGAAAATCTGCCTGCAGTATTTGGTGAACACTTCATGCAGAAAATATCACATGGAAGAACCTTGAATGGTATTGGCCATATGATCGGCATGAAAAATAAGTACAAAAATGTACTTCCTCCCAAAACTTTGAGGTAGTGACTGCTAGGTGAGCCCAAATCTGGCACATGTGTAGCCCATCGTCCTCAAAAGTATAGGTAAGAACCTCCAAATATTCCAGCACACTGTGGATCACCATGCAGTTGGGGCAAGTTGCTGAGCCAGACTGGGTGTGAGATATCTCTCTTTTTTTTTTTTTACAGGAGAGAGGATATGCCACCAAGTAGGCAGAGGAGGCGGATGCAGCAGCATCGATGCATTCAGTCCTCCATGTCTGTCCCACTGACACATTCCAACAATCCATTGTCCTGTTGTGCTCTAGCACCTTGAAGCATCTGTGTGCTAGATGTAATTACCAATAAAATAATCTCAGACCAAATAAGCAGACAGATTCAAATGAGATGGTAAAATACTGCTTTAATCTCAACGAAGTAAAGCAGGGCGGATAAAGACTCACCATTTTTCGATTTTACTCAGTTTATATAATGCTAGATGTGTCATCTATGACGTCATCCTATGCGGCAAACTGTAAAACCTATCAAGGGGTGGGATTGGATCTGGGGAACATGTCTACCTATAGAATGCATGAATATTAGTTTCTCATTGGCAGCCCCTTATCTGTAGTGCATGCCCTGAGCTATTTCTTTTTTTTGTGTTTAAAGATTTTCTTGAATACATTTAGGTAAACAAGGTCGATAATAAAAACATCATAAAATGAAAGTAGCGGTGAATATAAAACCAGGTATATAAGATAAAGTAAGGATTAATACTAAAGTAAGCCAAGCAACCTATTAAACATAGTTTGAGAACAGATGTATTAATTTTTAAATCTTAGGGGGGAGACACATTACACGCAACAATACAAAACACCAACTGAACAGAAAATACACAAGATGGAAAAAGGAGGGAGGGGAATGAACGGTAGGGTGCAAATATTACATATTGTATTACCAGATAAAGCTTTTCAGGATACTAGTGATAAATTACATGGACAAATAGTCATTAAAGCGCCATTTCCATTGATATCTTTCTTGCAATTCAGGTTGTCGGGGGGAAATTCTCCCGGGGTCGGCTGGGCCGTCCGCGGACCTCCGGGCAGGGAGGCCCCAACTCCTCCCGTATATCCCAAAAAATGAGTATGAGACATACGCAAGAAGCAAGGTGATTCTGCTGTTTATTAAACAAAACGGCAGGGATGGGTCAAGGATCGTACGCGTCCGTCCTGACACTCTCTCTTCAATCGTGGGGCTCGCAGGCCCTTTTTACCTTAGTATGACGCGCTACTTGCGTCACCTGGGAAAGTTAGCAAAAACCTATCGCCACTCTGGATTGGTTCCTCGAGTGGTAGGGTTAGTATAGCATACGTATAGAGAGCGTTATTAGTGGTTGAGGGTCAGTCAGGTGGTATACTTGGGTTGTCCCTTCAATTTGATACATGAAAATTGTTACATGAAGACCCCTGAGGATTGGCTAATGTTAATGGCGTCAGTGATAAGAGCCCCATGTTCTGATTGGTCCACTCGCGAGCCCCCCAGTCTGGGACCATCGCTGTTCCCAGCTCGCGGTGCACCTGTCATTTGCAACAATGTATCACTATGGGTATGTGCAGACAATGTGAGGATTTATTCATATGCTGGAAGGCAGACTACTCCCACCGCCGCAGATGTCCATTGAGTCGCTTAATTGTATCTGCCTGTGTCTTGAAACGTGGGATCCAGGCGCCTCCCTCCTCCTGGGCCTGGCACCATGTCAGGTTCAGCTTGGTCACGTGAGGTGAGACCGTGGTTGAGGCAGAATTCTGCACAATTAATATTGCATTTTCCACTGTGTGCCTGGCTTAATTTGCAGGTGTGACCTTGGCGTCGGCTTGCGGCATGCGAGTTTGCAACATTGTGCCCTTGACTGTCTGCTCTCGCGGGGCTCATTCTGCAGGGTCAGCAACTGTACTCTTGCTCATTCAATGTTCATGGAAGCTCTTGCTTGCGGCCTACTTGGGCCTGGTGCATAGGGGGAAATGTTTGATACACAGCGCTTTAGGTTATGGTATCATATTGCTTTATCCCCAGTATCATGTCTTCGTTATATTTCTCATTGTAATGCATGGGTTTAGGAGAAGCGTGAGCAAGCATTTTAGATGAGTTCATTGTGCGTCTTGCGTTTCTGCATTTTGAAAAGCCTATGTGAAAAATAATAAAGATGCGCGTCAGTGGGTGTGTCCGTCACCTACGTCATAGCACTGAATATGTTCTTCGTGTGGATTGGTGTGGGAGTGTCCAGTGTGCATGTTTGCACGGGTGTGCTGACCGTTGGCTAGGTCGTCATGGCATCTCTAACGATGTGTTGATTTAGTGTTGGATGGTTCAGTCGAGTTCATCCATGCCGCAGGTGTCGGCATGGGCAGGGCAGGCTGGTGGGCAGGCGGGTGGGCACGCGGGTGGGCACATCCGTATGTTCCTGTACCAGGGTATTTGGTCGTCTGGTAGATGGGCAAACTCCTCTCGTGGCGGGTGCCTGGGCCGTGATCCTCTAGGCCAGGGGTGTGAGGGGATTGGTGGGAGCCTTTTGTTCCATTCTCCCACTTCAAGGTGTAGATGCATTACAGCCTTGTATTCTATGAATGTTACATATGGAGGTCCACCAGAATTTATCATGAATTTGGTTAAGGTTTTTCCAGTTACTTGTAATATCTTGGATTGCTACCATTAAGCATAAATCAAATAGGTATTTAGCATATTTGTTGACATAATTGTTATTTAACATGGAGCTACCCAATATAAGAAAATCAAAGTAGAAGTCTATAGAGAGGTTAAAAATACATGTAATTGAAGTTCATACAGCGCTCCAAAAAGGTTTAACATGTTGACATTCTATAAACATATGTTTGAAAGAGCCTTGAACTTGTAGGCAGCTCCAGCAATTATCATTGGGCAATAGACCACATTTGAAAAGGGATAAAGGTGTAATAAAGGCTTTTATTTATTTATTTATTTATTTATTTATTTACATTTGTAGAGCGCACAGCAGCCCGTGGGAATTGTGGCACTTGTTACAGTGGAGATTATATCTTAGTTACATACAGAAGAATACAGACAGCATGCTAGGAGTACATAATGTGCATAGTAGAGGAAGTAAGAAATGATAGCGGGTATAAGAGGGTGTACAGTTAGTTGAATAATGTGGTTTTGAGATTTTTTTCGGAAGGCACATAGAGATGTTTCGGCTCTGAGAGCAGTAGGGAGCGTGTTCCATAGCTTAGGGGCGACATAAGGGAAGCTTATTCCACCTGCCTTAGACTTTCTGATGGGCGGTACCGTAAGTTTGTTGGTGTAGCAAAGTCTATTAGGCCTTTTTGAGTGTGCTCTGGATAGTGTGTCTGATAAGTATGAGGGTGATTCGAAGTTGATGCATTTGTGGGTGGTTGTGAGTAATTTGAATGTAATGCGGTCCTTGACAGGGAGCCAACAAACCGTCTTTCTTGTTTCTGTGATGTGGTCTCTTCTGGGTATACTGAGTGTTGCTCTGAGTGCATTGTTTTGGGTGGTTTGGAGTCTTGTTAGGTTTTTCTGGGAGGTGCCAGCTAGGAGTGCATTGCAGTAATCCAATTTGGCTCCTATAGTTGCTCTGGCAATGTATAGGCAGTTTTCCTTGGTTAGAAACGGCTTGATAGCATTAATAAGTTTAGTACTAAGTGTGGAGGCAGAGACAATGGCGCTGACTTGTTTGTCCATGGATAGTGTCGCATCAATGTGGACTCCTAGGGTTTTAACAGAGGATAGGACTGGGATGACACAGTTGTCTATATGGAAGTTGGAGTAAAGCGAGTCAAGGTTAGCTATAGTAGACTTTTGATCAAGAATGAGGATTTCCGTCTTATCCCCAATGAGGCAAAGGCCATTAGTGGCCATCCATGTTTAGATGGTGGAGTAGATTAGCTGTAAGGATGTGGCGTCTTGGTGATAGCTGCCTGCAAGAGGAAGGAGCACTTGGGTGTCATCAGCATAATTTGTGTATGTGATCCCAAGTGCATCCAGTTTATCAAAGAGTGGCTTAGTAAAAAGATTGTAGAGGGTAGGGGCAGTGCAGGACCCCTGGGGGACACCACAGTAAATGATGGTGGGTTCTGCATTCGCTGTATTGGAGAACACTTTCATAACTATATCTTCAAGGAAGGAGGTGAGCCAAGTTGCTGCATGATTGGAGAAGTGAGCAGCCTGTGTGAGATGATTGGTGAGGGCGTTGTGATCAACCACATCAAACGCCGCTGAGAGGTCTAACAGGAGGAGGAGGGCCGGCTTGCCCTTGTCCAGAATGTGGGTGATTTGTTTTTTTTAAGTCTTATAAGGCGGTTTCAGTTCCGTGCCCTTTGCGAAAACCTGACCGTCTCTTACCTAGGATGGAGTTAGTTTCAAGGTAAAGTTGGATTTGCCTGTGGGCGCCCTTGTCAAGTATTTAAGGGACAGTCGTTATGGGTCAGTAGTTATTAGGTTGAGCGGGGTGTAGCGCTGTTTTTTTTAGGAGGGGGCGCACCCAAGCCTCTTTGAGGCTGTCAGGGACAGAGCCTGAGTTGAAAGAGGCGTTAATGAAAGCTGTAAGGAGAGGAGCGAGTGGCTCGGCACAATCCTTAATGATTTTGGGGGGGGGGCATACATTGCCTTTGCATTGTGAGGGTTTGAGGTTTTTAAGGATGTCTAAGACATCTGCTTCTGTGATTTGTATTTTTGAGAGTTGGGAGTGGTCTGGCCTGTAAGTTCTGCTATTTTATTTTGAAGGAGTTCTTTTCTTTTTGCATCGCAGCTTGTATGTTGGAGCACCATGCTTTATCTTTAACGATCTCATCAGTGCAGATGGGAGGGACTGTTAGTTCTTTGAATATAGTAAAGAGTTCTTTCGTATGGGATTTAGCATCAGTGATTCGATGAAAAAAGAACCAAGTTCGAATAAGGCTTGCAGTGGTGGTGATTTCTGAATTACATTGCCATTGAGAGGGCCAAGAAAACTGATGATCCACCCTTGAGCAATCTCAATCCAGTCGTTGTGAAGATATTCAACTCTCGGGGTGAGAGGAGTACTTGAAAGGGTGTTATAATATATACAGGCGGTTGAATTGGAGGTCAGCATTAGAAGTACTCTTAACGGATCAGGATTATTTGAATTGTACAAAAGTGTCTCAAAATGTTCTACGATTGCAGCAATAACTGTAAGGAACTGTCACAAATCTTGAACAAAATTCATCAAAACTAATGGGATGCCATAATTAAATAGTTGATTATAAAAATGGACACCCCTAGAGAGCCATAGCTTCATGTAGATGGATTTACCTTTAATTTTGATTAAAGGATTATACCAAATGAGTGGGGCTATAAATGAGGATTGCTTTGTTATGTATGGGAGCATACAAATCTTAAGGGAGAGGATGGATTGACGAAAACAGGAGTATTTTGTAAATGTATTCTTCCCTTTAATGAGGTAAAGGTCAGCCAGGGACATTGGGGACGCCATAGCTCTCTCCAGGGCCACCCACCTAGGCACTTGAAATGATTCATCCTGAGAGAACCACCACTGTGTTGTTTGCTTAGTCGTAAATGCTGCATGATATTTTTTGAAATTGGGGAAGCTTACCCCTCCTTGGGAGCGGGGTCTTTTGAGTTTACAGAGCGATAGTCTATGTTTCTTTTTCCCCCATAAGAATTTAATAAGACAAGAGTCTACAGATTTAAAGAAGGAAGGAGAAAGAGGAATAGGCATCATATGGAGGAGATAGAGTATAATAGGGGAAATCATGATCTTAATCGATTCTAGTCATCCCCACCGGGAAAGATACAAGGGGAACCAGGAGGAAACTAATTCTTTGACTCTGGCTAGTATACTGTCTGAGTTATGTTTACAAATGCTATTAATGGAGGCTGAAATATGGATGCCTAAGTATTTGAATTCTAGAGGACACCATTTCATACCTAAAATACTAGTGTGAGATGGGGTACAATGTATGTTAAGTGGAAGAATTTCCTATTTATCGGTATTGAGTTTGTAACCAGACGCATCTGAAAATTTGGATATGATATTAAGTAGGTGTTGGGCACTTTGTTGAGGATTTTTTAAAAATAAAAGTCCATCATCGGCATAAGCTGCTGTTTTAATATGTACATTGTCAAATGAAATACCAAGAACATCATCATTTTGTCTTATGGCTTCAAGAAAGGGTTCTAACGCCAGAATAAAGAGAATAGGAGCTAGAGGACAACCTTGACATGTTCCTCTAAATAGGGGAAAAGAGGAAGTTAATTGACAATTTACAAAGATTGAAGTTTTGGGGTTAGAATATAGAACTTTAATTATAGATAGAAAAGGGGGCCAAACCCATGCCATTTAAGCACTTGGAATATAAAATCCCATTAAACTCTATCGAAAGCTTTTTCAGCATTGAGAGCTATCGCTGCATAGGAATCATTTGATTTGTTTAAAAAATAGCAATGGTGTCTAGAAAAAGTCTAATGTGGGAGGAGGACACTCTTCCTTTTACATAACCAACTTGGTCTTGCTTAAGAAGATTAGGTAGGAAGGGGATAAGTCTATTGGCAAGTATTTTAGCATATATTTTGCAATCTGTATTAATAAGGGATATTGGACGATAATTTTTGGGAAGTTCAGGATCCTTATTTGGTTTTGGAAAAACTATTAGCATCGCTTCTGAAAATGAACCTTGGGCTATATTATTAGAAATAAAATGAGTGTAAAGTTTATTGAGTTTAGGGACCAGAAGATTTGAAAAGTGTGCAATAAAATCAATGGGAAAACCATCTGGTCCAGGGGCTTTGTCTTTTTTAAGGTTATTAATAGCTAAATTAATTTCATGCAAAGTTATTGGAACATTAAGCGAGGAGAGGTCAATTTGTGGATATGAATTATGAGGTATATTATTTAACAAGTTATTAATCCTGGGATTATTAGAAGGGTCTTCGGAGATACATAGATTGGAATAACATTTCTGAAACGCCTGCATAATTTCTTTATCAGAACATTTTCTATTCTCTAGATGAGCTTTAATAGCAACACTTTTTGTTTTCTTTTTCTTCAGTTTAAGGTAAGAGGCCAATGTCTTACTGGTTTTATTATAAAATTGATATATTTTGGCTTTATATTTAAGCAAGTTAGAACATGAATATTGTGTGATTATTTTATTGTTTCGAATTCTAAGTTCAATATTTCCTTAAGAGCTGCAGGAGAATTGGTCTTGGCAAATTGAATTTCTAAGGGTTTAAGTTGTTTGAGAATAGATTCAGATTCGAGTTTAAGTTTTTTCTTTTTGTTAGTTACAAAAAAAATAATATGACCTCTCAGGACCCCTTGTAACAATCCCAATTGTTGGGGATAGAAGCGTCTTGATCTTTATTTTCATAGAAGAAGTTATTATGTTGTTATATAATGAATTGTGTGACAGAAGCCTCACTTAACAGACTTGTATTACATCTCCATCTGCATGAGTTATGAGAGGTTATTGGGGTAGCAATTTGAGTAAGCACTGGAGCATGGTCAGCTATAGTGATGGATTCTATATGGGCATCAAGTAAGAGGCTAACCATGGAGTTGGGGTTAAAAGTATAATCTAGCGTGAAAAGGAGTTTTGAGGTGTAGAACAGAAGTTGAATTCCGAATCTGCGGTATGTAAGATATGCCAAGCATCTGTGAGACCTGTTTCAGAAATGAAGTTAATAAATTGTGTGTGGGAAGTACTATTAGAGTACCGTACTTTAGATTTCCTATCTAAAAAAGGGTTTACAAATTGATTGCAATCTCCACAAACCACCAAATTTATAGGGTTACAGAGTAAAATATGATTTCTAAGTTGCTTCCAAAAAGAAGGATCTGTAGAAGTAGGTCCATATACATTAAGGACTGTATACATTGTAGATTCTATTAATATCTTAAGAATAGCCCATCTTCCTGACCTATCAGATTCTGTAGATATCATTTTATTTTTGAGTTTTTTTGTTAATGAGTGTGATTACGCCATTCTTCTTCCCGTTTGCAGCACTGGAAAAAACCTGATACACCCAATATCTCTTAAGTTTTGCTGCTTCAACAGCAGAGAGATGTGATTCTTGTAAGCAAGCTATAGAGAGTTTTAGTCTATTGAGGTGTGATAAAACTTGTTCTCTTTTAATGGGATTATGTAAACCTTTAACATTTCAGGATTCAATATTCAGAGGCATCGATCACAACAAAATGGATAAATATATATTAGCATAACCTGTAATAACCTGTAATATGAATAAAGAGGTACATTTAAAGCATAAAATACTGTCAGTAATTAGAGACATGTTGGCCCCCAACCAGGAAAAGGACATGAACGGGATAAGACATAAGGGAAAGACAAACAGTGGAGACATGAAAATTGGTAAAAAGGAGTTGCAGATCAAAAAATTCAAAAGGACAGGAACCAGCCACACCAATCCATGTCTAGCAATACATTGATGGGGGGGTGGGAGCTGAAAAAAAGAAACAGAGAAAGGAGATGGGCTACCCACACCCCACTCCGGTGGAGAGTTAAAAGTAAAGTTATAAGCTTGATTGAAGTTTCATTTATCTTTCTTGTGATAGGATTAGATGTATCCATATAATGGGATTGAATACACTGTCTTAAGTATCCTATGTTTTGGAAAGTTGAGGTATGGCCATTCAATGTTACTTTTAAGGTGGCAGGATGGATAATGCCATATCTGGCATTCAGTTGTTTAAGGGCTGGTCTGAAAGATAGGAGCTCTTTCCTTCTTGCCGCAGTTTCCTTGGATACATCTTGAGTTATGAAAACCTTTTCCCTTCCCATGTCAAAAGTTTGATTTCCTTAACTCTAGCCATGTTGAAAATCACATGGGTGGAGTCTAGGAGAGACAGTATTACGTTCCTTGATGAGTCATGTGAGCTTTGGGATGTTCTAATGGGTCCTATTCGATGCGCTCTTTGTATATTAAGCTGCACTGATGTTGGTAGGTTTAGGATCTGATGTAAGAACTCTTGAACAAAGGCAATAGGGTTGTTCTTTTCAATTCCCTCCGGAAGGCCAATAATGCACAGATTATTCCTTCTGTTTCTATTTTCAAAATGTTCAGCTTGTTGTTTTAGAATGGCTACTGTGGTTTCTAGGTTGATAACTTTATTAGATATATCCTCTGCATTTCCAACCCTTCTCTCTACTTCGTTCATTCTGGCATCAAAGATGTTCAATTTAGTGTCTAATTGTTGCAGTTTGGTGTTGGTATCCTCCATGAAAGACTTGAGGGCTCTTATTTCTGATAGGATAGTTTGGATAACAGGATCAGACACATCTTCTTTAGGTGTAGGAGATTAACTATTTTGCCTTTTTAAAGTGGTTGGGGATGACAAGGGGATTTCTTTAGTTTGATTTTTTTTTGGAGGCCATAATGTAACCAGAGAGCATATGTTAGTGATGTTATTCTTTATTTATTTAACGTTCTGTAATCTCTGTTATTTTCTTCTTGATTTGATTTTCTTTTTTGAGTACTTTTTCTCATTTTTCCCCTTCTTATTCTCTTTTTTCTTCTTTACTTTCTTTTCTTCTTTTTAAACGATCTTCTCTCCTTTTTCTTAGCTATTGTTTAACTATCTTTTTTCTTTTCCTTCTCTCCTTTTCTTTTCTTGCTTTGCTCCTCCCCTCTCTATATCACTTTCTTTACCTTTTCTTTGCTCACTTTATCACTTCTTTCTCTTATATTTGAATAGCTGCCTTAACTTTTATAAGCATAATGTATGTGAAGAGCTGAAGAGATGACACCAATGCAGCATATAGGGTTAATTAAGAAAGGAGGGCAAGGAGAGGTATATAGCTGTGTAAAAGGGAGGGCAGTTTGAGTGAAAAATCTTGTCAGGCGTGTACATCCAACTAATAATATGCAGAAAACTCCAAAATCATTGAAATTAAGAGATTCTTTAGTCACGTATAGCATTTAAATCAATGTGCCAGTGTTGTGGGAGAATATTATTACTGAGCAGATAAGCGCGTCTCCAGCGTTGCTGTGGCCGCTCAGCTGACTGGAGCTGACGGCTGCGTCCTCAACAGGATGACGTGGCTTTAGGTCCGATTCTCAGACGTCCTCTCACAATATGGGAAAGTTGCGACGCAGCAACCCGAAGCCGCCGTAGGCTCCAGGAGGGTCCAGTGGATCGTTCCCAATGCCAAATATGAAGTAATTCAGGTAGAAATAGGAGATATATAAGTTTTAAGCTCCCCACCGGAGCAGAGCATGCAGGTTAGGCTTCCATATCCCTTGGCGCTAAGCCAGGCCCCCTGCCCTGAGCTACTTCTATACACGCAGCAGAATAATACTTTGCAACATTGTATGTAAAAGTGCATGGCAGGCTTTTCTGATTGGTTGGCAACCCATATCCAACCTTTGACATTTGGCTTGCTAGCAGCGCGTACATAGAAACGAAACCCAGGTGCGTGGAGATACGTCAGCTTTCCCCTTATTTCCCCAATTAGTCTACCATCTCTCATCGGTAGGCTTTATGCTAGTGTCTTCTGTTTGAAGGCTGACCTTGCCAGTCTGCACTGTCTCGGGACATTCGATGGATTGTATGCACATCATTATCTTAGCTTCAAGCCTAATGAATAGCCCTTGTTTGCGAGCTCTTCATCACGTGTTACAAGACCACACAATTGTCCATCTTCGACAGTGTATTGAACACTATTTAATTCAATTATGATGACAGTTGCTCCTTTTGGCCTTTAGAGACTTGCTCACTCCATCCCATATGAACTTTAGGCCCTTTAACTGTCCAATATTTGGCATCCATAAATGTTCTAGTTTCTCCTAATCTTTGTGAAATGTGTCCTTGCACATGGTCTGCTCGTTAGACTCCCTTTGTGCTTTTCCTTCATCTCTCGAAATAGCATACTTGGTTCCAAAGTACTCCTCTATTTCGTAAGCGAAAACAACTTCACCATCAATCTTTTCACTCTGAGATCGTGGGCTTGTCTTTTGAGTTAGCTGGGTTGTTTGACATAAGCCGTCATCCATCTTTTTCTAATGTCATCCTAAACCTTCAATATATACCTCTCATAAGCAAGCTTCTTTCTACCTTGCATGTCAGCTTATTTACAGTTATTGGCCAGTGAGTCAATTCATTCTTCTTGTATTCGTAGTTATTGCATCATGGAGTACATGTTTTTCTTAGTGCTTCAGTTATATTGTCATTCTTAAGTAGTTTCATATTGTTTCAGCATAGGTTCTTATATCTGATTTATGGCATTCTTTTGCTGCCCTCGGACTTTGTTTTAATGCAAATCCATTCTGTTCATGGCTGGTAATCAGTGGATTAGAAAGACACCGGCAGGAGATATGCCATAGAAAATTACCTAGTACATATTTACAATTCATTCCAAAAGTGAATCTGTGTTAGTAAATCAATTAACATTTGTCCATATCCAATTCCATTCCTAACCAAACATTGCTAGTATGCTCAACCCATGTTGTCTACTTGGGATTCCGGATCCCACACTTCTGACCAACATCTCTAGTGGACACTCTAAAAAGTTGATCCTTCTTGCCACTTCTTCCCTTGTAATAGTGGCTGTTCTTGTGAAACAAATCAATAAATAGTGTTGTCTACCCTTCTTACCTCACTACTTGTACTTGCAAATACCACATGTATTAAGATAATTAAACTGAAATCTGGACAATACAATTTTATTCCTGTATCGTGTGATATAACAGAGAACATTATCTGATAGTGTTCATTTCGCACTCCAATTCAATAAATCCTCTCAATTCGGCCAAAGGACATTATACCTGTGATATATCCTTTCTTTATGTTACAGGCAACCATATATATATATATATATTTATATATATGCGCAGTATCCAACCTACCAATTATTTTCTGTATTACAGTTTCCATGGAATTATACAAAATAACAAAAATGTATCCAGTTAGTAAAACTGTTTGGAATCTATAGTCTCACTCAGAGTTGACCCTTCTATTGTCATGGTGTACCTTAGATCAGTCTCCAAAATCATTTCTTCATCTGCATATTGTAGTTGTGTTCATGTTTCATTTCGCATCAAACATCGAAATCTAAATCAAGTAAAACACCACTTTAGTAAGTGGTAACAACACAATGGCAGCAGAGCCCAAATATAAAATCGTAACCTTATTGTTAACCTAACCTGTAGATGAGCACATTGTTTCTACCAAGGCAGCAGCCGCGTCCCGCATTTATGAACAATGCCTCTATCTGGCTCTAACTTATTTGTATCTTCACGCTATGACATGTTATGACGTGATGATGTCACGTGTATTGTGATGTAATCGTGTTGCTGTGTCCCTCGGCCACTTTTGTAAACAATGGTTAATACATGGGAAAGCCCACCCGTGAGTTTTGGCATTATGTGCTACTGTGCTACAATTCATTGCTTTATGCTGCTACCTACCTATTCTCAGTTCCACTCCTAACGTATACTTATACATAATTCAGCAAAATATCAGAAGTGTTGTTCCTT